>NC_137627.1:7995716-8705729 GCF_963383615.2 Lipophrys pholis | reverse complement strand
CTATCAAGACCTCCGGGCTCATTTCATCTCTTTTTCTCCAGCCCTCCTATCTTCGGTATTTTCGTCTTCCTTATATCAATTTGGGCAACCCGGCCGGGGCTCTGCGCCGGCGCCTCTGTCCTCAGATCCGCTGTCAGCGTGAGGACTCCCACGCAGAAGTGCAAAGTGATAACCCCAAAGACTCGACGGCCGCCGCTCACTTTGACGTTCCACTTTTCAGAGCACAGCCGAGTTTGACATATCTTTCAACTCTCGTTTCGTCCACCTTCACTCGAGTCCTCGATTCGAATGCTTTTCGACGGCCGTCCAGAGGGTCACTCTCTTTATTTTCTCCACTGAAACTCCCTGGCATCTTGGCATTTACCTCACCAACCTGGGCCTTCTGTCCCATCAGCTCTCCGTTACCCCTCCCTTTGCCCACCCTCTCTCGACTGATCCTCTGATACCGCCGCCGCCTCTGAAGAACAGGAAATGAAACTCTTCTCCCCCCCCCCCCCCCCCCCCCCCCCCTCCCCCGCCGCCCTTTATCACACAGAACCTCCATTCCCCGCAACGACTGTCTCTCACTCCCCTAATGAACTCATTTTGCACGAAGGGAGAATACCGTCTTATCTCTGCTTGCCGAGGCCTCTCCTCCCTCCAACACACTCTACCCCTCTCTCTCTCTCTCTCTCTTTTCTCCATCACTCGCCTCGCCAATCTCTTAGTTCATATAATTGTTGCCAAGATACGCCGCGAGGTCCTTGATCCGTTGTCTTCTCATTATAGGTGAGCAGATGAGTGAGATGCTGAGAGGAGCGAGGGAAGCGGCGCTTAATAGTCTCCCTGAAATGCACAGGCCTCATTGTTTACCAGTCACCAGTAACGTATGGGCGACGATCAATGGCGAACAAACACAGAGTTTAATGTCTCTCGCGTGGGGTTTCAACAATAACATCGACTCTGTGTGAGATATCTAAAACTAAAGGACACTTATGGGACAAAGCGTCTAAAAACACAGTTTATGAGAGTTTACATTCATATCAGTTCTGTTTCTCCAATTGGCCTTGAGTGATCGATGTTTATGGGCTGAGGAAAGAAACTTGAGTAGAACCCACTGGTGCGTGAGGACAACATGCAAACTCCACACAGAAAGTCCTTCTAATGGACCGAAACCCCAAAAACATTCTCGCCGTGGTTCGAGAACACCACTAAACCTTGGTGCAGCTACGTTTAATGCATAAAACCAAATAGGAACAATACTTAGAAAGTCTATGGGGTGTGCTCATTCACACCTCCGGTTTGCGTTTCCTCTTCGAGTGACTCAAACAAACACTTCAAAGTTCTTTGTAAATAACAGACGGGGAGGTCGTCTTCCCATTTCAGGACTGACTTTAACCCCCCGACCTCTCCCTTTCCCCGCCTGCCCCGGGTGAGCGAATAAAAGAAACTGAATTTGTAAAGTGGGGCGGGGACTGCTGAAGCGGTAAGACGTGCGACATGAGATTATTGTGTTTTTCCCACCATTTTTTTCTCCCTGTTCCTCCTGGAAGGTGTGCTGGGTAGAGAGGTGCAGCCACATATTGCCTCCTCTGGCCGGATATGACAACTGACTGCATTCATTCTGTGCTTTTAGCGATGAGAACTTTTTGTCCACGTGAAAGTTAGATTGGATAAAAAGTTTTTCACTTACCAGTGCACATAACAAACCACCGATAGGGATATTTTATTTCTTTTTTTTGGTCATATTAGATGAATAAATATTTGTGTTTGTTCAAACATCCCAGCATGTGTGGTCTCCACAGATTTGTCAGAAGTCTGAGCCGGTCCATGTTGTGCAGATGGAGGACACGAGCCAAAATGCAAGTTTACTCTCTGTGTATTTAGATTTGTCGATGGCAGGAGCGACCCCCGGCAGTGTCGGCCTGCACCTGGCGGCCTGCTGGGGTCTTTGCACTACAGTGGTCACTATTCATTTCTGACTTCCAAGAAATGTCTGATGCTGCCCAAATGTAACCGACGTGATAGTGAACTCAATCTGAGAAATTCATTCAGACCTACCGAGACACTATTTTTTTATTTAAAGGGGACATATCATGCTAAATCCACTTTTTTAGCCCTTAAATGCATTTTGGTGTATATTTAGAGTGTTTAGAAGTACAGAAAAGTTCAAAGTAGTCTCTTCAGGTGCTCCGTTGATATCTTTATATTCTGTTTTGGTCATATTTTGCGATCGGTTTCGATTTTTCTATTCTCTATTACGTTTTTTGAACAATGACGTCACAGTATTCTCAGCGGAACTGCCAAATTAGGACATCGACGTTTCTAGCAATCCGCCATTTTTGTTTCTCGCTGCGATTTTGTAGTCCAACCGAAGTTACGAGAGGATAAGTCGAAATGTTCGGTTGTTGGATGTAGTAACCCACAAGCTTCGTTACACCGTCTCCCAGCATCAGAACCTTTTCGAAGTGCCTGGTTGAGTTTTATTTTTCACAGAAATGTACCCACATCTGTGGGTAAGGTCATTTTTGTGTGCGCGAATCACTTTAAGGACGACTGCTTCAGCAACCTCCGCCAGTATAAAGAAGGATTTGCCGAAAGACTTGGTCTGATTGAGCGGTCAGTTCCTTCTATCTATGGAGACGACGAACAGAGCACTTCGGTAAGCTGTATATAACGCTAAAAAGTGTGATGATAAGACGTCCCTGTCATTGTTTTGTTAGCATTAGCAGTTGCACCGTCTTCATATGTTAGCGCTGTGTGCTCGTTTTAGATTATAATGTAACTTCTGTGTTAAATAGTCGTTGTAATACAGGCAGTATTGTAGTAGTGGGCATGGATGGAGAAGTTAGTGTAAATATAGTAACACACCATTGCGTTACATCCATATGAAGACGTTGTTCTGAAGGTGCATCATCGTCATTTTCATCTCGCTCCGCCGGGTCCGACTCTGGCTCCAACATGTATGGCTGGATGGACAAATCTTCCGTTGTTGACATTTTGTAAATAATGTGTGAATATAAAGTTTCTGCGCCGCTAGATAATTGTATCTGTTCTATCAAACTACAAAGATGGCCGAACAGGGTGACGTTGAACCGAGTGTGACCTCTGCAACCTGGAGAGGAGGAGGGGTATGAAGTGTCTCATTTGCATTTGAAGAGACCGCCCCAAAACGAGTTGCTCTCAGAAGCGCATCAGAAAAGGGGTAGAAAAGGGGCCTGTGGAGCTCTAATAATGAGGAATTCAGACCCAAGCATTGCAGTTTCGCGTTGTATAGACCACAACTGTATGATTTATATGTAAAAAGGAAGGATTTAAAAGCATGATATGTCTCCTTTAAGTGATGTGAGAAGTGTTGGCTGGTGTTCAAACAAATGAGGTGTAAATACCTTTATCACATATTTGATCGTGAACGTTTGAGTGGTGAATGCCGGATTATTGAGTTTTAGTCCTGTTCTTCGTTTTTTCTTTTTAAATTAATTATTGAAACTATTTATTTTAAATTTTTTTTAATTGTTGGCATGCATTTTTCGATAAAACGATTGAAAAGTGTCATTAGTGTCATGAGGAGAGTTCAAATCAAGTGGGAATAAATCGGAGCCGGGCACAATTACGAAGTGAGAAGTAACTTTGTCACAGAGTAACTTGCACAGGAGTGCATATGAAAACCTCTCTTTGGGAATAAAAAATAATCCGACCGTTTCTCTTCACTGCCTTTAGAATAGAGCACCAGGCAAGCACGCGCACCCTGAAGAAACGTGCTGGAGTTTAATTAAATCCCTCATTTTAGTTTCCCGTTAAAGCTTGTTTGATGTTGGTCTTTTGGTATTCAGCTTCCACTCCCTCTTTTACACATCATTCCTTTTACTGCACAATATTGACACACACACACAAAAAAAAACCCTCACTCTGTTGGCTAATACTGTTCAAAGTGGAAGAATATGCAAATGGCAGCTTGGAGCAGCAGCCCCGCTGTGACTGATATGATTAATAACAGGTAGTTCATGGGAGAGTTATTACAAGCAATAACGTGGGAGAAAGAAGAGAGAAACCCTGAGATTAGCGGTGTTGCCCGGTGGATTTTTTTGATGCTTTGGTGAAATTAATGACCTGAAGGTGAGAGGCGGCCTGTAAGATTGTTGGGGGGAGATTATTTTGGTTCTGGCTCATCTAATGTGATGTACACAGAGATAGCGCCTCGCTTTGGCTCAAATCAGTGTTTTCTTCTGCACGCGTGAAAGTTTCAGCACCAAACTGGTGGAAAAGTAAACAGATGACAAGATATGTGCAGCATTGTGAGTCACATGTTCATGTTTTGTTGTTGTTGTTGTTCTTCTTCAGCATATGCTGAGGCTTTCACCCTCGACCCTCTCCAGTGGAAGCGCTGGTTTTTTAAACAGGGTCACATCGCCCCCTGTTGGTTTTGAAGAGTATGACGGCTTCAAGATGGGAGGCGCTTATCAAGCTGGAGGCAAGAGAGAAGGGGTGGAGCTCCATGTGGTGATGAAGAGTAAGATCAGGGCATGTATGCAAGAGTCAGAGACAGCTTCATTTTTTTTTCATTCTCAAAATAGTAAATTTTTTTATATAAATTATATTGGTGGGAGTCAGAAAAAAGCAGAAAAGCCCCTTACAGTGATCGTATTCTCAGTTGGACTGTGTGGTCGGGGCCTTTCTGCGTGGAGTTTGCATGTTCTTCCCGTCTCTGGGTTCTCCTGGGGTTTCCTCTCATAGTTATTAAACACGCATTTTAACTTCTAAAAGGAAAAATGATCATTCATTCTATCAAAACAAGTCTCCGAATCCTCATAACAGGGATCTAAGTAGAGCAAGAAATGTCTGCATCTGCCACAGAGTGGCCGGACAGAACCGTAATCTGCTGGATTGGTTTACTTCTTTAAACTTCTAAAGTAGAAATGCAAAAACTGAGTCTATCTGTGACTTGTTCCCTGTTAATCCACACAAAGAATCCTGGGAAATGACCGCTTAAACCCGTGCTTTTGGCACTCACACTTGTTTCTGATCCAATCTTTTTATGTAGAGCAGCACTTTAACTACCAGGAGGATTGTCTTTAGTCTCGTTGTCTCCGTGTTGACGGTAAGTCCCCGAGGTAGAATCATCCCCTCCTCTAATCCTAATCTTGTTTTCCCCAACACACACTCCCGCCCGCAGCCTCTGAGCCTGCGGTGCTTGGCTGCTGAGGATCTACCTGTTTCTCTGGCTTCATCTTCACTCCTCGGATTCAGTCTGCCGCTGTTCTGTTATGAAGACGCGTTTTACTCTACAACATTCCAGGGATTTAAAAAAAAAAAAGAACCCAAAAAAACCATTAGAATTTAAAGAAAAAGTATACATAAACTTAAAAGTTAGTGGACTTACAGTAAAATTACAAGCCATGAGGACATTTCTGTTTGATACTACCACCAACTTTGTTCCAATTTAATCAATTTACGACCGAGTGCGAAAATAAATAACCCATTGGTGTCAAAGCTGGCTGTGTGGGGAGGATGTGATATGTATATATATATATATATATATATATATATATATATATATATATATATATATATATATATATACCAATACCAATAAGTTCATTGAAATGATTCTTTGAAATACTTGTGACTTAATTTGCAACAATATGTGTGAATATATATATTTTTTTCCCATTTAACCGCACGTTGAGGAGGAATAGTGGTGCAGTGGTTCGTTATGTTGCCACTCAGCAAGAATACCAACGTTTGATTCAATGCAGGGAGTTTTCTGTTTGGATTCCCTTTCTTTGCTCTGTATCTGTGTTTAGGTGTTTGGTTTGGTTTGTACTTCTTCTGCGAACCGTGGCTATCTCTGTCCTCCAATCGTTTGACATGGATGTTGGTCAAACTGCTGACTAATTTGCTGAAGTGCTGATAAAGCGGGTTCCTGCCGAAGCAGGGAGACACGATCAATCCCACAGAGAAAACATTCAGGTTTTCTTCACACTCTGGAGATATTAGGGGATAATATCATTCAGGCAAACACTAATCAAGGCGGATTCACAAACACAGCCGCTCTCTCTCTCTCTCTCTCTCTCTCTCTCTCTCTCTCTCTCTCGCTCTCTCTCTCTCTCTCTCGCTCTCTCTCTCTCTCTCTCTCTCTCTCTCTCTCTCTCGCTCATAAAACATAAAGCCTGATGGGCGACACCCAAACTGCAGACCCATAAGAAAAGGGGGGAGGATGCGGGAAGGATGGGTCATCAATCAAACTGTCACTCCTTTATTTGCAATCATCTCTTCCGTGCGCTCTTCCTATTTCCCTCTCCTCCTTTCTATTTCCTCACGCTTCCACCACTCTTTCCTTGGCTTGTTTATTTTAAGGCTCCTCAAGTGTAACACAGTCGCTGGTTTCTTTCTCTCTCTCTATTACAGGAAGACCAAATCTATCATATTAGATTTCTCTCTCTCTCTCTCTCTCTCTCTCTCTCTCTCTCTCTCATCTCTCTCTCTCTCTCTCTCTCTCTCTCTCTCTCTCTCTCGCTCTCTCTCTGTTTCCCATCTTCTGTGCTTTTAGCGCCAAGGATTATTGAATGATCAATGGAAAAGGGAGGAAAAAGATGGAGGAGGGGAAGGAACACAGAGGAGGACAGGGAGAAGTGGAGGAGGAGGAGGAGGAGGAGGTAATGACCCAGATAACGCAATGTAGTGAATCAAAAGGAGACTCCTGTTCTTGTGGAGACCTGCAGCTTCACACCCATATCCAGGCCTCACCCCTTCCTGCCACCATTATTCTCTCCATCCATGAGCACGGCAAACCGAAAGATCACCGGTGTCCATTCAATCAAAAATACAAAGGTCGTTGAAAGTGTTAGGGGTGGGGGGGAACTTGCTGCTTTTTACGATTTCACGTTTCACATCAAGGTTTTCAAGGATCTCTGGGATGTGGAGATGAGTTACTGCTTCGTGTCTTCTCTTATCTATCTCCTCCTGTCCTCATGACCCTGATCCTGACCTGACATCCCCCCCACCCCCCCAACACTGCCACACCCCACCTCCCAGAGGAAACGCCGAGACGTGAGGTCAGGTCTTCATCTGCAGCAGATTCTATTATGAACACAGGGAACAGCCAAATCATGTAGTATTCATGAAGTTATATGCCCCCAAACCCCCCCCCCCCCCCCCCCCCCACACACACACACACACACACACACACACACACAGCAACCGCACCGCCTTCTCCTGTCGTATTGATTCATATTATTTTCAGTTTACTTGATCAATGGGGAGTGACCTCAGGGTGAGTGCGAGAGTAAATGTTCCTCAAACAGACTTGACAGTTAGTTATCACTACGCATGCGCGTCAAACAGGCGAGGCAGCATCACATGTTACAGTGACGAGATTAAGGCAAGAATTAACAGGAAGTGTCTGCCAACATAAAAGCAGGAAAGTCTGGAAATGGCACCGAAAAGTGACCTGAATAAGACTTGAAATAAACATTCCCCGAGTACTTCCAGTTCACTGGCGCTCTCTCTAATAGCCAAAGGAAAGTCATTTACTGGCAGGCAATCGAAAGGAAATCAGTTGTGTATTGCTGTTTCATTTGGAAATTAAATCAATGGCTTTTCAACCATCAAACATTGGTAACAGAAAGAGCATCCATGGTATGTGGGCTGCCTTCCTGTTCTGTTTTAATTTCACCTGATCTGATTTCATTCTTTCATTGAATCTTATTGTTATTGAGAAAACAGTGTCACACATTCATTGTAGACACTGGAATGATGGAAAATGGTGGATGTGCAATGTGCTGATCTGGGTACCATTCTATACCAAGAATCTCCCTGTGTTTATTTAATCTCATTTCATTGTAATTTCTATTTCCATTAAAAAAAAAAAAAAAAACACTCCTCAAATATGATTGATAAACACTAATCTTTTGGGAAAATTGAAAATCAATTACGAAACGTAAGCTCACTAAAATGGGTGGTTTAAAAGAAACGTTTTCAAGTTACATGCAGATTTCTGCTGGGGCATTAGAGAGCTTATGGAGGGGAGCTGGAGCGAATCCCAGGGAACTATGGGTGAGGACAGTGTTGCACCGTAGCCCGAAATAACTTTGCACAACATCTCGAACTCAAGTTCCGTCTTTACTTGTCTTCGTGAACAAGGTACAAGGATGGCACAAGAGCATTTCTTCAGTACAGCTTCTTCTGCGTTTCTCGCTCTGAACATAGCTTTAAGCAGGTATCATTAGGCGAGTTTGCCCTCTACTGGGTAAACCTTATAACACGTTTACAATATAGTAACAGTATACCACAGACAGGATACACACTGGGCAGGTCCCCAGTCCATCACGGCCAAAACAGAAAAACACATTAATGTTTGATCATGGGAGGAATCCGTATTACGTGGAGGAAACCATACACACATGGAAAGAATATGGAAGCTCCACACAGAAATATCCAGTCGGTATTTGAACCTGGACCCTTTTTGCTGTGAGTCGAGAGCGCCAACCACAGCGGCCCTGTGAAATCAAGTGGAAATTTCACATGTGGGCCAGTCTAGAAATTGGTTATGGGCCAACCTGGATTAGACCAAAATAATGGGTCCAACCCTTAAAGATTATGGGACTTGAATTCAAGTCGTTGCAATATCTTGAAAAGTGAAACGTTTTAGGAAGTCGGACGTTGAACTACCACTTTTATTTTGAAGAGAACAAACCGGATATGTCGACGCACCTCGTGTCGCGTGACACTACCGGGGGAAACTAAGCAACCCGGCGGAGAAATAACCTCCGGAGAACCGTTCACTGGTGTCTCTCCCCCCCCCACACCCAAAAAAACAATGCCTGCCGTCTCGCCGTTTCTCTCCCGGAGGTGACCGAGGTCTGAGCAGCTGCAGCCGGGATGGCGCTGGTCACCGTCCAGCGGTCGCCCACACCGAGCACCACCTCCAGCCCCTCCGTGTCTGTGAGTGTCCGTGAACCGGGGTCGACATCTGGGCTCAGTGGGTCTGGAGGGGAGGGAGGCTAGCTCCACTAGCTTCCAGCCTCTTACTCTCAGCCTCTCCCGGGGCTGGGATGGAACTACTTTTCTCTCTGTCAGTTTTTTCTAGCTTCTTTGACACAACCTCTTTAAATATATTGAACTTTTTCTTTTTTTCTTCCTACAGAGAAACTCAAACCTTGTGTGTTAGCAGAGCAGAGCTCGTGTTGCTAACTCACTTCCTCCCTGAGAAATCAAGTCTTTATAACTAAAACAACTTGAACTATAGATTTATATATGTATGTATGTATATATATATGTGTGAGGTTTATTCAGCGTTGCTTCTTCAGATCACAAGCTGTGACAGTGATAGTGACCGAGCTGTCACACCCTGGAGGAGGGAGAGGGGCAGTGCTGTTCTCCACCCTGAGGCTCACCATGTCTGGCCTCCAGCCCCTGACACACATCCAGGAAGTGGTGGTGGGGTGGGGGGGTTGCTGGTGTGGCTGACATAGATAAGACCTTCACCTATGACAAGGATATCTTGCTTTTCAGTGATATTCAGAGGTGCTGATGCTCATGCAGCCTAGAAAGAGCACCAACAGAAAACATAGCGAGGCTTGAATGGGGTGAAGGTGGTTGCACGTTGCAGGAGAAGTCTCATCCGGTTTGCATTGAATGAAAAGAAATCCATTGACTCGGGAGTGAGGGTTTGCTCCTTTCGGGCAGTGGAAGGCTCCGAGGGTGAGAAGTTTTACCAGCTGCTTGTCATGAGACCCGTTTCTGATGTGAATCAGCCATGTGAGTGCCCTGGTAAACCCTTCTTCAGGACAGGAACCCGGGAGAAAGGGACGCCACAACACTTGCAGTGTGTGGAGGAAAGAGCGCGCGGGGGGGGGGATTAAGTTCCTAAAATAGGGACGAATTGTGAGGTTCACAGCTGGAGTACGACTGTCACTTCAGCACAGATTCGATAAGCTTTCCTCCAGCTGCTCCCAAACTTTGGTAAGATTAATCAGATTTTCAGATTTTTGACCCACTGCTGACACATCCAGCATTATTTCCCCTCAGCTTGGTGGGGGGGCGGCAATAGCTTCCCTGCTGTGGAAGTGTACAATAATCTGCCTAGCAGCACACCGACTGCCCTCCTCTCATTGGCTATACGACCACTCCCTACACATCCATGCAATGGCATGGTAACCATGGAGACGGGCTCGTACCCTGCCACGGCCAAGCTCGTTACGGCATGCGGTCTTAAACGCATATTATAGGTGGATGACCCCATACGTGCTTCAGCCGTACAGCAGCTGCTCTGCAGAGGTGTCATGCTACACTGCTTTCACATTTGCCTTTGAAATCTGTCGAGCAAGCAGTTTTATCAGCTGTGTGTGTGTGTGTGTGTGTGTGTGTGTGTGTGTGTGTGTGTGTGTGTGTGTGTGTGTGTGTGTGTGTGTGTGTGTGTGTGTGTGTGTGTGTGTGTGTGTGTGTGTGTGTGTGTGTGTGTGTGTGTGTGTGTGTGTGGAGCACTGACTCCTATTTCTCCTGTGTCACAGTAATTTTGTGTTGGAGGCAGGCTGTTAGTGAGCTGATGCTGAGAGCATCATTCAGCCGGCTGCCTCTCCAGGCCTAATCACATCTCCGCTAGAACACATGAGAACACAATCCTTCTCCTGACGCTCCCGAGCCCACCTCCAGGAGCCGGCCTTCGTCTTCGTCGTCCTCACCTCGTCACACTGTGTGCTGTCTCTCCGTTTGTCAACCGTTGGCTTACTCGTCACTGTTCAGCGTTGCGTGTCTGCCTGTGCGTGTTTGGTGGTCGGCATTGACAGACTGATGCCAAAGAGAAAGTTCCCTCCCTGGAGTTTGGGAGGGATTACTGAAACAGGCTGGGATTAAAATTGGATGTGTGTGTGTGTGTCGAGCTGTGCCGGTCACAGTGGTGGGGGAGGATGATTGCATTTTGGAGGAAGAGCGATGGAGGGTGGGGGGGGGGGGGTTGTGGGGGGACAGTCTGTTTCAGCCTCATCCCTGGGCCCCACTCTGAGCCTCCCTGAACCACCCGGGTTCCGTCCGTGTGGCTGAAGTCACTGATGAAAAGCTTTGTGTAGACGTCCCTTTCTGCCTGCCAGTTTAACACTCCTTTAATGCTCCATTAATTAAGTTTGACTCGGCACGTGATGCCAAGCGCCACCCGGGTCTCTTTGATACACCCCCCTGCCCCCCCTTTCCTGTGTGATGTTGCCTTTAGTGATGACAATGTTTTTCTTCCTCTCCAGGAGTCAGGCAGCGGTGAGGATGACCGTCGCTCCCAACCCAGGAGGTAAGAACTCCTCTTTCGAGCTCCTGATTTCTGTTCTGTCATCCTCTGTAAGTTCACACCCAGGCCACTAGGGGGAGACTGTACATCACCCTACATTAAGGGGCTCATCAGCACATTTCTCTGCTGTCACTTCATGACGCTGCTGCATTATGTTTGGAGGATGTATGACCGCTTTGTGATCTATTAAAGATCAACATAGTAAAACCACTGCAAGCATATACAGATGTTCTCATGTTGCTGCGTTACATGTTGATGCATGAGCTGCATTTCCTGTTGGGAAACTGTCACCGTCGTGTGATTGTAAGTCACTGTGTGGAAAAAGTAACCTGTCAAAGCAATGAAAAGCCTGTGTACACAGTGTTATGAAATGCATTTACTTTACATACAATGAGTTACACAATGTGTTTTGCTTGTGCAAGTATGGGATTTAAATAGTTGTCTGGTCCTTTGACGGAAACAAACTTTGTGAAGTCGTTCTGTCAATATTTGACTCTGATGTAACAGGCGACAGTTGATCTGCATCAGGGTGGAGTCAAACAATCTGCTTTTGACCTGCTTATCCGTATAAAAGACACGGACGTCACCGCTGTTATTGCGCTACTGTTTGGACGACTCATGTGGCTCCGCCATCGTGTATTGTCCGGGGCCAAAGTCGTCTTCAGGAGTGGAACAATGTCGTCAGGCTTTACAGGCTGAAAACACTTCCTATGTGTTGTATCTGGCCTACGACCAGCCGTCACTGCACAGAAGACGACCTCAGTCTCCCCAAAGTCTTTTATCACGGCAAATATCCTTCCTATGCAGCTCATAATAGTCTGCATTATGAAGGTGATACACACTTTCTCTCTTGTTTTAAATAATCTTAACTTTATGATTCTGTAGTTTAATCTGTAAAGGAAGATTATTATTTTTATATAACTACCACTCAATTCTGCTGAATGTGAGGTGTAATAAAGGTAGATTGCTCTTCGGTCAACACGATGGATGTACTCTAGCTGTAATGACCTTGTCCAGACACCGACTGCTCATATCTCGTCTTGTGAGAACTGCCTAGACTGAACGACCGGTCAGAAAACGTTCCCATCCTGTCAGGAGGTTTAAGCATAACAGACATGAAGTGAAAGCTGGACACAAACTGCAGAGCATTTGACAGAAATGACGAATATGGCACCGGATGATGATGGACTGAAGACAAGTCCTTTGCCTCTTTGCACCAATGTGGGTGTAGCTCAGACCAGCGCTGGCGAGAAGCACTGCAGCAAAGGATCCGTTTCATCAGACTCGGGCCGAGCACCACTGCTGCGTCGCTTTCTTGTTCCTCACCTTTTAGCTTTGGCATCGGCTCAGTATCACTCTCAGATTTCAGTTCTGCGTGTCTTGGGTGACCCCCCCTCCCTCCCACATCACACTGCACAACCCAAGCGAGAGCTGGCTTTGGCAAAATCAAATGGCTCTGGAAAAAAAAAAGAAGCTGCTCAGGCTCCCACTGGTCTGCAGTCTGCAGGGAGGTCAGAGTTTTAAGGCCTGAGCTCATTCACACAGCAGGGTACCATGTACATTAAAACGGTCTTGATTGAGCTTAAACATCCATACATGCGCTGCCTGAGAGAGTCGGCCAACTGTACATAGCAGTTCAGGTCACAGTCTCATGACATTCTGCTGGAGTCGGGAGACGAAATGCTGGGTCACGTCATGTGCTAATGTTGAGCACACTATTTCATAACGCGGAAGGAAAACACAAGTTGTATAACACAAATTATAGGTCCCATTATACAACATTAAAATGGTTTTAAGAAACTCCCTACAACCCACATGGATCGACTTTCCCTCCAAAATGATTTGGCGTTGTTTTTTTTTCTTCAATGTGTTACTTATTAAAATATAGACAAACTATTCTGGAAATGTGGCAGTAATTAATGCCCGCACCGACCATGTAAGAATCACGACTTTAACTTTGCCATGATCCATGTGCATGAACCAGCTTTAACAAATGATCGTGGAAAGCAGTTCAAAATAAACTGCTCCTCTCCTCTGACTGGGGTAGAGGTAGGATTCTGTGGAGCTTTAAGTCAAAATTTATTTGGAAAAACAAGAACTGCTCCATATGTTGTTTGGGTTTGAAAAGCTCCTGCTTCCCTCCAGTGAACTTCTAGCTTCTTTGTGTGTTTTGGTGATCCCAACCGTAATCTTTCAAGCCCTGCCGTGCGCTCCATAGTCGTGCCGTGATCGGCACTCGTGTAAACGTGTTTCAGGTTAACTGGCGTCACTAAATTGATCATTGGTGTGAATGTGGGTTTCCCCCTGTGACGGACTGGCGATCAGCTGTGATTCGATTCCAGCCGAGTGTGAACCTAAGTTTGGTAGTGTAGCCACAAAGACAACTGTCCTTCCTTTGACTTAAAAGAAAATGCCCTTTATCAATCCATACATTTGTCTATAGGATGGAGCACACAGGCAGTCTGTGTGTGCCAGTGTTCAGCTTTCTCACTCCAGTATGGGGACCGCCCATTTGCGGTTCTCCCAGCCTTATTCCCACCATTTCACCGACTTCCTCATATCTAAAGCCGACAAAGGCTAAATCAAAGTCCTTGTTCCTGGGCGGCCCTGCCTACTCCACCAGGACACTCGTGCTGACGTGAACGGGATAGATACGCCCGTGCATATAAACTGCTGCTCCGCTGGTATTGGGAGCACATTTTGCAAACTAAACATGGAAGCTTACACAAACATTTACCAATGGCAGTGCTGCTGCTGCAAGCTGTTTTTTTTTTTATTGTCATGAAACTAATTGAGTTTATGATCATACCTGATCCGGGATAAGTCCAGTGTTTCATGTGTGGCACGCCGCGTTAACGCAGAACAGGGTGGATGTTATCTCGACGTGGACCGCGTTTGAATAGATTTCTGACTGTGTCACATATATTTGAAAACTGAGACGTGATGACATCACCTTCGACACACCCCGATAGCGAATAGACACACATGTGGTCCCAATTATCTGTTAGGTAATATCTTATAGCGGCAGCAACTGGTGAAGTCATACCCACAGATGTGAGTGCACACACACATGTACACGCATACATCGAGCTTATTCCCTCATCCGGCTAACGTTGTTATGTTTTACCATTTGCCTCGGTTGCCTAGTTGTCTGTTTAAGCCTGCTGATATGCGGGCTGCAGCCAAAGCCCTTGCTGAGTGACCCCTGATGCACATTACATAAGAGTAGAGGTCCAATTAACTGCGTGTTTCCCCCAAACCGCCAAATGGATCGGAGCAGCAGAGCGGCTCCTGCACTGCAGTGATATTTCTGCCCCATCTTCATTTCTCGCCCCTCTGCTGAAATTTAGTCTCTTTTTCTTTTAACTCATTCGGTCTACTTTTTCACTGGCTCACACTTTATCTGAGCCTCCTATTCTCCCCTCTTGCTCACACGGTGTCAACCTCTCTTTCACAGGGACCCACACAAACAGCTGCTCCACACTAATGAAGTATAACGTTGCTGCAGTGCAATAATGGATCTCTACCGCACGCTGCCGCCTCAGACTGACACAGACTGTCAAGGACAGGGGTTTGAAAAACTTTAGTTTCTCTCTCCTCTATCCAGAGTTACAAAACCAGCATCTGAAGGTTTTTTCCTCTATTCTAAAGTAAATCTTCAAAAGGTTAGATAAATGAGACTGAAAGGAGTTCACTCTGCTGTGGCCACTGCACCACCATCTGGGGCGCTTCCACTGCAGGGATATCGGGTGGCATGACACGCCTCTTAGAGGTGGACCACAACACTGAAAGTCACTTTGTTACGCAGCCAGATTTGTTTTTTCTTTTTCTTTTTTGCTCATGCACCCTTAACACTTGATCGATTTGTATTTTCTCACTGTAAACCCAGCATACGAGAGAGCCCCCCCCCCCCCCCCCCCCCCCGCCTCGTGATCGATGTGACACTGCAGGTGCAGAACCAAGACTGGGCCACATTTCACAGTAATACTCAGTTTGTATGCCTCTTCGATCGCTGAACTAGTTAAAGAGCTTAAAGCCGGCATAATGTTGCACGTGTCACTAGAAGAATCCAGCTGTGACAAATCACACCTGTACTGTCTGACTTGAAATGCCATGGACCGTCGGCTCTTTCTAATTGCTCGGTGTGAGGCTCATAAAATGTCACGTGCGGCAATACGTCTGCCTCCTTATCTATTTGCGGTTGTCGGAAGCCGGTGGGCAGAAGACGAGAAAGATCTGACCTTGTCCACCCATTGTGTTCACGTTGTAAAGAGTTTTCTTTTGCCAAACACGTGATTGTGTTGTTTTGCAGCGATAACAATTGAAAGTGTTGGTTTGGCTTGCTTTCACAGACTGTCGAGTTCATTTTGTCGTCTTCGGGGGGTGGGGGGGCTTGACTCGATGAGCGCAGGCTAACAAGTCCTGACAGTCGACCAGCCAAATTCATTTGCCCCACAAGTCTCGATACGTACAGTTTAATTTTCAGATTGTGGATTTCAAACTGCAGTGCTGCTCCAGGTGCACGCATGCAGAGCAGGTTCATCAAGCATTTAATGACTTTGTAGATCAAGTAGGTCAAGATGCGGCAGCCAACACCAAACCAAGGGCAAGCTTCACCTTTCACGTGTGAAGACATGCCTCCTGGATTTTTATAAGGTGTTCCCTGTCATTTACACGCAACGGCAGATTGCACACCTGCCCACCGCTTTCCCGCAGTAGTCCCACTGTTTGAACATCAAGCACGTCCTGTCCTTTTCCACATCCTGCACAGATCACTTTCCAACCGGCAATGCAAGAGAAATTTGCAAAAACAGGACGCGTAAAATGTGTTAAACGGTGTGTGCAGGAAATGTGACGACGCAATTTAGACTTTGTGTCGTGTAAATGCTTTTTAAAAATTTTTTTTAATCTTCATGCCTCAGTTCTGTCCACGTCTCTGCATTGCAGTAGTTATGAAGTCCTACATGTGCCACTCACTTCACACCTCGAAATGTGGAGGGTTTTATAAAAACTTAGAGAGTTTTACTTTACCAGTACTCATATATCCAGTTTGTGGCTCTTAACCAAACAATGTGTTTCTCCTCCACTGACTTCTTTTTGTTAACAAGTCGGTCTTTGTTCTTCTTATCTGGCTCTGTTTTTCCAAGGTTAAGTGCTCCTCTCCCAACTAAATGGGCTGAGTCGTCGACAAATATTTGAACCCAAAGGTGTTGGAGCTCAGGCTGCTCTTTGTTTTCCATCTTGAAAAGTATTTGTGTGTTTTATTTCGCCCACTGTAACCCTTCAGGCACACTTCCCTACCGTCAGAAAATAATTGGCATTTTCAGATGGAATGGAAATGGATTCCGTTGTGGTCCGGCAATAAATCCCCCCGCAGGAGAGGCAGAGAGTTGACCGGTTTGCCCTTTTATTGCACCACAGTGTGCTAACAGTAGCCCCTCTTTCCAGCTGTAGGAATTGGTAAATTAAGCAGATCAGAGGGCCTCCCTCCCACATGCACCTTTTGAGCTTGGCGGTTCTGCCCATTCCCGTCTGTTGACAAACCAGCTGAAGACACAATTGTGCAACTTGTTCAGGGGCTCAAGCAAAACACCACAACATGGTCTCATGTTACCAGCCCCCCCCCGCAACAGAGAAATATGTTTCCACTAAGTCCGGGACAGATTTGATGACGCTAAACAGTCAACTGTCTCGTGACGCAATAAAAAGATGTTTGGGAAGAGGATCAAGCTGCAGGTGTTTGAGTGTCGGCTGTGGGCAACAACACGCACAACGAGACAAGTGTGAAAACACGATGACTTGTTGAGATATGTCTGTTATCGTTTTGAGAATGTACGTGATATAAATATTTGAAGTGCCGTCTGCTGCCTTGCTCGAGGAGCTGTGTAAATTGCAGCTGTTGTCTTCACCACCTTACCTCGGCTGATCCGTGCCTGCATTGCAAGAGAAGCAAGACAATGCTGGCCGCACAGTTCCCACACTGCTTTTTCTCTCCCATCGAATTACAAAGAAATAGTCGTAGGTATTTCAGAGGTCAGTGTAAAATATCCAAAAGATCAAGGACCTTATCCCAACCACTCCTCTAACCACATTATTATGAGTGGTTTTCACCGAGGAAGAATAAAGGACAGCGGTGAGGCTCGGGTCATCTCTCTGTATTCACAACACCGCTGGCCAGAAAACTGCTTTTGGAAATCTGACAAGTTCCCAGCATTCATTTTTGCAAGAATGAGGTAACATATTACACCGAGGGGGAAAATCTGATTTACTTTTGCCAGTTAAAAGAGAAACTCTTTCAGAAGATCCGTCTTCTGTGTCTGATTTTAAAAATGAAAGGTAATGGTTTAATCGGTTAAGTATGGCCTGTCAGGAACATTTAGTTATGAATGGAGTTCTCTTTTTGTGAATCCAAAGCTTGTTTTTACATGCCTTTCATCTTTTTGTTTGTTCTTTCTTACTTTTACACCCATTCAAATTCTATAAATCAACAGATGTAGTGGTGAGCACTCCTGCCTCACAGCCCGACGTTCCCATGCTCTCTGGGTATTCTAAATTTCCTCCTGCACTCCAAAAACATACCCGTGGGAGTAATTGGTGACTCTGAATTGCCCCAAGATGTGCATCTGGCTGTGTATGGACTGTCAAACAAAGCGAAATAGAAGATGAGTAGAATTTGAATTCTTAGTAAAGTATAAATAGACTCTAAAAAATAATGCACAGCTCACATTATGTACACTAAAATCAACAGCAATATCATGTGTATACACACATTACCACAGGAGGGAGACTGAAATACTAAAATGTAGATATTTCAATAAGAATTAAGTTCACTATTGAAATCAAATACATTACAAGCATTGCAAAAACTACAATGGCATCAACATAGAGCTATCCATGAGTTGTAAAACAATAACAATTGTGAACAATAAACAATACATGAAATATGTAAAGAACAAAAAATAGATGGAAAATGAACATGTGGCATGAACTGTTGAGATTATGAACTCTCAGTATTATGAGTTCCCTCCAGTCGCTCATTTAGATGTGGGTGAGCTTGTAATCCTTGAAACAACGGCGTGTCGTACGGCCGCATTCTTTCTCAGTTCAACTTCACAGTTCAACTATCCGTGACATTTTGTCAGTCCCTGCCAAGTGAGACCTGGTGCAGGTTAGCTGTATAAAAGAGATCCTATATGAATGGCGGGTTATTAAAACGTGTAAATACAGATGTTCAGTGTATTGTATTTCCCTATCTTGTGCTCGGCTGACTCATCTGCGCTTCAGCCCTTGGTAATGTTTGTTTTCTACGGTCATGCTGTCAGTTTTTATACTTTATAATGCAGTATTAAACTAATTGCACCATGCAGACAACCTACTATAACTTAAGTTCCTACTGCGTCCTAGAACAACACATAATATGCCTTTCTGTAATTTTGCAATCCACTGTCGTCAAATTATAGTTTCTGGGAAGATGTTTCCATTTTCTCCTGTCTATTGTAATTACTTATCGTGTTCTGGCCGGGCTGGAGCTTCTTTCATGTAGTGGAGTGGATCTGGAGACGCCACGAACCTGGGATTCAAGTGCGGGCCTTAACCACCCTCTGAAATAACATAACACTGTAACAGCAAAAACAAGCCATAAGAAACAAAACAAAACAACAATTTAGCAAAGCTGCATAGAAGTACATGGAGGGCCAGGTCCTGCAGATGGTTTTGTTTAAGATACTTGGTGCAGGCCGGTGTGAACATGAGGAGGAGGCCTGCAGTTTTATGATGTTTTTCAAATCGCTGTCAGCTTACATAGGACACTGCATGCTGGCACGCCAATTGGCCATAAAATGTGTGATTGGCTATAAAAATGAACCACAACTCTGCGCCTGTCCGACATGGAAGGGCATCTCGGTTCACACCTGATATCCTCAGATGAGCTCCATGCAAGGGATGACAGACTGTCCTGACAAGGCGGGCTCCAGTGTATCTCTGCTCGGCCTCCAGACCACAGCTGCTGCCTTCAGCCAGCAAGAACCCCAGCATGTTTTTCATTTGTTCTTCTTCCTTATGTAACCCGACCACAGGGTCTGTGTCTGGAGGAATGGGTGGAGTGGAGACTTTGCGCTTTCTGAGAAAAACCAAAAGCTCATGTGGATGTGATTGCCTCTTATTACATTAGTTGAATTATGGGCACATCCAGTGTTGACCCTCATATACCAGTACTACCCAATTGGGCGCTGGATCTTTGTTGTCTTCAGATGTTTTAACTTGTTAGGTTCATCAAACACACTTGACTTGAACCTACTTTGTTATGTAAGACGTTAGAAACACGTACCGCGTTGTACCAAGAAGTTGGTCCATCCAGTTTTTAACCAAACACCGTGCATTCCTGATAAGCACACCCTCAGCTGGCGGAAACGCTGCCAGAGCCTTGACGCACGCGCACGCGCACACGCCCGTGCGTCCCGTCCGGACTTCCCTCTCTCCGTCATTGGCTCCTGCGTTTCCCCCCAAGCACGTGGCTGCAGCTCCGCCCTCCGACGACTCCTCCGGAGAGAGTTTGACCGAAGTCATATGTCTCAGTCCGGTACTCGGTGAAGGATATTAGCTTTTGTTTTAACGCCGCGGATGAAGCGTGCTTAGAAGTCGTATAGAAATGTGTTTGACGGGGGGGTCGTGGACAGGCGCGAGGCGCTGCGGAGAGCGCGCGCTGTCAGATGTCGCTGCTTAATTTACGTGCAATACAAACTGGGAAACATCTCGCGCACCAGCGCGTGCTTTGCGTGATATTTAGTTACTTTCCACTCTTTTACAATCGTATCATATCGAATCATCTTGATTTTTGTGTAATGCCGACGTAAATGACTGTAGGAGTGGAGTAAAACAAAAAAAAAAGAAAAAGTTCCCCCCCCTCGGATCAAGAGCACCTGACCCCCGCTCCAGCACCGACATGACCCTCGGCACGGTGTCCGCCTCCGACAGCTCGTCGGCGGTCAGCTTCTGCTCCTGCTGCGGGGCCGAGATGGTTCCACACTTCGGCGACGACGCAGTGGTGTCAAAAAATCAGATCAACCAGCTGTAAGTAATAATAGAAAAAAAAAAGGGCAACCTGTGTGTGTACTGTGAGTAGACTGCAATAAGCTGCAGCTTGATTTTATTATGACACAGACAGTAACAGTGCAGTGAAGCTGTGGAGACATAAAGCACGAATCAGCTTAGACAATGATTCAAACGATGGGAAATCAAACGTTGCATTACTTGGATTGCATTGGTTTCACACTAACTGTGAGTAAGTGGATCCTTTTGCCACACTTGTGCAGCATCACAGACGAATGTGTTTCCTGGTGACGTAGCAGTGACTTACTCATCATTGTTCTCCTTTTTGTGACCTTACTAAGGCATCACGCTCTGTAGGATGCGTGAATCATCTTACCTGCTGTCACAAGTTCAGACACTGGTCTGATTTGAGGAGATTCCACTTGACTGCTACCTTACTGAGTCCAACATACACCTGGGTGCCATATCAGGAGGTATCATGAAGAGTCATTTCGTAGCTCCCTGTTTCAGTGCCTGGTTCCAGGATGGCAGGAGGGAAAGTTGTTGTTTTAAACTGGCATTGATTAGCATATGAATACAAATGTTAACAACCACGAAAATCACATTTTAAGTGAAAGGGTAAGCTTGGTTTTGTTGATTGTGTCGTGAGAGACAAAAACATCGTCCTCATTTCAGAAGACTGTAACTCACTGTAAGGTAATGCTTTCTGGAGACGGACTCGAATTGGCTTCCTTCCACCTGGCTCTGGACTCTTACTTCAGGAATTGTGCAATTAAATGTCAATTTAAAGAGTTCTGTTGTGACCATGACACTAAGCCTTCTTATAACTCAGTGCTACTCTGCCCTGAATATTATTTGCGCAACTGCCACTATCTTCTTTTCCCCCTTAAACACACAAACTAAGTAACTCTGGCTCTCTGCTTTTCAGGTCAGCTGGCCAACATAGATTAAAAAAGGCTAATAATATAAAGGTTGTCTAATGTCACCCAGTTAGCATTAACGGAGCTTACACTTCCTTTTGCTTGTGCGATGTGAAGAAATTAACTGAAGACAAGTCTGGAGCGATCTGTCTCGTCTGCTAAATTTGCAATCTGAGGCTTAATGAGCTTTACTAATTTAGGGACTCGACAAAATAAGTTACGTACAAATTACTTGTTTTAAAGCTAATGATATCACCTTTACCCTTATCTTATGGTTCTGTGAAGGGGCTTTTCTGTTCCAGGTTATGTTGTGGTTTACAGCATAGTGAGTCATAGACTGTATTATTTTTCAGGTTATTCCACTCATGATTGCAAACGGGGTTTTTTGAGTAAACCAAACATTGAATTATTTGTGTAGGTGGAAGTTTGAGGATGGTTTTATAGTGTGTGATTAAAGTCACGTGTACAGTAAATCAATGTAGTTTGGCAAGTCACGTGACTTTTTACAGGGATGCTTGCATTTGTCTCCACTGCTGTATTTATCCTTCAACATATTTTTGATGTTAAACACGCGTGTGTGCGTTTAATTTATTGCTTTATTTTTTTTATGACCACGTATGTATTTGTGTTTGTTTACCCCTGCACGTTGCACATGTGTAATGTTTAACCCGTGCTTCTCGGAGTAATTACAAGCCTGGAGGCTGTTGCCGGTGTTAAGTATTACCTGTGGCGAGGTGCCATCTAAAACCCTATTGTTATGGCACCAGTTTCAGAAGTGCCGATAAGCTCCACGCTTCCGCTCTAGGTTTCATTGTTTTTCTTCACAAGGGAAACAGATAAAGACTGAAACGTGACTTTGTGAAGTGTATATTTCAGTGTGTGAGTGACCTCGGCAGCTGAGCAAGGATATGGGCAGCTGGATATAGGTCACCACCTACAGTAAGGCAGTGTATGTATGCCTCTGTCTGCTGGTGAAATTCAATTGGCCTACTTGAAGATTATATATTTGACTTCGGTGTACTCCATGAACTTAGATGAGGTGTGTTTTGCACGTCACAGCCAGTCTTGTTTGTTTTCATGTAGCTTAATAAGGGTGTGTGTGTGTGTTTGTGTTCAGGTTTGACATGTTGTGAAAAAACAACAACACAGGTGGTAGTGTTTCATTGCGCCAAGCTGTAAAAGATTAGATCTACAATTCTGGCCGTAGTAGTTTAACTCTCATCTCTGTTTGATCGTCATTATAAAACAGCGTTCTTTCATAACTCCCGACTTTTATCTGTTTGTAGATTTACTCAACTGTTACTTAAAAATCTGTCGTGATATAGTAGTGCATGCATGGCCCAGGCTGCTGCTCAGACCGTAGCGCGCACACAGAATTATCAAAGTACCTGTTAAGTTCACGAGTCCCACAAGAGATCAAACAATCTTAGCAGCAGGTTGACCAGGATCCTTGCTTAACAAAAGTCTATGTTTAAGCTGACCTGGTTTCTCCCTTTCTGTTTATCAGCTCTACCCTCCTCCACCAACTTTTGTCTGAGGCTTTGTCACTTTTCCTGCTTTGTTGGGAAAAGTCAGTCTCCAATAAGGACATTAAGGTTTGTGGGTTCTACTGGGCCCCCAACACAAATCCATACGTTTTGCTTTATGTCATCATCAGTCCCACATTTATTGGCTGCATCTTCTCACAGCAGGTCCTAACGTTCACCTGTGTACATGTAGGCACACACACACACACACACACACACACACACTCGTACATACATACCTACCAGCTAAACTGCTCTTTTTGCCTGTGAGCTGTATCTGTCGCGGGTGCAAAGTCATAAGGCCTCAGCATGGCCTGCCCTCGCATACAGCCATGGCCTATATTTATCCCATGCTCCTCCTAAGAGTGACTAATATGGACACGGGCTGGAGGAGGGGGTCACCCAGTTATCTGCCCACTGTGGAGTGGTCCTTACATAGTGATGATTGTGTCTGTGACTGTTGCCCTAACAAGTACCTTACAGCGTCTCCGCAGCGCCGAGCCTGGGATGGCTGAATGCTAAAAGATGACCCACCCCACTCTTTCTTTAATCTCTCATCCTCCACAGCCCATTCCTCATTCACACACACACTCTGGAGTCAGATTTAACTGAACTTGTTGCCGTCATTTAGCCTCTCTTCATGAATGTGTTTGCCCTAAAGTCAGCTTGAAAGTGCACATTTCCCGTTGGTTTGACAGCGTTTTGTAAGCGTAATCACAACACTTACATTTCTTTCTTGTACAGGGTAGATTCCAACAGGTGACTTGCAATCGGTCTTTATTAATGGTCATATCACATTACAAATGTATCTAGAAAAATCACAGGCAGCCTCATAGCACAAGTCGAAACTGACGTCATAAGAGGGAGATATTTATATAAAGATAGTGAGTTGTTTGAGTGACATAATGTGGCTACTGAGTAATGTTTATCATTACTTTTCCTTCGTAAGCTCATGAGTAACTGAGTAAACATATTTTATATTAAATGTTTAGATGAAATAGTGTCTGATAAGTTGGTGATTAAAATTGTTAGAAGATTGAAATCATCATAGGCTCATATTCAACAATCACTCAATGTTTTCTTTTTTGCGTTGAACTCAATTATTAGTGGACTCTTCTATGGTCCTGATAGTAATGATACTGTGTGCAGAATATGTGTGTCAGGGTATGTCTCTACATATGCGTACCTGCAGTCTAGCATATACATGTGTGAAACTCCCAAATCAGAGCGTATGCAGTTAAACATCTCTACAGTATGATAGCACTGCTGCTGTCAAAGAGAAGCGTCTCAGTATCTGTACAGTAAGTTGACCGCGTTCCTGTGAATTCTGTCTATCAATAGCCGAGACTTTTAAAGGACTACCGTATTTTTAGAAAGTGCATTTGAGAGGTGTTCACAGCCCCCCACCTTTCAATCTGTCGGGCTTTCATGACTCTTTTAGTGCGTCTGCATGCACGCAGGAAAGTGCATGTTTGCAAGGGTGCACGTGCACGGCCTCCCATTGCGAGGTTTTCAGGGAGAGTAGCCGTATTGCATTACATGTGACATTGTACAGTAGCACTGCTATACATGGTCATTGCCAAGTACAGTGTCTGCCTGCGAGGGCAGCGGGACACAGTTCAGGACGAATTGGGGAGTAAGACGGAAATTAAAAGTGGGACAGTGTTTTTAGAAATGCAGAAAAGAGGAAGAGGGGGAGAGGGTGAGGAAACAGCTGGGTCAAGGGTGACCGGGTTATGGGAAATGAGCTCAGCACACGACTGCATTTAATTTTTTTTTTCTCCCTTCCTACGTCTCCGTTGTCAGTTTCTGCTGGTTCTCTCCATCCATGCTCTCAGCAAAACTCAGGAAGGACATTTGAATGACTGCGAGGGTAGAGAGATGAAGTTACACACAAAAAGTGGATGACAGGAAGCCTCACTGACAGACTGCACCAGATTTTATTTTTTTTTTCCCTTTTATGTGAAACTGTAGAAGTGCATAACCTGATGGAGTCGAGTTCATTGAGTGTAGACTTGAAGTCTTCTGCCAAGTATGCGTTAGATAATCCAGCATAGCGTTGCAGCATCAAAATACACATACTGCTTTATGCAAATGTTTGCACCAAAACTGTCAACTCCCCCTTTTTTAATCCTGGTAATCTTCATTGTGTATATGCGTGTCATCAGCTCCTTGTCATATCTTTTGGCCCAGAGGCTATGAAACTGACCTTAATATCGAGCAGAACCGGTTGGCCAACTTCCTCAGGCTTTTTTCTCTGATAAGTAATTGTAACTGTGTTGTTTAGTCCATTCATTTTCAAGAACATACGGCAAGTCAACATAATTGTTTCTGTGTGGATCTTATGTTCACTGAAGTATTGAATAAAGGCCCCGAAACATTTGAGTGTAGTATTTCTAAAAATGGATAATTTTAATAACCATATTTGACCTGTATTTGATCTGTGGTTACGTTGTTCCTGTAAAGTAGTTTCGTATTGGTTCACACACACTCCAGTTGTGTTTAAATGTATAACGTGGTTTGTTATATAAATATCAACGCCAGATACATTTGAATACAGATTTAAATTAAATTACTTTTGAGAGGAATCAACTCTAACAAAAACATGCAACGTTGAGTATTACATCAATACCCAGCTAAAATGTCTGTTTGGTAAGAGTAATAACGGGGTGCAGGCTCTTATTGATCCAATGTCAGATGAGTATATACAGTATATCAGTCACCAACAAGAACGTTGTTTCTAATCTGATCCATTGTTTGTTGTATGTGTGTTTTTCTGGGGTTGTGTGAATGGGACACATTTCCATTTTCGGTCCCGACTACTCATTGAGCCAGATTCTCTTCTTCCTTGTGTTTAAAAAAAATTCCTAATAAGTTTTTGTTTACGGCAAAATCGTCCTAAACAAGCAACTGTTGTAACTGCGAGAACCTCGTCACAACAGTTTGATCAGCTTTCAAATGTTCAGCGTGAAACTGACCCAAACCAGATGAAAGCTTGGAAGTTGTTATTGTTCTTTCAGGGCGTTTTTTTTTTTTTTTGTTTCCCTGCCCAATCAAAATGAGTCCCTAAACTCTCCTTACGTGAAAAATCCTAAATATCTCCTGAAGTAGGTTCCTCCAACTGAACTCAATGAGCCACTACAGAAAACTGAACAAACTCCAAGTCATTCATTTCTACACTGTTTGACATCCAACTGAAACACTGACCTCTGTTTATTATGTGTTCTCGTCAAAGCGAGTGACCTCAGCCACGTTTAATAAGATTAAGTGTCTCAGAGGGGGAAACAGAACTCTGTTCAATGCGACCCGCTGCAATGTGGATTGCTGCGTGCTGGACAGCTCTTATCGCTGCTCAAACACTGTGGAGGAGGGGACTCGCTCAGTCCTCTTTCTCGGACCTCTGGTCTCCTCCCAACCCGCCCCATCTCCTCCCTACTGGCAGCTGTTGGTCTGTGTGTGTGTGTGAGATCCAGCTGTGTGGAGGAGCAGAGAACATTGTGTTCTGGGTTCACATAGGGGCTTACAGTCTTGTTTTGCTTGCATCTCGTCAGTCAGCAGTGATCAGCAATGATTTGGGGGAGCCTACCGATTGAAGGCCAGCTGAATGGAGCACTGTGACACTGACATAAGCTCATGACAACACTTGTCTATTCCTAGTCCCCCCCCCCCCCCCCCAGTCTTGTTAACAATGCAGCGACCTGCACAAAAAGACCAGATATGATTAGATATCATGGCAGACATCCATGTGTTTCAGGCTTCTATTCATGTGTCTCCCCCCCCCCCCCCCCCCCCCCCCCCCCCCCTTCCTCTGTTTCAGTATCAGTGAGAGTTTCCTCACAGTGAAAGGTGCAGCCCTCTTTCTTCCCAGGGGTAACAGCCCCACGCAGAACTCTGCACCCCGCATCAGCCAGCGCAGGAACAAGCACACAGGTAAAGACTTGTACATACAGTCCCCACACTTCCTTCTTCCTCTTTGGACTCCCAGTCCTGGAAATGGACCATAACAATAGAAAGTGTGATTTTGGGGGGGGGGGGGTAGTGAATAGAACCTTGCCATAACATCTTGGAAAATAGCAGGTGTTGACTTCATTCAACCCTCAACAGTGGTAGACTTGGTTCTGGATATTTCTGTACATGCATAGTTTAAACATTTACATGGTGATCATATCATGGAAAAATACTGAGAAGGAAAAGCTCATTGTGGATAAATGAAGACTTGTAAATATTGTGAAAGCTAATATCAGGAGAATACAGGTTATGTTAGATGTAGGTCAAGGTAAACCAAACTTCAGTGTGAATTCAGTGGAAACTCGCCACGGGGACAAACGACACACTACCTGAGCTGTTATATCATCTTAATTGTTCAGAAGAAACTGAACCTCAAATGTCTTTTATGCAGGTGACCTCCAGAAACATCTTCAGACCATGTTCACTGTGCTGCGCCCGGAGGACACCATCCGCCTGGTCAGTAAAACACACGTGCGCACAAGCACAGTAGCAAAGGTCATTTGCGAGGCGGCGTTGTGAGCACAGTGCCTGGTTTCACCGCTTTGTTTGCAAACAAAACGATGTGAAACCTGCACTAGATTTAAAGAGTAGTTCTCTGATGGTAACCGACAACAGCGCTCTGACCTGAAACCCACAGTCACCAAAGGACGTGGAGCAGTAAGTGTTCCCGTTTTTCCTTTGAGAAAAAGAAGTTTAAAAGGGTAAACACTACTCAGACACCAGCTTGTCCAGCTTCCTGATAAAAATTCAACATCTGAACCAAAGTAAATATAAAATGCGGAGGGGAACATGTTTTTGAAAGCAACGAAGGAGACTCGACGTGGAGCTGGTTTCCACACGTCCTTACCTCTGCTGTTTTTGTTTGTCTTTCTGATGACTTGCAGGCTGTACGACTGGAGAGTGCCTATCCTCAGGTAACCCGCTACATGGTGGTGGTGTCCACCAACGGCAGACAGGACACAGAGGAGAGCATTGTGCTCGGCATGGACTTTGTCTCCTCTGACAGGTCAGTGCCACAGCAGTGTAAATCCACTCTCTGGTCAAGTTCACACAATGAGGCGAATGACACACACAGTTCACAACAATTAAACTTTCCATTTTGAAATTGGAAGGCATGTGGGCAGGCATAGAAATGCAAAGTAAACACGCTTCTATGGGACTTCCTTCTTTCAGTGTTTACTTTGTGAATGTCACCCGTGTTTTCCAAACCGCCGCATCTTGTTTGGAGGTATTCACCTTATTGATCTCTCTGCCAGCTGCTGTACTGTGGGTCTGGTTCTACCTCTGTGGAGCGACACGCTGATCCACTTGGATGGAGACGGGTAAGACACCACTCCTCCTTCCTCTCACTGCTCCCCTGGGCGGCCGGCTGCCTGCTCCGGTGACTTTAAGTTATGTTCTCGGTCAGAGCCGTCTCCCCTTTTTGTGTCCTCAGTGGCTTCAGCGTGTCAACTGTGAACAGGGTTCATGTCTTCAAGCCAGTTTCTGTCCAGGCCATGTGGTAAGCAGCTTTCATCTTTCAGCATTGCGGTCCCAGTTTGACTTTGACATCCAGCCTTTCAACTCTGTGACTTTTTCTTATCCTTCCTCGACTTGCAAAGGCTCTTTCATCATTATCTTTCTACTTTCCTGTCTCTTGTTAAATCTATGTCACATGCCAGTGCTGGATCTTCATTTCCTGATTTTCTTTCCTCATCTCTTTATTGTATTTTTCTCTTTGACGTCCTTTTAAATAAGTCCCTTATACCTTCATCTATCTGCAGTTCTATCTTCGTATTGTATCTCGTTAGAGCGCGATTGCTAATTTCTCCTCTGTACTCAACACTTTCTCTCTCTCAACATTTTCACCCTATTCTCCTTTATATCTCTTAATTGTGTTTCTTATCCTTTCCTCCAAAATGTAATTTTTCTCCTTGATCTTTTTTCATTTAACTTCTGTTCAGAGTAGATCCTGATCAAACATAAATATAAATGTTTTCTGACCTCCTTTTCTGCCATAGGTCCGCCCTCCAGTCACTCCACAAGGCTTGTGAAGTGGCCCGCTGCCATAACCACTACCCAGGCAGCCTCTTCCTGACCTGGGTCAGCTACTACCAGAGCAGGGTCTCTTCCAACCAGTTCTGTATCAATGAGTGGAACGCCATGCAGGATGTGGAGTCGCACCGTGCCAATTCACCCGTCCTCTTCACAGACCTGTGAGTACCGGAGAGAAACCAAACACACAAACGCCGATTCCTCAAGCCTCCAGTTCAGACAAACGGCGGGACTTGTGGAGTCGTTCGACTTGATCTCATTTTCACACAATGATTCATCCAGTATGTTATAGAGTCTCATGAGGTTTTAGTTCCTCTAATGTGAATATCAAATCACAGAGATGCCAAACTGCATGACTCAAAAATATGTCGTGCATGAACTAGCATTCAAAAATGAGAGATACCACATTGAAAATGTGTCATCATTGACAGGGTCAAAATGGTACTTATGAGTGTTTTTGTGATTTTGTCCAAATGTACAGTCAACGTTTCAAAAGTAGCGGCATTCAGACTGAAATTATCTTACTAACATTGTTATATTAAAAGCATAAAAAAAAGTAGCAATACACATTATAATGTATTGGTCTCATTCATTGTTTTTTCTATTAATAGTCTATGAATTTACTCCTTGCACATATTCTGTTTATTATTATATAATACACTAGTTTAATGTCTCCATTCTCATGTTTAAACATATTTCTGCCTGAAGAATTTCTTTTGGGACCAATAACGGTTAATATTAACCAATAAACAATCATTAGACTAAAAAAAGAGAATGCATTATCATTTTTACAAGATAAAACAATATATATGTGTTTGATTCATGTCATAGAAATATACAAAACATTACATACACATTAAAAAAAATCACATATTTTTCCAAGTGCAAATTGATTTAAAAAGTAATCCAAATAAAAAGTGAGCCACGGCTCCTGAGACTTTCCTCCACCCCCTGAAGTTCTGACTGCACTTTGAAATATCAATCCAAGACAGAATTTAATACTTTGAGAGGAGGCGCATGTCAATAATAGAAAGCTATTGAAAAGTCAGGGAGTGTTGCCTTGCAACAGTGGACTTTTTCCAAAGACTTGACATGTGCATACGCACTTCAGGAAAAGCAGGACCGCACTCATCCGGATAAACGTATAGGGGGTACCCAGAAATCCTCTTCGCCGGTCACACAGGCACATGCTTTCAACACGGATTCAACGAAAGCCAATGATGTTTCGCAGTAGCTGTTTGTGTGTGGGTCCAGAGTCACATGCTGCCTTTTAACCTTCCAGGATAACTAAGAGGTGCAAAAAAAACACTAACAGGCTTGTATAAAAAAACAAAAAAAACAACACCACGCAGCCCAGGCATGGATGGAATATCTTCAGAGGGGCCTGACCATTTACACCCCGTGACACCGAGTTGTCAGCAAATCCTTGTGGTAGCACGGAAAGTTGAGGGAACAGCCCAGCATTCTGGATTTATGGTTTTGCTAATACCAGGGAAATTCCTGTCCCTGCTGTGTGGTCACGTTCCTCAATACCTGTCAGGAATATGTCTCTCTCACACACACACACACAGACACTCTTCAGAGACCTAAATAGCTGAGGCTTTAGCTGGCTTACTTTACTGTTGGTAAAAAAAAAAAAAAAAAAGAAATGGGTAGAGGGTCAGACAGAAGCAGGTGACAAGTACAAAAGAAGAGGTGGTAAAGGGCAATTTGTGTGTGTGAGGGGGGAATATATATACACCCGATGCCCACCGGGTAGAAAGAATGGAGGAGCGTGGGCAGATAGAAAGTCACTTGACAACTAAGAAACTTAAATATGACCTGCCTAGAAACAGGAATACACAACGCCGTCTGCCTCCAGAGGGGGGTGTGTCTGTCCTTGGGTACACTTACCAACAAGATTACTCATCCACTTTATGAGCTCTGAACACATAAAGTCCCTGTTTGAATTCCCGCACAGTGTGGCTGCTGAAGCGGCATGACCTGCGAGTGTCTGTAGACTTGGCAGTACACACACACACACACACACACACACGCACACGCACACACAGACACACACACACACACCCCTCCATATAACTCCCCGGTGAAAGTTTTGAGATAGCAGGAAGCAGGAAACATTGGCATGTTTTCATGTTGGTTTGATTTATGGGGATTACCCTGGATTCCTGGATGCTATTCATCCAGTAGTGATTCAAGGAAATGAGAAAATGTCCAATCTTCATCAGCACCTTTTCTGGTATTATCGATTGTCACGTCATTCTTTATTTTTATTTATTTATTTGTCAATCCCAAACTGGACTTTCCCTCCTTCGGGCCATGTGCGGGCAAGTTGAGGCTTGCTGTGAAGTTAAAGGGTTTGCTGGATGTCGAAGGGTGGTCTATATTTGGACGGATGAAATACGCCTGTTTTGCTCCACCCGGTGGATTCATTCCCTTTGCGATCAAGTTGAGATAAACAAGCTGTCTACTTTTACCTTTCAAAATACAGACGATCACCTCTCTGTCCGCGTTTACTCGCCTGTTGTATTCGCACGTCGTCCTTTGTGTGCTGCCGACCCGTACTTCTTTGTGTCGTTACATCGACGGATCAGTTAGAAGCCAAACAAGAGAAAATTAGACAATGTGAGGAAGAGATGCAGTGAGACAAACTGAGCTCTCCTCTCTCCGGGGAGGTAATTAGGCCACTCGCTGCTATCATCAGCGTGACGTCCAAAGGCTAAATGCGTCCCCCAGCAGAGTGGTTAGAAACAGAGCCAGGCACAACAACAGGCGTGTTCCACAAGGGGACTTTGTTGTGGATCGCCGACAGGCCACGCTCTCGGATTTTCTGTTCCCTCTCCAGTTTCTGAGAATCAGACAAAGTGGCGATTCTCCCGCAGAACAAGTAATCTCATTCAGACCAAAGTAAAAATGAATCAATGGACAGACGATCAGGGATCTTACTGTGTCCATGCATCCATTTATTTTTGTTTTTTTCAGGTGACGCTGAAATGTTACCGATGAAGGTGTTTTGTGTTTGTGTGTGTGTGTGAACAGGCCCACAGAAAGGGAGCGCACAGAGAGGCTGATCAAAATGCGTCTCCGAGAGATAATGATGCAGAAAGACCTGGAGAACGTCACCTGCAAGGAGGTAAAGAGCAGTCTAAATGTCATCTGTTCTGCGTCTCTCATTAATACGCACACATTTCTGGCAATTCTTCCACCTTCAAGTTGAAATTCACCTGATGCATTGCAGTAAATTGCCACTCATCTCAACTACTCTTTTTTTGGGTTGTTTTTTTTTTAGATCCGGACGGAGCTGGAGATGCAGATGGTGTGTAACTTGAGGGAGTTTAAAGAGTTCATAGACAATGAGATGATTCTCATCCTGGGACAGATGGACAGCCCAACAGAAATCTTTGAACACGTCTATCTGGTAAGACACAAAGTCGTTTCTTTTTATCAAAACCAGACGGGGCACAAGAAAATCAATGTTACTTGCTGTAGATCTACTGTGTTATCGAGTGAGTGCGTTTTGTTTCCAGGGCTCTGAATGGAACGCCTCCAATCTAGAGGAGCTGCAGAATAGTGGGTAAGAAATGAGTCACTCCTCTATCCCTGATCAAGCTAATTAATGTACCAACCACACTCACTGGAAGAGCCAGTCAGTTGCGTCACTGTCTGAATTTTAAGAGATGAAGAGATAAGACTGTGTGAATTAAATACATCCGAAAAGGAGTCTGATCGTCAACAGTAATTTCACTCCTTCAGCAGTCCTAAAATACTTTATTTTACACAGTCCAGTGCTCACCGTCTATTTGGATTCATTCAAAGACTTGAGATTTTAAGCAAGTAGTAATGAGGATAAAATTGGCAACTTTTCATTTAAAAAAGAGCCTTTCTACCACCAGAGCCACATTATCTCTTCGTAATCAACTGAACTGAAAGAAGCCAGGCGTAGTTATATAATACAGAATATTGTTTTGACTGTTTGCTTCCAAACTTCTTCAGCTTAAGACCCAAAACAGAAATCTGGTGATTCCCCGAGGCCAAAACAAAACTAATTAATAAAAGTGAATTTAACGGCCAAATCTGAGTCAACCACAGTGTAGCGCTCTTATATGAGTCATTCATGTTTTAATTTAGAAAATATATTTGCAATATGTTCAGGAATTGTACTATATTATCTGGCAACCCAAATAACACCATCCAGTTCGGGACCTTACAGGTCTTCATCATTATTAGATCAACAGAAAAATAGGCTTCTGCGTTAAGAGATTGTGTCTTTATGAGCATGATGAGCACATTTAGCACAGTTGCAGCAGCAAGAGTGTAGGTCACTGTTCAAAGCCCAGTACAAATTGACTGTGATTATCCACATTAAAAAGACTTTAAAAACGCTTTATTTAGGGAAAAAACATTTTCATGTTTTGCAAGCCATTCAAAGTGGTTCCCAGGTGAGAATATATATATAATATACCATTACCGGGTGTAATTCTAATGTCAACGCAATTCGTGGATAAAATCTGGTTTGAGAAACGGCCTCATCTTTTTCATTGTTTAACAGGAGTCAACCTGCATGTTCTTCTTTCATGCAGAGTGGGCTACATCCTGAATGTGACCAGAGAGATCGACAACTTCTTCCCTGGCATGTTTGAGTACCACAACATCAGAGTGTACGACGAGGAGGCCACCAACCTGCTGGAGTACTGGAACGAAACGTACAAGTTCATCACCAAGGCCAAGTAGGATTCTTCAAGTTGTCCTCTCTTCCCTAAGTGATGTCCTCTTACTACAACAGAGTTTCCCTCTCTCTCTGCTGTCTGCAGGAAAGCTGGTGCGAAGTGTCTGGTGCACTGTAAGATGGGCGTGAGTCGCTCGGCCTCCACGGTGATCGCCTACGCCATGAAGGAATACGGCTGGGACCTGGACACGGCCTTCGACTACGTGAAAGAGAAGCGTGCGGTAACCAAGCCCAACCCTTCCTTCATGAAACAGCTGGAGGAGTATCAAGGAATTCTGCTGGCGAGGTGTGTTCTCGAATAGTTTCCACAGATGAACAGAAGCTTTACGGAGAATTTCTGAGCTCATAAACACTGAATTTTCCTTTTCTTCCTCAGCAAACAAAGGCATAACAAGCTGTGGCGCTCCCACTCGGACAGCGACCTATCAGATCGCCCGGAGTCGATGTGTAAGGCTTCGTCTCCGTCCCTGGGCCGCTCCGACTCTCACAACAACAACACCACCACCTCCTCACCCTCCTTACACCACTTCCTGGGCGTGGCCGTGCTGCAGGCGCTCGGAGCATCACACGAGGACTCGGCCAAACCAAATGGGGCGCACGACTCCGACTCGCACGCGCTCTCAAACGGCGTGGGCGACTCGCCGGTTCAGGAGGAGGCCAAATCGGACTGCGATGACCCCGCCCTGCTCCCGCCTCTCAGACCCCGAGCAGCCACCGTGGTCCCAGAGGAGCGGCTGGACAACGCAGCCAGCGTGGCCGTCACCGTTCCCGTGGCACTGCCACACCCGCCTCCGTCGCTTCACATCCTGCCCCCAACCCCCGAACTCCAGCGCGCCCACAGAAGTCCCCCCACACAGCTCTCCATCTCAGCCCACAAGTACAAGCCGGAGGAGCTGTCCCTCGACTTAGCCAAGAGGAGCAGCTCAGAAGAAATCTCTCCGCTCACTCTGGGATCCAGTGACTCAGATTTAATCAACCAGTCGTTATCGGATCTAACGGACGACAAACCTAGTCCCCTCAGCCCCGCCACACCCACGCCTCCCCCCCTGGTCTTCCCTCTGGCCCCCAGCGACGACAACAACAACCCCAGTGAGTTCCAGCTAGGCCCTGCTTTGGACAGCCGCGGCGAGGCCGACGGGTCGTCCACCCACAGCACGGACAGCATCGACTTCTTCAGCGCCAGGGAGAAGTTTCTGGGCCTGGCCCAGGACGGCCGGACTCGGACGCTTTCAGAGCAGGCACAACAACGGACGCCCCCGTCTGCCGACAGGGAAGCCGAGGCCAGTGAGGAGGAGTATCAAGCGGACGGGATGAGTCGGGTAAAGGCTCACTCTGCTTTTTACCTCCAGTATAATTACCCCAAAACCTCAAATAAAAGCAGAATCCATATCAAACATCTCTTTAATCTGTCTATGTTTGAAGTTCTGTCGGTGCAACTGAGGTGAATGATGCTTATGTTTCAGTACCATCAGAGTGGGACATGAAATACTGTAATTTACAGCAAATAAATGTAATAAACCTTAACTCATCATTCCAAATGTCGTTTAAATGTATTTTCATATCAGGAGACTATTCTTTCTCACTGCGTGCTCATAAAATGTAATTAAAGAAATGATTTAAAATGGATTTAGTTTATCTGGAAGATTTTAAAGCACTATGAAAATTATTCCAATGAAAAAATGTTGAGCTTTATTTCTTTTTAAGGGATTTATTTTAATCCTATATTTTCTCCTGAAGGTCTGTAACTTCAGTATATTTAATGAAACCGTGCTTAAATATTTTCACGATCTGTGAGGAAACGCTGCAATCTCTCACCAAAAACATGCGGGGGAAAGTTCGAACAATTATTTAGTTATTATATCTGCCATTTGTGTTCGAATTAAACCTGCACCAACGGTGAGGAGTTGCCACAGGAGGTGTTTTTATTTTGTGTTGTGGGTTTTTTTTTTTTTTCTTTTATCTCCTAGATTCTGAACAGACACTTATATCTGTTTTTGTCTGTTTTCAGAGGAGTAAAGACTCAGAATTAATCATAGTGACACCTGCTGGAAAACAGAAGAAATAATTCTCACTGTACAATCATCTGTAATAAATGTCTCCCTGCCTCACCGAGAGTGTGACTAACGTACGTCTCTGTGTCTCTGTCTCTCTGTCTTCCAGGCATCACTGCAGTCTGAAGACGGCACTGACCAGTCTTATCAGTCTCACCATGACAACGGCGTATCGGTCCGCCATATCGTCACAGAAATCGAGGCCATACGGCACCCGGCGTCTTCTCCGACTCAGTCCTCCTCCTCTCTGCTCCCGTCCTCTCACAGCCTTCAGCTCGTCCAGCTAGAACATCCCGAGGAGATGGACTGCTCGGAACTCTCGCACGGTTCTTCGGCTCCTCCCTCACACCCCCCGTCCCCCACGCTGCCGTGCGACTGGCCGGCGGGCTCGGTACGGCGGGCCACCAAGCAGCTGGAGAAGAAGCTGAAGCAGGAGCTGGAGCTCACGGCGTCCCCGCGGTCTCCTCTGCACTCCCCCAGCACCGAGCATCCGCCTCTCAGACTGTCCCCGTGCTCCCCGAGTGCCCCCGAACACCCTCCCCTCCGCCCCACGCAGCACGCCGCAGAACAAAGCATCGCTCAGGGAGAGAACGAGGCTGCGGCGGTTCATATGAATTCCAAAGAGAAGCAAGCAGGGTCCCGAACGGAGCCTCAAAGACTCGAGTCCTCAGGCGCAGATGACCTTTCTGACCACTCGAGTCCCCCTGAATCAAATATTAGCCAAGATTGTGGCGCTGTCCCCGTCACTGTGCACCCATTACCAGGTGGTCATACGACAACGCCACTTCTGGCTTCTACTAGTTCGTTAGTGGAATTTTCTCAAGATACCTCAGCCCAGTCCCAAAGCCAAAACCCTGGGTGTCAGACCCCAGACCAAATGACTGTGGATGGCGTGACGGTGCAGGAGTCAGACACAGACGACAGGCTGCACGCCGGTTCTCAGGGCAGCTCGGAGAGCTGCAGCCCCGGCTGTGACGCCCACATCAGGCTGGCTCGTGGCAGCCAGGAGCTGGAGCGGATTCAGCAGACCCTCAGGGAGCTGCAGGCTTTCCTTCATGAGGGCGTCGGCCTGGAGGCGGCTGACGGTCAAGTGCAAGATCTGGGGCAGCCTCCCGGGCTCAGAGACGTCATGGACACGGAGCAAGGACAGTATAAAGGGGAAAGTTGCGAGCAGACCCCTCCAGGACTGGAAGTAGGGCAGCAGCTCCGAGGGAGACAAGAGGGGAGGAGCTTCCTGGAGCAGACAGGGTGGCACAGGGCCATGGAGCTCGAAGCTCGTATACGACAAGCAGGCCTCACCCCCCCTTCTTTAATGAAGCGATCTGCCTCTTTAGCTAAACTTGACTGTCTGGAACTCTCGGCCAATGACCTGAGTGACCTGGACATGAGGCCCCACAACAGGACATCTTCATTATCATCCTCATCATCACAGTCCCAGGACTCGTTCTCCCTTTACCCTTCTCACCCAGACGACATCTGGAAGAAGCAGAAAGTGCTGGCTCTGAACAATTGTGGGAAAAAGACAGACTTGCCTTGTGACGACTCCTCCCCCAACCACAGTTGTCCAAAAGAGGACACGTGCAAGGGGGAGGAGCCAGACGACGACGACGGCGGCAACGCTGTGTCCTCATCCCGTCAGCAGGGGAGGGGACACTCGTCGAGGCGCTCTCGTAAAGCATCCGCTGAGAAAAAGCAGCGAGTCTTCACTGTGCTATACAATACCATGTGAAACCTCAGTGCAATGGACTGGAATGGACCCGACTGGAGCTGCACCTGGTGTGACGGAGGCTGCATGACGTGTATGAATGTGTAGCAGGTGACCTGCAGCTACTGTACAACCTTTACTGTATTCATAGTGAGTGTGAGGTCTGAATGACGAACGTGTCTGCATGTAAACTACTGGATGTGAACTGGAGTTCAGGTTTGTCTGTACAGTAATGTAATATGAATGTCCAAACCGAGACTGAACCAGTGCGTATGCACTCCAATATGTCCTAGTTTTTTTTTTTTTTAAAGAATCGTTTGTTTTCAGTGTGGGACCCTCGCTGCCTGCTCAAGAGTTTATAAAACTACATCCAGAGGGGCTTTTTCTCAGAACATGCACTTTACTATTTAGATGGTTGTTCTTTTATTTGGAATCAGTTTCTTACCACTGGGGGGAGGTTGTTTTGCACTGTTCTCAATAGACATGTCTGTGTTTTTTTTTTTGGTTTATTTTCTCAAAGCAGACTTGATTCAGATTAATTGAACCAGGACAAAGCTGTGGTTTTTTTTATTCATTGCTTTAGCGGCAAATAAATATGTTGACTTTGTTTACTGCTGTGACTCCGTGTTTTCGTTTACTGTTGAGTGTATCTTACCCTTGGAAAATAAGTACATTGTTGGAATTTACTGCCACCTGCTGGTCAGGCTGACCTGCAGATTTAAAGGGGACATATCATGCTAAATCCACTTTTTTAGCCCTTAAATGCATTTTGGTGTATATTTAGAGTGTTTAGAAGTACAGAAAAGTTCAAAGTAGTCTCTTCAGGTGCTCCGTTGATATCTTTATATTCTGTTTTGGTCATATTTTGCGATCGGTTTCGATTTTTCTATTCTCTATTACGTTTTTTGAACAATGACGTCACAGTATTCTCAGCGGAACTGCCAAATTAGGACATCAACGTTTCGAGCAATCCGCCATTTTTGTTTCTCGCTGCGATTTTGTAGTCCAACCGAAGTTACGAGAGGATAAGTGGAAATGTTCGGTTGTTGGATGTAGTCACCCACAAGCTTCGTTACACCGTCTCCCAGCATCAGAACCTTTTCCAAGTGCCTGGTTGAGTTTTATTTTTCACAGAAATGTACCCACATCTGTGGGTAAGGTCATTTTTGTGTGCGCGAATCACTTTAAGGACGACTGCTTCAGCAACCTCCGCCAGTATAAAGAAGGATTTGCCGAAAGACTTCGTCTGATTGAGCGGTCAGTTCCTTCTATCTATGGAGACGACGAACAGAGCACTTCGGTAAGCTGTATATAACGCTAAAAAGTGTGATGATAAGACGTCCCTGTCATTGTTTTGTTAGCATTAGCAGTTGCACCGTCTTCATATGTTAGCGCTGTGTGCTCGTTTTAGATTAGAATGTAACTTCTGTGTTAAATAGTCGTTGTAATACAGGCAGTATTGTAGTAGTGGGCATGGATGGAGAAGTTAGTGTAAATATAGTAACACACCATTGCGTTACATCCATATGAAGACGTTGTTCTGAAGGTGCATCATCGTCATTTTCATCTGGCTCCGCCGGGTCCGACTCTGGCTCCAACATGTATGGCTGGATGGACAAATCTTCCGTTGTTGACATTTTGTAAATAATGTGTGAATATAAAGTTTCTGCGCCGCTAGATAATTGTATCTGTTCTATCAAACTACAAAGATGGCCGAACAGGGTGACGTTGAACCGAGTGTCACCTCTGCAACCTGGAGAGGAGGCGGGGTATGAAGAGACCGCCCCAAAACCAGTTGCTCTCAGAAGCGCATCAGAAAAGGGGTTGAAAAGGGGCCTGTGGAGCTCTAATAATGAGGAATTCAGACCCAAGCATTGCAGTTTCGCGTTGTATAGACCACAACTGTATGATTTATATGTAAAAAGGAAGGATTTAAAAGCATGATATGTCTCCTTTAAGCATGTGTTGAAGTTTTTGAACAATATCCTCCAATCCTGCATATTTTCGATGTTGTCAGATCTCATCACACCTGATTCAAATGAATGCATTTCAATTCTTGCACAGGTCTATTACTGGTATACTAACTATTGCTACCAGGTTCATGTGTTGCCAGCTGCACCAGCAAAACGAATTGGAAGAAACACAAATGTGAGTTGTGATCAAGTTATGGCAGCCGTGGCTCGGCTGGTACAATGAGTCGCCTCTCAATCGGAAAGTCGCAGGTTTGAGACCCTACCTGTCCACATATTGAAGTGTAGAACAAGACACTGAACCCCAAACTGCTCCCCTCGGATGGATTGAAAATGCCTGGCAGGTGCCTCAATTGGTGTGTGACTGTGATGATCAATGTAAAGCAGTTTGGGGACTGCTCAAGTGGCGGAAAAGCGCTATATCAGTGAAATCCATTTACATCACACAAAGTACTTGCAAGGTATTTTCTCTGGATGGTCTGGAAGTAGAATTACAAAAAACTAGAAGGAAATTTAGATTAAAATACAAGATTTAAACAATTCTAGAGATGCAGAACGTGAATGAAATGGGCAGTTTTGGCCTGCTGGGGTGCAAGGGTGTCAAACATAAGACCCGCGGGCCAAAACCAGCCTCACAAGATGCTCCAGTGTTTAACCAGAAAGTCCACCTTGGGTGGGAGTTGAGCCCTTCTAGAATCTATTGTGTTTCATGGGTCACATGTCTGCGTCTACCCTAAACATCAGCCCCGAGCTTGCTTAGATAAGCTTGGCTAATTAAGCCATCACATCACAATCAATTTTAATCGACACACATCTGCTATGTGTGAACACAACAGCAACGTCAATGCGGGCCCGGCTCTGATTGAACTCATTCCAACAAATGCCTCATTACTCATACTGATTCATTCTTTAGAATCATTATTTTGTAGAGAAGTCCCATATGGTCTAGTGGTCAGGATTCCTGGTTTTCACCCAGGTGGCCCGGGTTCAACTCCCGGTATGGGAAGGATGTTTGCTTCATTGATGGCCCAGAGGTGAAAGGAGTGTCTTTGTGTTTGAACACACTGCTGTGGCTCCTTTTAGCAAGGCTTTTCAACCACTTTATTAGTGTACTTTTTGTTGTCTGTGTGAAACATAAAGCATTCTTCCTCTTACATAGTGCCTACATGTGACTCGTGGCCATCAGGATTTGATCTGATGCAAATTAACGTGATTGAAAGTGATAGAAAATAAGCACACAGTGTCAATGAGAAAACCTCAGTGAAGAAGTCTGCAGTTACCATTATTTGGTACCTTTGAATGAAAAGATAGAAATTCAAAATGGGATTTTCACACGTTCACTGAGTGACGATGAAGCTCATATCCCCACAATTGACGGAAATCTTTTGTATGTGTGACTTTTAACTTCAAGCAAGCGTCTCTTTGAACGTGTCGGTCCCAACTCCCCCGAGGAGGGGGAGGGGGGGGGGGGGGGGGGGGGGGGGGGGGAGGTTCTCCATCAGCACAGCCTATTTCAGGCTGACATTTTACCTACTGTTTCATGTGGTTAATTAAACCCTGAGATTGTAGGCCACTGGGGCTCCTGCTGAGGCACTCGCAAGCAAATCACACAAAGATTGACATTAGAGGATGAAAGCACGCGTTAAAAAAAGAAATCTGGAGAAAGCTGAGACGTCAAGGCTCGTGAGCTGTGTGAGGAAAATGCAGAAAATATTACATCGGCTGTGCGTAAATCAAGGAGAAAGCGTACGTGGAGGGTTCAGTAAAACCTTTGTAGAGGAAGATGACGGCTCTTTTTTGTTCCAAAAGAAAAAAACGGAGTCCGGGGGACTGTGGCGGAGACGTTGCATGAACTGGACCCAGTGTGTCAGTGTGTTTCTGGGTGGGTTTGCCGAGGTTGGCACGGTTCCCCTTTGCATACTGATGCTCGCAGCTTCTCTCTCTCTCTGACAGACACACACCTTGTTTTATGTCTGCGGCTATTTACACATTCACCCCACACACGCCTGCAGCCCAGTGCTTCACGGGCCCAATGCTATTTGTAATAATGGGCAAGAAGGAAAGTTGCTCCTGCGCGCTACTGATCCACATGATATTATTTCATTTCTCCGCCTGTTTCTTTTTCTTTCTGAAGGTTTTTACAGCCTCTGGGCTGCTACTCCTCCCGGTAAGACAGGAGTGGAAGTAATATATTGAAACATATTACATTTGTGGGTAATATAAGTCAATATAAACTCAAATAGTTTTCTGAATTAGACAAAACAACGGTGCTCAGGTCATTTCAGGATCAATTGTGCAATTTGCTACTGGTACAACTAAACAAACTGGCCCCTAAAGTTCAGCAGAGGCATAGTGACGGTTTATGAAACACGTGACTGCAGTACAATGACAATTTCAAATCATATTCAAACCTTTTAACCTGCTTGTAGCTTTAAGTTTCTTCTTTTCAGCTTTACTGCATTTTCAGATTTAAAGTATTTTACTCATCCCTCTGGAGAAAGGATTTCTCTGCATTCAACTCAGCCTATTAATAGTTAACGTTGACTGCGTATACTATAAGAGCAGCAGTAGGCAGCGTGTGGGAAGCCGTTTGAGGATAAAAGTCTTGGAACCTGTTGGGAGCTTTAACTTCTCACAACTGCCTGAAAATTGCAGGTTCTCTCGGAACTGCATTTTAAAAAAAGAAACTATTTTATGAATCGAATGTCTAGCAAAACAACATCCAAACGTTTCAAAGTGATTTATTACAACTCAAGCCATGTTACGGTAGTTATACTCGAGTACACATTTTCAGCACTCATTCACCCGCTGCTGCCTTAAATAACTGCAGACCAAAACCTCCTCCCACCTCTCTCACCCCCTCTTGGATGTGAGTGAAACTCTGGGAATCTATGTCACAGTGAAGATGATGAAGGTGGCAGCTGCTAAAAACAGATCAGCCCTCTGTGGCGCTGACTGACGCCGCAGCGTTCCCTATCTCGTGAGAAACGAAAGGCTTTTGTGGCCGTCCCTCACTGGAGAGGACCAGAACATTTAGAGACAGTGGAAAGCTGAAGCTGAAAAACCTCAGCATGGGGGGCGGGGGGGTCAGGGGGGATTTAGAGCATTTGAAAGCTGTCGGTAATTCAAAAAGGATTCGAGGGGAAAAAAAAAACTAAAACTGAATTACTGCCTGGTGGATGTTTGCTTCTGCCAACCAGTAAAGTCGCAGCTGGCATTACTGTCGCTCGAGACTGATTAAGAAAATACTGTATGTCCAGTGAAGACTGTTTGAAAATGTCATAAAACATTAAATGAAGCATCTCAAGAGATATTGCATTCACAGTAATGGAACGAACCTTTGACTGTTTCTGAGGAGGAATGGACGTGTGCATCCTATTTAAACAGATGCCTGCAAGAGCTTTTAAAGATGCCGCGTAACCGAGGTGGAGTGGATGAACGTTCTGCAGCATTCACATCTGTACGGAGGAGCTTATCAAGTCATTTTGGATAGAAAAATAAAGCACACGACCCTGCCTTACCTACTTGTGACGGAGTTTCTGGCTTTCAGGATTTAAAAGCTCTGCTTCACTGTTCTAAACCTTCGGAGGAAGTTCCTGTGAACTCATATGAGGATGATTGAAATCAGGTCTGACCACTGATGGTCTGCAGTTTACATCTAAACTAAAGTCATGATGGATTATTTTACACATCTCTGTGAGAGAAGGTGCAAAGAATACTTCTGGATTTCATGTATTCAGTTCATTCAAGAGGGTTATTGAATCCTACATTTTCTTTGGGTTATAAAGCTGGAATCCAGTGAAGACAACACTGAACATTTGTTTTCTGAACAAGACATTACTGTTGGACAGATTTGTTATCTGTCATATTTCTCAAACTGTGTTTTAACACATTTTACCAGTAGAAATACTCATGAAAAGTAAATGATCCATTTGTGTCTTTCAGTCAGGCCTGAATTTTTATTATTATTATTATTATTATTAGATTTTGTGACTTTACGTCACTTCTTTGTGAGACAATGTGGTTGTTTCTGAATTTAGTATGAAGAGAAGAAGCTGAGATGATCTGGTTCTTCTAAAGGTAAGGTGATGTTTATTTAAGGCTGCTTAATGTAGCGCACGTTTACTGAGCATCTTACATGTTGTGTTTCAGGACGAAGGAGATAACCTGAGGCACTTCTCCTCCAGTAAAGAGGAGTTTAGTGAAATTGTAACAGAGTGGCTTTTCAGTTATTAAAATGTAAAACTAAATGAAAGCAGAAAGTACAAAATCCAAGCCATTCAGCTTTCTCTGTGTACGACGTGTCACTTAGTCAGTTAGATTTGTTTCTTAATTAATTTGTTTTAAATTAACCAGAAGTTACTTTTCGAAACTTAAGTTTTGCTTCAACAACTATTTGATCCATCAGCCCTTTTTGGTCGATACGTATGAACACACAAACCATTAAAATAATGACCCCAGCCATATGCTGCTGCTCCAAAAGACGTTTCTTTATTTGAATCTTCTCAGTTCAGTTCCCAGAACACACCACAAAAAAACATCTCACCATGTCTGCAACATTTTTTAAAAAGTAAAAAAATGAGTGTTTTTTTGTTTTTTTTTTCCTTATCAACCAGGCAAGCTAGACTATGAATGACAGAGAAGAGAGGAGGAGGCGATTCCTCCTCAGTTTGTGCTGATATCTGAAATGTACATTTCTTTAAAACATTTTCAAAAAAGAGGTAAAAGAAAAACAACAAAAGAAGCGGTCTCCGTCCTCCTTAACAACACATGGCCCTCAGTGTTCGCCGCGGGCCCCCGAGCCCTGCAATTCAAAGCTCCTTCCAATTATGAGACAACATTCATTTGGTTTTTGTCTTCTTTTTTTTTTTTTAGGGAGGGTTAGTTTATACGCTTGCTTTTCTTTCCAGCATGTTGTGTTGCCAAACAAACCTGCTGTTAGGGTGCAATAAAACCTCGAATTGCTTTGTTTTGATAGCTTTTACAGTGATTCCTCCACAGCGCGCATCAACTCTGAGAGAGCGCGCTCTGACATTGTAGACTCCAGTCAGACAAAATGACCCCCCCCCACACGCACACACACACACACACGCACACACTGGCGCGGGCCATGCTGAAATATTTGTACACAATAAACGTACCGTGACGACACAGAAATACAGAAAGATTGCCCGCTCACGTGAGAAGATGCTAATTTACAATCACTTTCAGTAACATGTCTAACCCACGACCCACTCACAAGCCACTGGCACGGTCTCTTTGTATTATTACACACAACACCTCCGTCACATACACTTTAATTAGTCCCGTCACAACTGTGCTCCTGCAAAACTTCACTTTGTGCTCAAACCCATCGTCAACAGCCACTAACAGTCATATATATGCGTGATCCACCCACAAGCTAAGTACAGTACGTCTGGATTTTTGTGCAAATGGGGGGGGAAAAAAGAACGTACACGTTTAAAAAAATCCCCATTTTAAAACCGAGGAAGTCAGATGGTTTGTCAACATTCAACTCAACGAGACCAACCGTGTGTGTGTGTGTGTGTGTGTGTGTGTGTGTGTGTGTGTGTGTGTGTGTGTGTGTGTGTGTGTGTGTGTGTTTTGACGCTGGAGTGAGAAGTTGGCCTAACGCACGGTGATTTCATTGGATAAAGGTGATCGGTTGGCCCCTGTGCGGAGAGCTGGTTTTTTTTTTTTTGAAGTTATTTTTTTAAGCAAAACGCCTGCGAGAAGTCATGAATCCTCCGACTTCGTATTGGATGTGCTGTTGGTTGTAAACTGGCACTGCCACTGTGGCACCAGAGAGAGGACGATTCCCCAAGACTGTCTCAATGCCGCACAGCACGGCGTCCCCGTATGGCTTCACGGAAAAGGTCTGGTGGAGGCGGCGGGAGAAGAGAGGAGGCGTTTTTGATCTCACTATGAACTCACTAACCGAAGTGGGAATTTCCAGCCAACTTTAAATGAAGCCAATTTTTACCCCCTTTTTTCTCCCCGTGTATCCTCGGCCCAGACCCTTCCCCTCCCTCCCCTCTCGGGCCGACGAAGCGCCGGGCTGCTTCACTCTTATTTCTCCATAAGCGACAGCTGGATGATGCGCTGCAGCTCCTCCTCGTCCCGCCGCCGTCGGAGCTCCGCCTCCTCCAGCTCCCGGGCTGAGATCTCCATGGCGATGCGGAGCTGCTCGTCGTAGGTGCAGGGGGCGGGCTGCTTCTTGGAGGGGGTGGAGCAGAGGCTGGAGGGGGCGCGGGGCTTGTGCAGCGGGGTTCTGGGATGAGGAAAAGGAAGCAGGTGATGAGTAACATCACAGTGAAGCCGAACGCTGGTGGACACGCCCACACTCACAAAAAACAACAACAGGAACCTTTCAAATAGAAGCATTTGCCAGTTTCCCAGGTCTAGTATTTGTTCCTTGTACCTGCGAACTACGTAATCCTCCTTCAAATCGATGAACACCAGGTTTTTTGATCACAGCATTCACGATTCAGTAAATGCTAAATTAGGCTCAAACTTGAACTTAACACGCCTCTGGAAGCGTTGCTCTCTCTCTGTAACTCTTTCAACTTTATATAGTTGTGTGTCCTTACGTATTTTTGTGTATCCCGATTGTCATTTCCCTTCTCTTTCAGCATATTTGTTGATCGTGTGTTTGTGGTGTGGATTATTTTGTGTCTCTTTGCGGCCACTCTTTTCATAGTTTTCTTAATTCTTTCTTGTAATTTTGCCTCTCTCTGTAGTTTTTTTTTTTTAGTCTATTTTCCTGATGATTTCTAATATTTGTGTAGTTATTACTGAATTAGTGGAGCTTGCAGCCTTTCCCACATTACTCTTTTGGAAACACGACTTTACTGAAGTTCACAGCGGTTGGAGGAGAAAAAAGGAACAGTTGCGGTGGTGATAAGATATTTTTGGCTTGTTCGCAGTGTATAGCAGTAGTTTACTCGCACACTATAACTGGCATGGGGGGGGGGGGGGCACTGCAGAAACAGGACTATTTAAAAATCTGTGTATTCAGCTACTCGTCGACAAATGGAGAAGACGTGGGGAGAAACAGTGTCTAAAGATAAGAGGCTAAAGTCAACGGCGGCACTGTTGGCGGAGAGAGCAGGAAACTTCCTCATCCTCCACTTCTGCTCTCTTTCTACAAACACACATAATAGTGCACCGCAGATAGGAGATGAGAAGAGAGCGACAGGATGGATAAGAGAATAGAGAACGGGAGGACGGCACAGGAATACAGGACGTGAGTCAGGGCTGGAGAAAAAAAACAGAAAAAGGAATACAATGGAGGAGCTGGAGACACTGAAGAGGAACAACACATGACGGGAGTGAGAGGAAGCGACAGACAATACAGTCTGAGGCACAGCAGGATATATTGAGTTTATCTAGACAGTCCTGTGTGGTCCCCCCCCCCCCAAAAAAAAAAACAGAGGCGCTCGGTGTAATCAGGTGGGTTTTCGTGAAAGAAGAAGAAAGTGTCGCGCTGACCTCTCGAGGTGGCTCGGGTCACAGGACAGGGGGTGCGTTCCCGGCTTGCTGTTGGTCAGTGCTTCCCAGATGGTCACCTAGACACAAAGAGGAGGTCAGGGAGCGGGCGGAGGAAGGAGACGCTCACTTTCCAGTAATGTATGTTAAAGCTCCTCTCTAGCACACGATTTTGAAGATATTCGTTCGCTTGATCTTATGTACAATATGAAAAAAAAAAGACTTCAATTCGTAAGCTCTTCCTCAACGTCCAGGATTTTTAGCAATCCCTTGTTTTGACAAGCAGTTTTGGTAGTACGAGAAGATTATGGCAGATACTTTTGATGTTGAGATTGACTGATGCTTATCACTCCCCTTCGTTTTCTACAGCCTGACATACACTCTTATTTAGATTTACTTCAATCGCCAAATCCTGTCAAACGCCTACAGAGGTTCACAAGAACATGAGCAAGAAATTCATTATTAGTAGTTTTGATGAATGTGAAATCCGTTGAAGATATGCACCTCTGACTACTTAAACGCTTAATAGAGGCCATTAGCTGGCTCCTGCACATTAACTCAATCTTGATCCATTTTTATTCTGATCAAGCATTTACTCGCTTCTGCGGTTTTTATGCTTCTATCACATAGGTAACATCCACATATGCATCTCAAAACAATTTTTGAGACGCATATGTATTAGTTAGTTTGATCGCACAGGCAGCTAAACATGTCAATTCTACTTTGTTTTGTTTTTCTGTCATTAGTCACAAAAAAACCCAAAGTAATCTTTGATCTGTGCGTGAGGGTGCAGAGGGTGGAAACTACAAATATCTGGACTACAAAGCCCATGTGGTGAGGAAGGCCCAGCAGAGACAGGTCTTCCTCGGAAAGCGAAGGAAAGTTCACCACCCTCATCAACCAGCAATGGAGAGCCTCCTGAAACCCTGCTGCGCTGTGAAGAACAGAAAGGACCTGCAGCAGGTGGCGGGGACGGCAGCCAGAGCAGGCGATCGAAAGATCAATCAGAAATCCGAAGATGACCGGCTGTATAATAAAGGACCCCACACACCCTGCACATCATCTGTTCTCACTGTCGCCCTCTGGCAGGATTTAAAGATCCTTTTGAAACATCAAATAGGCTTAAGAACAGTTTTCTACTTTCAAGCAGCAGGATTAGATTGAGCTGCATCTCGACATGTCTTCTAACATACAGAGGCTAATCAACTGAGAAGGGGGGGATAGTAAACATGCCGCATTTTAAGCCTGAAAAACTCAATTATTTTTGTTACGTTCATCTGACCTCTGGTTCCAGCTCGTGACAAATTTGTGCTCAGCCAACCTAATTAACTTGATCCTGTTTCTACTTTCAATTTAGATAATAGTACAATTCAATTAAGAAAGGTTTTTTTTTTTTTTTCGCTTCCTAACAATTAAAAAACTTGGACAGAGATAAATTTGCTGAGTGGTCAAAGCCGTAAAACGGGGGCGTGTGTCTGCTGTGTGATCTTTTATCACCTGTCTAGCTTCAGTAAAACAGCTTTAATTAAAAGTGGCATCGCCTTCTTTCAGCACAGTTTGAGGCAGCAGGGTAACAGAGCACAAATCCCCCGGCAGCAGCCTTGCACCTGTCTCCCCTCCGACTTCCCCGGCCGTTTCTGAGCCAAGAAAGCTCTGAGGATGTTCTCTGAATTGCCTCAGATTGAATATTTATCCTTTACTCTCGGTGCTACTGGAAAAGGGCCAAACACCACCAGGACCGCCATCTGAGGGATTTCAAAACCAGCACCGATCCTGCGGCTGCGCTCAACATAATGAGTCTAAGCTGCGTACTTCAGAGGCAATTTATTCTTCTCATCGATTTTACTTCAGTATTGATTGTTTTTATTTTAAACCTGGCTGCTTTTCTGCTACTTCAGTGCGCACATTTGTCAGCTCTTGCTTGATTTATTGGCGAATTTATTGCAGTGATTTGCACTGCGTATTTCATACAGGGAATATATCCAATATGCATCCAGCTCGGTTGATGAAGCAACATAACTGCTTGACTGTTGAAAACCGTTTTCCATTTTAGACTATTTTAAAAGATAATATTCTTATTATTTGCCGTCGTTATTGCAGCGGTGCCTTTCATACAGCAGAGGAGTGGTGAAGCGGCACCTTCGGATGCATGCATCAAGAATTACACTGTTCCGTCTATAAATCTTGAAATATATAAGCTTCGAGCAGTGCAGGATCCCTTCCCTTGATGTCAGCTTCAGAGAAGCATCGCTCACTGAAACCTGTTCAACTCGGCAGGTTTGGAACGGATGTCTTCTCACTCACTCATAAAATTACCTCCTGAATTCTGGCAAATCTCATGGTGAAACGTTTCGAAGCGGTACAGCAGTCTGGCCATTTCCACTGCTTCCGCTGGCCAGTGAGCTGGTGAAAGATGTACCAGCAGTGACACCTCTAAAGCCGCCAAGTTTATTTTAAGTGTTGATACCTTGATCTCTTTTGAGTACGCCAGTGTACAATCTTAAATGTACCGAGGCTAAATAGTAATGGAACGCAAAGGTGGCAGTGAACTCTTTAATTACCCTCGTAGTAATCTTTAGTTGAATGCCAAAATTTACAAATACATTTGGAATCCATAAACAAGTGTTGTTTTGCTCCCCTTTGCAAGATCCCTCAAATACAAGTGGGAAGCATTAAAGTTACAGTAATTCAAAATAGTGCGAGCATTAACACAATGATGCTGGAACAGAGGATGAGAACCGTCACACATGACGGTCATCGAAAACACACAAGGGTGTAAAAACCTCTAAAAGGGTTTATACTAATATATTTCATACTGTTGAAGACTTTCCAAAAAAAGTTCTAGTACAGAAGTATTTTGCATTCACACAAGAAAACAAACCAAAGTACCAGATAAGTTTTTTAATGTTTTTCTAAATGAGGGAGTCACTAACAATTGTAACAGGATCTACCTAGTATTTGCCCGAATTCCTATTGTGTCACCACATAGTGAGGATTCATGCATACTTTTAGTATATTCAGCCTCTCCCAGTGTGTTCAGATTACTTCATTAGTGTGTTTAACACGAATCCGTACGAGAGATCTTGAGCAGCTAACTTTGGTTCCTGACGACCCTTATAGTTGTCAGGTCTCTGTGTGTCTCACCTCGAGTTTCCAATTAACCAATGTTCCGCTTGTCTCCACTCCTTCCTTGTGTATTTAAACTCCTCTCCCTCTGTTGTTCTTGTCAGATCGTCTCGTCAACATGTCTCGCCTCTTGTCGCTCTTGTGTCCCCTGAACTTTGTTCTAATAAACCTGGTTTTTATGGAACTGGAGTCTGCGTTTGGGTCCAGCCTTGAAATCCCTGACAATAGTGCTTGTTCAAATTGTCAACAGATGAAGATATTTCCCATTAAACCCACCTGATCATACTCGGATCCGGCCTCCAGCAGACTCTGCTGTATGGCAAACTGCAGCAGGTCTTCCTCCTCCTCCCTCATGCTGTCTCTCTGCTTGCCTCCAAGCATGGTGTATCCTGGCGGGGGCTCGAACACACACGGGGGAATCTCTCCTGCTCGACATGACACTGCAACACGGGGGGAGGGGGTGAGGAGGCAAAAGGGCAAGCAATGGAAAGAGTTATCTGCAAGTAAAGGAGGCGAAAGGAGGGGAGTGGTGGAAGAAAGCAGAGGGGCGATCTCCTAATGAAAAGACCCGCAGAACAAATTCAAGCTTATTACCTACATCTACAGCGCAGGCTGATGAATAATTCCTCAATCTGGCTGGGTCTATTTGAACGGAGTAGATTTATTGTGCGTTTCTGCTCAATAATGTCAAGGATTTTGAAAGAGGTCTCCTCTGAGCAACCACGCAATAAATTTTCATCTCTCCCTCTTGCTCGGCTGCAGATTTAAATGCAGCTGCTCGGATTCTGACGAGGCGATAGAACGATGAAAGCGAGCCAAACTCTCAAACACGCAACACAATGAAGATAGCCTTGCATTCAGAGCCAGGGATAAATACTCCTCATAACTCCATCGAGCGACTGTAAACTCGCTTTGTGGAGTGAAGTATGGCCGAGGTTCTGCAATAAAACGTGAGGGAGGATTTAAAAAACGATTTAAAAAACCCAAACAAAAACAGAGCAAGAAGGCTCCTTACTGGTGGAGCTGGAGCTGGAGACACTGGAGGAGTCGCTGCCCGGAGAGGGCGTGTCTGTCCGCGGGGGTTCCCTCTGTCCGTCCCCCTCCATCACCACCTCGTTGTCAGCACGGACACCGGTTCCCTCCTCACAGCCATTCAGGTTGCTGAAGGTAATCCTGGCGTTTAGGATGTGGTAGAGAGGGATTTCTGCCGAAGTTGGACAGAAAGTTTATCTTTTAACTCTTCACGTCACTTTCATCCTTCACCAAATCGTGCATGTCTTTTAATCAGCTTTTCAATCACGGCCTATCTTTTTACTCCTTCTCGTCATCTGTCTTCATCTTTCCATCCATTCCACTACCAATGGGTTAACTGACTACTCGTCTGCCGTCCCCCTTACTCAAGCAGCAGTCATCCTTTTCTCATTTTACCGTAGCCGTCCTTCTATCCATCCATCTATCCATCTCACTCTCCTTGCGCTTACCGATCTTGACGGGGAAGCCAGGCGGCAAGCGCAGAGTGATAAAGTCCCGCAGCTTGGCGAAGAGAGCGTTGGAGATGGCCATGAGATCGATGATAGGCACCACTTGTTCTGCCAGGGAGAGAGGATGCGACTCGCACAACCACAACTTGGCTTTAAACCTGGAAACCAGAACACACGAACAGACGCTGAAGAGGCTTCCAGAAATAGAAAGAGAAACTTTCCCGTAGCTGACAGTCTTTAAACTCTATCAGTTCCTTCGTTATGTGACTACAGTGTTAGATTCATGACTGCATTGATTTCCCAGGCACCTACATGATAATGGGCAACTGTTAATGTAATTCCACCACAAAAAAAATAAATATTCCCAAATCATCCAGAAATCTTACAACAGCATTAGTGGTTGTATGTCAGCCTGAGACCGCAACAGTTCGTCTTCATTCAAACAGTTTGTTCCTTGGCCTGCGGTACACAAATACATCGATTACACCAGCCAAGATCCACAAGCTGCCGTGTGGCGTTCAGACTGAAGCCAATCAATTCTCACGTTCTAATTTGCCCTATAATGAACACGGGATGAAGGGACAGTGCGACTGCCTCAAAGACTTCATTCTCACCGTCGCCTGTCACTTCTCATCAGGCACTTAGGGGCAATAAGTGTGAAGACTGAAAATGGCAGAAGCATCAATAGTTATGTAGAGGAACACGGGACGGATCATTAGCTGGCAGGCGGACGTGAGCGACTGTTTTAGGCATCCTCTGTGACACTGAATCTGACCAATCATTTAATTCAGACACAGCGGGTTTAAAGTAAAACGTTATTTTTCTATATTTTTCACATTCACAAAGGGAATCTGCAGGTTTCTTTCATTTTATTTAGTTTTGTTTCCACTAGACTTGCAAAAAAAAATATGGGAACAAAGCTGAGTCATCCACTCAGCAGTGCGATAGCTGCACGACTATCCCTCCGCTTTGTAAAGCACTGACATCTGAGTGACTTTCACATGAGGATCCCGGGCATCAGACGCCATAATACAGCTGATTTTACCCTGCTTATCCTATGTCAGTCATTCTGTCAGCTCTGAAACGGTTCGTCTGGAGGGGCGACTTCACCGCCTGCAGCGCTGCCCGTCTGTTTCCCCGTCTTTCTGTGTCACCTCTGGGTCTTGGTGGTGAGCTGGCAAGGGTGGCCGATGTCCCGCTGAGTCGGTGATGAGCTGGGGTTGAAGTATTCCTCGGCCGTCAGCGCTGCCGGGTTTGTCACTGCGGGGGCCGACATCTGCGTCACCAGGGCCTGAAGAAGGCAGACAACGAGTGAAATCAGCATTAACGATCCAGATGTCAACATTTTAAAAAGGTAGAGAGCCTGAGTAGCATGGGTTAGGGTAACCCTAACCCTAACCCTAACCCTAACCTAAGAATCCACACAAGATCACGAGTCAATAAGAATGACTCAAAGATTGCTCTGCAAACCAGTGGATGTGGCTTTTCAAATTTCATTTGCTTTTCTGTTTTGTGTGAAGAGAAATCTACTCGGTTTTCAAGGTTCTCCTTTCACCAACTGAGGCTTAGTAAAAGCTTCAGCTGGAAACAAACCTCAAACTGTCGGAACACAAGTGTCATTGAAATAATAACCGAGCATTTATCAATTAAAAGCTGATTACGGGATTATCATCAGTCAATGCAACACATTGGAAAATTGTGCCGATTGGAAAAGGAATGAATCACGAACGAAGATTTTAATATGTGTTCATCTATAAGGACAAGCTGCTTTCTCCTTCAGCTTCCCATTTGCTTTTCTATGCCTGATTTGCATTATTTGACCTTGTTATGCCAGCACAATTCTTGAAGTGTATTGGAAAAAGCTGCACGGATTAATCTTAAATCGGCAATTAAAATGTGTTTGTGGAATAAGTTTTTTTTTTTTTTTTTACAAGTACTGCAGCTTTTAAAGATTTTCTAATGATGTATCTTAAATGATTCACTTATCAACTTTTTATGCTGTTTATTTTGTTGTAAGTCTCTTCTGAATTTGAACTACTCAGTAAGAAATGCATAATCATCTAAATATCAAATTACAGTATTTTTTGTAATGGATACATCAGCTTAAGCACATAGTGGTTGATTGACACAATGACACTTGTCATGCATTATTACAACCCCCGTCCCCAAAACAGAGGACATTTCATTGTCGTTTAATGAGTTTGACTTTAGGATATCAGTCAAGAGAAGTACGTCATTCCTGTCACAAGCTGCCGAGTTCATGTGGAGCCAGATCAAAGAAATGCTGCTGGTGGCACTCCATAATCAAACCCAATGAACCTTCAAGTCTGAGCCCATGTGTCTCTCTCAGAAAAGCAGGGTATCCCTGACTCAGATAGGGAACGAGAACTAAGTTCAAGTATCTCAGGGTCTTTTTCATGAGTCATGGGAGGGGGGAGATCACGACACAGTTCATGTGGGTGGAGAGGAGGCTGAGCGGTAGCGCAAAACTCGCTCACTTGTGGTCATGAACTGTGGCTCACCAATGAAAGAATGAGATCACGGATACAAGCAGCTGGAATGAGATTTCTCCACAGGGTGGCAGGCGTCTCTCTGAGCCCCATCATCCAGGAGAGGCTTCAAGTGGAGCCTATACGCCACACTGAGAGGAACCAGCTCAGGAGGTTCAAGCGTCAGATTACGACGCCTTCAGAGGTTTCCCAGGCACATCCAACCGGGAGGCGGTCAACCCTGGACCCACTGGAGAGATTATATCTTTTGGTAGGTCTGAGAGCACCTTTGGAGGAACTGGAGGAAGTTGAGGTGGAGAGGCATGTTTGGGCTTCATTGTTCTACTAAACCAAACAGCGGCAGAAAGTTTCTGCGGAGAAAACATCAAGTTCCTTTTTTTTTTTGTTTCGCAGATAGCGGTGTGGGAAAGAGAAGAGGTGAGAATAAGAAGACGGGACACAGCGAGAGCAGAAGGACTGAGGTGTGAGTCATAGCTGTTCTCCAGCAAAAACAAATTAAAAACCATAATCAATATCCGGCAGCAGGTTGGAGCGTCTGAGTGACTGTTTTATGCTGCTGGACTCCTCTCCTGGTGACACGGGGGATTTAGCAGCTGGGATTCACACACTGCTTGTCCAGTCACCGAGGAGGTGATCGGGAAGGTACTGTACCTGTAATAATATTTCACTCAAGATGGCTGTGATGAATATGATGACAAAGTTTAATCTATTTCAGCAGTGGAACCAGGTAAAAAAAAATAAAAATCTTGTGACTTTATGATGTAAAAGAAAACTGAATATAGAATTGCAGCCTTGCTTTTGTATCCTTCTACTAACCAGCAACGCTGCAAATTACATTAATGTCTCCCTGGATTCATGTAACATGTCGTGAAGATTGCTAAGATCGATGCTAAACTAATCATGCCTGTAAATGTGTTTGGTTTGTCTTTTTTATGTTTGTCCTCTGACTGGGCTAGTCTAAAAGATGGATGGGCATGACAGTTAAGTGTGGACTGCAGACATGTCAAGCACATGGGCTCCTCTTCTTTAAAAACCATGTGGTGATGGATGCAGTCTGTAAGTAGTGTTAGTAAGTGTATAAAATGCTTTCAGAGAGAAGTCGTCTGTTCATTCTCATCCTCATACAGAGAATCTGTGGTGAAAACATGTTGGATGGCTCCTCACCTCTCAAGTTGGTAGGAAACAGAAATTATTGAACAGATTCGCCTTTAACAGAATACTACACTTTCGTCTATCTTTAATCCTGAGAGACTTTCTCAAATGTATTTTTCATACCCATCCTATCAGTGATAATTGTAGACTAGAGTTACAATAATAACCACACCTCTTTCTGAATTGTTAACATAGAATTTATGCGGCATCCAGGGTTGTAACTTGTATGTTATATTACTTCCATGAGCTTGTTTTGACTTTGACTAACATCGCTGTATAAATCCTCCGATCTGCGGTTCGATTGGTCACTTTTTCGCTTTGACTCATCAGTTTCTTCACAAGATTGCCAGGTCAGGTGCTAAATGCTGCGTGACCAATTTGTTGGGGTTGGTTGTTTTTCCTCTGTTAGATTTCTTCAGTAGCCATTTATTTCACCTCCTTTTTGAATGTGTTACAGCCATCAACACACACGTGCAAAAAAAGTTTTAACATTTTTGATTAAATATTGACATGTCGGACTGGACGGATGGATGGATGGATGGATGGATGGATGGATGGATGGATGGATGGATGGAAGCTATAGCATTAAAGTATAGATGTTAGGCACATAAATTGGGACAAACCGTATTGCAGTCAAGAGAGGTGGGTATAAAAAGTAAAAACTACAAGACAGGGTATAGAAAATCATCCAAGCTGGATGGTCAGCTCCTGTGTTGTGCACTCACCCCATTGTTAGGCCCCATGTGCTGCTCAGCGATCCCCAGGAAATTCTGCAGTGGAGTTTTCCCACCTGTTCAGACACACAGCAGCAATAAGGTAAAACAGTACCACAGTCATAATAAAGTTGTATCAAACTTTTCCTGTTACTTTGAGTTATTGTGTTTAGATCACAAGAGTCTGCCAAAGCGATTGAAGTTAATACTTGTTTAGCAGGAAGTCAGGAGGTCATGTATATCAACTTCATTTTTTTCTGGACTATAACTTTACTCTTTAACAGTTGGCTTGGTTAAAGTTATTCTATTAGTGACATGAAAATGTCACTAATTATTCAAGGAGTAATAAGTAATGAAAGGTGAACAAAAGGAACCATCTATCTGGTATCTATCTTATCCAGCAGTTTGCCGCTCTGCAGATCACCTCCTAACATTAAAACTTCCCTTAATGAGGTTATGGTCGGTGAAAATGCTCCCATGTTTCCTGCTCCACATTCAGTCACTGCTTATTTAATACACTGCAACTTCAAGCACCCAAAATTAACCTCCTGACATACAAAACGAGCAAAGCTACTAAACTCATTATTCTAGGAGTTCTCATTCATCACTTATCATTATTATTTTTTCCAAACTGAGCACTTCTGAACTTTCAGTGTGTTAATAGTTGTTAATCTGTGGAAACATGTTGTGGATGATCTATGTTGCGACGATCTAACAAAATAACGAATAATACCAATGCCAATACCAATACCAATACCAGTACCAATACCAATACCAATATCAATACCAATACCAATACTAAAAATTGCTATCGTTTAACATCTGCTCCACAATGGTGTCACGTGACTTTCCCTTTTTTCATATTGAGTCCCTTCAACACTTAAACTCTAAAGCATTGGGCAGATTGTATTTGTGGTTCCCTCAGCAGCACTTCGCTGTTGTTGAGTTTGTTTGTATTCAGCCAGTTGTTTGACTTCGTCCTCGGGAGTTTGTTTATCTCAAATCCAGTCTGATTTGTAAAAGGAAAAGTATACTCCACACTACGATATACTTAACTCAAGGTAAGGTTTATGTCTGATCGAACTGAAACAAAGTTAGGTATTCATTTGGAGAAAATGCCAGTGCTCTTATCTAAACACTGGTGCTCAACAAACAAATCCACTGCAACTAGAAAGTTGGTTAACCTCCAACAAACCGCTATGATGTTCTAGTGTGAGGCGCCTCAATAAGGCAGCTGACGAAGTTTGCAGACAAACTTTCATGTCGAACATTAAACCCTGTGAAGTGGCTGCAGGTAATTTCACAGGATAATTTCAGCGTTTCGAACAAGAAGTTTGGTTGGTAAGGTGATGGCGAGTGGGGAGCAATGCCAAGAAGGCACATCAGGCATGTTTGTTCAATGCCATGTTGATAAATTAATAAATATGGTGCACTTTTAATAATATTCCTGCAATCAGTTTATAAATTAAGTTTATTAAAAAAAGAAAACAATCTGTGCAACACTCAGGTTGCAGTAGCTCTTAGTAGGCCTAAATATCAGTATCATAAATCAGTCAGTTTGAAATAGACAACTTGTTTTCTTTTCTGTGGCGGCCTTAAATAAATATAAAGAATTTTGGAAAATAGCTGTTGATGGAACTGACTAATGAGCCTATTAATAACAGAATTTTTCACTAAAGTTAAAGGTAAAATGCGTATCCTTCTCTCTAAATGATTTATGATTTTTGAAAGACGAAGTACTTTTGTCGGAGTTTATAGCAAACAATAATACCTAGAGTTAGCTGTTGTTGAGAAAACACTTGCTGTGGTTGTCGTTACTAAACAGAAACAGAAGGAGTACTAAAAGCCGAGCAGAGGTTTCATCATTAGTATCAGAGGGACTGCAGTGTGGGTTTTTATAACCAGCACTAGGATTTTGATCTGTGGCCATCTAAACTGTCATTAACTGCTGCTGGACTGAAGATACACCATGTCTGTGTCAGTCCGAGTATATATACAGAGACAGCACTTAAAGATTTTTACAGCGTTAACAAAATGATGAAACGTAGCAAAAAGGGAAGAGCAAATGGAGTGAGTCATTCGGGAGTCGGTGTAATGCTTCCCAGAGCACTCTCCTTCTGCATATTAGCAGAGTGCAGTGGGGGGGACTGTGACCTGGGAGAGTGGGTCTCCCAGAAGAGCCTGTGATGGTTGATCCTGGCTGACAGCGGCAGTCCGGTGAGGAAAACCTGCTAATCCTGTTTGATTTCTGATCTGAACCAGAAAACGAGATGGAGCCACCGAGCGAGCGTTGGCGGCTGTTCGCCAGAGCCCCGAGGTGATCTCATCGAGCTCAGGTGAGGGGGGGGGGGCGGGGATTACTCATCAGCAACTCTTTTTTTTTGATTAGACATGTCGTAGCACTTTGGCTGAAGGGTTGACAACAGAGAGGTGATAACGGTAAAACTCGACCTCTGACACACCCGCACAGAAAAAAAACCACCTCAATTTTTCCCAGAGGTGACCGTGCAGGTGTCCAAACCAAGGGACTTACCTTTTGTCTTGTTTTTGTTCTGGTCTGACAGGTGGTCTGTTCTGGTCCTGGTGATGAGCTCGACATTGGACGCCGCGAACACCTGGAACAACACAAGCTTGACTTCACTTAGTCGTCAGTTAAGACACAGCCGTTAAAAATATTGACCTCACTAAAATCAATCATTGCTTTTCTTTTGCTCACACACTGTTTCACTACCATTACGACTCTAAGTGCTACTGTGCATTTCTTCAACAGGATTTCAAGAGACCATGAACGGTGACAACACTTCTTCAAAAATTGAGCAGCCGGCTCATCCTGAGTGTGTATGCTGGAAGATGGAGGAGAGAAATGAAGAGCTGAAAAGTGTGCAGGAGTATCGCTTCTCCGCAGGAGTTTTCTATTTGCTGTTGTTACTCTGAATCAATGAAGCGGAAAACGGTTGCTCTTCAGGCTGTGCTGTTACAGTGCGGAACCCGTCTGAAGGGCTTTTAAAACCACCAGTGACAGATGGTCCTGGGTATCGCCCATCGATCCCTCCGGTGGGGGGGGGGGGGTCAAGAAAACAAATGAGGTCAAGGTAATGCATTTGTCTTCTTATAGGTTCATTGGAGAAGCCACCTGGCGTTTTATCTGCTGGCGAATCACTGGTTGACGGTTAAGTTTAAAAGCAAGGCTCAGACAACTTTGAAAGTCAAATTGTTCGGGAGAGGGGAATCTCAGACATTTTGAGAGTTTTCTTTAGGAATCGATGAACTTTCTACACTCTACCTTGGCTTCGTATCCATTCACTGTCTCCGTCTTCTCACTCCTCCAGCCCAGGATGCCGGTCTTATTCCTGCAAGAGAAACACAAGATCAGTTCTCTTTGGTCCCCGATACCTGCCCCCTTCTGAGTACTTGATACTCAATAATGAATGCTGCACACTGGAAAGTGAAATCAGCCAGGTCCCAGCAGACTGTAAGTCACCAGACCTGTGTTATGCAGTATGTAGCCTGGAAACATTGCGTCAGTTGCCCTTCTGTCAGTGAAGATCAGCAATCCGGTGTGCAATAAGGAAGTCTGCCCAGAAGTTAGCGAGGCGTGCCACATCTTCATGATCTATTCACATCACTGAAATCCTTGTGGATAGGATGGAAGCTGACAAAGATTTAAAGGGGACACCCTGGACTGGCTGCCTGTCTATGGCAGGAGAAACACGTATAGACACACACACACACACACACACACACACACACACACACACACACACACACACACACACACACACACACACACACACACACACACACACACACACACACACACACATCCAACACATACATGGCTGACAATACACCCTCATATAACAAGGTGTACTTGGCATCTCAAGTACACGTGTACTTGAAGTATTGCACACGTTGCATCATTCTTCATGTGCTGCTTCTCTCGCACACAAGGCTGTTCACCGCTCAGTTCTGACATCGCATGGATGCGTGCACATACACGTGTCGCACACCAAGACCATTTGACAGTTACAAATTGATCTAACAAGCATGTGTTTGGATTATTGAAGAAACTCAAGAGTACTTTAAGCAGACCCACGCAGGCATAGGAAAATATGCAAACTCTACTCAGTGAAGCCTCAAAAGGTCCCCTATAACGGTTCGGCACAGGAGGGTCAAACATCTGCAAAACCAACCAGCAAGAGGATTCAATCCAACCCAGAAGATGACTCTGCAAACACCAAAAAGCAATTTTCAATAAGCAGTCACTGCTGTTCCTGACCCAGACACTAGGGGTCACACTGCAGGGGATGGACAGTTCATAATTTAACACCAAGACCCAGAACTACCATGACAGTTTTGAAGTCAAGAGATGACTGAGATAGCAGTGAAAGCCAGCTAACGTATTGCTAGTGAAAAAGCAAAGTCCTGTCGGGAAGGTTTGTATGGGAAAGTGTTTTTTTATTTCCTCCAATGCACACACACACAACACCGAGTCCACCGAGTCCTCCCACAGTCCAAAATCATGCATTTGAGGTTAATTTGTGGGGAACTGGAGCCCGAACTGAAAGTTTGAAATAGTTTTCTTGGTTTAGACTCTTTCACACATAAAATGAATACTGCATATGAACTGTATCTCTCTACTGTACTTAAGGTGCGTATTCATAATAAACTAAACTAAACTAAACTAACATGCAGGCGACAAGCTGCAGCAATCTTGCATTGTGATAAATAACAAGATTACCCGTTGATCCAAAGGCTTTTTTACCCACGTTAGTCTGACAGTGATATTTCAGGGTCTTCCTAACGGATTCTTTTTTTCAAAAACTTCAATGAATTTCAACATTTTCAAAATTATTTAACAGAATCAAAGTTGGAGTTGCTGGTTATGCTTGGAGCATATGTTGTACTAGAATAACTCCTGACCCACCTGCTCTAGCATTTTAACCATATTGTCATAAACATGAGATCCCAAATCCTCAGCAAAGAAAACTTGTTCTTAATATCAGGCTATCAAGCAGTAAACCTGCAGCAGATTCTGCGCTCGGCTGCACACACGGGTTTTAACTCAAGAGGCAGACCAAGGGTGTTTGACAAAGTGGTTGGCTAAAGCGTCCTAAATAGATTATTGGCGTGTAGACAAGAGTGCTGATGGAGGGAAAATGCACTGGGGTGACACCGAGGTACAAGTCTGACAGGGAGATGATTGCCTTCCCGCCATCGCTCCTTCCTTCCCCACACTGGTTCTCGCTCACTTTTCATTTCTTTACATTCACTTCTTTGTGGTTCTCATATTCATCATTACATTTCCCCACTGACTGTTTTCCACTCACGCCCTTAGAAGCCATCACCTGTTTTCGGCTTTCTTATTTTGCTTCCCTCTCCAATTGTATTGTGTCCCACTTATCTTTTTTTCTCACTGCACATCATTCCTCTGTTCTTTCTGTCTCCCTATACATCCAATTTCTTACAATCTTACGATCTTTTTTCCTCTTTCATTCTTTTCTTTAACAACGTCTCTCCCCAATATCCTTCACTGTCCAAAAGTTCCCCCTTCTTCAGGCATCCCTCTTTCTTCCTCTCTGTCTCACCAGTCTTAACTCGCCACGTGACCAGCATAAAATATGTTTTGCACTCTGTGACCCTGCATGGTCTCTCCTCCTTCCTTTTCTTCTTTCACGTCCAGCTCTGTGTCACGTCTTGTCACCTGCCGTCTTCTCGTTCAGCTCTCTGCTTCTTCATCTCGGCACGCGGTGCTACGTTTTGTTTTTCTGGAGCTGGATTCACACTGCCTGGAGCTCAGCGGTTGTTTCAGCGTGATTATTTTCTTGGAGAAAATTTTGACGAAACAGCCATTTATTACTAATAAAGCTAAATTAAATAATAACAATGAACCGAGTTCACCAGTTCAACATGAACATGACATGACTTTGTATTTCTGAGGAACACGATGTATTTAATGAGCCATAACTTTAATGTTTGTGAAACTTATACCTATTTGGGTTAGTTGCTGTCTTTTTCTGTGCTGTTTGCTGAGCTGACTGTAGAGTTTTAGCCTCATCGGATGCTATTTGTAGAGCTCAGTTTCTATTTCACTAAACTTCTGCTTACTGCAGGCAGAGCTCCTCATCAGTCTGAACTGACTCAGTCCTTCAGAGGGCAGTATGAAAGACAACCAACTGGGAATTACAGCGTTTTTTCCATAACCATTGTTGCTATGTTACATGAGCTGCCTGAAATCCTTGTTACCTTTACAATATGTGTCTGCTGCTATTTGTATGTTGGTAATTTATCCCAGAAATGTATTGCTCTGAAAATAAAACAACCGAGTTGGTTGCTCAACATCTCAATTGGTTAATTGTAAAGTTTTGTCCGTGTGACAGCAGCTCCACATCTGTGTGTAAGTATAATACACGCAGCATACCATCTGCCAGAGGCTTTAAAATGAAGAGTTCATTGACAACTAACACTTAGCGCTAAGTGAGTGTTTTGCTGCTCCCACTTGCTGCCAACGCTGCGGCTTCTGTTTGTGTTTTCCCACATTTTCTGAAAAGCATTGTGACAGCCACCAGAAAGCATGCCTGAACTTGTTCCACTCAGCTGTGGGACGCAGTGGAGGAGCGACAGAGAAGCACTGACTAAAACTCGACTGTTACAACAAAATCTCCACAAAGACGACGAGCGAAAGGAGCGAGACGTGAACAGAAAACACCCTGCGGCTGAATTGCATCGTGCTCTTTTAAAGCTTATCAAACTGGCTCATTTATTAATTGATTTTCTAATAGCAGAAGTGAGCATTGTTGCAGGCTGAATATTAGCTTTCGCTTCTGACACTAGCTCAAGGCGACTCCAACCGTTAAAATCCGTCATTCATCTGTGTCAGCATAGTGTCTGACCTCTCGAAGGCGATGTTGCGGGTGTCGAGCTGAGTCGTCACCACCGGGGCGGACAGCCTGGCTGCGACCTGCTCGTCGCTGGGCTGCACGGCCCCGAGGAGGCCCAATCCGGCAGAGTTGCTGCTGCAGGCACCGCCGGTCCGCCGGCCCGGAGAGAGCGCGGTGAGGGACGAGACGCACAAGGTCTCACAGAACACCAGCTGTCGGTCGTGGTCGACCTCCATCACCTCTGCACTGGACTCTGACAGGACGGGAGGGGCGGACGCAAGGGAGGAACAATGATTAATTTAGTGAGTGAGAAGCAAAAACAACACACCGATAGAGCACATGAGGTCCACAAGGAGAATATAATAAAAAAAGTGTGTGGAAAGAAATGTCAGCTACATTCAGCTTGATATTGAGAAGCTGCATGTGATACAGCAAAAAAGGGAAGAATAGATTCAACCTGCAGAAGCCAGAAACTCTAAGAGGGGGAACGTGATGCAGCCTGGCTAAAAGAGGAGAAATAGTTCAAAGAGGTGAACGCAAATAGGTGAAAATGCCAAACCCGAAATCAACAAACAATAAACTACATGCGGCTGGTAAATACAGGAAGATGTTTCTTAAAATTCAGCGTGGTGAAAGTTTGTATTGTGAAGTAGCATCATCAGGCAAAAGAAAGAAAAAGGATCAGTTTGGGGGGGGGGGCATGTAGACCTTTCTTTTGCTATTTTCCCTTTTATATCTGCCCATCTTTCCTGTTCAAAGTTGATGTGTTTGATTTTTTGTATTTTTTTAATTTTATAAATTAAGAAAAGAAATTGAATTGCGAGAGCCAGAAGTACACGTAGTATATGTGTAAAGTATGTTGTCTGAAAGTGAGCGCTGTATTGTATTATAATGCGCTCACAAAAGAAAAAAGAAAAAGAAAAAGAAAATGAGCATTTACTTTAATATTGTAGGTTTTCAACAGTTTTTTTTTATCGGCACCGAATGAATTTAAATTCAGAATATTCATCGGTCCATCGATCCTCCATACCTTCTTCACTCAAATTAAAATCACAGGAGCTCCCATTAACATAACCATAAAGGTTAAATTAGGTAAACAAGTGGTCAACACCCAATTACAAAGCTGACTTATGAAGAAAAAATATTAAAATCACAAATTATACTCACATGAGAGAATCCACTCAAGTACACCAAGAACAGGCAAACTGAATATAGATGGACTAAAAACTTTTTTTTCCTCACTGTCGGGTGATAACAACTCTTCATATAATGGGTTAGGGTTGCAACTGGGAGAGACGTAAAACATGCAGGACACCGGCCGTCCAGCCCCAGAACTAAATAGCCCTGCGCTACATCATCATTCCACTTTATAATAATAAAAATACAGGATGAACTTCTCACCTTGTCCTCTGAAGATGAAGCTCCTGTTTCCCCGCTGCCAGGTCATCTGCTCAAATCCCGTCAGGGTGGTGTCAACACGGAGACACTGACCGCTCTTCCACACTCTGTATGTGTCACTGGGACAGATACGAGACACCAAGGGCACTACGGACAACACAGACACACATTAATATAATATGAGTGAATCAAACAGGTTCTGGGCTCAGTAAGTCTTTGCTACAGATACAGTTGGGTATGCGTGAAGACAATCATCCAGGTCAAGGTATCCCCGTTTCTTAGGAGATTCCACCTCTTGTATGAGAGGCAGTTGGGACACTAAATAGGAATAGTGCCGCGATCTATACCAAAACCCACACCGCTAAGACTCGTTGAAAAAATCCATCTACTTGTGGTTTTGTGAAGCACTCTTGATAAAATGAAAATGCTGTTCAGTTACAAAACCAAAGTCGGGAAAACAATCTGCAGTGCAGGAAGTTTCTAAGTATCATTGTTCAATATAACAGGAAGAAATTCACATCTTTGGCCCCAGAGGACGACGTTAACGTGATTATTTCTGACTGGCTGGTACTTGGCCTGAAGGACTGACTGCAGGGAGAAGACAAAGACTGGACTCACCCCAGCTGGTAAACTCCCATTTCATCTCCACATAGAAGTCCTGAGCCTGGAAGGAGAGGGAGGGAGACAAATGAGAAAGCAACAGGAATTGATAAAGTGGAAGATATAGTGAAAGAGTTTGGGTTGATTTATGGAGGGAGGAAGAAAAGAAGGAGAGTGAGCAGTGATGGCGCTTCATTGTCTGAAAGAAAGAGTGTCCCATGAGGACAAGCACTATATTTTTAGATGGATGTTTTTCGCACAGACTGAGATTAGTTTTGGTTGAAGGTAGAGTGAGTTTAAAGGGAATTATTGTAAGTCAATGAAATGTCCAAAGAAGGCAAGGAATACACAGAATGTGTCTTTGTATATGTTTCTTTGCGGCGGCTGTAAATCTGGGATTGCAGGCTTGAGGGGCTTTCCATACTTCATAAGGTAAAAAAAAAAATACACTGCATGAGAGAGTGAGTCTGCGTGCGTGTATGCGTGCATGCAGAGGTAATAAAAGATGATGGACAAACATGTGGGTGAGAACAGCACAGCAACAAGGTGTTTGAGTGCCGGTACCATCTTGGTGTGAGGGTGTGGCATCTCCCATGTGGCTGGGTGCACAGAATAAAGTGTGTATGGGTCTGTGTGTGTGTGTGTGTGTTCATCACAGCGCTTTCTGGAGAAGCTTAAATGTGTCAAAGCCATTGCGTTGTTCTTTACACCCCGAACCATCCAGGCCCAGCATGATCATCACCTGCTACTGTGCCTGGAAACATGTCGCTCCTTATATGTAAAACCCTTCAGGGAATAGCGGTGACTCAGATTACCCAGAGACAAAGCAGCGTGAAGACACTTTCCCTTTGTTAAATTGTAAACAAAGTTCTTAACATCTTCAAAAGGAATATTGGATTACAAAACAAAGATTTGAATATTAAACAGATTAATCTACATTTCAAATGGCTGCATTTCACCACCACCCCCCCATCCGAGGCCCCCTCTGGATTACGGTTTGTAGTTTGCCCGTGTTCGTCTTGTACGCAGCATGAACACATGTATGTGTGTGGCCACTAAAGTGCGTGTATGTTTTCTACATGCATCTGTGTGCACGCGATATCCCACTTGGCGTAGTTGCTCCAGCAGAACGGGGATGCCCGCCAGTCTCTTGGCGGTCCTCTGGTAGTCACGGTAACGAAGCACAAGACGGACCAGCTCCGGATCCCGGGTGCTCACTGCCTCCTGGAGAACTGAGGGAGAAAGACGAGGAGTACGACAAAGAGTAAAACAGAGCCAATCACTCAAGCCTCATCTAAAATTTATGTACATGAGCAATTTAAGGGGGCAGCGGGAACTGCCGAAACCCAAGTAGGGCGAAGGAAAACTGGTGCAAGCAATTAGTGCGGTCATTTGTCAGCCCGCCACTCTGCTGTTAATCTTACAAGCTGTTCTGCACTTGACCAATTACACACACACACACACACACACACACACACACACACACACACACACACACACACACACACACACACACACACACACACACACACACACACACAGGTTTCTGTGTACGATATCAAGACGACATATTTTACGTGATGCTTTTCAAAAACAATAAGCGTTGACTCAAGTCCAAAAATAATCACACGTCAGGTAGAATACAATACAACACAACAGACACATAAAACATATATTTGCATGTTATGGAAAGCCTTAATAATGACAAGATATTTAAGATTGAATAAATGAGTCATTGAATCTGTTTGAAATAAATAATATTATTAATGAAGGAGGGGCTACATGGCTATTCTGGTTTCCTTCCAAGGTCTTAAAATGATGATGTTTTGACATTAGATAGTGATTCTAAAAGAATGATCCTTGGTGTGAATGTGAGTGTCTCTCTGTGTGTTTGCCCTGTGATGAACTGGTGAGCTGTCCAGAGCGTATCATGTCTCTGCTCATAGACAGTTGGGATCAGTTCCGGTACCCAATGACTCTTAGCCGTATAAAGAACAAATCAGGAATGACCAGTAAAAATTAACACATTTCAAATTGACCTAACAGGAGGCATCAGACAGGTTAAACATCTGTAGACAAATAATTACAATCTCTTTAATTGGAGAGGGTAAAATTAGATGAATTTAAAAATCTACTGTAGGATCAGGAACAATTCAGGAAAGTTAACATTTTGGTAGATGTGAAAATGAATGTGTGAGAAAGAGAAAGCAGGCTTAAGAATTTGAGCGAGTTTGACACGAGCCAAATTGTAACGGCCAGACGAGGGGGTCAGAACATTTCCAGCTCTTGTGGGATGTTGGCAGGGTGAGGAAGTTGAAGCAGTGAAACGGCGACACGGCTCATTGATGCACGTCGGCAGTAAAGGCTGAGCGGATCCAACAGACAAGCTCAAATTTGTGCAGAAGTTGCAGCCACTTCAAATAATAAAGGTGTAGGAATTCACAAGGGGTTGGATTTTGTTGCACATAAGGGGAGAACAAATAAAGTGTTTCTGCCAGCACAATTAATGTTTGCAATATATGTTCAATAAAGACATGGAAGTCTCTTTAATAGTATATAGGTCGTGAGTCATTTGTGTGAAACGTAAAAAAAAGGATGACGACTTTGGGTGCTAGTTAAAAGAATGTAAATTCAAGGATAAAAAATAAAAATCTCTTCACAACATTCGCTCAGTGGCAGCCGAAATGAGACGTCTGGCAGTAGTTTCGGGAGTTGTGTGAAAACATTACGAGCGGTTTCTGTTTTCGAAACACATCCAGGCCCAAACAAAGAAGGACACAGCCGTGTAAAGCCGACCACAACCAGTGACAATGAAAGCATTGGAATCGTGATGGAGAATCCTGTGCAAATACCGGAGTAAATATCGTATTGTAAATCATTAGAGGTTTATTGTAACCATGACGACAGTCAGAACCCAATCTTGTAATTTGTGATTTTTGTCTTTCGACCGAAAAGTGCACGTGTCCTTGAATTAAAGGATAAAACACATCGGAGATACTCAAAGAATACGCTTCTTAGTGATCATTGTTTATTGGCGACAAGAGCAACCAAAGGATAAAACCGCAGAAAGTGTCGAAATGGATCCACGTAACTTGGTAACTATAGCAACTGATCACCAGGTCAGCTGAGTGGCCCTGGTGAATGTTCCAGATAAACCAAGAAAAGAAACACCTGATTAATAGCTGATGTGCCCAAATCACACAATCTGCTGTGTCAACAATAAACAAATCTCTTAGTATGCCCACACAGAGTTAAATAGTGAATAATAGCACTATTCTACTTGTGCATTTCATGCAGCAAACCTCACAATGACTTGCAAAAAAACTTAAAAAAACACCATTTGCTAAAATTGAAGACATTTGTCACCCAAATCATGTCCCTGACTTTGTGTTGTTTCCTCTTTCAACAAGCCCCTGACAACCTCGCAAATATTTGCGCATCCCACTCAGTAGGTAACTAACATGAACATTGTGGAGGTGAAGTGAAAACCCCAATGCGCAGACTCACCGGTCCATCCATTGCGGTTCTCCTTGCTCACGTCGGCCCCGTGCTGCAGCAGGACCCTGGCACAGTCCAGATGGCCCAATGTGACGGCCAGGTGGAGAGGAGTCCGTCCCCGAGGGTCCAGGGACTCTAAATCAGTCTGGATAAAAGTAGAAGAAGAGATGGAGGAGGTGTTCAAAACACGAGGGAGGAGAAGGTGAAGAAAACATCTGAAAGCCCAGCAGCTGTGGAGAGAGAGGGGTGTGAGGATTTGGGTTCCTGTTGTGCTTTTCAGGCTTAGAAACAGGGAAATCTGACAGAGATACAAATGTGAAAACGGAGGAACAGACTGTGACAGGTGATAATGGAGCTGTCAGCATGGACGCGCGACACGCCCCTGAATTACTCCCTGTGTTGGACGTGTTGCGATCAGCACTGTCTGCTCTGTTAAACAAGCTTCCACGCTCACACATTTTCTCCGCAGCCTTCTGTCTGCTCCTCGGCAAAAAAACTTGGAATATAAAGTTCGAAGTTCAGACAAAGCTGCCAGTTTGGCAAAGAAATGAAGGTACGTTGCAGAAAATAGCTGCACTTTCCTCAGCGTACTGTGTCACCCTGCAAATACAACCTACAGCCTCTTAAAACCCTTTTTCAGTCTCTTTTTAAAGAGCATAATTACGTCTTGACAGCGTAAGCCAATCTACTCTGTATTTACAAATAAGTCAACTGGGCGTCGTTCTACAGCCATTTTAGTGTGAATCTCATACATCAATTATACAAATCCTTTGAAATAAAATGACAATCATCATTGCAGGGGCTTCTAAATAACCTCTGGGGCATCAAAAGAAGGAGGGAAGAAAGCTCCAGCTAATTTTAGAGGGAAAGAGTAGCAAGGTTTTTAAGGTTCATTTTCAAACCGACAGAAGAAAATATGACTCACTCAGAAACTACTTCTGACAGTATCATGCACATGAAACTTTGTCATCTAATTAATTAACAGCCTGAAATACCTTAATTTAGCATGAAAAGGAGAAGTAAGAGGACACAGTAACCCTTTTTATAAAAATCACATTTTTATATGCCTTAATTTTAACCCCAAGACTAAACGTTTCTCGGTGCATCTCGGAAGATCATTATGCCGATCATACTGATGAGAAAACACATTAGACAACAAACCCGTGTCGACAGAACATTAGTCAAATGGTGGGTTGAAAGCTTCAGCTTAAAAAAAGATGTGGGATATTATTGTGGACGAGAGCATGGCTGTATGCCAAAACTGAAACAAAGAATTGACATTTCACCAAAGCAATCCAAGTCTTTGGTATGACCTCAATGCAAAACATGTGGCCATGAGCACAGACAGCCGAGCTTACGTTCAAGGTTTTCCTACTGCGACCTTTTAAAAAACAAACATTGGAAATTTTGAAAAACCTTGAATCAATTAACATTATTTTGTTGCGTGAACTCATACGAGTTCATTTATTGATTCATATACCAACATTTGTTTAATATAAATAAAGGCAAAAGGACTCGGATGCAATTAATATGGTAGTGATTGTTGCTAATTAAGGGTTTTCTTGTTCATTTTTGAGGTCAAAAGAAATTTGAGACTTAAGAACATTCATTGATGTAAAGATTCTAATTTTTCAGTATTTTATATCGTAGATCAGACCAGCTGAACGTCACTTATTTCAAAATCAGCAGCTTTCGCCACACTGATCTCAGATCTCCCCCACAGTTCAACAGAGCTGCTGACGGCCACTATTGTGGAGAGTGGATGTGGATCCAAGGTCAGTGCTGTCAGTCCTTCGCGGGCCTGAATTCTAATTAAGGATTACTCTCAGAGGTAAGGGTAGTGTGTTTGAGGTTCAGCACTTCAATAAAGACTTCAAAGAAGCTGCAGGAAATTATTTCTAGGAATTTGGAAAGTATTGCATGTGAAGTAGTTGGCAAATTGTTGTGGTGAAGTGCAGTTAAGTCCAATATCTATACACTGTATATGAATATAAATACTGGGTAACTGCATTTTAGGTAGGACTCCTTATTGATCCCCAGCAGTGGTGATATAGGAAATGTACTGAAGGTGAATTTTTAAGCAACAGAGCAGCACAAAGGAAGAAAAAAAAAAAAGCAACTCAATCTGAGGAAACAGCCCTGAATATCGACTGCGCTCTGCGTATAATATCCTAATAAAAACCAGACTGGTCGCAGCTCTCTAACATAGGTCACCTGTTTCCAGGAAGCACATATTTGGAGCAGAGACGCAAAGACTCAGCAGTTACATTATCAATCCGTTACTGCAGCCTTCTGTTTCTCCTATTTGCAAGGGAAATGAAGCAAACCACATGGGATACACACAAACATGGAGGATTGTATGAATGCAAATGGAGACACAGAGACACACACATGCACAAGGACAATTACCCTTTTTAAAAAAAAGTGTTAATATGTACTGACTGGGATATGATAATGGGCAATGTTACTGTAGAATCTTAACATTTCACAGCTCTCAGCTCCCCACAGTTTTTCTACAGGCAACCGAAAAGAGACAATGTCTCTGTTGTCAGAAAAAAAGCCCAGGCAGCAGAAACTTCAACGCCAGACAGGCAAAAGTGAAAAAGGGACAGCAATAAATAAATAAATAAAAGAACAATGATTGTACTTGTGAGTGATGGTTGCAGTTCACAAAGATAAGGGTGGAGGAAAGAGGAGAGGAGAGTTAGAGGGAAGCTGATGGCGACAACAACATGAGGGAGTCTCTCAGGAGGCCTGCAGGCCGGGGAATCGACGCAGGGGAGAGAGGGACGGAGCCTCAGAGCAACTGGGAAGAACGAAAGTCAGCAGTCAGCTTTGTTGGTGTGTGCCGGTTAACAAACAGGGTGCAGGTGTAACATGCAGACAGAGCCACTTCCAGCAGTGCGAGCGTATGTGTGAGTGTGTGAGAGTGTTTCACACGAGCGGCGGCTCGAAGGACACTGCAGACGACTTGTGCTTACGCGGCAAAAGTGTGAAGAACTGACAAAGTCACGTCGCCAAAAAAAAAAAAAGAAGCCTGGAGTAACATGCCCATCATTTAACCAACAGAGAAGAAAATTGAAACAACCAGCTGAGTTAATATAATCCATGCAGAGAGAGTACCAAGAAGAGTGGATGATCTGGAAGTGGTTTGCATTTAGGTGCATTGCTATGTTGCTATCTTGAAGCAGTAGGAAGCAATGACGCCACTGATGGTGCGTTTCAACGTAATTGGAGAGTTGGAAAGTTATAAAACATACATATGGGAGCTGTGTAACTATAAGAATCCCACTGGGAGAGTGGGGGAATATCAAGCAGCTCCAAGAAGCAAAATAGAGACAAGTAGGATTTTTTTGTTTTTTTTATTGATGTACTCATGTTATCAAAGTTAAGCTGAAATTTAGGTTGATAACAGCATTTTTATTTGTGCAGACTTGAAGAGCTTTGAGAAATATTGATCCAATAAGTAGAATGTTTATTGAGAAAAATAACAGTATTCCAGGTTGACTTTTTCATGTCATGGGGAAAATCCCAACTTGGAAGTCCGAATTTCCTAACTGGTGAACACACAATAAAAGCAGGCTGTGTGTCACTTATACTGTGTGTGTGTTGTCAGCTCGTCGTGGATGTTCTCAGTACTTCGTTTCATCAGTTGTTTCTGTCACTTCATGCATGTGAAGATCTATTTCCTCTCCTCTAATCTTCCGCTATACGAGCCATGTGGCCCGACGCAGGGGAACCAGACGATAAATGGGACTCAGAGACAACGTAATGTCTCAGAGTTTGCTTGATTTTCTTTTGACGTTATGACCCAATGACTAACTAGTAAGCCAAATACTGTTTGAAACATAATGCAAATAAACTACTGTTCAATAAGTAACAGAATAAAAATGAACTTTGACCAGCATACTCGACATGTTCAAAATGAAAATAGGAAAAAAAAAATTCACATGTTCTTGAAAAGAGTCAGAAAAAAAAAACAATGAAGAAAGAAAAAGAAAAATTTTCTGCTAAAAAGAGATATGATCAACACAAACATGTGGTGAAGTGGAGGGAGATGGGGAACAGCCGAAGAAGAGGGAAAGGAGGACGTAGAAGGAGACAGCTTGTAGGGAGTGCAGGATGCTGCCAGACAACATTGTGCGCAATATATAACCCCGGGATGGCTGGGAAACTTCGGATAAATACATCCAACTGCAGCTCGTGAGGCTCCTGTCTTGGTCAGGCAATAATTAAAAATAGAAGAGGAGAAAACACTTAACCTGTCTTCTTCACCCACATTGTTTCTGAGTATGTATATGTGATGCATTATGCTGCAAGGATTGCTGTGTAACTTGCAACAGCTATTAAGTCACTGTATCAGTTCTCATGAAGGCATGAAAGATGATTTATTTATTTTTTGCTATGATATTCAGCTTTTACTTTTATCTTATTTAGTAAAGTCTACTCCTGTTATGCATCGTAAACTACAGTACATGCAGCTCAGATATTCTCACCATGGAGTCTCCACGTGTCATTTTTGTCGCATTTAATGTCTTTGTAAAAGACAAATACACGTCTCAAAGGACCCCGGCACCCCCGGTTTGGACTGCTATTATTTTGGTGCAGCAGTATCTCCAGCCTGAGCTTTCCTTCATAAGGTTTTTTATTCTATTTTATTTTTTAACTAATGTGGCAGTACAACGTCTAATCCTTGTCAAATCCTCCAAATATGAGTCAGTACGTGAGAAATCTGTTGTGATGACACCTTCAAGCGGAATCAGAAAACAGCATCAGTTTCAAACTGTGGCCTCTGTGGTTTGCTTTGGTTTGTTTTCTCCAATTTCCATCAGAAGCAGTTGGGATGTCGGGGTAAATGATGACAGACGACGGTCAGAGTCAGCAGAGCTGAAACTTCATTCGTGGATTCAGGATGAACTCGAGATCACAAACTTCATTGATTGGAAATGAGGAGGGAAAACAAGCGTGTCCGATTTTCACCAAGCTTGTCAAAAAGATCAACAGCGACACGGATCAATGACGCACGCACTCGTACACACAACTTAGGTCAGAGCTAAGGCCCCCCCCCTCCAATCACAACATGCTGATCTGCAGACATGATGCCACACTTACTCACTCGCATGTGAACAACGTTCAACAGAAAAACCACAACACACACACACACACACACATGCTTGAAACCAGGAGATTAGGAAAACCAGCTGAATTTTGTTTGTCTACGTTGTACTTTGTCTCTCACACAGAGTCATATGATTACATATGTGCTGCGGGGAAATTATACCATCTTTGCTCATCTGTCCTGGCATTGTAGTCACCATCGTTGTTCGAGTTACAGACAGACTGTTTAAGGATTTAGGAGGCACTACTTCGAAGGTCAAAAGGTGGTTCAATGAAATAGTGACCGTCAAAGGAATCGCTTTGGAAAGACCAACGCAGTGAGCAGAACTGAGAGAGAGAGAGCAGCCAGTAACTAATGAGTAGCGTGTGCTAAATGTTGCTGATGCTGGCTGCAGAAGAAAAACTTCTACATTTAATATTTAATCAAACAATTTCTGATCTCATATTTTAAAAAAGAATATTGGCAAACAGACATATTTTTATTTTGTTATTTTCAAAACCACAAATTTACAGACAATCACATCACGTGTTGACTTGTTTAGAATGTGAACAAGAAAAAAAAAGGACTTTAAAGGGTTTAAAGGACTCTATGACAACAATATGAATTCTTCTTAATTCAACCCTAACCCCTTTTTGAAACATTCTCACACCAATTAAAACAAACTGGGACTGTACACCTCCTTGAACAATGTTCAGACATATTTTCTATTTTTAGATTCAATTACTACGTATTGCAAAAACATTACCAACAATCACCTAATTGGTGTGTGTGTGTGTGTGTGTGTGTGTGTGTGTGTGTGTGTGTGTGTGTGTGTGTGTGTGTGTGTGTGTGTGTGTGTGTGTGTGTGTGTGTGTGTGTGTGTGTGTGGTCCTTTCATCCCAAATGCTTTTTATTCACATCCTTACTAAGCTGTTGCAAAACAGCTTGAAACGACTGACCTGGATCTGTCAAAAGGGAAAGAAATCCAACTACTGGCTGAATATAACCAGCAAATCCATTGCTTCAGTGAACAATACATTCCCAACATATACAGTTGATCAGAGTGGTATCTGTTCAACACAATGACATATTTTCTTTCCTTTAAGTATTTACCTCTAATCTATGCCAGACAGATTGATTACTCAATTAAAAAGATGTTTTGCCGCTGCTGCTGTAGCAGAGAGAGTGTGAGCATTTGCATGAACTAAGTCTCTCATCGGTTTGGAGCTGCAGACTAACCTTTTGCTTTAGCAAAGGAATACAAATGAGTGTCTGTAGTGTGCAGACATTACAAAGCATTTTGTCTGGTCAGGAAAAGATGAAGATGTGATGTAATGTTACTCCTTTGGTGTGGCTTCCTAACATCTCTTTATAAAAGTGGGGAGAAAAGAAAAGAATGTCACCATCATCTCCATACATATCAAGCTGTTTTTTAGTATAATAAGAAACTGCGGTTATCATGATGGCATTTTGCATTTATGAGATGTGAAAGGTTCTTTTTGTTGGCCTTGGGTTCATGTTTTTTTCGCTAACATGCCAGCATTTGGCTTCCTTCCATGCTTAAATGCCTCAGTCTTTGGTTTGTGCAAACTTTTTTTTTTGTACTTCTTAAAGCTGTATCCATTTTACCACCCTCAAAACTGAAACCTTCTTAATGTCCACGTCTTACTTTAGCTCTGACTCAATTTCGTCTCTCCGTGACCCATGTCTGCTTTTCTGTCCTTTTTAAGGCAACTCTTGCCTTCTCTCACAAGCAAACTCAGTGGAGGTTACATTATTGATAAGCATCTCTATCTGTGGCATCTGCTCCCCCTCTCGCTCAGCCTGCCACCCCCCCCTCCCTCTCCCTCCCTCCCTCCCTCCCACCCTCCCTCACTCCGTGTGTGCCTTGCCTGATGTTGCTTGGCAGGTACTTAGGCCAACATCAATCTTTCATATAAACACCGACACGCACGCACAAACGCACGAACACATACAGCGGCTTTCCAAAAAATGTTTATGCGCAGGGAGCACAGTAGCAGAGGGTGGCAATGGGAGGGAGGAGTGTAAAAATAACTTTTCCTCCCTCTGCCCACCCCCCCCTTCTTTCTCGCTCCTCTGATTCTTCTGCCAGTGAAGACTTTGACAAACACCAGGACTGCCATGAAACTCACATCCATTTTGATTTTGACAGCACTTCCAAAATGAAAAGACGGCACAAAAAAAACAACCCCTGCATCATAGACGACAGAGTGAAGGCGACACCGATGACCCCCGTGGAGGAACTAAAAGCTCACACAAAGTCTCATGTGAACAATAGCCACGATTTGCTTCCTCTTGTGCAGGTGCATTCAAGGATTTTGAATCCCAACAGAGGAAATGAGACCAAATCATAAAGCGGAAAAAAAAAGAAAAGAAAAAAAAAAGAACACTGACCCACATTCCAGCATATTTAATGACACTCTGTTTCACTGCACTTTCTTCCTGTTTACTGTCAAGCCCAATCTAAACAGATGGAGCTGCACACCGAGCGAGAGACTAGAGACAGAACGCGAGCGAGTACAAACAGAGTAGGATGCTGATGGACCTGTCAGAATGACAACAGAGGCGAACTCTGATAGCCACCTGAAGGTGCTTTCACCTGTTTGTTGCACTGAGCCAACACACCTCCACGAAACACACAGAAACGACATGCATGGAGACTGACTGAAGGAAAGAAAGATAAATACAGAGTGCTTATTACATAAGCTGCACGCACATTCGCATATAGAAATCTTTTGTTTGAATGAGGCAAACGGTGCATGAGCTAGAAAAATAAAGCACATTCACATAATGTTGCCCATGTGAAAAATCACCGATGCTGCATTCTTTTGGTTTCTGAATTATGCAACACCCTCAGGTGAACCCACTGGGCTGAGAAAAGGACATTTCAAAATCTTAAGACAAGGAACTGGGCAAGTTCAAAGCAAGCAAAGGCATATTAGTGTGCCCACATGCCAAATGATACATTGTACAACTTAATTAAAGTCACACTTGTCAACTTCAAGGAGCTACAATTATGCAGAAGTCAGTGGTCACAGCCGAAGTATCGTTTCACCTTGAAACCATGGTGCAACGCAGCCATTAGGGTGAACTGTTTATCAGACGAAGACAGTCTAAAAACAAACAGTTCAGGGAATATAATCATAAACTGAGCCCGAAACAATTTGGGAAATTGTTTTTATTTTATTATTTTTGCTTTGCTGTGTTGCTCAGAGCAAATAAATCTCATATCTCAGACAGGAAGCTAGAGTCCCATGTACTTGTCGGATGAGCAGTTCATGTGTTAACTCATCACTGTCAATGTGATAACTTTTTGCTATCATATTTGTATTAGGACAAGAGTTACTGGCAAGAAGCAAATACCAAACAGTTTTTTTTGCTATGTTTTTACTATATACATATATGACATATGGGGAAGCAAGGCAGCTGACTTGCACCCAGACTTGAAAGCTTGCTCCTGAGGGAGTTACCTGTGACTACAGGTGCAGAGTAGGACATGAAGTGATCGGCCAATAACAGCCTCACCTCAAGGCACAGCTCCTTTAGTCCCACCATTACGCTGATATTACTGCGGCAGATGCAATCAGCTTTTCTCATGAGATACTTCCACTGTTTCCCCGGGGACAGCTGTTCGCCCTCCTGGATTTAATAGGACAAGCCACATATTTCCGCCAGGGAAGCATGGCCTCATAGTTAGAACAACAAATACTCGTCTTAGTTGCTGCGGCACAAACACATCAGCAGGAACTGCATATTGGAGGCTGGCAATACCATGTATCCCCTTAAGGTTTCTGCAGGGTGGCTCAGAAGAATGAATATCTTCTTTTTGTACTATTTCATCAGAACCACCCCAGTAATCAGTTTCAATTACCACAGTAAATCCCATAATGACGTCCTCCTGGATTCTGGTAATAACGGGGTTCTTGTTCTACTGGACCTAACTGCTGCATTTGACCCATTGGATCACGACATCTTGATATCCTGGTTGTAGCACCTGGTGGGCATCCTCCTCCGCTCCTTTTAACATATGGGGTGCCACTCACTTTACTAACTGCCACTGGGTTCTATTCTGAGATGGCACAGCGTCTTGTTCCACTGCTACGCACACACAGGTAGAACATGCAAACTTCACACTTAAAGGCACAACCTGGACTTGAACTTGTAACCTTCTCACTATGAGGACAACATGCTATGACTACAACTACAACTACAACAACTACTACTGTTACTACTACTACTAATAACACAAGATCACACAGCAGCTCTATAGAAAAATCAAAACTCAAACACAAATTTCAGTACAAAACCATTAGTGAAATAAATATTTGCAAGCTATAGGTGTAGACTTACATCAGTCATCAGGCAGCTGATGAACACACCTGAACATTACAAGCACGTATAGGGGCTATGATCCTCCACACTCTTTGTCTTCTGCATCCGACGTTAAAGGTGTATAATTAAAGGGTTTGGGAGCTGATGCAAGTTGCTCAGTGTCACGGTCAGGACTTGTGCAAAGATGTCGGGTACTGTATGGGTGATAATGACCTCTTAGCAGATGCTGGCTGAGCCACAAAACCGCATGAAAGATTAACACACCGGTGCATAAATCCTGCAGTCAAACACAGCGGCTGAAATATTTACGTGCGGGGATGTTTCGCCAATTCTCCAGGTAGCACGCGCTCTGCACTAAGGAGTAGCGCCAGTAGCATGCTATCCCCTACAGGTTCAAGCTGTATTGAAGATAACTCTGTTAGTATAACCGTGTACCAGAAATGATGGCTGCCTTGTTTGCGAAAGACACATGAAAAGAAATGCTGTGATTGACTCTTAACACCTCTTTTTTGATGAGCGCCATGTAAATACACGTGTCCCTGTGAGTATTGCTTGTCCCTATCAATCTGTGTAATCCTCTCTCTCTTTCTTCGACTCACAAGCTCTCAGCAACTTAACTAAATCTGACCCAGCCCAGCCCTCATGGCATCGCTTTGTGGCTTTGCTGCGCTGCAGTTTGAACTTGGGTTTTATTACACTGAGGAAGCTAAGCGGGGATGGAATGGGGTTGATGGATGGATGGCTGGAGATAAAAAAGAATGGATGGCTGCAAGGAAATAGGAGAGGGAAAACTCTGTATTATGGCCAGAATAAAAGAGAAGAAGAACATTACAGCAAATGAAAGAAAGAGAAGGGAGATATATGAGGGAAAGGTGGATGCAGAAAGCAGATGGTTGGTGTAGAGAGCCGAGCCGAGTCCAACGAAGGTACTGAACCCATGAGCCTTAATTTACGGCTCTGTTTCCTCAAGCCAGCAACCCTGCATAAGATTTTATAATGCTGATTTAACATTAGCACCTTGCCGCTGGCATCATAATCAAACCACGCAGTGAGTGGAAATGAGAGCTGGGGGTCAGGCGGAGCGGACGAGGAACAGCAACAGAAAAATCTTCCTGTCATTTCCTGCCTCTGTCCTGAGATAGACCATCACTCTTCACACGGCCCTGTTCTTTTTCAATTACAGTGTGTTTTTTTAAGCCCGTGCGCCATCCAGACAGACTCTGTTCATGGTCAAAGTCTGTCATTATTTCTTCCCCACCTCCTCTCCTCTGCACTTCGCTGCTCTCCGTCTTTACTACAATCATTACCTTGTTTGTGCCTCCGCTCTCCAGCTCAGTCTGTCAGAGCTGCCCCATCGGTTCTCCTATTCCACCTCTATTTACCCTCTTGACTATCAGCACTCCTTAACACGATGCTGGTAAAAACAACTACAAATCTCATTTCAGCGACTCTCATTCTCTTTCATCCGTTTTTATCCCGCACTGCTACTTTTTTCCTTTTATTTTAGTTCACTCATGTCTAATTTTTTTTCTCCCTCTTTTGAACTTCTATGGTTGGCTGTCTGTCCCTGCATTTCAATCACCCTCCTCTCCTGTTCCACTTTCTTCTTTATCCCTGTGGCAACATTTCATTCTCCTTCCTGACTCCCTAACACAAACATATCCACAAAAATGTTACTTTCTGGCGAATGACACACAAAACATTCCATTTATTCTCAGTGTCATGTCACACTGGCTCTTTGATGCATGCGCAAGTTAAAATTCAAAACACTGGGAAGACTTTCAAGAGCAATCATACAGACACAGATGTTCGGTTCTTTTACTGAGGTTAAACCCAGAGTCCATAGATATGGACTTTTAAACATTATCACACAACAACTGCACAATGCTGCCTTTGTGTTTTGTGAGACTGAAACAGTGCAGCCCTAATGTGGCATCTTATGCCTCATCACAAAGAAATGTATTGTAAAAATATGTTGCTGCATCTCTGTTTATGTAAATTTTACTCTAAAATTCTTTTTTTTTACTATCTGCTCCCCCGCTTTCCTTTCTTGTTAAAGTAGTTCACAATTGCAATGCTGTCCTCTGTCTCTCTAAAAGTGGATCAGAAAACTTTGTTGAATTGCAGTCACAACACAGTCTAAATCTGCAAGAACTAGAGTAGCTTAGTCTCAAGTATACTCTTAATGCTGTCTCGTCCGTCCTTTTGAGTATAAGGAGAAGAATGATGGTCATTGTTACAGTACAACAAAGCAATCTTTTAGAAATGTTTTCCTCTTTTGTAATCAAGAAAGATATGCTAACGTAATGCTGGGTTTGAATGCATGCGCATTGTGTGGCCTCATCCAAACATCCAGAATTAAGCTGCAGAAAAATTATTTTCCATTGAAGAAAAACAACTTTTGGGTCATTCTTATTTCCTATCATTTGGTTGACCTCGCTGGAAGTTGAAAGAGTGGGTCAGTGAGAAATGTAGGCTGATGGCCTTGATTTTTCACTGTTTGCTATATTCCAATTCTGGCCATGGAAAACTAAGTCAGGGTCAGTGCATGTCATACAGTGTCCTGGTTATGCACTGAGGCAGGCCTGGGTAGTCCAGGGACATACTTGGCAAGGTAATACTGGGGTCCTGATTTACTCAAGCAGATATTTTATGAGTTTGAGAAAGATGGGCATTTTATATTTCAATTACTCCTGTAAAGCATTCAAATCCCATCATTCCAGTGCCACTATCAGATAAAGGGAGGGGGGCGGGGGGGGTCTCTAGGCTGTCGAAAGGTGCCATAGGTGTGACACAGTATAACATCTGTCATCAGAGTCACACGTGTCCACATATAAGTTTCACAGAGACAGGGAGGAACAGAACCAGACCCCTGTGTATGTGCAGTATTTTTGTACATAGTGTATTTTACTATATTTGTAGAGTTCGACCCACTTTGTGGAGATCATAATGGTTTAATCCCTCAATGATTTGCATGTTTTTAGGAGTCAAGATTAAGTTTTAGGGCGAAGGTTTCTATTAGGTTAGGCTTCTGTTCTTAGGGTCTGAGTCAAACTGGGCCCTAAAAGTAATACTGTGTTTGTGTGTGCGTGTATAAAAGAGCACCTTGTCCTATAATGAGGACGTCAAATTGAATGCACACTGTCTATAACAATTAATTTTACCAGAGTGAAAACAAATTGAGCCCCCATCAGGAAAAGATCTTTGCATTTTTGAGTTGAAGAGTTTATCAAAGGTTAAACTAAGGTTATAGGGTAAGATTGAGGATTAGGGAAGTCGTGGTTACAGCAGAGTTTAGAGTAGGTTCCGCAATCTGAACACGGGTCGAGGCATAACAATGTGTCCGTGTGCAAGCGTGCGTGTATATATGTGTATTGTTGTGATTTAGGAAGCATGAGAAAGTTTAATGTTTGAAGTGCGTCATAAGCTGTTTGTCAAATGTATTATGGAGATCCACGCTGATTGAATGTCAATAGTTTGGAGGATGATAATGAGTGGCTGCATGGTGTAAAATGTTGACTGTGCAAGTGGACCGCAGAATTGTCGAGTGCGTTTCGACCTGTGATGCATGTGTGCACACACCAAGAGAAACAGAGACAAAAGAAATGGAAGGAACTGAATAGAGAAACAGGAGGGATGCTTTCAATTTCTGCTCTCGTTTACAAACCGTCTCCTTCACGATGTGCTCTGATCCACTATCAAACATGGCTCGTTGATAACTGACTATGTGGGAGAATGCCGCAGAATGAGTTCAGAAAGAGTGAGGAAAAGACAACAGAAAAAGTCACATTTTCGGACTTACCTCACCTCGTTCTGTTTTGTAATATCAAACTTATAGCCACTTTGAGGTAAACAAAGATGCTATGTGAAATCCAATATAAGCAAGACGCCTGCGGGAGGCTTTACAAAATAGATGAATTAGAATAGTTTCAAATTTAATATGAATATAATTTCACCCAGTGCTCATGTTTTATTTGCTTGCTACGTTGGTGGGCAGGGAATAAAAGGCTATATCAAGAGGACATTAGTTTGCTATGATAGATGGTAGAAACTGTTCTGCCATCTATCTAGATGTCTACATTGAGAAAAAGTAACAGGACAATAACCAATTTATTTTCTGTGTTTTAGTGCTTATCGTGTTCACAGATTTATTTATAATGTAATACAAGCATTTTGTATAAAACAGTATTGGGCTTATTTTATCAAAAGATCAAAGTATGATTTAAATAGATGGCAGAAGGGAAATAAAATTTTCATCATAAATATCTATAGATACAAGGGTTCCGGAAAAATGCACGACAGTGGAAATATGAAGGCTATTTTTTTTTTTTTAAGTCCATCTGTATCAACCCAACAGAGACAAAGATTTTCTTTGTGAAAACTTCATATACAATTTTAAGATTGCTGAATTAACTATAATCACCCCAAGAATTCTTTAGATTATAAGGTAGAAATGAAAAAAACTGTCAACTGTGCTGCATTCCAAGGACGTTTCCCTGTGAGCTAAGCACTGCTGTTTTTTGAGCACCACAAAGAGTACTTAATTTGTGATTAAAGGGTATAATTATAGAATCTAATTCCTGATACGGGGGCCATCTTGGAACTCAGCATGGGGTTGTATTAATAAGCAGCATCCATCATTAGACTTCACATGTTGCAGTCTTCATACCGTCAATATGTCATCTGTTTGAGGAAATAGGTGACCGTACTGCTGCTATTCTCGACAGTGGAACAGATGTGGCCAAGATGTTCTTGTAAAAAATGGATGAGATGTCCACATTTTATCTGCATTAGTCCCACAATAAAGCTGTTTATGTGATTAGTCACTGTAATATTAAAGGAATCCTAGAAGAATTGGACCTGGACTCGCATTAGGATACACCCATTCGGAAACATGAACCTCTGCACAGTGTCAGCGTCATGGGAAATCCAATTAACACTTGTCAAGGCCTTTCTAAGTATTTGACTGATACATCAACTGACCACTGATGCTGTGGTTGTTGGCGACACAATACCAGTGTAGTCACTGACTAGAAATATATTGTGCTTGATATGTGACTCATTTATTTATTTGTATGACTTGCTAGGGCGCCAGCATATGCGAAGATTGTTATTTGAAAATCAGTCCCTTCCTCTCATCTATTAAACAGATCTCCAAATACCTCTGGCGCTGACTAAAGTCGGAGTGTCCTCAGTGTGAGGTGTGCCACGTATGTTCCCAATCGCTGCAATTATGGTCAAGGGATAAAAGCTAAATGTCACTACTGCTCTCCTTTACTGTAACTGTACGGGTTGCGGTAAACCAACTGATGAGTACTTGTACTGGATTTTAGTGTAAAAAAAAAAGAAAAAGAAAAAGAATAGAGGCTTCATGGGTTGTGATTTCATAAGCACAACAAGGAAAGGGTGTACATGCGTAGGCAAGTGTGTGTAAGTGTGTGGGTAAAGTGCATGCACACATGTGTAGAGATGGAATATCTTGAAAGCAGAACATGATGCATGCACACAACAATCTGCTCGGTGGCTGAAATAAAGCATGTAAAACAGGAAAGTGCTTCAGTTAAAAAAAGAAAAAGAACAAAAAAGAATGTGCGATCTAGTCTTTTATACACATATAATAGTGTTATTCCTATCGCATTATCTGATCCATCACCTTGAGCTAAAGTACTACAATTTTAACAAGTGAGGAAATTGTCATTAATGCTTTTTCTTATTACAGAAATGTTACAAAAACAAACATAAGGTAACAGCTTAATAATTCTATTACTGTATTTACTGTGTTGGTTGATAAGTGTTCGCCCACATGCTTCAGTAGCCGCATTGTCTCACCCACTCACAAATGGTTTAGGTGCTGCGAGGAAGGTGGAGAACCTTCAGATTTGAGTAGATGAAGCAATACTGCTGCTTACACAGAAAGAGGGAGAGAGAGAGAGAGAGAGAGAGAGAGAGAGAGAGAGAGAGAGAGAGAGAGAGAGAGAGAGAGAGAGAGAGAGAGAGAGAGGGGGGAATAAACTCCTTATACAACTTCCCATGCAAATCAGAATTACACGAAAGCATGGATACTACAATCCCCATGCCATACACAACACATTCTCAATAAAGCCTGAAATGATGTGTTTTAAAATGATTGAAAAAAACAGTGAAATTAGAGGGTGAATCCAGTCTATGGATGTGGTCTACAAGTGTCTCCCTCCGCCCTACAGATAACAATTAACTGCGCTATGACTGACCAGGTTCCTGAATGAGGGGCTTCGAGGAGAAAAAAAACCCCACCACCATCGTTTACAAACGTGAACACACACACACACACACACACACACACACACACACACACACACACACACACACACACACACACACACACACACACACACACACCAATTTACAGGATGTTGGTGATGAGGAAACACACCCCTGTCTGTAAGGAAATACACATTTGACGGCTCTTCTGTGTCTCACCTGCTCCTTCGCATCCAGCTCCTTCTCCAGCTGTCGGTGTTTGTTGTGCCAAACCAAATAGTGGATCGGATAACGACTCTTCTCCGGAGTTTTCTTGGCAGAAATCATCCTCTCATCATAGTTTGCCTCCTTCTCCCGTCTTCGCCGTGGATCCTAACAAGACTTTGTATTGGATTTACGCTATATGATCGATCCTATCATCCTTATCCTCGCCGGTGATGCCCAAAGGCGTGTAGGGGCAGATTTACGCGTCAGGAGCGGTGGATGGTTCCTGCTCGCTCTCCTTTGGATGAACGGCAAAATCATTGAGAGAGAGAGAGACAGAGAGGGAGAGAAAAAGAAAGAAGCCCATCGTTTGATTGCCTCACTAGATTTGGGCTACACCTTCATTTCTTATCCACCCATTCCTCCACCTCCTGCCTATCTCTCTCTTGCTCTCTCTCTTTCTTTATTTCCCCCTGCCTACTCTAACACATCTATCCTCCTCCTCCTCCTCCTCCCCCTCCTCCCATCCTGTGGTTACTGAGAGAGATGCGTTGACAAGCTGCAAAGAAATGTGCGCAAATCCAGCCAATCCGCTGTAAAAACAACACGCCTGACGGAAAAGAGCCGCAGAAAACCAGAACACGTATAGACACACACACACACACACACACACACACACACACACACACACACACACACACACACACACACACACACACACACACACACACACACACACACACACACACACACACACACACCTGCTCAAAAAGGACTGACCAACCATACAAGTCACAATCATGCAGGAGAAATGTGAGACTCCCATATAGAAAAAGGATAAAATAACAGGATTAAAAACGAATGTGGCAATAAAAGTTTAAGCAAAGTATTAGTTCTTTAGTGACTTTGCATAAGCACATTTTCATAGTTTAAGTTCTGATCTGCTTCTTTGTATGTCTGATTTTCTTTAAAGATATCCTAATTTACTTTACGCAGGGGAAAGGCCAGATAATAACCTGGAAAGTATTTATATATATAAAATTCATCCCATTTTGTGTGTTTGCCTTGAGTTCATTTTATGATTTATATGGCTATTATTACGACTACAGTGTTGGTAATGATTATTATTATTAAATCGTCTTCATCATCATCATCTTCAAAGGATTAGCATTGTCACCTTATCATCAGCTGTTAGAGTTAAGTCCAGAGGCTTCACTCTGTGCCTTGCTTGTATGCAAGGTTTTTCTTCAGGTACTCCCACTTTCTCCCATACTTCAAAAACATGCATTTCAGTATAGTGGTATGTACAAGTTGCTCGTAGATGTGAATGGGAGAAGGTGTGTTTACCCTGTGGTGGACTGGTGACTTGTACCGGGTGCACCCTGCATTCACCAGCTGTTAGTTGGAATCAGCTCCAGCACTCTATGACCTGGTCCAGTCGAGGAGAAGAAAGCTGAATGGATGGATGGTGTGGTTTAGTCTGTCTCTCTGTGTTTGCCCATTTGCCCTTTTTAGAGTGTAGCCTACCCTGCATTTGCCCAAAATCAGCTGGGATACGGCCTGTACCACAGCGCCCATGTGGTATTAATATGACTACTGATTATAACCACAACAAAAATCTTAATTATGATACTAACCATAATTATTACTATAGAGAAGAAAAGAAACACCACAGTTAAAACAAAAATCATTACAGTAGGCTAAAACATTAGAAAATGATTTCCTTTTAAAAGAGACACTTTTTCACAAGAGACCCACCTTTTCTTTCCCCAGAGAAATGATCGATATTTCACTGATGAAATACGATACTGACAAAGAATCTGATGCTCCTATGTGGAAAAGTCTAACCTATCTATCAAGTAGTTGAATCAAGAAGCACACGATGGGCTTCATAGTTATTTTGCAACAGACCAAACCGAACCCAAACATACAACCAATGTCATCAAGAAGTCTCTCGAGCTTAAACACTTGCAGGTCCTGCAAGCGAGGTTGTGGCTCCAACATAGGGTCTTTCTCAACAAGGTGGACTCTTTCAAGAAAGAGGCAGAGGGATTTGATCACACGTTTACCTTTAGAGGGTTTGTGGTTGGTTCTCCAAGATGTTTGTGGGGAAAATACACAAGTACTGAGAAAACAATGTGTATTTTGGAAATAAAACCGAAGTCATCAACTGAATTTCCATCGATCTTCTGTACCACTTTATCCTGTTCAGCGTTGTGGGGTGCTGGAGATAATCCCAGCTCACAACGGACGAGGGCAAGTTGAACAGGTTGCCAGTCCATCGCAGGGAAAACACAGAGAGACAAACACACACACTCACATTCACCCCGAGGGGCAATTTAATGTCAACAATTAACCTCACATGTATATTGTTGGACTGTGGGAGGAAATCCATGCACACATGGAGAACATGCAAACTCTGCACAGAAAGGCTATTTGGGTCCACAACATTCTCGCTGTGAGGTGAGATCACTAACCACCATGCAGCTTCAACTGATTTTCCTTATATGAATTTTCACATGTGCACTTTCATCATTCATAAAAAATAAAAATAAATGAAAGGAAATAAAAAACAACTCTGTTTTTGAAAATGTTGCATTGACAAAATTGTGTTTAATTTTCATTTAATGCTTGTTGAGATGCCATCTTCTTTCTTTTATGTTTGTGAATATGCAAAAGTATGACATTTTAGTTCAGAGGCCACATACAGCCGAATTTCATATTACGCAGGCCGGGCCAGTAAAATAGTGGCATAATAACCATTAAATGTAAACTTTAAAGTTCTTCTTTGTTGTAGCCAGAGTATGAAATGTTAATATTTTCACAAAAAAACTATGAACAAAAATGCCCACAATATCAATATAAAGACAATTTCATTGACACTTTCTTGTACAATATACTGTGAAATATCCCACCCAAAAAATTCTCCTCTGGCTGTTGCATTGTATATTTTGACAAACTCACCTGCAGCATGGCTTTGAGGCAAGTTTGCTGTCTTTAATGGCAGCATCACCAATGTCTCGCTTGGGTCTCAGTGTTGAGTTGTATCCACTGTGCATAAGAATTTTGTAGGGGAAAAAAAAATTATCGATGTTTTCTTTGAAATCTTCAGCATTTCCTTGGTAGTTTGATGGACGGGATTGGAGCCTCTTGCGGGCCAGTTTTGGGCCACCGGCCTTATGCCCGACAAACCCTGGTATAAACTGTTAATGTACAATATGGACACATGTGGATTCATGATGATGATGATGATGATGATGATGATGATGATGATGAAGCAGCAGTGTGACCCCCGGGCTGACCCCTCCCTGTCTCTCCGGTATCTGCGGGGATGTGCGCTGTGTGTGCGGACTGACAGGTGGAGCGCTGCCGTCTCTCGGCAGATTGGAGGCAATGCAGCGGGCACATTCACACTGAAAATCCATACCCACCGTTTAGCCATGTTCACATAACTTGCCTTTAGACTTGGAGTTCACTTGTGGACGATAGACGAAAAGACCGCAGGAAAAAAAAAAAGCAAAAAAAAAAAAAAAAAGCAAAACGGGACATTCAGCCGACAGCTGGCCGGGAAAGCCGATCACACCGCCCGGCTTCCGGGGATTGAGGGGCCGCGTCGGTTGACGGTAGACGTCGGTGGGTAGCGCGGTGGAGCCAAGACGGGCGAATAATCACATCTTTCGCCGACATCCACCTCGCCGTTTCATCCACTTTCGACATGTCCAGGAAGCTACAGAGGACAGAAGTCTGCGCCGACTGCAGTGCGCCAGGTAAGGAGGAGGGGGGGAAAAAAGGCAAAAAAATAAAAATAAAAAATCGACTATTGTGATGGAACAATACGTGTGGAGGCGCTCCGTGGTGGGACATCAGGGCCGGGGTGGCTGTCACTGTCAGCGGGTTCGCAGAGCAGGAAAACGGCCAGGCGTCATTTAGGCCTCAAAATAAACAGTGAAAAATAGGCGTGTTACCACAACGGGGAATATCTGGAGCTAACAGCTGCTCAGCGTTAACTCATTGAGCAGATCCATGTGTGTATTCCTTTGAGCATTTCCATCAGTGATGAATTAAAGTATATTTGCTGCAGTGGCCGATATTTGTGTCAGATTTATGAAGCTTTTCTGCTTCGGGAGACGTTTGTTTTGATTTTCGTCCCCGGGACAGACTTCCCAACACGTTAGCTCAGCTCGGCTAGCAGGCTGTCGGTTGTGGCTCACTGTGCAGCTGGCTCAATTTAAAGCTTTTCGCCGAGGCCAAACATCCCTAAATACTATATCCCAATTTCACCGAAAGGAGCAATAAGTAATAAAAACGCCTGTCCGTGCCTTTTTGGAGTTTGTGTACACAGCAGAGCCTCAGCGTTAGCCACACGAGCTAAGTTTTGCTAAACGCCAAGTTATTGTCAGCCACCGCGTCACAGACCCAGTCAGTAGCTTTGACTGCATTTTGGCTTTATTATGTGCTGTTTGTTGAAAACCTGGTTTAATAAACATTTCACCTAGTTCTCAACATTTTCACTGAACACGCTTTGCCATTAAAATCACATTTACTGCTACAGGGTAGTGGGTTGTCATCGTAAGGTAGATCATTTGAATGGATAGAAAAGGCAAAAATCCACCTGCCAACAAAAGAGTGATGTGTGATCCACACTGTGTACAGGTTGTGTCTGACTGTCTCCACTGAGCTGGGTTAGTTTGGGTTGTTTTTTTTCCTCCATGAGTTTGAAAGGAGGATGTGAAATCAGAGCAACCTTAGATTCACCTCCCTTGCCCCGTGGCAGATGTAGCCTCACATAAACCCATGTTTAGTTTGAAGCCCATGATTATTGGTGATCTACGTGCATTCATGTGTACATGGAGAACAACAGCTGCTCTCTCTTCACAGCTGTCCCCCCCCCCCCCCCCCCATAGCTGTGTTTCTGCATGCAAAGTTTGCAAAGAAGTGCTCAAGACCTTACCAGTGATTTAGGATTTGAATCTACTCCCTTGCTCTCACTGTAGTCTTACTTTCAGGTTTCAGCAGCTGCTTATTTTCTTTAATGTCCTTTTCAGTTTTAACGTCTCCTGGCTTAACCACATTCTTGCAAAACCAGCTAACAAAAGAGTATTTCTGTGGTTTAGTTTTAAGACACTTGTCTATTCACACTGATCTCTGCAGACAAAGAGTTTATTTTCTATCGTCGTTGCTTCCATGTTTGTGTCGGCATACCTGATCATTTCTCCTACTACCACCAACTCACTGCATGCAGCCCCTCCTTACGACGACATGCACACACACGCAGTGTGAACTGCAAAATGCTGACCTAGCCACTGGTGACAGTCCACCTCCCTACCACCCAGCTTTGTGTCATGCTAGGGGATAACTCGATGGCATGGTTACAAAGGACAACTGATACTTCCGCTCCTGGCCAAGCCTCTGGAGGCTTTCATGTCACACTATGGCAATCCGCACAGTTTATAGCAACAGTGAATCATCTTGTCATCAGTATAAAGTCTGTATTGAGTGCAGATGCAAGCATTTACAGCAATTGTGTTGAATTTGTAGATCATGCCATCTTCTTGTTGATGTGGAGGCTTGTGTTTGGCCAAAGCTGAGTATCACATTGAGCAAAATGGAAAACTGTGTGTCAGTGAACATGTAAAATTGACTTTTAAGAGCTGCCCATAGCTTCTAGTAAACTGAGAACCTACTAGATGCTATTTCAGCTGGAGCTTTCCAGACATTAGATGTGATTACTCATCACTGCACATGTTGCATGCAGCCTTAAGTGACACTTATACAAACAGTTGTCAATACTGAATTAGGTCAACTTCAGGCAAAATTCTGCCATACTGAAGGATTTGGCCAATACAGCATTGCTAAAAGTCTATCCAGGTCTAATGGCTTAATGGTGTAGCCTCATATTGATCCAACGGGCCCAGCAGATAGCCCAGCCTGTGGGAGTTTTTATATTTATTACACAGATTAAGGAATTAAATTGCTGCAGTCCAGCTTTTACAGCCCACGGGCTACTGTTCTAAACTAGGCTATAGCTCTTGTCAGAGCCGTTTTGCATTTACTGTTGCTTTTTCTGCTGGCAGAAAAGACTTAAAGCATGTCAGTTCATCAGATGATGGACTATTTTAGCTCCATTAATACCATAAACCCGGACAGTTTGATCCTAGCCCGGGAGCGAGCAATACAGACAGTAGATGTGTGTGTGTTTGTGCGTGAACGTTCTGCCCGTAGGACGTGCGGAGATATTTGTTTTGATATTGCAGACTGTGTTGGTTGTGAGCCGCTCGTCACGTCAGTCTCCTGAGGGCATAAACATGACCCAGACTCTCTGCCTAGTCTGTCAGTGGCAGTAGACTGACATTGGCCTTTGTGCTTCCACTCTCATCCTCATGTCATTCATGCTCATTTGTGTGAGTCGACTTTAAGTTCAGACAATTCTTTCGATAGGAAAGAAACCGATGAGCTTGATTGAATTATAAGCCTTAATATAAGTTTACATCTCAGTGAGATAATTTGTGTATGTTGTTCGAATATAATCATGTTGTATCCACATTATTGTTGACATTTTTCATGTCTTAATGGTGGAATTGATTGTCATTGAACCGTCAGTTATTATTGCTTGATTTGATTTGCCCTAATTGCCCCATTTCTTACAGTGACTCAACATTTGTTCCAGAATTCTCCTAATTATATCACTTTTGTGGTTCCACGGCTGTCTAAATTTATACAGAGTGTTCTTTATTATAAGTGTTGAGCAAAACAGCATATCGTGCCTTTCGTGCCTTATCCAAATAATCTCAGCTGAGTATGTATGAATGCAGGACACACCCGGGACAGATCTCTAGTCCATCACCACACAAACACTGGGACAAGCACTCAGATTCACATTTACAGGAAATTCAGGATCAAGAATTGACTGTAGGATCAAATCTGAGTGCCTGGAGAAAACCCATCCATGCACACACAGTAAGAATATCCTGACTGCACATAGAAAGACCTTCAAGCTCCCAGACCTGAACCCGGGCACATTATACAGCTGTGTGTTCCTTTTAGAGTTCCACTGCTACTTTCCGTTTAATGTATAAAAGCAACATGTGTTTCCTATAAACTAAATGAAGCCTGAGCTGCCCGGGTGTAACAGTATGCACTGGATTGTACTATGTACGTGGATATTGTCAGTTTTAATTGGGGATCTTCAACGTAATTGAATGGTTTGATGAAGATTTTAATAACTTGACTGTAACCCCATCAATGTGTTCCTATTTGTCTCTCAGACCCGGGCTGGACTAGTATCAACCGCGGCGTCCTGATCTGTGATGAATGCTGTTCAGTGCACCGCAGCTTAGGCCGCCATATCTCCATAGTCAAGCACCTGAGGCACAGTGGATGGCCTCCCGCACTACTGCAGGTAAGGCTGGGAAACGGAGGCCAGATATAATAGAAGAACACAAATATAGTGCCCAAAGCTAAGGATAGATCCACAGACGCAGCAGGAGAACAGAACTCTGACTCAGCAGAGATAATGCCAATATTTATCTGCAGTTTGTGTATTTTCTGCAGGAGTTGACTTTCGGATAAAACATTAAATGTATTAATGATATGATATTGTCCATCTGTGGTTTTAAGCTTTTGAGACACATTTTTAAAGTGACAGAGACTTTAAGACGTTTCACATTAATGATCAACCGAGGTTCAAATCACAAGTGATGTGCTCCATCCGTCCCTACCTACCCCTCCTTCTGCTCACTTCATAACTGAGCAGAACACAGTGAGGTGAATAAAGTTCAAGTCACAGATCTGGTAGCTGGCTCCTCTCTGGCTCCACTTTTGGAGATTTAAAAAACAACAATTGGGAATGCGAAGTCGGGTCGACATTTATTGTGTCTGCTGTTGACACAGCTGCATCCCAGAGTCCGACCTGCTTGCCACTCTGGAAAATAAGACGGGTCGACTGACCTTACTCCCCATGCTGGTTAAACATGTTCACACTAACCCTGCACTCCCAACATGGTTTAAGATTAGTGGGTTACCGTGTGACTGAAAACCACTACAGGATTGACTCAGATCCCGTATTTAAGTATAAAATGAGAGGGGTGCGTTTGTCATTTTATGGCTAGTTTTGATTCTACTTAATTACACAGCGGATGGCCTCCTGTTTAATAAAACATACTTGCTAACACAAGTAGAAACCATTAGTCACTGCCTTTGTGCACGTGTGTCTCTTTGTCCTCGTGCTTCAGATGGTTCAGACCTTGGCCAGTAATGGGGCCAACTCCATATGGGAACACAGCCTCCTCGATCCCGCTCAGGTGCAGAGTGGTCGAAGGAAACCAAACCCTCAGGACAAGGTCCAGTAAGTATCCTGCTTGCAGCCTCATAACACACAGCAACACTAACATACGCATAGGAATGATTGTCGCTGTCGAATCATAATGGGCGCTTTCAGCGGTGACGCAACCGGTTGTTACTTCAGTCCAACTAAACAGTTTTCTATTGGGATCATGGATCACCTTCCACATGAATTGTGTCGTGCTCTCTCAGAAGCCCTTTGTTTCACAAAAAGTTGTTAGTGCGCCCAGGGGCTTAAATACAGCCATAAAAGGGTCATAAGATCAAGTATTGGAAATGCAGAATTGGTACCACAAATTCGCAGCTAAACTGTCTCCTGCTTGGTAAAACTCATTGCTTTATTCATCAGATTTATGTCTTTAGTACACAAATGGTAATAAACTAGCAAAACCCATCACTCCTCATTCATTGTGGAGATCAATTTATTCTCACCAGATGGGAGTGGCTTTAGCAGTGTCTGTACTCATGTAGTAAAATGGGAAACAAATAGGTTCTCGCCTTGCCCATGAAGAGCAGTGCTGTTTGTGTCGAACCATTTACTGAAGATGAGTGTGGGTGGGCTGTTTTTTGTGATTTTTCACTCAGTACAGCAGATCAAACGGCTGAGAAGAAGAGAAATCGGAGCACAAAACTTCTCGCTCAAAAGACGGATCCCCTCATCTTGTTGTGTCATGTTTCAGATCCCACACGGGCTTTTGTTAACTGAATGAAATGGTGGCTCAATGCATATTGAGGACAGCAGCACAGTGGAGCGGGTTTGGCCATTTTCTGTTGATCTGGATTTTTTGCTAAGCATCTTACCTTCTCCTCCTGTGCAGCCCCACTAAGTCAGAGTTCATCAGAGCCAAATACCAGATGCTGGCATTTGTGCACAAGCTGCCCTGCCGCGATGACGATGGCGTCACTACAAAGGATCTCAGTAAGGTGAGAATATTTCCTCATGCTCTCATTCTTCATTATACAATTTCAGAAAGAAAATGTAGTATAAAAAAAAATTGATATTTCGCCTGAGATAAATGTAGAATTCAATTTATCTACTATATTTTTTCGAGATGGTCATGGGATAAAGGTCGGGGAAGCAAGCCTGAAACCAGAAGTCGCTGGTTCAAATCACACTATGTGCCTCTGAGCAAGGCACTCCACATCCACTTGCTCTATGTGTGTCATGAAGGGCATCCAGTGTAAAACTGTTAATTCTATCAAGCAGATCACATGGTCCACTGTGGCGTCATGAACTGTTTTTATTTTGACAATACTTTGACATAATTTCTGGTATTATTGGAGCATCTTTAAAATATGTTGTAAATGTTTGAAAAATTTGTTTGTATTCTACACAAGAAAAGGAAAACTAACTCCTAAATTCTTGAGAATATTGCTCATCTTAAACAAATCCATGTTTCGTTCTGCTGCAGGCCCGCTCAGCAGCATTAATCAAAGTTTGGCAATAACACCGATTTCATTCAGAAATACTTTTTATAAAGACGAGCAATCACTTTTAATGTAGTAGCGAGTGCAGAGTTTCCAATAATTGCACTATTTCCAATCAGGATTTCCTACTCCGTGAATCCGTCATCATCTTCTCTACATTTCTGCCCACACTCTCTTTGACAGCATGTTGCAGTGTGCCTCAGTGCTGTGCTGTCAAAAAACTAGAGAGGTATTCTCATTTCTGTGCCCAAATATAACCCCATAGCACACAGCTGAGGTGTAAAATGTTATGAGCTGGGATGATTTGGCCTATGCGGGCACAGCAAGACAGCGGAGCAGCCTATTCAAGCACAAGATTTGTTTCACTTTTAAATGTCAGAGCATTGCACATAAACACACATACACACATGTGCACTCACCTACAGGCACACATGCACTCTGTCATAAAAAAACCCCAGGCAGGAAGTGATCTGAATGACGCAGCAGGATGTAATAATGATCCCTAATGCTGTGGAGCTCCACTGGGCTAATAAGGGATTTCTGCTTGTTTCTGTCTCTCCATAATCTTCCCACCCCCTCTTCCTCTCTCTGTTTTCGCTCCATTAGCAACTTCATTCGAGTGTGCGAACAGGGAGTTTAGAGACGTGTCTTCGGCTCCTGTCCCTCGGCGCTCAGGCCAACTTCTTCCACCCGGTCAGGAAAAAAACCCAAAACAAACAATCTTACATGCTGATTCAATGCATCCAGCAATTAGACCTGCTGAATTACATTCATTTAGTCATTTTAACTTTATGGTATCATTTCTTATTAAGCGACAAATTAGTAGGCAAAACTGTTTTACCTTGGTGACGTGTTTTGACTATGACTGCAGACGCAGTCGAAACACGTCAGCAAGATAAAACATCTTTCCCTACTAATTTGTCGCTTAAAAGGAAATGATATCATATAATTAGCCACGCTGTTCATTTATTCTCTTCACTCCAGGCATGCTATTTTAAACGGTGTTCATATGTCTGTGTCCACCGGAATGCTCCAGGAGAAAGGCACTACGCCGCTACATGTGGCAGCCAAGGCAGGACAGATCTTACAGGCCGAGCTACTAGTCGTGTACGGTGCGGACCCCGGAGCACCTGACATCAACGGACGCACCCCTATGGATTATGCTAGGTACCCTCCATTGATTATGCAAATTGAAATCTTTTGGGGACAAAGTGAGCAAGATTGTAAAATGGGTAAACGCATCACGAATATGTTATTGATTTGTGTGTTCCAGGCAGGCGGGTCATATAGAGCTAGCGGAGCGCTTGGTAGAGTGTCAGTATGAGCTGACAGACCGGCTGGCGTTCTACTTGTGTGGACGGCGTCCAGGTAACCCTTGGTACCAGTGTTGTGTGCAGGAGTGTCACAGTTGACCTCTGTAATGGACATTAAGAAAACTCCCTCCTCTGCTCTCCTCTCCTCTGCTCAGACCATAAGAATGGCCATTATATCATTCCTCAGATGGCAGACAGGTATGCACCATGTGGTGATTTCTTTTTTTTTTTGTATTGAATTGACTCTGAGCAGCCTGCTGTTGTTTGCATGGTGTGATTCGATTGCATGAATAAACTGGATTAGTGTACTTGCAGCTCCCTACTTTGCCATGCTTCCGTGACTTCTTCATTTCACCCTCTCTCTCCCTGGCATGGATTCAGTGGTCCTGTTGTAGCATAGTGTTCTGACCACATGGTGGCGCCATAGAGTGCAACCCCCCCCCCCCCCCACCACCACCACCACCACCACCACTCATAAAGAAGTTCTTTGCCATGTTTTTATAGCTGGCTGTTTATTGTAAATTCTGGTAACTCACAGGTATCGGAAGTGAGTCAGACACTTGAAGCGTGCTTGGTTTATCCATGCTGAACTGCAGGATTGGAGAGATGCAGTAGTGCGCGGTCAGGATGTGGTAAATCATGACTTGGCACAGCTTCTCTTGAGTATTTGATGGGTCAGCTGTAGATCAAAAAGTCCACTCTGAAATGTATGCGCTACGTGGATCAACCAAGTGCGCGTCAAAGCGGGTCTTATTTCTGAGCCGCCATCTAACGCCACCCGTGTCTGCTCTGCTCTGGTGAATGGTTCCTCTTGAAAATAACAACTAAAGCTGTTTTGATGTGGCTTCTCTTCCCCTTCTTTCTGTCTGTTTCTTCCTTTCTCTCACTCGTTTTCTGTTCTCTCCATTTCGCTGCGCTTGGTGGAGCCAGAGCTCGTCCTAAGTGCCCGACACAGAGGTATCTTTACTTTCCTTGTTCCTTTTTTTCCAGAATCTCTTCCTCCATTTCACACATCTCCCTCTCTCGGTCTCGCTCTCCCTGCAACCCCGTGTTTTGTGTGTTTTGCTGCTCTTTACCACGCCTCTCTTTCTTGAGTGGTGACACTGATCGAGTATGTTTTTTTAATTAAAGTAGTTCAAAAGAATATTTTAATTGAACTAATGAGTACCTCTTATTCAAAATTTTAAAATGGATATAAATGCAGCAGATACCCCTAGCTTAAACTTAATGACTTCTGTTAAATTTATTGTTTCTCAAGTAATATTTTAAACCGGTAGGTGAAGCTTTTGATACATACTTTCTTTCTATCTATTTGTGTAATGACGTCTGACTTTTCTGTAACATACCACCCAGAAAGCAAAGTTTTTGACAGGTGTAACTTGCTGATATTCCACAATTTTTTGTTACCACCAGCAGTCATTATTCGAACAAGCTGTCTTGGTCTGACACCCAGTGCTTCCCTCCTCAATGTAGCCTCACTCTCCTCTCCCTCCTCCTACCAAAACATCCCTTGTACCTTCCTCCTCACCCCTCGCTGCCGTCTCTATCTCCATTTCTTCCTCCCACCCTTCTCCTGTGTGTCTCAGTGTGACTGTATCTGTGCTGCCTGTCTGACTGTCACCTTCTGTGCTTCGTTTAATAGTCTGGACCTCTCAGAATTAGCCAAGGCTGCCAAGAAGAAACTCCAAGCGGTGAGATCCACACACCCCATTGATCATCTCCAGGCAGTAAACATCCAAGCATGACATTTAGGAGACGGCGTCTTTGGCGTTCTTAGAAATGATCCAGTGAAACGATTTCACTGGTTTCAAAAAGATTGCATTGGACTCAAACTGGTTGGTGAAACAGACATATTTGTTTGTTCCAAACTCAAGTAATGTTTGCTTTTTCCCTGGCCGGCTGCTAAGCACCATATAATACTGGTAATTCAGAATCCGATGATCACTCATCAATGTTTGAAGAGCTTAGCTCCTAATTCCTGACGGCGTTTTTGTAAAGACTATTGAGTGTTTATAGAGAATCAGAGAATGTGCCAAGAAATTACTAAAACATCTCTTACCAGGGTGACAGCACATTTTCTTTCATACAGATCTTTGTTTTTTCTGTCAAGTGTATCTATATACATGAATAAAACCTGTCAATGTTTTTGGGGCTCAGTGCATTTGTTTGCTTTACAGCTCAACAACCGGCTGTTTGAGGAATTGGCAATGGATGTGTATGACGAGGTGGATCGCCGGGAAAACGATGCAGGTGAGCCTCGTGTCCACTCGTATGGAGGAAAAAGAACCTTGTCTTGGACCAAATACAAAGCACTCGCTTGACATTAATAACATGAACAAAGAGAGAGAATTTAATCTCTGGCAAAATAAAGCATTAGTGCATCTGAGAGTGAGTTTTGAAAGATGGAAGGAGGAGGAAAGGAAAAAGAGAGTGAGCGACGGAGACCAAATGTTATGAGTGAGGGGGGAGGAGGAGAGTCCAAGTGAGGAAGTGCCTCACATATTCTTCAGTCTCTCCTCCTCCTCTCCGACTCTCTTTTTTTTTTTTCTTCTCTTCTTTTCCTTCGGTAAAAGCAACAGTCAAATTGTGCTTTTTGACAGAAGCACTGCAGGTAAGTAACAGAGATGAACAGTGTGATAACTTGGGAGGGACAAGACTACGACAAGATGAAATGAATGTTATTTTTTTTCCATTAATATTTATTTATAGCACAATTCTTGTTGTACTGTTTCTGTCTCTGTGTATCTGTAGGTGGATGGACACGCTGCTGGATGTGGGCGGCTGCGCATGTTCTAGTCAAAATGGCCTTGTTGCTTAAAGACACACTCCCGCACACAAATACTCACAGATTTATTCTCTCCACTCTGTTTTTGTCTCCAGTGTGGCTCACAACCCAGAACCACAGCACTCTGGTAACAGAACGCAGCGCAGTCCCTTTCCTGCCGGTCAATCCTGAATACTCGGCCACACGCAACCAGGTAAACACACCACACACGCGTTCATATTTTTACATGCATTTATGTTATCCCTCTTGAGTATAATCACCTGTGAAATTCAACGAAACGGAAACAAAAACATTCTCTAAGATAAACTGAAACCTCTTGATATCTGAGACCGTCTGTTTCTGGGGAAGCTGTGAAAGAGTGTGAAATTAACATGGGATTTCCTTCAGCTGTGAGAACTCATAATCCTTCCTCCTTTCACGCCTCCCCCCTTTTTCCTTGTGCTCTGTGTGAGAGAGAGGAATCCCATGTCCTCTCACATAGTTTCTCCTCATCTGTGTGGCTCAGTGGTGTAAACAGTGACTTTTAACTCAATCGTCCACACACAGGAGGAAAAAAAGAAAAAGACCCACATCGCCACGTTTGCTCTGCACTGATTGGTCAGTTCTCTGTGGTCAGGAGCTATCTATTTATGGTGGAAAACAGCGAAAACCAAACGCGCGTCTGGGGTTGAACCTTTTCCCTCATTTGTCCTCGAGAGTGGTGTGTTATTTATAGATTAGCTTGTGAAGTAATTCTACTATGGCTTTTAAGGTCCAAAGTACTTTCTTTTTTTTTTTTTTTTTCCTTTACAAATGCCTGCACTTTCACTTAATTGTACAGTTTACATTTCTTTCTACACATGCAAGTGTGAGCACTGTCTCTGTGTTTCAAGTATGACTGTGTTTTTCCACAGCACATGGTAGTTGACCACAGTCGTCACACAGGCAATGAGCCGCTGACTGTGGGCTGCATTGTATCAGTGCTCCACACAGCTCATGATAGAACGTGCTGAATTGTAGAGCCAGTCATGCTGCTGCACGCACGTGTTTAAATAACACAAAGCCCTACCTCTCGGCTCCTTTCTCTCCCAGGGCCGGCAGAAGCTCGCCCGTTTCAACGCTCGGGAGTTCGCCACACTCATCATCGACATCCTCAGTGACGCCAAAAGGAGACAGCAGGGAAAAGGTCTCATCAGCCCGACAGGTGAGACGAGGAGAAAGGAGTGGAGACATTAGACCTAATGCCTTTAAAGCATAAATAGCAGCGCCCTGCCATTTACTCTAACAACAGATATGAATGTACTGCAGTCTATTTATTGACTTATACTTGTATTTTTATGTACAACGAGAAGCTTTACAGCTTTTGAGGATGCGATTATAGCTGCAAGCTGCACTAACACACAAGGGAACTAGTCCAGCTATTTATTCCACTCAGGGAGAAAGTATTTCTAGGATTTATTGTTGGTGTTAAATCTGCACCAGCCCATCCACATTAATATTGAGATTTGCACACTAAGAAAGAAAGTAGTAGTAGTAGTAGTGTTATTAGATTGAGCCTCCTCCAAAATATAAAACTGGAAGCATTTTCTCTCCTCCAGGTGCTTTGGACCCGTGCATCGATGACGACCAGCATGACTACGACAGTGTAGCGTCCGATGAGGACACAGACAGTGAGCTGACCACCCAGAACAACAACAACACGCAGCGCAGCAACCGTGCCAAGGTAGGGTCGTAATAACCGGACAAAACTGTGTTTGGATTCTTGTTCTTAAACGTTCATCTCCTTAATTATTTGACGACGATGGATTGATTTAGTGACATCTTTTCTTTTCTCCAAAGCCCCCTTGAATCACTCCTCCCAGCATGCTTTGGGAGAAGCGGCCACGGCCGTGGCTGCCACATAGCTCATGGGTGACCTCATCAGCTATTCTGGGTCCAAATTAGAGAAGCATTGTTCTTGCACAGAAAGACTGTGTAATAGGAGGGAAGAGACGGAGTGAGTGAGAGAGAGAGAGAGAGAGAGAGAGAGAGAGAGAAATGATGTGGGAGTGGCCGAAATGGCAAAAGTAAACAATCTTTAAACCAACACTCCCATTTTCTTTCTTGTATACTGGTTTTGCTCACCAGGAAAAACCCTGAAAAACTACAAGTCTGAAGATCCTCTGCCATCTCTATGTTCTGTATTCAAGTCCTCATAAGACCGACATATAATGTGGTGTTGTAGTAAGAAGAGAGAAAATGGAATGATTTGCATCTCAAGTGGGTGAATTTTGAATAGAGCGGCATAGAATATTGTCGGAGAGATCCTTTTCATGGTTTTGGTTTTCGGGAGTGGTAGAAGGCTGAATTTGAGCGCGAGGGTCACAGGAAGTGGGGGAGGCTGTTGCATTCAGAGCAAGAACTAAGGCTCCACTGTTTGTGTGTGTGATTCTGAGTACCAGCCAGCTCTTTCTCTCACACAGCTGTAAGCTCTGTCTTTACGCAGCTTCTTAAAAAGGCATCGATTCATACTGTAAATCCTCACATTACCTCCACATCCAAACGCACAAATTGCATACTGTTCAGTGCATAATGGCCTCATTTTGAAGCGGATCGTATGAGCCGGGTTACGATGCACCGTGACTCTTGAAGGAAGCCATTCACAAACCTCCCAATGCCAGTTTCCTCATTGCGTGATTATCTTGTCTCTGTTTTTGTGCGTTTGTCCACCTGCCCCATGTCTTATCGATCCAGAGCATGGACTCGTCAGACCTGTCGGACGGCCCCATCACCCTGCAGGAGTATCTGGAGGTGAAGAAGGCGCTGGCCTCTTCAGAAGCCAAAGTGCAACAGCTGATGAAGGTCAATAACAACCTGAGCGAGGAGCTCCGGCGGCTCCAGAAGGAGGTACGAAGCTGGGGAGAGAGGGACGGACAGTGAGGAGTCGGGCAAATTGAGGCTCAAGTTTAACACTCTCAGTAACGGCAGAGGAATGTGGAGGAAAAAGCTGACAGCAGGAGTTATGATATTCACCGTTGAATTATTCATTCTTTTTAATAATAATGGAAAGCAGCAGGGAGACAGAGAAGAGAGAGTAGATGATGCTGGAACTGTTTCTGTAAAGGATAAACATAAAAGCCTTAATATAACGTGTTGGAATGTATAATCAGATAGAGGATGATGACTGGAAGATGGGACATATTAAATGACACGCAAGATGACTGAAGAATGGCAGAACGGTGGGGGGACAATTGAAGATATTAACATCTTTCCCAGTACGTTTGTTTTGTCTGACAGGGTGTCATTTTCCTCCACTGCTTCAACTGGAAGATGTATTTGGTGACATCTTTCCATTATTATGTAAAAGCAAGTGCCATCCTTATATGAAACATATTCTGGTTTTACTGCCATTTGAGGTTCAGTTCTGATAGTGTTCATCTGTTCCTCGTCACATCTTGTGGTTTCCCCTTGAGTTGCCTTCATTAGTGTAATGTGTTCATTAGTGGCCATCACTGTCAGCTTGTGTGACCCATTTCCTGTCACCACGCAAATGATTTTGTCAACATTTAGCAGCACAAGACTTACAGACACCACTAATAAACCAGTTTCAAATTAGGTGGTAGAAAACACTGTCTCAGGTCAGATGAGGCTTCATTTCCCCTTGTTGACCCTTGAATGCATCACGGGTGTATATGTGCAGGTATGTACTGTGGCTTCTGTCCCTTGCCTCAGAACTAATCTCTGCTTATTGAAGTGTAACCACCTCATCTCCCATCCATCCATCCCCAGTACTTATGCGAGTGAAGCCCTGTATGTACAGAACCTGTGATTATGGATGTTTGTTTATGACCATTCGGTTGACCCGCCCTCCCCTCCTTTCCCTTCAACCTCCCCATGTTCTTCCCTCCATTCTCTTGCCCCCTCCTGCTCCCTTGCTCCTCTCCTGTAGATCACCCGGATGCAGACAGAGAACAGTGCGCTGCGGGGAGGCCAGCCGGCTGGGGGGGCAGCTGGCCATGGGGTTGGGGGTCCTGGTGGTGGAGGAGGACACTGGCCGGAGGGTGGGATGCGGGTCGGAATAGGAGGAGGGGGTGGGTTTGGGCCAGGAGCTGATCCCCCGGGGCTCTCGATGCCCTCCTCGGTTGCCCCCCACACCCACCCCCACCGGAGGGAACGCCAGGCCTTCTCAATGTACCTACCAGGGGCCGCCCCTGGCCCCACGACCCATGGTCCCCCAGCCCTGGACTCCCTGGCAGCCCGCCTGCAGCCCCTCAACACACCCAGCGTAAGTTAGAAACCCCCCCCCCCCCCTCCCCTTCATCCCTTTTGGCCCCTCTCCACTACCCACTGTTCTTTCAGTGGCCTTGATTGGCCTGATTAAAGGATGACGGTCCAATCCTGAGACTTCAAATTTTCCCTTTCTCTCCCCCTGCATCTCAGTTCCCGATCCTTCTCTGTGAAAGGTCCGCTTGTGCACAATCCTTCATTTAAATGTCAAAAATCTTGTGGTGTGTTCAAATGTGGCTTGGCCTTTCAGTGTGCTTTTAGCTTCGTAAATGGAATGCATAAGTGTGACCTTAAGGAGAAAGATGGAGGAAAAACAACCAATTGTTTCACCTCTTCTATTGCCTGTCAACGTCTCCGATGCTCCGCTCTCTAGCCTGCCGTGCACCCTTTAACCTGTTGACATTTTCAGCCTTTTTTGACCTCCCAGTTTCCTCCCCTGCTGCTGGATTGCTGCTTATTCTGGAGATGCTGGAAACACACACTCACACATGCATGTGCATACACCCACACTCACTCCTATAGGATGTACATGAACATGTTTTTCTAGTAAGGTTTCATTTACGGCAGACAACCAGGTGCCCAGTTCAGCTGCATTTAGCCTTCAGCAGGGACGTAGAGCTACGGTATCCAAACACATCATCACTGCAGTGGGCTTGACTCGGTGTCATGAAGATGTCCTGCAGAGGACTCGGTGTCCAGTCACTCATCTCCATTCAAAGATTTACCTGTTTGTCTGTTTTCTTTCCGTCTTTCTCTTCACCTGTCTGTCCTTTGCTCACTGCAGTGCAGCCGTGCATCCTCTGGATGTAAGCATTCTGTCTGTCATTGCATTGCCATTTCAGCTTCGATGTAGCCACACTTGATCACTTCTGCTTACTATGCACTGTCGTGTACCAGATCAGCAATAGTGTCAAGTATGTGAGTAGTGACTATTTTAGCTGCTTTAATATTTACAAGGTAATCTCCATATAGATTAGTTGGCAGTTTTTTTGGTTTTATTGTAAGATAACCAGAGGCATGTAGTCTTGATGGGATGATGGGTGACCTGCTGAGTCAGACTGGAAGCACTTCACTGGCTTGTTCATCTTGTGTTTCTGCAGTTTACCAAAGCATTTCTTCTCTTTGTTCCCCACTCTCTGTTATTTTCCTGATCATTTCATTATCCATCCCTTTCTATTACAACTACTTCCCCATCCTCTGCCTTTGTCCTCCTCCGTCCCCTCCCCCCAGGTAAGGAAGGGTGGGCCGGCGTCATACGGTGGTCACCATCTGTCCGGATCCACGGAGATGGGCCGATACATGGTGAGCCGCTCCAAGTTTTCATGAAGTTCGGATTATTTGTTTCAATCTTTGTCAAAAAGTTTCCCAGAAAATCTGATGTGCCCCAAAAACCCCGTTTCTGTCTTTAATCCGAGTTCACAGTGCAATGAAATTTAACTCTTAACTGTGTTTGCATGTTAATTTTTAAGTGTGGCAGTCACACTTGCCATCATCGTGTTCAGGGCACCTGATTCACACCAGCTGCTTAATTACCTCTCTGCCACAACATGTTATGGGCAAACAAACTAGAACTGGCTGATCTTTTCTTCATTCATCCCATCAGTCAATGCCATGATTATCACTGTACCACAATAACACTTAACATCAACAAAGGTGGTAGGTGAATAGAAACTAGGAGAGATAACAGTATAAGGCTTTATTTAAAAAAAATCTAACTAAACTAGCTTTTAACACAACAGCTAAAAATACAGTGCAGCATAAAACAATGTTTTAAATAAACCCAGAGTTGGAGCCATCTTGCAGGTTTCTTGGCGAGCATAAAAACAAAAAGTAGTTTCAGCAGTTTAGAAACCTTCTTTCTGTTGCCAGAGAATAAACGGCGGTACGCGGATATTTACTTCACAGTTTGTGACGTTGTCGTTTTTTTCTAGCTTTCTTATTGGCTATCATGGCTTCACACTTCTCGTTACACTGCCCCCTACAAGTTTGGCATGCTCATAGTAGCTCTGAAGCAGGACTATATGTGGTCGGAAACAAATGTTTTTTGGGAGGACTCATCGATGAGTCTGTTTCAGGTGTGCGATCATTGTACTGATTGGTGCTTTGCTTTTCTGTCTAGGGCCCCAAAGCAGAGAAGCACGGCAGTGGCACAGACAGTGACTATGACAACACACAAACGTACGACTTTTCGCTAAGGTAACACACAAGCATGCCCACTTCCTGCTTATGTTAAATATGAATTTCATTTTCATATCAGTGGTGCAATCAGTTTTTTCTCTTCAAAACAAAGGAGAAGGTTACTGATCTCCTTTCACAGGTATTAATGAGAGAGTAAAGGTGAGCAGGTACTCGATAAAGTGCTAAACGCATGCAGTGCTGCGACAGTTTGAGTTCACCTGTGATTGTCGCCTTCTGATGTGAGGTGTTAATGAAACTGTTTCTGTCTTCCCTCTTCCAGTATGGGTCGCAGCAGCGAGGAGGAGGGCCGTGGAGAGTCTGAGGATGGAGGCGGTGGGGATCCGGGGGAGCCGGACCCCACCCTACCGTGCACAGAAGATGTCATCCTGAAGACCGAGCAGGTCACCAAGAACATCCAGGAGCTTCTCAGGGCTGCTCAGGAGTTCAAACACGACAGGTAGGTGGCGCTCAATACAGAGACGAATTTCTTTCAAAGAAAAAAGGGACCGATGATATTATTGGTGATGACTCTGCTAATTGCTGCAATAATAATCTAGAATGGTGAGAAATTATTATTAAAGTTTTGTTTAGTCTTTCACTAGAATTATCTAAAATATTTGCCAACAACTGTTATAAAGATCAATCAAAATGTAATCTAAATGACGATGTATTTCATTTATATTATACTACAGCAAGTTGTTTTTATCATGTTAACCAGGTTGCCCTATTTCATTCGGTGATGTAATACCATTTTGTACCTCAAGGGGGGTTAGCGAGTCAGACAAAATGCTAAAAAGGTTTATCAATATTCTTGTCTCCAAATTTGCTCTCAGGATGAAATTAAACAGATTTTAGAGGTAGGAACCACAAAGAAATTAGTTGAAATTGTACTTCTGCAAACAGTAAATGAAATGGCGTTAAAATTGTTAACAGCTTTTTCTCTTTGAGTGGAACCGGAAACTCTCAAATAGTTTACTGTATCAAACAACTTCTGAATGTTTCCAGTGAAAGTTGGGACCGGTTGTTTGTTAAATTATTGCTGTTTTCTACAAATATATCATTTTGAATATTAGAGCTGCCGTGAAATCAGCTGCTTGCATTCACTTATGGAGATTATAAGATAGCAATATCTTTCAAATATTGCTTGGGTGATGCTTCTAAAGTGATTATAATATAGTAAGCAGTTCACCTTTTTTGTTCACTTCAATATACAATGGGTCTTATATTTTTCACAATGAACCTTTAACGTTGGAAATCTATTGATCAGATCAAAGCCGTTACTATCATCCATCTGTGTCACTGTATGTTGCAACACAAGCAGCATGTGGAGTCAGGTTGCTGGGTAAAGAGGATCAGCAAAATACATGTTTCTCATCTTGTCAATTTCTTCCTCAAAGGCTGTATTTTGAATACTTCCTCCCGGTCGTTGTCATCCAAAAGAAACTAAGATCTGTTTTTATTGTGTCAGTCAGACTTCCAAAATATAAAATCTGCCTCTCTGCTTCGCTTCAACGCAGCCAAAAACCCATTCAGAAAGTCCTTCATGTGCTTGTTGTCATGCAAGGTTTGATTTCTCTTCTCAGCTTTGTCCCGTGTTCTGAGAAGATCCACTCTGCTGTGACCGAGATGGCCTCGCTCTTCCCTAGAGTAAGTGTTCCCTTCTCATTTTGTGCACCTCTTGCCTCTTATCCATGTGGCGGAAGTCGTGCGGTAACCTGCGGTTGTGGTTCTGCAGCGCCCAGCATTGGACGCGGTGCACTGCTCCCTCCGTCTGCTGGCCTCCAGTGCCTCCCGGCTGCAGGTGGAGTGCCGTAAGGCGGCGCCCTCGGAGCCCGGGGCCCCCGCAGTGGACTACCAGCTCCTCACTCAGCAGGTCATCCAGTGCGCCTACGACATCGCCAAGGCCGCCAAGCAACTGGTCACCATCACCACTCGTGAGAAGAAGCAGTGACCCGAGAAGTGCCCGAGGAGGAGGAGGGAGAGGAAGGATCAGTGCATGGCCGGGTTTACAACCGATGGGGCGAGAGAGTGCAGAGAAAGAGGGATAGAGGCCGGGGGGGTATGTGGACACTACATCTGACATCTGGGGGGGGGGGGGGGGGGGGGGGTGGCTCTGTGGCCGCGATGAAACGAAGACGAGTTTGGAATATGCATGGGAGAGGATCAGAACGCAACAAGATTTGATTGTTTTGATGGAAACACTACAGAGAAAAGAAAACAAGGCGATGGAAGTGAACGCGGGGGAGGACGAGTGGGAGGAGCCACCGTGGGAACTGCAGCCCAAAGTGCTGGAATCAGATGTGTATAATAAGGCGCTCTGACTTTGACAAAGCGTACAACAGATACGATGGCAATGTACAGTCAACTGGAGCCTGAACCGTTCCTGCTCTATTTATTTTCAGCCTTCCTGTTTTAATTTAACCACGTTAGAGGAAGAGGGTCGGAGTGGTTGGGTGGAGAGTGTGCTTCAGGAGAGGTCAGACCAACCACCACATCCCCTCCGTTCCTCTGTCCTGCATGGATCCAGGACGCACCCCCCTCTGTCCTCTGAGCTGGCTGCTTCCACCCCCCCACCCTCCACCTCTCCCACCCCCCCATCCGTTAATGGTGGTACACAGCATGATCTGGCATGTTTTCTTTTTTCCTTTTTTTTAAATTTTTATATGCGGATCAGTGTGATTTGCACCTCCTGAGGACAAAATACTTTCTTTTTTTTTACTGACTTAAAACAAACGAAACACTTACACTGGAATAATTGTGATTTCTTATTGTTTATCATGCCAATTGTTTAGTTTTTTTTTTTTTTGTATTGATAATTTTACTGACTGTTGATTTAACTGTTGATGTATGTTTGTTTCATTGTGGGGAGGATGCAAATTCTCTGACTCTCGTTCAGCAGAACCGGGAGTCAGGTGGGATCGCTGCGTCAACCTCTTACTGGGATTCAATTGCACACACACACACACACGTATTCACACACGACGCAAACCTGTGAAGCGGTCCTCGACATTTCTCAAACACTCGGTGAAGGAGTTGTTTTTCATTGTTTTGATACGTCATGTGGCCAAGGGATTGATCGTTTGCCAAAGGGGAGCGGGGATTTGTTGCCGTCTGAGCGGAAGCCCCCTTTGGTGCATTGTGACACAACTTGGATCAAAATCCTCTCTACGTGAATCCTTGTTTCTTTTTATTCTTCCTTTTAAACGCTTGATTTATCGTACCATTTGCCTCGCATATCAGAGCCAGTGAAATCATCTCAGAATCCTAAGTTTCTAGTGCCAATCAACATAATGCAGACTTCTGTTTCCAGTGTGGCTGTGAGGAGGATTCAGTCCCCCCCAAGTCTCTGCTCAGGAGTGATACGTACGTCAGGCGACTCGGGTGGTTTTTTTTATGACTATTAGCTATCGACTGCATGCATGCTCGCAGATATTGAGCCGAACCGAGTGGATCTGTGGTAAACGCCAGGCCTGTCGACCTGGAACATGGTCAGATATTCCCATCACTTTATTTTATTTTATTTTAGCCGCCTCGAGTGTGCTCGATTTATGTATCACTTTCTCCTCTCAGGCTTGTCTGGCAAGCACAATCAAACCAATGTGCTTTTTTTTTCTTTTTTTTCCTTCTTCTTCTTCTTCTTCTTCTTCTTCTTCCCCTCTCCCCCCCCTTCTCCTTCACGGCCTGCTGATCTCGGGCCTCGGAGAGAGTCGCCACTTCTAGTTCTGTCCAGAACCTCTTGCCAGCGTTCGACAGCTTCAGGAACAAAGGTGTTTTTGTCTCTGTTAAGAAGCTGGCGCAGTTTAGCCTCCCGAACACTTAAAGCTCGTCGTCGTCCCATGCCGAACAAAACGCGATCCGAATGCGTTCCAAGTTTGAATTCGCTCCTCCCGTAACTCTAAATTTGGTGTTTCTTCTCGTCGCTTTAATATTTGATTCTGTAATTGTATTGGGAGGGTTTCTGCACACTACCGATGAAGGTTGAGAACAAACAGCAGTTGGATGTCAGTCTTTTGCCTTCTTTCAATGCCTTTTTTTTTTTTTTTTTTTTTGGAGCAAGAAGCACAACAGTTCACTATGTGCTGATAAAAGACCACCTTTGACACTTACTCCATGTTTTGGCCCCGATCACGGCTTGAGATCTCCGACTTGTCCTCAGTTTTTACACGTAGTTGCACACGTCGCCATTGGGTGGGGGACAAAGTTGGGATTGTGCGTCGAGTTGTGTCTAGAAGACTCTTGAAATGTATCGTGGTTTGATATCGAATGCCTTTGCACATCATCATCATCATCATCTCCTGTTTTGACTGCTGAAATACTTGAGACACACACTTGTATACACTCACACACACACACAGACGTACGCAGGGGCCAGTAGAAAAGCTCGCCCCTTCAATCATGGTAGCCCAAGTTTCTAGTATAGAGCCATATATATATATATATATATGATCATATATTTTCATGCTACGTTTAAGCTATATGTTAGGGTTATGTTTGCGGGATATTTATGTCGATCTGTTGGCCTAACTGGGCTTCAGGCTCGCCTGCTCACCAAATCTTCATTCAGCTCTGAAATCCTGACCCCCGATGTACTTGTTGGACGTTTTCAAGTGCTGGGAGTACGGTTACGCTGTGGTATTCCCTTTCGTACGTAGGCGCTCATATTGTACATAGTAATGATCCTACTGGAATCCATCAGTCCAGGTGATTGCTCGACAGCGTGGTTTCAGTTGCACTATTTCCAAACACCAGCTGGGTGAAGTAGGATCTTTGTTACGAACCGCACTCTCTCCAAAGGCCTCAGCGAAAGTACATTAGGGGCAGGATTCGATTTGGGGGGGGGGACTGGGAGAACAGTCTGAAGCACACTTTGGCTCAGCACTACAGTCATCTCAAAGTGGCCGGAGGGGGGGGAGGGGGGTCTCAAACGCACACGGCCCCGGCCCGCCTTCCCCGAGTTAGCAGACACTACGTAGGATGCCTCAAGCGTGAATGTTTAATGCTTCCGTCGGTTTCTCCTCACACACGAAAGAATTTATACTCGAAATATGTCCAGGATTTAGCACACCAGACACACACACACACACATACATATACATATACATACATACATACATACATACATACACACATCTTGAACTTATCAGTCGGACCAAGCCATGCACAAGTACAAACATCAAACTTACAGCCAAAATAACAAACAAACACACTTCTGATTCTTATCCACGGCAGTACACTGTGGCCTGTACTGTCGCTGTTCCTGTGTCTCTTTAGATTCAGACTTTGGGAGATGGGGTGACGGGAGAGTTATCTTTTAACAGAAGACGTTAAAAACTGTATAAAGTAGAGAAAACAATGACTTAAAAAGGTCAATCGTAATGGAAACTCATAAGCTGTACATTTGTAATAAAATAATAAAACAATTTAATTGTCCTGGGTCTGTCTCCATGTGTTTGATTATTATAACTTATGTTTGCCATTCCACACGTGTGTGAGTACCCTGTGGATTTAGTTCACCTCTACAAACTTGATGCACTTTGTATGTTTCAAACTGAAACAACATTTACATCACTTGCCTACAAATATGAAGACACACTGCTTCTATATTGACCTGCGTGAAAATGGGGATTTTTTTTTATTTATTTTTTTTAAATCCGGTACAATAAGCCGAATGCTGCCATGTTTGAAACAAATACTTCATTCAGATAAGATCTGGATATTTATCTTTGTTTAAAGGATAACTGTGAGGTAAACAAAGTCTTTGTTGATACAGGGACTCGCCGTGCTGAAATGAGACGACCTGGGTGCACATTTCCTAATATTATTAAACCATTAGACTTCAAAATAGAGTTACAATATCTACGTGAATGAGAAGAATGTTACATGTTTGTTATTTTTTGGGGGGGGTTTGGATGTCTTTGTGGGCACATTCCTGACCGGTATGAAGAAACTTGCTCTTTCTAGTTTCACAGCACTTATGTCGTAGCTTTGTCACCGGGGCGAGGGCCACACGGTACTCGAGTGGTTAATACTCCCGCCTCGGTGAGAAAATACCTAGTTTTCTCCCACAGTGCAAAAATGTGCATTTGGGATTAAACTGTATTTTAAATCCGACCCTATTCCATCACTAACGGGCTCAACCAGTCAAATGACACCAGTATAATCTATTGAAAAACCACATTTCTAAATGTTTCTGCCGTTGTAGTGCTGAAATGCATGTTTTAAATTTTCTCGTACAAATTATCTCCAAATAACAATTACAAAGTTATACCATTTGTAATCTGGAAGCCTCATACGCTGCACCAATCTTGCAGAAAGATCTGCAATCATGGCGACCTTCAGGCTAATATGAGCAAAAACGTGTTTCTCCTCAAGACGCATGATTCCTGCGGCCTTCGACATGCATGTTTGTTTGTTTTTTTGACAAGTTCCCCCTCGCAGTGCGTGAATACAATCGTCCGTATAAGGCGGGATTGTTGGTAGAGGGATTATTAAACAGTTTTGATGCTATAAATGTACAAGCCACCCCACAGTGAATGTATCTGCATTCTTTACTAGACACTTGTGCACACATTCATTCATAAAAAGCACACCTTGTTGCTTACAACAGCAATCTACATTTTTACAGACCAAACCTCCACAAGCATCATGACATTTCTATAAAACCACTTAGAAAAAAACCAAATGAGGAAAAATGGAGATTTACAAGTAGGAAGCTTGATTGAGCAGCATTTTTTAGGGGGGGTAATCTCAGATTACTTGGCATCCTAACAACAAGATGTAACAGGCCTCTGAGCTGCTACAGTACATGATAAATCAGACATCTCAGTTCTTATAGTCCAGCTTTGTCAAACAAACAGAAAAAAACAGACAGTTCTTTCTACATAAATTACTCTTCCTTCTTCCGGCTTTGGATCCACGCATCTCCGCATGGTCCAGGCTCTTTCCCGGCAGTCGTGGAAATGTTTAGTTTATCGTCCTATGCATGGTCATCCGAGCTTGAGGAGCTCGGCAGGAGAACGCATTCCTGTCTCCGACTCCTCTTCCTCCTCCTCTTGGCTATCCGCAACCTCCTGCGGATCACATCTACAAAAACACACATTCAAGCAAAATTAGACGATGAATGAGGATAAAACAAACAGAGGAACTTGTTACAGAAATAGACAAAGGTAACTTGAAGACCCTGAGTTCAGTTTTCAATATATAATATCAGCTTAATCTGTATTTTAATGTTAGAACAGCTTGTACATACAGCTCTGGTGTAGGGTTGCCTGTGGGTGAGAATTCAGTTGTCTTGTAAATCAAATGTGGTTTAATGCTTTAATAGTTTTAATAAACTGGAAAACTATAACAAGATATTTCTTAAAAAAAAAAGGCTTCATCCTAAACTGTTCTTAGACAACTGGAACGCAGATGAGGCGAACCGTCACAAGAAACTCAATAATGAACCTCATCAAACAGAATAGATCGAAAAAAAAGACTCCACCTGCGACACTGTCGTAGTCCTGCTGGGGGTCTCGCCAGTAGAGGCTGGGCGTGGTCCTCCAGTGGCGGTAGAGGCGGGTGTGAAGCACAGAGAGCGTGAGGAGGATGAGCAGGAAGCCCAGAGCTGCCGCCGCCCACACGGCCTCGTCCGTCCTGGGGGTCCTCTGCAGGCGCGTGACTCCCGGGGCGTGCGTGCAGTCGCAAGGCTCGCCGGCGCCGCAGCCGTCGCAGTCGCCGCTGCCCGTCTGGCCGCGGCTTCCCGACTGTGGAGGCCGCTGCGGCTGAGAATCAATGTCGGTGTTTTGACCTTGTTGATGGGAGTGTGGAGGCCTGTGGATTGGCTGATGCTCCGCCTCTCTTTCTTTGACATCCACTACTTCATTATCCTTCGCGGCGGGACCCGCTGTGTGATCCTTATCAAACACTTTCTCATTTGAGTTCTTGGGCTTCGAGTCTTTACCTCTGTGTCTGATTGAACTCGTACCTTCATGTTTAGAAGTGACACTCTGAGTTTTGGGCCTGGCGGTCTGGTTTGGTTCCTGCTTCACACTCTTTGTGAGAGCATGCGTCTCAGCAGAGGTTTGGGGTTTCCTGAGGTCAGTCTGTTCAGGACGGGGCTGCGCGGCGGCTGCGGTCCGTAGCAACGACTTGCTTCCCTCAGAGAGGAGAGTCCCAAACCCTGAAGAACCACTTCTAAGTGTAGTTGCAGATATGTTTGAGGAAAAAGGAAGAGCAGGTCTGGCTGTAACCCTCTGGCTATTGTTTTGGATTCTAGGCTGAGGAGTTCTCTTTGGACCGTGTAGATCTGAGAGATGTCCAGGTGTGCTGCTATCGTTCTCTGTACCTCCCGTCCTCTGAGGGGAAGTGTCACTGGAGTTATTAGTCAAAACACTGGATGAGTTTCTTGTGTTGTCCTTCACTTCAACACTCTCCAGCTTCTCTCCAGCAGCAGCTCTTCTCAGTCTGCTTCGGCTTCCTTCTTCCATTAGATTCGAGCCTTCCTTCTTAAAGCCGCTCAGCAGAGACAAGATGGTGTCTTCACAGCATTCTTTAAGAGATTCCTATGGATTCACAGCAAAAATATTCGACTGAAACGAGTGTATGTTTTCCTAGGAAGAACCATTTGAATGAACACAATGGGACGTGATCATGACTCATGACGTCTCCACACCTTTCTTTTTGTAGGCCGGTGCAGCGACGCTGACCATGTCAGCAACAGGTTGTACTTCATGTTTTGCGCCACGCCGTCAAACGCATTTCTCGCCGGCTGTGTCGTCGCCAGCCAATCACAGACGCCCGAGTAGGTGACGGTGGGAAGCTCCAGAGTGCGACCCCAGGACACCAAGGCTATTGGCTGAAGAAAGAGTGAACAGGACAACTCTGAGGCAAGAAACTCATCCTGGAATTGAACAGCAGCAGCATTTCCACCGCTTTATGCAGACAACAACACCAAGTCATGTAATGAGCATTTAACAGTCACCGTGCAAAGACTCCGTGGAGAAAAATAGGCAAATGAACAAAGGAAACTATTTCATTCAATAACACAAACCAAAGTTAAATGATGTATCTCGTACTGTAAAGATCTCACTATCCTATGAGTCTTAAGTGATCACATTTGATCATTTAAAGTAAGGCATGATTTTAAGCTTCCATTTGTTGGGTTTTGTCACTGAAAATAAGCTTTTAAGACTGAACTTTTGCTGTTGTTTTCTGTGATTCTGTAATAATTGGTAACAGGACTAAAATGTTTCATCCTAAAATGGTAGATTAACAGATATCTGATTCAATCTCTATCTAAAAGGTCAATCTCTGGAGGACTGAGTTCCTTCTTAAGTTGTGTGGCGTCGTTTCAGAGTTGAAGATGATGAATCTATTTATATTGATCAAAATCTACTTCAGTTGAAATGTTCCAAAGCGTAAACTCAAAGGTTATTTCCTGTTAACAGAATGTTCTGTCATGCACTTAATTGTTTTACTGCGTCTTTTGAAAGCCAATAAAACCACAGGGAGCAAAACGCTCCGGCAGAATTTGAAGGCAGATAATAACGACCTCAATTCCCAGAATAAACCTGAGCGCGGCTCACAGTGAGTTCGCTGAGGTGCTGATGTGGCGTCATGATGAAGTCTGGCAGACAGGAGCGAGCCAGTCCAGAGAGGAGGAGGCGCTCGCGACGCGGTGCGCACGGGTGATAGAGCAGGACCGGAGAGCCATGCTGGAAAAGATGGACACAAACACATGGAACGATCACCACAACAACTAAAACTGTGTTTACATGCTTATCAACAAACCTCAGTGTTTCTGCCTTCATGAAGGTGCGCATTGGTAGTAACACTAGATTGTTGACGTGAAATAAATATTTGTTTTTGCGACTCACATGCAGGTTATTGAGCCAACGCTGAGGAGGACAATACAAGTACTCCCCACTCTCCGCCATTACTGGTCTGTACGCTCCACTGCAAAACAACATAAAAGATTACAACGGTCACTGCTGCACAGTCAGCAAATGTCACGTGTCAGAACTCAAGGTTCGGCTGTTTTTGAGACCACTTCATAGAAAAGTGAGTCTGCTGTCCACGGATGTGTGTCCACTCACCTGCTTGGAAGACTGTGATTGTAGAAGATTGGCTTATCCATGCATAGTTGCCTGGCGGGCTGCAGTGAAAAGAAATCATCAAACCAGATTCCTTCGCCAAAGTCAAGCCAACGCTGCAATCGTCTCCACATTTGCTGACGTCAGTGGGTTTCCACATTTCATTTTAAGTGCAGTTTAGGGAGTCAAAGATCACTGAAAACTCAATAAAGATAGCAGATGGCGAAGTGAAGTGCTTACTCACCTCAGGGTCGTAAACAGAGTCAATACTGGGGAGTCTCTGTTGATAAGGAGGACAGTAAGACCATTGACACAACAATGGAGGAATAATGTGAAGGATGTAGGCCAGGATGTTATTAAGAGCCAAGTACTTCAATTTTTATTTTTTTTTCTTTCAAACATCTGTGTATTAGATGATGAGTGATGTTCATGTTAATGGCAGCAGGTCTGGTACCTGTGGAGACTCTGCACAGTCCCGGGAGACAGCATCCGGAGTCAGGTCCTTCTCCAAGTGCAGCTGTCACACACAGGCGAGGGAGAAATGCATCTGTAATAACTGATTATAACCCACATAGTAATGAAAAATACACCCATCAGAACTGCCTGTACCTTTCCGTTGTCACATGTCGGAGACTCGCACTGAACCACAGTGAGCCACAGCGCGGCCAGGAGAGCCACCGTCCCCCGGCAGGAGGCGGCTGGACCCGGCCTGGTGAGAGCCACCGTCCCCCGGCAGGAGGCGGCTGGACCCGGCCTGGCGAGAGCCACCGTCCCCCGGCGGGACGTCGCTCGGCCTGGCATGGTGGCGATAACCACTCAGTCATTCAATTCTGAACGGAGCAGCTTTAAAACAACTGCCATAACTTTAATTAAAGAGCCAGCAGCCCAGGAGAAGAAATACGCCACCGTTCATAACGTTAACAACGCAAACGTCCATCGAGAGCGACATGATTTCCTCCACGAGCCAACGCAACGTTATTCCGAAACTCCATAAAGCGAAACGGAACGACAGAAAATCTACATATTACATGGTTTTCTTAAAAAGAAAAGTGCCAGCGTTTTTCAGAATAACTCACACAAAACTTTTCAAGTTAAAGATATTTTACAAACATAACGTCTACACGAAGACTTTCAAAATAATACGATAGCAATAAGGCTTGGATTTAGTAGCGAGTATAATATCTTATTTTTTTTAAATAACTTTATTGGTCACTTATTCGACAGAAAAATATAAAGATTCATATATATTTTACTTATCTTTTTGCCTTCACTGATTTAACGCACAATAACATGTTATTCTCTGTTTAAGGGAATCTGATTTCCGTTTCCGGGATGTATTTACAGCCAGCTTTACAGAAAAGTTTATCTACGGAAGCTGCGAAAAGGCAAAATGCAAGAGAATTAAAAACACGCCTAACCTTGACCTGATCCATTAACAAAAACAACTATGTCCAACCAAGATGGGGTTTTTTTCCTCCCCAAACAAGAGAAAGGTTTTATTAGGAATACACCTTTGTAGCGTTTAACATTAAGATCAAAATTGGTTTGCCTTTCAGAGCAGGAGTGTCAAACGCATCTTAGTTCAGGGGACACATCCCAATTTTATCTTGAGGCAAATTAATTTACCTATACCTATTAACTAACCCTAAAACCTCGGAATTTAAACTTTAAACGTATTCTTTGTTGTGGTAAAGAGCACAAATTTCCACAATTTGTTTGATGGTTTGACGGGGCGGATTGGAGCCTCTTGTGGGCCACTTTTTGCCCATAGGCCTCATGTTTGACGGCCCTGCTTTAGAGGCAATAAAGGAACAGTTACATTTTTCCTTCAACCTTCTGAATGCGTCTGTTTGAGCCACACAGTCGTGTAGTAGTTAGGACTCTCTCACTTCAAAGTGAGAAGGACCCTGGTCTGAATCTATTAGTGCTCTGAGATGTAGTTTGCATGTTCTCCCTGTACATGTATAAATATTCTCTGAGTACTCCAGATTCCTTCCACAATCCAAAAGCAAGCATTTCTAGGTGGAATACATATGTTTGTGCTTGTGTACTTCCTCAAACAGCCAAAGCATTTTAGGTGAACTGGTTTCTCTAAATGTCACGGTATGTTTAAATGTGTGATGATGATCTGGTCCTCGGTGTTCTATGTTTTTGTCCATTGTAGGCGATTTACTCAGGTCCTAGCCGACCCTGACCAGGGCGAATGATGGATGCATCGATTTTAGGCAAACACTTTACCAATCCTGACTTATCTTGACAGTAAAGTTAGATGTACTTGTGCGATGGAATGAAGGCACTGACCACTGTTGTTGTAGCTTCCACTCCCCACATTCTCTTGATCTGATTTGTTGTGTCAGTTGAGTTTTTGTCCGAGACAAGTAGACTCAGGCAGCAGTGCCAGAGTTTTATGATTAGGATCTCTTTTTCTGGTTTTCATTTAATTCCTGCTTAGACATGGATGTGTCCTTTCCTCTTCAGTGTCCGTCTCTCTCTTTTGCATTTTTTTTTTAACCGTTTCACACAAGTTGGTTGTCCTATGGTTGATCACATTTTGTTATAAACTGTGTTCCTGATTTCATTCAAAATGCAAAGTTCTGGGAATGCTGTGTGTCTATTGCGAGGTTTATTATTGTATCACAATTTAGATGAAAAGAACCCTAAATTGTTTACCTACTTTCTGTTATTGCTTCAGTTATTTTGTTTGTATTAGCTCAGCTTTTAATGTTCAATGCTTTGCAAATTGATGTTATAACTGTGAGTATCCTCTAAGTGGCGACACAGCAGCAGAATGCAATTTTCTAATCTCTTGTGATGACTACAAACATAATGGATCTCTTTTAATCCACAAGTGAAGCCAAATACATTTGCTGCCCTCTGGTTTTTTGATTGCAGATAAACACATGGTTTTCTTCTGCACACTTAAGGTTGGACTGATATCGAGCTGACAGACGTTTTACTCACTCATTCTCACAAACCTGTCATTGTAAAAGCAACGAAACAGGAATTACCTGTTAGTGCAGGTAAAACGGCAACTATGAACCCACCCCAGTCAGAAAGCTGTGCCAACCAACTGAATAATTTCAAAATAAAATAAATTTTATAGCTGTTTAAATGTAAAAAGCCCCAAATCAGTGATCACATCGACAATAATCACATATATAGAAGCATCGGGAGATTAGAGGGTCATTGTTGTACTTACTGCTATTTTTTTTCTTTCAAATTTAGTTTTGTTTTGGAAGAAAACCTATGGAAGTGTGTTTGCTTTTAGTCACCTTGACACTGACACACTCGCCCCACCCCAAAGCTCCACAGTCCACACACCCACTCCGACACACGCACACCTCAGTGGAAAGCAATACAGGTGGGTTTGTCAGAGGACGACTGGCCTCCTGGACAGGAGAAGTCTGGACCTAAATGTCGTCCATCATCTCCTCAGGTTTGTCTAACTTTCTACACTTCATGCTTACTTCAGTGCAGACTTGATGTTATTTCGAATTGTGCTGCAAATTGGAAAAAAGTGCAATGATTTCCGAGAGAAAACCATTGATGCAGTTTTATATAAGCCTTTCTCCAGCCCGATCACAGATTAGACTGACAGTTTCCCCCCTCATTTACTTTCAAGGGTGTGGCACCTTTCTGAATTCTAAATGTTGTTATATTCTCTGTATTTCTTACCAGGTACACGATGGTAATCAAACTGCATGCAGTGTTTTGTTGATTTAGCCCTTCGTGTTTGTTCTTTTTAATCCCTGTGTGAGCTGTTCTGGCTGTTCATTTAAGGAAGTGGGAAAGTAAGGAAGTGTAGGCGCACACAGCACCCTCATTTGTTTCTCTTTAACATGCAGGGCATAAGTCGGGACAACATTTTACTTTTTAGTTTACTGCTATTGATTTGCAGGTACTCTGTCTGCATATTTAAAAAGAAAAAAAGAAGGAGATCCTTGTAGTGAGAGCTTATTGGCCACTTAATACCATCACCTTGAACTGTTTAGGTCTAGCTTCAGGTGGAGTGGACCATGCAGCTGTCCAGCTGCCAGGAGCAGTTCCCCCCGGTGGTTTGCAGCCCCTTCCTGAAGAGGCAGAGCCAGTCGAGGAGTCTGAGAAACCTGCGGGAAAAGCACGTGACACGGTGAGGATGAGAAGTAGAGGATCCACAGCAGTACATTGGTCTGACCGCATTGGTCTTTATTATTCAAAGAAATCACTAAAACTCTGCTCCACTGGAGCAGCAGACTGTTCTCTTGCTAAATACCCATGAAATAAGTTCAGAGGTGTTCAGTCCTCCCGGCAAGAAGTCAGGTGAAGTAACGTTTGCTTTCTCGGTCTACCAGGAGATGTATTCCTTTGATAGCTCTCCAGACAGTGACGACGAGGACGATGGGAAAAAGAAAAAGAAGAAGAAGAAGAAGATAAAGAAGAAGAAGAAGAAAAAAGTAAATATCATAATCATAAATGGTTCAGTCGAGCCTTCCGGTAACCAATCAGATGAAATGCCATCGCTGTATGTCCAGCCCTGCGGTTACTATAGGTCTTGATTTGTAGCAACACATGTGAGGCTGCATTGCTCTGCTGACCTCTGGCAGGACAAGGCCGGGCAGTTCAGCCTCCACCTCACTACCGCCAGTCAAACAAGAGGGAACCGGGAATTATCTGGTTATCACGTGGATCAACTGTCAGTTTCAGAAATTATTGCTTCATTGAAATTGCTGGAAAAGGTGTGTGTTTGAGTGTGTGTGTAGTTTTCATTTGTTGTGTTGTTAAGTGTTTGCGGAGCCCCTCCCTCCCGACCGGCGCCTTCTTTGGGTGCCGGTGACTGGATGTTTGGTGTGTTAGGAGTGACTCATTCGCTTAGATTCTTATTTTTCACTCCAACCAACAAAGGAGAGCACAAGTGAACCTATATGAGGTGTGAGCAGGTGAACAATAACTTCCCACCCTGTGTTTGAACAGGATTCAAGCTCCTCCTCCTCCTCCTCTTCCTCCTCTTCCTCGTCTTCATCCTCCTCTTCATCAAGCAGCTCCTCAGATAGTGACAGTGAGGTAAGTCACATGTATTTGGATCCCGTCATCATATTCTAGTTGAAAAGAAGAAGGCAAGACCTCTTTTGATTTGCTTGGACAAGCAAATGTTTATTTGTTCAACAAGGAAGCTGCAATTTATTCAACCACAATATGGAAAATATAGCAAACATAAATCTTCCGTGTCAGAGCTGGTTCTGTCCGACTCAACAGACACAACAACTTGTTCACCTTTTTATCCATTTCAGACATCTGCTCGCAAAGAATTTTGGACTTATTTACCCTCCAGAATTCCTCCAGTTGAACAAATTCATGGGTTTTTAATGTGTGCACTTTCTCTTTTTACCCCTCCCTTGACATTTCAATGTGGAACAAACCTGGGATTTATTACCTTCGCCTCATCAATCCCACCAGCCGTCATTTCTTTTTCTTGGAGTTGCTGTGCTTTGGCCTCCAGGTCTGTTGAAAAGCTCTGTTTTAGGTTCAATACATTTGCGAGGAGGACCAGTTCTGAATGAATTAGCAATTATAAAATACTGAGGAACACATGTTAGGCTGGGTTAATGGCTTTATTTTAGCCATGTGTTTGAAAGGCAATCTGTCTTGGATTCATCCTGCGATTCTCCCATCAGCTGAGACAACCTGAATTAAAGTATGGATCAAGGGTGTCAAACTAATTTTAGTCTAGGACCAGACTTATATTTAAACTTCAAAGTTTTAAAGTCTATATTTTCACAAAAATTACTACCAAAAATTACTACAATCTCGACACAAAGCTTACTGATACCTTCTGGTGCAAAATACAATGAAATGTCCAGAACGGTTCTGCTGTAGCTGCTTTGCATTATGGGCGTTTTTAAAAACTCACTCTTGACAGCATGGTCTCGAGCAACGATTTCTCAGCTCGGGTCTCAGTGTTCCGTTTTGTCTGCTACTGTAGAGAATTTTTAAAATGAAATTCTTGTTTGTTTTTTTTTTGTCTTTTTGTCTTTTGTTTGTAATTTGTTTGGCGATTTGACGGGTCAGAATGGAGCCCCTCATGGCCCTTAAGTTTGACACCCCTGCTATAGGGGCTCTATAGATGAAAATGCTGATCATTTGAGTATTTGTTGGATTTATAAAATCACAGTTTTCAACTCTCTTATTCTTAGAAGCTCAGCAGATAATCTAAACTGTAGTGATCTGAGAGCTCAGCAGACCCGGAAAGGTTCAGAGGTTTAGCTAAAACAAACGATCGAAGCGATCTTGTTGTTACATGTTATACACCAGCAATATATTTGAAATGAGGCATATAGACAGTGGTTTGGTCCACACTGAATCTTTACTCCAGAAATGCTGCATTTCGTTCTTTGTCACAAGCACAATTTACCTGAACTCTTATGAAACTGAGGAGGAAGTCATGTGGGGACATACAGTCACAACACAGTCAGTCTCTGTTAGAATCAAGGTGGGGGAAAAACTGGGGGTAATTATGTTTTCTGGAGGCATGTTGGATCAAGAACGTCATTATTATAAGTCATATAGCACACAAAGTATTTAGTGTCGTCCTATATTACCTGACTTCATGTGACTGCACTCATAAAACGACTTTCTGCGGGTGGGGGTTGGGTAATCAGGTGAGTGCGAAGAAAAGTGAGCGACTCCTCTCTGGGGTTGGAGTCGCAACTGACTGGTTGTAAAGTAGCTGTAAAGAAGAATACTAGATCTATTAAAAAGAACGCCACCAAAAGCAAAAGGAATGCAGTTTGCTCTGAGCAATAGGCGGTGGCGGCGGCGGTGGAGCTGATGTCTTGATTGCCTGATAGCACTCGGTATCTGACGGGAGAAAACACACCCTGTGTGTGTGTGTGTGTGTGTGTGTGTGTGTGTGTGTGTGTGTGTGTGTGTGTGTGTGTGTGTGTGTGTGTGTGTGTGTGTGTGTGTGTGTGTGTGTGTGTGTGTGTGTGTGTGTGTGTGTGTGTGTGTGTGTGTGTGTGTGTGAAGTCAGACGTTATTTTTGCTGCTTTGTTTGTCGTGACAACGCCCCTCAAGTCATAATACACCCGAATGTATCTGTGGGTTTGGGCGCATGCATACTTGCATGCATGATTGCATTGAAGAGAAGCAGCTGATGTTCCTGCATCAGCAAAACTATAACTGCACTATGATAGGTTATCTTTGTGTGTTTTGTATTCTCTGCGTGTCCGCAGTAGATGCAGAATTATTTAAAGAAAAAAAAAAAAATAGGGTCACATATAACTAGGAGGCAGCAGATTCATCTGTATGTCACTTGATCACTTACACACGTATTTGTACAAATCACAGAAGAGTTGCATGTTCATTTTGAATATTTTCCTGCAGGATGATAAAAAGAAGAAGAAGAAGAAGAAGAAGAAAGATGAGAAGGAGAAGAAAAAGGTTGGCTGCCAAGAGTACATCTATAACAACGGCGTCATATCTCAAGAGGGTAAGAGGAATACAATGTTTCCCACTTGTAATGTAGAAAGGCCGTCATGTTTTTTTTTTTTTGAATGGCTTGTGGCTTTATTACAAAGTCATGTGTGGCGTATATCATCCGTCTTGACATGATATGCAAAATCAGGTGACATTGCCCACGGTCAGGTGAGGTGAATGGCGTCAGTTCTATATTTAACATCACAGAAGTAAGCGTGTTAGTGATATATATATATATATATATACATAGACATATTTTGTTCTCAAACTTGTTGGAAACAGGATAAACGTAAGGATTTCAAAGGGTTTTGGTCACGTTCAAAAGGCCTGCAGCTCTTGTGTGGTTTTCCCAGTCTCCAGTAGATTGTATTTATCAAAAGAAAAAGTTGCAAATGAATGACACGGTCTTGCGCAGGCAAAGCTCATTTATGCACAAAACGCCCATAGAGCTCCCGTCTTGCAAATTGCAGTAACATATTTTATCCACACCTTCATGGATAAGGGTTGCTTTGATCACAAAATGGAATCTGGACCTTGTTGGTGTTCATAACATTATGGCTGATGAAGAGATTAGATGCTTTATTTAGCAAGCTATTTAATAAGACATAGCCATGTAGTTGATATGGTGTAATGTTTTTCACTTAAATGATAAAACAAACCTATTGCTTGAATTTGAACGAAGAAAACAAATCCTGATATTAAAACAGAGGTCTTTGTTTACAAAAGCTAATAAAAACTCAGATTTTTTTTGAGGGGTATTTTAGAGTTTCTGTTATTGAAAATTGACAGACTTGAAATGAACAATTTCTAAACTTTCAATGGCTGCTGATGAACTGAACCGATGAAATATTAACCCACCTGACTGTCTCGTCATTGTAATGTGGCTTTTCTGTCAACGGATCTCTTTACGAAACGTTCCCAGGTCCTGATGATCAACAGGAAGGTCAGCCTGCCGACGGGCAGCAGATGAACCCGGTGAGATAAGATGACTCAACACACTGTGGGAAACGGACAGCATTTCTGTTGTAAAACCTTTTTATTTAAGATTGTTTTAAAATTCATACTTCAGGAGTACAGCTCATCAGATGAGGAGGATGACAAGAAGAAGAAGAAGAAGAAAAAGAAGGAGAAGAAGAAAAAGAAGAAGAAGGTATGGCACATGTTACCGAACAGCAAATGCACTGATACTTTCTATTGTTGCTTTTGCAAATGTACTTCCTCTCTTCCCCAGGAGTCGTCTTCCTCTTCATCTGATAGTTCTTCCTCGGACAGTGAGGACGAGAAGAAGAAAAAGAAGAAGAAAAAGAAAGACAAGAAGAAGAAGAAAAAGAAAAAGAAGGTAGGATTTGTTTAGCCCACCTTTACGCTTTACGACAGATGCTGTACATTGCTTGATAGCACACAGAATTCAGATATTCTCACCATTAATTTGACCTGCAAAGACCATGATAAGGTATCTTCTCATTTTAAGGTATTTGTAGGGAAAAAACCCAAAGTTTTGACATACTCAGTTTGAGAATTGGTTCAGAGTAACTCGATTACAAAAAAAAATAAATAAATCATCTTATTCTCAAATAAGTGGTTTTGACTAATATACCAACTGTTTTCATTTTGCAGGATTCCAGCTCCTCTTCATCTGATAGCTCCTCCTCTTCATCATCTTCTTCTTCCGACAGCGATGATGGGAAGAAAAAGAAGAAGAAGAAAAAAGACAAAAAGAAGAAGAAAAAGAAGGACAAGAAAAAGGTGGAGATTCCAAACTCATCCTACAATCTTTTATCTTAATGCAACTGTAGCTGGTTATTTTATTATCTATGTGCATAAAATTGGGGAATGTGTTTAGAATAGACAGTTCAACAATAGAGAAGTCGTGTTGATCTTGAAAATACACATTTCCTTATTACAACGCAACCAGAGAATTATAGTTTATAGAACCATGGCTTCTCGTGTTGCAGAATATTACCTAGCTTGACATTAAAATCGATTTTTGTATTGTCCTAGGACTCCAGCTCTTCATCATCTTCATCGTCGTCATCGTCTGACAGTGAAAAAGACAAGAAGAAAAAGAAGAAGAAAAAGGTGAAATGCAGGTTTCTTTTTAAATAAGTAAGACATCAATTTTGTATTGAACCTTCATCTCAGAGGTGATTGCCGGCTGCATTTTGAGATATTTATTGCATCTGATTTGTTATGTTTTGCAGCATGTGTGATTATTGTCTGGGTGAAACTGTTTCTGACTCATGACGACAGTATAGGGAGGTTTGTGCTCATTTCTAAAGGGAAGAGATTCCACAGCAGTTCACTCACCGTCCGCAAACGATGGGTGTGAACTGGTTCGCTTGTCAGGGCCTGTTAAAGAATGGCAGGAAAACTTGGGAGAGTAGAAATGAGAAAATGCAGTAGAAATGAGTCTTATACCAGGGTGCCTGCATGCACTTTTTTCATACTATGTTGGAGACTCCTAACACATCAAACACTGGTCATCATTATTCCTGTTGTGTTCTGGTGCAGCTCTGCCTCCTTTAAAACACATCCACCATAAGAACAGATGGTTGAAGGAGAAATAAATCCACTTGTAATGTCATTACAGTTGTTTCTTTCATTGCACCTTCAAAAAGCAAAACAAAAGAAATGACCTTGCTTTAGTGTGTCAGCACCTCTTATATTTTGATCGGGATTCCGTTTGTGTTTTTCACAGGATGACGAACAGGAGGAGCTCAGTAGTGTCAGTGCACTTGAAGCGGCAGGTAAATGTTTTGGATTCTTTATTGCTTAATAAAAGAAAAACGTATTACCACATGGAAACGCCATTAGAGCTGCAGCCATGCACTTGTTTGGTGTTTCACAGTGAAGTAGTGTTGAACTTTCTCCATTTTTGCAGGTGGTGAGGCGGCAGGACCAACTCCTGATGGAGATACAAAGAAAGATAGCGACAAGGTATGAAACACACAGTCACATACACACGTTTGCACGCCATCCACAGACACAAAGTAAAGTCATTGCCTTTGAATTTCTCACGGCAGTCACAAGCCAAAGCACCCAAGGGAGCAGAAGAGGGGAAACTCTCCTCTACACTTTCAGGTATATGAGCTTTTCTGACTTCAAAATTGACATCAAATTGTCATTATAGTCGGCCGTCATGATGCTTTCTGTCCAGCAGGGGCAGCAGAGGTATACCCCAAAGGTGCTGAGGATGGCAACTTGACCGATGATGAAGGGGAGGGAGGGGACGTGAGTGGGAAGAAGAAGAAGAAGCTTAAGAAAAAGAACAAAAAAAAGGTAACCGATGTTTGAAGGGGAGATAAATCCCAACCATTTGACTAATTATTTGAGTTTGATTGGTGTTAAAAAGTTTTGAAATGAAAATGATGATGAACATGCCAGGCACACTGCGTTTGATTTGATTCTCAGGACTCCAGCTCCTCTTCATCCGATAGCTCAGACAGTGAAGATGACAAGAAGAAAAAGAAGAAAAAGAAGAAGGTTTGCATTTCAATAACATTTAGAATAAGATTTAGTTTTTGCATTGAATGGATATTAAAGTATCTCTTGTGCTCCTGTTTTACAGGATTCCAGCTCTTCCTCATCCTCATCGTCCTCCTCTGATAGCGAAGATGACAAGAAGAAGAAGAAAAAGAAGAAGAAGAAAAAGAAGAAGAAGGTGGGAACTTTCTTTCTTATTAACTTTTAAGGTTTAGGTTTTTTTTAGTAGTTTGTGTTTTCTTTTAATATATTACCTTTTTTTCTGTCCAGGACTCTTCTTCCTCCTCCAGCGATTCAAGTGATGATGACAAGAAGAAGAAGAAGAAGAAAAAGAAGAAGGTGGGAACCTTCTTTCTTCTTAACTTTTAAGGTTTAGTTATTGTTTAGTAGTTTGTGTTTTCATTTAAAATATTAACATTTTTTATGTCCAGGACTCTTCTTCCTCCTCCAGCGATTCAAGTGATGATGACAAGAAGAAAAAGAAAAAGAAGAAGAAAAAGGTGAGACGGGGTCATCCCTTAAATCAACACCATAGTTATGAGGGACGTGAATATTTTTTGATTACACTCATTGTATAATTATTCTTGTCAAGGATTCCTCGTCGTCGTCCTCCAGCGACTCTTCCAGCGATGATGACAAGAAGAAAAAGAAGAAAAAGAAAGACAAGAAAAAGGTGAAGTTTACTGATTAGTTGTAGTATTAGTTTTACTCTGCTGTTGCTTTCGATTACTTGTGTATAAAAATTGTGTTTTCCAAAACAAATGTACTATGCCTATTTTTCCGTGCAGGATTCTTCTTCATCCTCCAGCGATTCTTCGAGTGACGACGATAAGAAGAAGAAGAAGAAGAAAAAGAAAGACAAGAAAAAGGTGACGGTCACTGATAAATTGTAAAAGGGGCACAAAAAGTAGTGCCCCTACATTTGCGTTTTATTAGATAATTTGCCATGACAATGTTTCCCGGCATGAAGCTTAAACAAATTCACAATTCCTCTTGTTCTGTACAGGATTCTTCTTCTTCTTCATCCTCCAGCGATTCTTCCAGTGACGATGATAAGAAGAAGAAGAAGAAGAAGAAGAAGAAGGAAAAGAAGAAGAAGAAGAAGAAAAAGAAGAAGGTGGGGACAAGTTTCCTTTGTGTCAATTATGTTGTAACTTTGGAAGATGGTCCAAAATGTTTCTTCAAAACGCTAGATTTTTCTTTTCTGCTGTGAGATTATTCTCAATGAATGTCCTGGATATATGTGGCTGAGACAGAGTGGACGATGTGAAGGTGCAAAGATGTGAAGGCTTGCATGTTGATGACCGCTGAATTTCATGGCTCATGTTGGAAAAAAAGGAAAAGCTTTTATCAAAATAAAAACTTTTGTATTTTTATTGTCCAGGATTCTTCTTCCTCCTCCTCCAGTAATTCTTCTAGTGAGGATGACAAGAAGAAGAAGAAGAAGAAGAAGAAGAAGAAGAAAACGAAAAAGAAGGTGAGAAATTGACCTTCAGTGTTTATATTTCCTGGATCTTGCTTGATTGTCAGTTTATGAGTTTCTATTTAATAAAAGGGACATAATATCCGAATTACAATGAAATACTTTGAAAGTCCGTGCAATTCTTTTTCTATCCAGGATTCTTCTTCTTCCTCTTCGTCTTCGGACTCATCCAGTGATGACGACAAGAAGAAAAAGAAGAAGAAAAAGGAGAAGAAGAAGAAAAAGAAGAAGAAGAAGGTGAGAACATATCATCTTCTCTTCTGTTGGTTCTTATTATTGTGTTTCGGGATGTTTACAGTAATTTCCCCTTGTGCTTTCAGGATTCGTCTTCTTCCTCCTCCTCTTCTGATTCCTCTAGCGACGACGACAAGAAGAAAAAGAAGAAGAAGAAGAAAGACAAGAAAAAGGTAATGATGAATTGGGTCGTGTCTTTGTTTCCCATTGGTTCTCCGATGATAGAAAACCGAGACGTGGGACTGTCAGCTAAGATGTATTGCTTCTGTAGTAAGAAGGGAAACTATTAAGTAGTAACGCACTTTATGAATCTATATCCAAGGACTCGGATTCTTCGAGCAGTGACGATGACAAGAAGAAGAAGAAGAACAAGAAGAAAGACAAGAAGAAGAAAAAGAAGAAGGACAAAAAGAAGGTAGCTCAGCGTGTTATCAACGCATGCTGAATGCGTGCTCAAGATATAGTGACACAAAGCAGATGAATGGAGCGTGCACGTTTTTTCTTTCTTTCATTTTATCAGGACTCAAGTTCTTCAAGCTCCTCGGACAGCTCCAGCGACAAAGAGAACAAAGACAAGAAGGACAAGAAAAAGAAAGAGGTAAATCAGTCATGGGATAAGATTCTTATCGGAGGAGTTCCCTGATGGAAGAAACGACAGAATAAAACTGTTTTCCCGATGTTTATCTTTTTAGCATTCAGGCTCATCAGGAAGTGAAACTGAGAAGGAGTCACAGAGTGTAAGTCTTATTCTAGTATCCATGATGTGATACATTATTATGTAACGATTCGACTTAACCTTGTGTTTCATGTACACTATGCGTAATGTGCAGTCCCGATTGGTGTTTGTTGCAGGATATGCCTGATAAAGAGCCAAAAAGTGAGCCCAAAACGCAAGTTTCAGGCTCCGGACCTGGTGGACTGTCTGCCAGCAGCGGCAGCGGCGGCGGCAGCAGCAGCAGCAGCTCGAGGCCCGGTGGAATCCCCCTCGTCCCCATCTCCCCCCTCCCCTCCAAACCCATCATAAAGCAGGATCCCTCGAGCACTCCAACCCTCTCTTCGGGCACTTCGTCGTACTCCTCCGGCATTTCGTCATACTCCCCGAGTTCTCCATCCTTCTCCTCGGGTATATCCTCTCTCTACTCAGGCTCTTCATCTCACCCCTCCGGTACTCCATCTTTCTCCTCGGGCGCTTCACCCTACTCTCCGGGTAAATCGTCTCTCACATCAGGTACATCATCTCTCTCTTCGGGTACTTCATCTCTTTCCTCAGGTACTAAAACTTTCTCCTCCGGTACTCCATCTCTTTCCTCAGGTACTAAATCTTTCTCCTCCGGTACTCCATCTCTTTCCTCAGGTACTACATCTTTCTCCTCAGGTACTACATCTTTCTCCTCCGGTACTCCATCTCTTTCCTCGGGTACTAAACCTTTCTCCTCCGGTACTCAATTTCTTTCCTCAGGTACCTCATCTCTCCCATCTGGTACCTCATTTCACTCCTCGAGTGCCTCGTCCCAGCCCGACACCCTCTATAGCTCCTCGCTGAGTATGGGTGACAGGCACTTCAATCGCAGGCCTCCCAGCCCGATGGAGAAGCTGATGGGGAGCCCAGTGAAGAGGTACGGAGAGCCGACGAGCCGCTCCTCCAGCCACCTCTCGTCCAGTGACCTGCTCAGAGGCACCAAGCCCTCCCAGCAGTGACAGGGTGCGCATTTAAAAAGTAGTTGCTGATTGAAAACCAAAAGGGGGAAAAAAAGAAATGGCTTGTGCGTGACATTGGAAACAGTTGAGAATAATAATGATGAGAAACTTTTTAAACAACTTGTTCTCGAGATGGTACGAGGACTTTTTCCTGTGTTGTTACTGATGGGACGGAGAGGTTACTGGGTATCGATGAAAATGTGCTTAACGAGGGAAATAATCCTACCATGAAAGAACATAGTTTTCTTTATGACATGTCCATTTATGGAGGGGCTTGTCAAATCGCAACCGCATGAAATGTTTGCTTAAAGGGAATAAAACTTAAAATTCCAATTGTCCTCTGTTGTTGTCTCCCTGCATGCAAGCATATATATATATGAATAATGGAATTTACATATTAGGTCAAACCCTCTGTTTATCTTATTTCACTGTTTTAAGTACTTTAGTTTCCTCTAATTGTATTACAGGATACATGTACAAGTCTACGACCAGTTCAGACTCTTGTATCATGACAACAGTAATTATGGCCTTTTAAGACTGAAACAGGCCGTCCAAAGAAATACTAACAACCTTAAATTTGGATATGGTAAACAATGGCTACAGTTATTTACAATATACTAAATATGTAAAGTACTTTATATGAACTTTTTCCTCTCAGACAATATGCTTCTCACAAACAAAAAGAAAATGATGATGTTGAAGAATGGAAAATAAAAAAAAACTTTATCATTTAAGAATTTGCACCACCAGTCCTTGAAACCTGATAACTTTTATTAGTGTACTTTGTTTGTTGTACCCATCTCTCTGATGGGTGCTGTTTTTATTGTGTGTCTGTTTTAGTAGGTTGTCTATTATCGTGCTTTTATAACACTTTGTAATCGAGGACAATGTCGATCAACCTGAGGCACACCTGTGCAATAAACCTGCTGACTAATCAGCGTCTTGATATGCCACACCAGTGAGGTGGATGGACTATCTCAGCAAAGGAGAAGTGCTCACCAACACCCATTTAGATTTTAAAATTTGTGAACAATATTTTACAGAACTAGGCCTTATGTGTACATAGAAAAAGTCTTTAGTCTCTGAGTTCAGCTCATGAATAATCGGAGCAAAAACTAAAGTGTTTGGTTTATATTTTTGTTCAGTGTATTTGTGTTACTTGCTGCAGTCTATATTTGTGGGAGCCTTTTCATCTTTGGCATTGTTTTGTAATGGTCTTGGTTGGTAGCAACAGAGTGGATTCAATATGAAATGGTGAGTCAGTCATCACACCATCTGGTGGTTGCAACTCGAATTGCAAGACTGAGCAGGCGACAAGTGTGAGTCTGTTTTACCTGCAGCACGTCACTGAATTTGCTTTAAAGGTTCATTTTATGGTTTTTACAGTTGCTGCTTTTGAAATAGCTTGAAAGGTACAGTATGTCATGGTGTTGAATCTATAAAATTAAAGTAGCATCTCAATGAGACAAAAAAACAAACCCCAACAGTCCTGAAATCATCTTGATAAAACACCACACAGTGTTTGCCTTGTTGGTTCCAATGACGGATGAGCTCAGGGTTGCAGAGGGGATCCCAGTTCACACAGCGTCACGCTCGCATTCATTTCACGCCTAAAGGAAGTTTAGAGCCATCCGTTTTCATCAAATGCATGAAAACCCCTGCACACCCAGGGAAAACATACAAACTCAGAAAGGCCCTACACGCGCATCATGTGAAAGTACAAAGCACCACTGTGAAGCTGCTTCTCCAGAACCTGTTGATTCCAACCAAGGCGCCCTACATTCTTATCACACACGACGGATTATTGCTTTTCCGCCTGCATCTGGAAATGGTCTGTCAATCAAGCGGCAGCAAAACCCAGCTGGGGCCCTTTGTGGGCGGGGCTTGGCTCAGTCACGTGGTGTGGGTGAGGACAGGTGAGGCTGTCTTTGTTTGTGAGCTGTGTTGATACCTGGAAGACTCAGACCAACAAGATGTCGTTCAATTTTTTGGGTAGTATGCTTAGATTTACTATGTTGTGTTTGTTCCTTTGAAGCTCAACGTTTTTTTTGTTTTGTTTTGTTTTCTGGACGATGCTAATTCAGACTTACTGTAATACCATTGCATGTCCATCTCATTTGTAGGTTTGGAGAATGATGAGGACAAAATAAAGAAAGAAGAGGCGCAGAAAGACGAATGGTCTTTCCCCTGGAGTAAGAAAAAGGATGACGACAAGTCCAAGGTTGGTGGTCAAAGGCTTTGCATGTGTACAGTCTGACAAAGATAAAGCTTTAAACGTTTTTGAGGGAGAAAAATGCAACTGAAGGAACTTTCTTTCAAAAAAAAGAAATTGAATCAGTGATTCTGGCTTTTTTTTGTGTTTGCAATCAATAAATCTGCTGAGTAGTTCAATGATATGTGTTTTATATATATTCAGGGTGACAGCAAAGACAAATCGGGTCATAAGGACAGCAGTGACAAGTCCAAAAGCAAAGACGGGAGTGAAAAAGACAAGAAGAAGAAGAAGGGGGAGAAGAAAGATGGAGGTGGTACCTCCTCCTCCTCCTCCTCCTCCTCTTCATCGTCCTCTAGCAGTGATGAGGTAGGTCCACTTCTGCTGCCACTTCAGTGACTTCACTGTGTCATTAGATTATTCTTGTTGAGGCTATTTTGAGGTTTTTTGTGCAGATTTGAGTGTGTCAGTCGTCGGGAGTGTGAATGTGTCATGAAATGCAGCCCAACAGGTCACATACCTGTCACGCCTCGGTTTGAAAGCAGACAAAGTAGGTTTGAACAGAAATTCCACAGCAGGTTTTACCATCGATGCTTCTTTCAATCAGACTGAGCACACCACGCCCTGCTGTGTGTGTGTGTGTGTGTGTGTGTGTGTGTGTGTGTGTGTGTGTGTGTGTGTGTGTGTGTGTGTGTGTGTGTGTGTGTGTGTGTGTGTGTGTGTGTGTGTGTGTGTGTGTGTGTGTGTGTGTGTGTGTGTGCGTGCTATATTTAGTCAAACTGTTCTCCTTCAGATCTGCATATTCACTTGTTGTTTTGGCCCCTTACTGTGCAGCATAAGGACATTTAGTCTCAGTTCAAAACTGAATTTACTTCTTCCACATGTTTTGATTCAGAGAAAATGGAAGGACAAGTGTTGGTCATGTTGTGTAAAAAAATTTTTTATGTAAAACTTCCCTGAGAGAAGCAGAGGAGAAACCAGTGACAGACAGCCGGAAAATAGGTTTTGTGCTTTTTCTGCAACTATTTTATATAATTGGTGTATTAAAATGTGACGAGTCCTTTTGGCTGTAACTGCATTGTTTTTTTGTTTGTTTTTATTTTATCCTTTCAGAACTGATGCCTCCCGGAGTTCCTCACTTCTTTAATATTCTAAATGGGTGCAGTGTGTGCATGCGTGCGTACGTGGGTGTGTGCGTTGACGCAAAGATGTACCGGTCTTGTGTAAAATTCTTCACTTAATAAAAGCAAAGCTTTTGAAAATGATTTAAATGTCTCCAGGATTGGTTTTTGTGTTCGGAAGTGATTCTGGATTTTTCTGCCGCATGAAGTTTTCCTCCAAGTTTAATCGCCATCAGTCAAAATAAATCATTTGTTAGTGAGATACAAATGGAAAATGGTAGAGGAACAACAACAACAACAACAACAAAAATCAGCCTGAATCATGCACCAGCAGAGAATAACTGTCATGTTATGTCACTGTTGGTGATTTTATATTCCTTTTCAGTTTATCTGTGTTACTTGTTGTGATATGGGGTAGCCTTTTTGTCTGTGGTGTTGTTTTTTTGATGGTCTTGGTATTAGCAGTGGGCCAGATTGGATCCAATATGCAAACCTGCTTATCATGCATGAAGAAAGACCTCTGTGTCATGCCAAGAGCTTCCAGGTCACATGCTTCTTATTCCGAGCTGATCCCTTTAGTGACTCCATACACCATCTTGTGGTGCAAGCTTGAATTGCAGGACTAAACAGGCTCCAAGTTGGACTCTGGTGGTCGGTATACAAGCAGCAGATCGAGACGATGGATAGCGCCATCCATCCAGCTTCTAAACCACTTTGTCCAACCTAGGGTTGCAGAGACCTGGAGGGGATCCCAGCAGTGTCACACTTTCATTGAAGGGAAATTTAGAGCCGTCAGTTAGCAGCAAATGTCTGTTTTTGGACTGGAGCACCAACAGAAAACCCATGAAACTCTGGGAAAACAAGCAAACTCAGAAAGACCAATACACAACCCAGATTGCAAAACTGGGCACTTCATAACTATGATGTGACAAACCACTACACCACTGTACAGCTGCTGGATCTATTCTCCACATAAATATTTGTGAAGGCAGTTGGAAGTTTAATTTGTGCTTCATATCACCGAATGAAATAAAGGTTAATAGAGCATGAGTTTCCTAAGTCTTGTATTCTCATAGGATTAATCTTAAAAAGCGTTCTGATGCTGACACAATTTAAGTGTGGAGCTTGAAAGGAAAAAGTGAAAGACTCTGGGTCATTACCTGGTTGGGCGTTGGGTGTAATAAATACTATCCAAGTCTGGACTTTAAGCGGCAGTGAGTGCGGTGTTTTGGATTAACTGGTTTCCCTGTTCACTGGTGACCGACTTCCCTTCGCGTCCTCTGTTGCTGCAAGTCACGGCTGATGTTCAACACTCGGCAGGGATTCGTAGCTGTCGTGATGAACGCCGTCTAACCACCTTTACAATATAATTTATCGCGTTGTGCTTTTTCTGAGTCTCTATCCTTGTTTAATCAACATGTCAGGTCGTGATTGTCACTCAGCTGCACGTGCTTAGGTGGTCCTGATACGTCACTGAGGGGGCGGGGCTCTAACCCTGGTCACAAGTTTACAGGAGTCAGCAGACAGGTAGTTTTATTTTATTTATTTATTTTCCCCAAATTTTTTTTTTGGGGGGGGGGGATTTTTATTAATACAAGGTACAAAAGGTGACATTAACATAGCAAGAGGCTTGAGTTGTGTATGCATACAGAAGGCGGCCTTCACATCAGTCATTTACATACAGGTATAAAAAAAATTTGAGAGAGAGAGAGAGAAACTAATTCTATATACAATTTACAGTTAAAACTCAATACAACGCTCTTTGGTCTTCACAGCTTTGGAGTTGGTGCAGTGCTTTAAAGTGATTATGTATGAGGATAAAAGTGATTTGAATACTATGAATTTAGGTTTCTGATTGGAAAATGTAAAGCAGTGGATATGATATTTTGCCAATAGTAAGATCAGGTTTGTCACAAAGGATTTTCTGGAGGGACGTTATTTTTCATAAATACCAAAAATAACGCCTTTTGTATCAAATTGTGGACAGGTCGTCACCGCTCCTGTAAAGTTGTGACCTGGGTGGGAGACCCGCCCCCTCAATGACGTAGAGCGACTGTCTCGTTACCTGAGGGCGCGGCTTCAGCTGAGATCAGTCGCGATTTGACAAAAACGCTCCGACACTTTAAATATTATTATAAATGCGGTTAAACGTCGTTCACTAGGACGACTACGGATTCCTGCCTCGTTTTGAACGTCTGCAGTCGTTTGCAGCAACAACGGAAGATAAAGGAAGTCGGTCACCAGTTAAGAGGGAAACCAGTTGATCCGAAACACCGGACAGGTGGAGCGTTTCCTTATTGACCGTGCGCGAGAGGAACTGCTTGACTCAAACCAACAAGATGTCGTTCAACCTTAGCGACGGTATGCTCACCTTTATTGTGTCGTGTTCCTTTCTCTGAAGCTTAATGTGGGTCTGTGATACAAACCTTTACAACTTTGACACCCAAGCGAACTAGTTTTGCTTTCCCTGCCTCCCCAAGTGTGCAACTTGACTTGTGAATGCCTTTTGCGCGTCCGTCTCATTTGTAGCTTTTGGGGATGATGGAGACAAAGAAACGAAAAAAGAGGCGCAGAAAGACGAAATTTCTTTCCCCTGGAGTAAGAATAAGGATAAAGACAAGTCAAAGGTAGGTGGTCAAAGGCGGTGCGTTGTGTACAGTCTCACGGAGACACTGAAAGGACATTGTATCAGTGATTCAGGGTCGTCGTCCCCCCCCCTGTGCAATCTATACATTTGCTGAGTAGGCCAATGATTTGTTTGTGTTTTATATGTGTGTGTATATATATGTTCAGAGTGACAGCAAAGACAAGTCTGGTCATAAGGACAGCAAGGACAAGTCTGGTCATAAGGACAAGTCTGGTCATAAGGACAGCAAAGACAAGTCCAAGAGCAAAGACGGGAGTGAAAAAGACAAGAAGAAGAAGAAGAAGGAGAAGGGAGAGAAGAAACATGGAGGTGGCAGCTCCTCCTCCTCCTCTTCATCGTCCTCTAGCAGTGATGAGGTAGGTCCACTTCTGCTGCCACTTCAGTGACGTCACTGTGTCATTAGATTGTTGTTGTTGAGGCTTTTTTGAGGGTTTTGGTGCAGGTTTGAGTGTCTCAGTCGTCGGGAGTGTGAATGTGTCATGAAATGCAGCCCAACAGGTCACATACCTGTCACGCCTCGGTTAAAAAGCAGACAAAGTAGGTTTGAACAGGATTTCCACAGCAGGTTTTATCAGCAATACTTCTTTCAATCAAACTGGGCACAACACGCCCTGCTGTGTGTGTGTGTGTGTGTGTGTGTGTGCGTGCTATATTCAGTCAAACTGTTCTCCCTTCAGATCTGCATATTCACTTGTTGTTTTGGCCCCTTACTGTGCAGTATAAGGACATTTAGTCTCAGTTCAAAACAGAATTTACTTCTTCCACATGTTTTGATTCAGAGAAAATGGAAGGACACGCGTTGGTCGCCTTTGCTTAAGTATTTTTCATGCAAATACTAAGAAAAAACAAAAACAAACCCCCAGCCGCAAGAGAAATGGGAGAACCAGAAAATGTATACTTTTTTTGCAACTATCTTTGTACATTGATGGGTCCCTTTGGTTGTAACTGCATTGTTTCTTTGTTTGTTTTTCAGGAATAAGGCCTCCTGGAGTTCCTCACTTCTTCAATATTCTGTCCTTCATTGGATGCAATGCCAAAAAGATGTGTGTGAAACATTTTCCTCCTACTTTCATTTTGTCACTGAAATGTCCTGGTCTTGTGTAAAATGTTGTACCTAACTGAAGTAAACGTTTCAAAAACAATCTTTGCCCGCAGCGTTGGTTCTCTTATCTTTGAAACGGCTTCTGCGTTTTTCTACCACTAGATGGCAGCAGTCTCCCTCAGAGTTCAATCGATGTGTGACCATCAGGAGTGGGAAGGAACAGGCTTTCATTGATGATGATTTTACGTTTTTTGACGTGAAAGAACAAAATACAGATTTTTGTTCCGTTATATAATATTTAAAATAGGCGTGCTAATACTGTGGGCACAGAAAAGGACTTGGTTCAAATAGAATCATTACCTAATTAATAAAACGTTTAATTTCTCGGGCATCTTTACCAAGCTCAAGGCAGCTTTACAGATAAAAAGAAAACATTAAGAAGCTTTATATCTCCTGAGGAAATATAAAACATTGCTTTATGGATGAGAGTGAGGCTTGTGTAATGATGCCATACATATAAAAGGGACCATATTCCTCAGCAGATGGAGACGGATTGTGTGAAATGAATTAAATGTAATTGTGGGTTGTTATTGAACATATCAGGTGCAGGTCTGATGAACCACGTGAGCAAAAACGACTCAAAAAAATGCTTCAAAACATGTCATGTGGAACGGCGTGCACTCCTGGGTGATTTTGACATGTGGCTGCGACGTGACCCGATAAAGACTTCTGCAGGTTTTCTGCAGAATAATGATCACAGCTTCAGACCAGGTGGAAGCAGAGAGACTGAAACCTTGCAGGACTCTGCCTCCACGAAGAGAAGAGTCCGTTTCTGAGGAAGGCAGGAACCCTCATTCTGAGGAGTAGGATTGGCAGGGATAATCCAGGAACCTATGAGTACTGTATTACGGTATGTGGGATTTTTTCTGATTTTATCAAGTGGAAATTGACAAATCTGTGCAGAGATTGAACTTTGTTTCCATTCATGTCCATGTTGCTGTGGACAATGTTGCACCAAGGCCCCAAATTAATTTAAACCTTCTCAACATCTCCTTACCACTGTGTTGTTTTATTGCCAATTATGTCATCAAACTCTCCGCATGCAGCTTTTTTAGTAAATGAATACAAAAACTTCTGCAAATTTCTCGGTTTAAGTCAATTGTGACTTATCACACGCAATATAGGATTAATTCTGCCTTTCAGTTTTGTGTCCGTCTGTCAAATGTGTTTCAATCTGAAATGCTGAACATCACCGATCAATTCAGTCAGTCAAATGTGTGCTTTTAAAACGAGTCGATGTACATTCTACCTTTATTCAGAATAAGATTGGAACTTTCATTTTCTTTTAATTTACCTTACGCTGTGGGGAAAATGTGTAAATCATGTCACGCTGTTTCGTCCAGAATGATGTTGCCTGAATAAATTACTTGGTGAGATACAGATGGAATATACTCAGCTTGAACCACGCACCGGCAGAAAATAACCAGAGGCAAAGGTGAATACTCTCAGGTTCCCAACAACTCCAAGAATGCAGAAACAAAGGATCAGCCGTTTATTTGTTATCAATATTAAAGTTACTGTGGACTGCCAGGCGGGGAGAATTACAACATTTAGCGTTGAGGATCTCCTTCAGGTCTTTTGAATGTTTTATAGGGGTGCAGGGGGAAAAAAGGGAGAATGAAGCAGTTTCAGAAAGGAATCAATAATAAATCAAGCATGCATCTTTCTGGGGCTGCTGAAGAAGCCCAATTTAACCCATCCATCATGGTGAAACATGTCTTTTATTTTAAGCTGCAAGGGAATATTGAAGAGCGAAATCAGATGAACATTTGTCATGATGCATTGATCTGGCATGTGCACGAGCAGATCCAGAGAAGAAATGTATTATATTTGCATATTCTGCCGTGTCCCTTCTTTCCTTGCTGTTGTTGATTTAGGTTTTTGTTTATGTCAGGTACCCTGCCATGTCATTCTGGCTTTCTCCACATCTGTATTGTTTAACCTTGGTCTTGGAGCTGCCCTGCATGCAGATTTCTCAGTGTCGTTACACCTCATTCACAGGTCCAGGTCCTTATCAGGCGCCTGTAGAGTCTCAGCCATGGCTACCGGCTATAGATTAATATGATGTGATGATTTTTCTGAGCTGCTTTTCTCGCCAATGATTTCAGGCTTCTTGATTGTTTTAATTCAGTGCTGAATGGCACTGAAATTCTCTGAACAGAGACCACTGTGAATTGAGTTTCTCGTCATGATAACGTTGGGAATTTGTTTCTCTTTATGGTTTCCAAACTAATCAGCTAAGAAAATAACTAACAATATGTTGCACAAACAAAGGATTTATTTCAGTTGAGTCATACAGTCCCTGTATTTAGATAGGATTTTTTATTTATTTTTTTGTTCGAGTTTAGAAATAAATAAAATAGGTTTTCTAAGGACATTTTGACACATATTAGTGTGTCTGGAGGAAAAATATGGTGGAACTGCACAAAAATGTTGGAGGAAAGAAAAAGTAATTTGGTCCCATTTCTGTCAGAGGTTTTGCATAACTGACCACATGAACTCCCGTATTTAGTTTGCATCAAATCCTCTTTTTTCATTTTTTTTTTGTCAATTAGAAAGCCATACTGGCCAATTTCGAGCAGTTTTTAAGCTTCAACTAATTGTCGCTGAATTTGAAAAAAATAAAAAATCACAAGTGTTTTATTGGCATTAGATTAGATACGGTCCAGTACTGCTGAATCAGTATCTTGTATGGTCTTTTTATGTTTTTCATGATCACATCGAACCCCACAGCTGTCTGAAGCGTTCCTTTCCACCACATAGACCTTGACTTGCAGCCACACTGGACCATTTGCAACATCTTTCATCCATCGTCTTGCTTCATTCAGCTCCACTGGAAGAGACATTGTTTCTCCGGCTGATACAATGTAGCTTGACTTCAAATGCCGCCTGTGTGGAACAGATTATATGCTGAGGGAGATCTGAGTGAGAGGAATAGCTTTCATCCCCTCATATTCAACCCTAACATGTCCTGCTTATCATCTCCACCCACATTTGTCCTGAACCTGTCATACATCAAGACCACTGGGACCTTTATAAAATCATTATCCACTTTTTTATTTAGTGGGGGGGGGGTCAATGAGGCATAGTGCACCAGCAGTTTGGAGTCACAGCTACGACCTGCCTTCATTCTAGACCAGGATGTAACTGAAAGGTTTTCTTCTGACTTCCTCCCACAGACATATATATGTTAGGTTAATGGTGGACTCTGACTTGGATAAGCTCCAGCTCCCTCTCACCTTAGTCTGGATAAACTGCATGAAGTTAAGAAGCATTACGTTGTACGTTGTAACTCATGAGTATGTCTGTTTGGTTTACTGTTGGTGTATCTTCTTGGTGGTGCATTGGCTTTTGGCAGTCCTTTGAGTTTGAGGAGGAACCAGGACGTCTGACGTAAAAACAATCCGAGCTGCAACTTGCTGCTCCATGTAAAAAATGAGCGCCCAAACAGACTGTGCACGATCATTTGAAGGATGTCTTGATCAGTCTTCAACCTACAGCAATTTCAAGATTTAGCTTGAGCTGTATGGGGATATTATTCTTGCCACATTGATGGTGGTCTGACAACAGACAGACTATACTATCGCTCTATGTCTGTGGGGAAAGAGAAGGCCTCGGTTTCAAACAAGTAAAGCACTTTATGCTGTATCTTACCATGTGAAATGTGCTTTATGAATGAAATTGTATACTCTACCTGGAAGGCATAATTAAAGCTGAACTTTAAAAGCAACTCTGATGTAAAGTAAATATTACAACAACCACACAGTCGATGCATTGCTTTTCAAAAGCAACGATTCTGAGCATCTTTCACTTATCAAAATGTGCAAGTCAATTTGTTTTCCTGCATGGTACTTTCCTCAAAACTACAACCGAGTCAGCGTTCCTTCTTTTTCTTTCTTTTTTCTTTTTTTTAAATGAGAGGACTTAAGGGGTATGTGGGGATAAAAGTTTAAAGTTCAAGCAGAAGAAGAGATAAATGGAGGGCGTGATGGAAAAGCCTCGGGGGAATTCTTATGAGCCTGTAGCTTGCACCTTATTTGTCTGCTGTGGCGGCTAAATGTTTGAATTCAGCTCGGGGGTAGAAGAAAGCATGAGGGGATGACTGAGGTTCTGCAATCCCATGTTGTCTTCGCCTTAAATTTTTTTTCCCCCCCTGTATTTGGAAGAGAAAAAATTTAAATGAGAAAAAAGAAAAAGAAGCTATTTCAGTTTCTCTTTTGATGTTGGAAGGCTACAGATATTTGCTAAAGCCATGAGTCCTCTGTGGTAAGAAAGACAGAACAGCTATTTAGTGCTGAGGTGAGCCAAGTGTGATCAGAAGCTTCAATGTGAGCCGTTTGATTCTGCCTCTTCAGTATATTCTTTCAATCACAGAGCCAAAAGCAGCTCTTTGTCTAAGTCCTTGACTTCATGTTTCATCTTTCACAAAGCCACACTTCACTCCCCCAATCTAACAAGCGACTTGTTATATCTTTTGAGTTTTCACTTTTGCCTCATGCACACAGCTCTTAAGCTTGTCTGGAGGTCTTTTTTCCCCCTCCAAGTTTCTGTCTTGTTACAATGATGTGATTTGACGTGGGAAACTCACCTGCGTTCAAAACCCAGTGTAAGCTATTTCTGCTGCCGTGACATGATGATGTTTACATTACAAATTGTGAACATGACTCAGAATGTGGGGCCTGATATAGCAACAACCATCAAAGAGGCTGATGGTTCCAGACATTATTGCAGAAAAAGAAAATACATTGTGCCAGGGTCATGTTCTCCTTGTGATTTATCATGCTGTGTTGTTGTTTATCATTATTTATAGGCTTCTTTGAGCATGCCTGGAATTCAATATTGTATATTGGTACTATAAATAATATCCACAGGTATTCTATTCTATTCCTGTCAGTCGTTCCGTGCACGCGCCGCACGAGGGCACGCGCGTCTCTGTCTCGTCTGGCGTCAGCGGTCTCCCAGCAACAGCCGGGCTCGAGCTCGCCTCAATCATCCGCTGCTGAGCACCGTCAAGCTGCGTACACCCACACAGTCTCAAACAGGAAAAGTAGACTTCTACTGAGAAAATAAAGAACCTGGATGACCCTGGATTTTTTCCTGGATGACAATATACTAAAATAATCTCCCATAGACGTAGGCCTGAGGGGCACCACAAGCCAGTGTCATATTAATATTTGATTTCAGAGGTGATGGCTGGATGATGGTCATTTTAAGGCACATCTGTACAAGTCTGGGTTTATTTCAAGGAGTTGAATATGAAATGCAACCATGCTGATGTAAATTAGTTGTGCAATTTGTCCTTTTAGTTGATTATAACTCAAATAGTTTTGCGAAATGTACTTGGTCACTATTCGGATTCGGACTATTCGGACTATGCAGATCTATGTTAAAAAAAAAAAAAAAGCATAAGAAATAAGAGTGAGCCATAGTTTGATCGTCCAAATAACACTGTAGACTTCCAACGCTGCGGTGTGATGTTGGCATATTCGTTTTTTTCTCTGCACATGCTTCATTCAAGCAGAGTTTATAAGAGCCAATTGACCGCTTAATTGTTTGCCATCCCACTTGCACAACCATCACGCATTTTCTCCACTTTTACGCACCGCCGATGAATTACATTTGCGCGGTTTGCACATTTTTCCCCTCTCCTTTATTTATTTATTTTTATCGTGAAAACCTCTACGAGGAAGTGGCGTCGCTCACCGCGCTGTCTAACTTGCCCCGAGGTCCGCGCGGCTGCAGTAGAACAGATGAGAAACCATGGAGCGCAACAAGACGCGTCAGAGAGACTCACCAAGCGGACGGGAATTGTGCCAGTTTCTGTTCTGTTTATAAGTCACTGTCAGTGAGAGTGTGCAGATTCTGGAACAGCAGCAAGTGGACGTACATTTTAATTTCAGGCGTGCGTAAAATGTCTGGAGAGGTCTGAGACAGAAATTAGACTTGGAGTGAGCAGCAGCTCCCAAAGAACGAGGATAAGGGAGTTGATAAAACGCGCTGGAAGGAGACACAAAAGCCCACTGGATTGACATGCGTGTTTTTTCTCATGAGACATCTGGACATTTCACGTAGTTTTTTTTTTTTTTTTTCTTCTTTTGTTGAAATATGCCGCCGATGTGCGCTGCGTAAAAGCTCGGGTTTGTTTGACTGCTGTCGCGCAATTACAAGGGACACTTTACTTTTCGGAAGCTGAGCGGAGCTGAGGTTCTTGGATAGAAGGGGGCAACAACAACAACAACAACAAAAAAAAAAGACAGTGAGTGTTGCTCACTGAACAGTTCGGAACCATGGTGAAGTTTCACAACTCAGACCTATGGATAGCCTGGATGGTCATTTTCTGCATGGAGGGTAAGTTCATGACTCCTGAAAACTTGTGTTGCCGCCTCCGCCAACTGCAAGCAAGCAGCGTACAACACGCGTACTTCACAGTAGCAATGACGATAGAAGTCCGTTTCAAACGGCTTACAGATGTTGTGTCACGTGGATATGTCATCAAAACAATACATCTGCATCAGTAATGCAAAAACGGATGTATTCGGAATTAAATTGTATCACGGACTCAACCTCTCCATGAGCGCGTGCCACAGCCATTTGATCCCACCCTTCTTTAATACTGCATGTTTGGATCAGGCCGACAAATCCCCGACATTTCCTCAACAAACGAAAAAACATAAAATACCCAGAGCACTGATTTAGGATGACTTTCCACCCGTTACGCGTCGCCTTGTCCTTTCTCTGCCCAGAGCACTTCTTTTGATTGTGCGCATTACATCCACGACTCGCGCTGACTCGATTTAATTTGCTTGCGCGCGTTTTACACAAAACAAGGTGTTACATGTGTACATTGGCCCTTTTTCCCCTTGTACAGTCAAAGATAAGGCAGTAAAGCGGCGGGGGAGTGTCTGTGTTTTGAAATAGAAACGGAGTAGACGTTGGAGGGAGCCTGCGTCTGTAATCCGTCCGATTAACGAGTGTAGTGACCAGGCAGCACAGGCGAACGGATAACAACCGGTGTATATACCCACAATTCACTCCATGGGGATATTACTGTGTGTATATGTTCTTTTTCTTTTTCTTTACCTTATTCAAAACGTTCAAACTGCTCTTTCGCTCAGGTGCGTTTTTTTCTTCTTCCAACTTTCCAAGAAAGAAAGTTGTCATGTTGCAGATAGTGTGGGAAAACTCATAATTTAACGAGTCATTTTGTGTTTTGTAGTGTGTTTTATTAAAAAAAAAAATCCAAATGTAAGATAAGCACGAATAATTAATCATTTATATTAATAATTAAAGCCAAATGGTTGGCTGAATGTACATTAATAACCACTAAATATTTATTTTCTATACATTCTCAAATAGAATCATTATAAAAATTATAATAGTATTTTAACATTTCCATTCTTATTGCAAAAATAGTGAGCAAGAAAAAATCTCAAATACAACATCACTCGCCCCTGAGCTTCATGTCAGGACACCTCCAGTGGACCATGCAAACACATGCACTGGGTTGACATGTCAATTTAGACAGAACAATTGTGTGGGATTGAATTTCCTCCTGATTGTCCCGGTGTTTCAGTCTGCTGCTTGCTTACTTAGTTGTATCCATTCCCTCTGCAGAGATTGGATGCATGGTGTCTTGTCAGGTTTACTCAATGTTACTCACACACACACACACACACACACACACACACACACACACACACACACACACACACACACACACACACACACACACACACACGGGGGGTAGCACATGATCTGAGTTTCTCCTCAAATCAGTGTCTACATGGCTGTTAGGTATAAAAGAGCACTGCTTTGTTTGGCTTTTGTCGAAAGTTCATCCTCACATGACTTCCTGAACAGTGTGAGTTCAGCAACTCTGTTAACAAGCAAACTTGTTCAGAAGGAAGCTGCACAATCTTTTTTTCTTTTTTCGCTCCCATCGCCTCTTGGTTGGGAGTTACTATAAATAAGTTTCAATGCAGCAAAGTTGGTATTGATTGTGGTTGCTTGTTTTGGCTGTGTGAACTGACCTCCACGTTTTGCGTGTCAGACACTGCGACTCGATTGATCTGTTTTGGATCCATGTTAACAGACACCAGACTGGTTTAGGTTGTTATACAGAGAGATGGAAGTGATTTCTTTCACTCTGCATGTCAATTTTCAAGGAAGTAACACTGTGGCTCTCGATGTGACAACAAAAGCCAGAGATAGAAGGCGGGTTTTTCCTCCTCCTTCCATCATCAGTGCTCCCCAGTTACACATACATACCCAAATGTCTTTTCTCAGTTTGAAGTGGCCATTTTACTACTGCCGTGATCAAAGACAGGGTTGTTTTTGATCTTCTGTTGCTTCAACTGTTTGAGGAGGGTTTGGGAAAGTTGCAAGCGTAACCAGTGGATGCTTTATGCTAATTAGCTGATTGGTTCAACTGCTGTCACAATGACCGGCTCCTCGCGAGACCAGCATAGATCCGCTCTGTTTGCGATACCCCGGTGTAACGATCCATCCCGGAACAACCCTCAAGGGGTGTGGCAGCGATCCGGAGGTTCAATCAATTCAAGCGAATTAAAAATCCGAGCGGAAGCTGTTGCTCTGAACTTTTCCACCGCTTTTGTTTGTTTTGGCTGTCTGCACAACACGTCTTATAGAACATTTCAATTTGCATACGCAGAAATGTTGAGATTAGCCTCCGGGCTTCAATCTCGCTCTCCGAGTGTTTGGAATGAGGAGTCCAGTGAGAACAAGGAGCAATCGAGCATAAAGGAAGGGGGAAAAAAAAATAGACAACATGCAGTGTTCCTGAAGCTCATTGACATTCAAGGCATTCATGTCTGCTTCAAAGCTGAACTTAGACCAATTCTTCTCCCCACTTTTCCTGTGAGCGTGTTAACCTTTGAGGCTCGGCTGAAAGTCCTGGTATGAAATTACCGAGAAATCCTGGTTTGTCTGTTATTTACATTCAAGTATTTCGCGTTTGCGTGTTTATTCTGTCAAGCACTTTGAAGTGCACTGGGTACACAATAGTGTGGGAGTGTGTTTTGTTGGTTTTCGGAGGAAAATGTATTCAACTATCTGGATGGAAACTTGGACAATCAATGTGGGAAAGTGACAATAACCCGTCCAAGTGATCCGTCAATCTCTTATAGTGGAAACGATCTGCTGACAATGGGCAAAAAGCAGGGTACATGGACGGGTCATCAATCCATAACCGAGCAAATACACGACAACAAGCAAACAAACCCACTCATTCACAGTTAGGGCCAATTTACAGTCACAAATTTATAGATTGCAAAGAGAAAAATTAGTTGATAACCGATGCATGCACAGGAAGAACATGGAAACTCCTCACACTGGGGATCTGCTTGCTGTGTGGCAAAAATGCAAGCCGGCCCACACCAAGTACTTATTTACGCTTATATTTAGTTCTTTCAATGTCAAAGCATAGATCCCTTTTTGTTAATTTATTTTGCTGCACATTAATTCGATATTCGATTCGAAAGACAAACATGTAAAAATGACACATCGCAGCAGGTATTCTGATGAATCTGCTTCTTTTTTTTTAACCACAGGTATTTTTTTTGCTCCTCAGTTCATCTGTCATCTAAGTCGGTCCACTGCTCCTCTCCTTCCTGCGAATGCAAAATGCATACGATTATTAAAAAAAAAGTCATGTGTTCGACTCATCTGATAAGCAGGGATTTTTTATTTTTTATTTTTTGCCCCCTCTTCTTTCCGCCTGCTGCTAAAAAGGAGCAGCTGGAACAAGAGTGTCGGACAGATGGAACTTTCCACCTCGATTATTTTTCATACTAAAAATAGCCTCTCAAAAAAAATTAAAAGACCTCTGGGACCGCTCGCAAAGTGCATGCGCCCGTGTTCGTGTGTTTGAGCGACAGAGGCGGCGAGAACTTCAGACGACGCGGTCCTCAGATGATGGCAGCAGCGGCCGACCTGGGAGTGTAAATGAATAAATGATGGGCAGATATTTGGAGGAGAGAGGGAGAGAGAGAGAGAGAGAGGGATAGGGAGAGAGAGGCATTTGCCTGGTCCCTCGGTCTCTTAAGCACACATTAAAACCAGGCCCCAAAGAGTCCACACAGGCCGCCCTGCTGCGCGGCAGTTGGCCAAGCATCTGGGGCAAACATCTGATGTGGTCAGTTCACAGAGGTTCGGGGGCTTGGAGGTTTGGTGCTTTGAGGTTTTTGGGTTTAGTTGTACCTTTAATCAGAGTGGCAAATGAGAGAAACATGAGTGAATCACGAGGGTGATGCTGTCGGTGCATCATTCGGGTGTGGTGAAGAAACAGGGTGTCGCTTGTGTAAAACAGGAGCTTATCTGGCGCTTAAACTTGGCTTTGCTCTCCGGTTCCATTCAGAGGGGCAGTTTTCAGTACTTCTGTGTCACGCCTCGCAAACAAAGAGCAGCTGGAGTATTTTAAACAATTTTACAAGTCGTAAGCTACTCGGCAACCTTTTATCGGTGAATCAAAGCAGCAGTGAGAGTCGGCGCCGCGGTTTGAACAGTAACCAGCTTTACCTCAGTGTGCTTCAAGAGGCAGCATATAATTCCTCTGTTGCTTAACTATGATAATTGCAAGAGTGGATGTTAGTTCAGAAACCTTCAAAAGGCGACATCACTCACTGCAGTCCTGCAATAGGGCTTTGTGCATTTATTTAACTGGTGCAGAGGCTATGGTATAATTCACAAAGCTAAAAGATAAAATCCATGGCTAGACCTAAGAACATAATTGAATCTACATGCTTTAGGTGAATATACTAGGATCTCTCTCTCTGTAACATACTGTGACAGGTTGGGGACGTTTGAATGAGAGGATCTTTTAGCTTGATTTTCCTCTCTCTTTCGTGTGTGTGTGTGTGTGTGTGTGTGTGTGTGTGTGTGTGTGTGTGTGTGTGTGTGTGTGTGTGTGTGTGTGTGTGTGTGTGTGTGTGTGTGTGTGTGTGTGTGTGTGTGTGTGTGTGTGTGTGTGTGTGTGTGTGTGTGTGTGTGTGTGTGTGTGTGTGTGTGTGTGTGTGTGTGTGTGTGTGTGTGTGTGTGTGTGTGTGTGTGTGTGTGTGTGTGTGTGTGTGTGTGTGTGTGTGTGTGTGTGTGTGTGTGTGTGTGTGTGTGTGTGTGTGTGTGTGTGTGTGTGTGTGTGTGTGTCTCGAGCCCAGGGCTTATATATATTTAAAGCAGATGTCTTCCTCATGTCCTGGCACCCCTGAAGATCCACTCAGTTTTGCCTTGCTGGTTCTTGAGGTTTGACTGAGACCTGTGCTGACGGAGCACATGAGAGACACCATTGATGTAACAATTTATTTATTTCTTTTACAGATCTGGCAACTCGTACAACAAATTAATCCTTCACATTCATGAGTGCACTTACTGTTCCACGCACGTCATTTTTGATGTCACTCCTTGTCTGCGATTGTTCGAGAACGTGGTGATAAAAGAAGCCCCTTCAGTACATTTTAATCAAAGTAAAGTCATGTGTGAAAGTCAGCAGCCAACTCAAGCCTTGAACAGGGGCTTTCCACAGGACGTGATTGAACAGAATAACTGTGTCCCTGGAGGCTTTGACATAGTACAATATCAGCCATTTATCACTGAGATATCATTTCAAACATGTTTTAAAACAGTGGTGAATATTTAAATCCACATATTTAAAGGAAAAAGAACTACATTTTAACGAGGTATTAGTTTGTCTCTCTAAAGATGTGCTGCGTTACTTCTCTTTCCTTCATAAAATAAGCCCGTTTTGCATCATTCATGTCATCACTATCAATATTGATTGAGTTTCAAATGAGAAAAGCCCTCCGATATGTTTCATTACTGATATATGATGGTTTCCACTCAGTGAATGCTTCAGGATCGTTAAGTTGCTCTGCGGAATTACCAAGAATAGTTGCCGTGTTTATCATTGTGAGCCTTTATGAGCTCGGATCAATGCTGAAGAAAATGCCCCTGCACGTGCACACATATTCCCACAGGTGTGCGCTCACAGGCCGGGTGTTTGTGCTCCGATCCTCTTATTCCCATGGCAAATAAATTCGAGTTGGTTCCCAAAGCAAGCTCTCCCCTTGACTGTGATATCCTTCTCAGTTTGATCCACCGATCACAAATCTCCCGTCTCATGTCGCTTCATAAGGGGGATTCCAGCTCCTCTGTTTGCTTGTTTTCATCTTTGCACTTTGATTTTCTTTCTACTTGCAGAGGTTTGTAAATGTATTTTAAAATAAACTGAAACAGGGTGGTACATATACATTATATAGGTACATTGGGAACAGCCTTGGAGGCACCAGTTGCTTATCGTTGACCTTTCAATAACGTCTATTTCTTGTCGAAGTTGATTTTTTATTTTTTTTTTACATCGACTTAATCATATATCATCAATCATATATAATCATAATCATTAGAAGTTGTTCTGCTAGTTTTACACACAGATTATAGTTAGGAGTTCTCAATCACATAATATTACCAGTGTTGGGAATAATTACATAAAATGATGTTATAAAGTGATGCTTTTCTATAAAACTATTACATTTGTCAGTGACATACAGGTTACTATTAAAACATGTACCTACCCAGCTAGTCAAGTCTGTTACTTGTTACTTTTGTCAAGTTGTTTTAGTCAAACCTATTTACTGCGTCACTAAACTCGTGTTTACTGCAGTGGTGCCTCATCAGTTCTGAATTAACTGTCATTTTGACTGCGACATGAAAGATTACCACTGTGGGTAACATTAACATTCGAGACATCTTCTCACTTTCATTAGTTTGTTAATCTATTTATTTCAAGGAAAAGTATTATGAGGACTTGTGCAGTTAAAAAAATAGCACTTAAATAATGACTGATCAACTAAAACGCAACAAAATATAATGTGTGTTCATTATAACAAAACAAAAAACCACAAGGAACTGTAATTCGGTATTATTAATTTAATAAACTTGCACAACATTTGACTACATATAAATGCCCTTATCTAAACGATGCCTGAACCTATGGCTGCCTGGATCAAACGTTAACGTTTCAGACTTTATTTGTGTCATGGCTTTGATACGAGTGATTTCAGACATAAATATGTAATCAGTAAATGCAAGACACGATTGGGGAAAAAAAAGGAAATAAAAAGTAGAGAAAATTGCTTATACAGCTCAAACAAGATAAAATTTAAAATGGCAAAGGAAAGTTAAGCCAGAAAAATTACATTTGAAACTTAAAAAAAAAGCTAACTCATTGAATAAAGTCATTTTAAAGCAGAAGACCAAGCTGAGAAGAAGGTTTGACGCTTCTGTTTAAATGCTTCAATCACTGTTCATGACCTTTCACCTTATTAATGGGTGTCTGATTAGATATCAAATAAATATCGTCCAGCCTTATTTACTCTGCTTTATTTAAATATCAGTGTTGTTTGTATTGTGATGAGTTTACTGAGACGCCGCAGCAGCTGCAGCCTCCTCTGTGTCACCATGATAGTGAGTGTAGGAAACGAGCCTTGCTTCACTTCCACTTAACCTTCTGACCTTTCTCTTCGCTATCCAGGTACTCACAGCGCCTGTTGACTTGTTTACAGCGTGAGCACACTCCAGGACTCAAAATAGCTTGTATGATTGTGTAAGTACGCAATTTGAGACTGTATGACTTCATTTCCAAGTCATTACCACAAGCTGTGGGCTCACCAGATCCCACTATGGGTTCACTTTGGTTCCGTTTATGGAAGCAGGTTCATGTTTTTCAAACCAGTTTCAAAAACATCGTTTGGTTTTTGTTTCTGCTGAAAATTGAAAAATGATCTCACTTATATGGTGCATTTTGGTGCTTCCCACCAGTCGCACGCACGCACACACACACACGGCAGTATGGGGGATTAAACCGCCAACCTTCATTGTGATTCTGCTGCTGCTGCTCGGATGTTTTGGGATATTTCCATTAAACAAAAGAATCTCTTCTTACATCAGGATTTTATTGATTGGTTTGTTGTGACATTGTCTCATTCGCCCAATAACTGAAAGCACAACTTACTCTAATAATGTGGAGGAACTGACCTTGACAGTAACCAGACCCCCACTTTAACTGGTTATAGGTAACATCAAGACCTACCGTATGACGGGAGTGATTTTGATATAGGATGATATATTATTTTGCCCTTTCACAGATATGCTGAGCAGCACTGTAAAAAAAAAAGAAAAAAGAAAAAGAAAATGCACATCTGCCTCGGGGTATCGTGCAGTTTCCCTCTCAGGTCATGGTGACGGACAGGTGGTGGAAGTGCTGACGTACTTGAGGAGCTGCGTTTACATCAGTCTGAGGATCAAGAATGGAGATTCAGCTGTGGGTGATTTTGGGTCAGAGCCTCCTTACACAAGTGTGTCCTAAAGCAAGAACTATATATAGGATTTATTTATTAATTTTTTTTCCAACTGTACACTGCGGCACACTGGCGTTGCATCCCTAATTTGAAATTGATTGTTAATTGATCCACACAGAGGCTAAATGACCTTACAGCACTTGATGAACCCAGAGGGCGAACCGGTGGGTGTCGCACTGTGAGATAATGAAGACCCCGAGAGCAGCTACGAGTGCGTGGTGGCCCATTCAGTCGCCTTGACCAGATAATTGTGCAGGCATCCAATAATACACCGCGGATAATTTCATGTTCTTCATGAATATCATTTTTGGAAATTGCATGGTGTTGCACTCAGTGGGTCGTCTGTGTTTTCCTGTAATGACCACCTCTAACGTCAGCCGCCCACCTGAGAGCACCTCCAGAAATAATTTCTCTCCCTATCAGTTTTTTAAAAGCTTTCGAGGGTCAAAAGTCTCGGACATGATATGTTTTCAGAAGAGATTGAAAACTGTTCAGCACTGCCGTATATACACTTCATCCACTGTGTTTTAAGGAAATTACCTTCACCGTGTGCAGTTTACCCCCTCCGATTCAAGGTAGTTCTGTGAAATCCTCTGCTGCGTTTCTCTTTCAAGACAAATCAATTTAGCCTCTTTGGGAAAAAACCACCGTGGTCAGTTGGAGCAGGTGAACTGGGCCCGTTGTCCCGACACTCGATGATGTTTTGCTGCGAAAGGGGTGAAAAAAAGCAGAAAACTGCAAAGAGAAAGAGAACAGAGGGGAACAAAGTGAAAAGGGGCCAGATTCTCCTGCATTAAATATGCCCAGGGCTTTTCACAGCCATAGGTAATTCATAAACTTGCTGTTGGGTTAAAACACTTGCTGTTCCTTTATTTGAGGGGTTTTCTCAAGTTCATTTACCCTGCTTGCAGTATTACAGTGCTCAGTTACAGTAACTGGTGTAGTCAGAAATTGTCAAGCTACGGACTTTTAAAGGCTTTAAAAGTCTTAAAGTTGATTTTTTTGGGGGCGTCAATTGAATTACGGATCTGGGAACAGGGCTACACTTTGTTATTATATTCATCCATCTTCTTCATCCCTGGCCCAGTCGACAGTTCATCACAGGGCAAATACAGAGAGGTGTACGACATGTGTACGGGTCCTTAATGAACAGGCGTGCGTTTATACAATGGGGAAAACGCTAAATCCATGAGAGACCATGCAGGCTTCACACTCAAATGAAATAAATTAATCCCTCAACAGCCCGACAAGATAAAATATACCGTCTGAATACGAAAGCTAGGGAAAAGAAACATAAAATAATAACAAGTTGATTTCTTTTAGTAATTTTTTAGTTATTTAGTTATGTTTGAAACAGACATAAATTCTTTATTGAACTCTTTTTCCCTGTGGAAATCTCCCAGTGACTGCATTTCTGCAGTGCTTTCACCAAAGCGCTTTACAGTAACCATTGGGAGCAATTTAAACTTCATTGTCTCATCCAAGGACACTTCAGACCGCGTGATGCGGGGTTGAGGATTGAACCCGTAACCCTGCAAGCGCCATCAATGATGCAAGTCCATCTGGGAAATACAAACCTATTTCTCACCTGACTGAGACAGATTGGAGTCTTTGTTTCGTTTTACTTGCAAAGAAGGTTTGATCTTTATCCAATTGTACATCATGCTGCTCTGATGCTTCGCCGGCTCATCAATTACTGGCGTGGTGTAACCCTCGCCATTCACCCCTCTTTTCGAACCCAAGCAGGAGCTTTTGTGGGTAAAGTGCAAACATAAGCAATGAAGAGAGTCAATGGAAGGAAAATAAGTCTAGAGCAGTTATACACTTGACTGTGCTATGGAAATTTAGTGGCTGGAGGAACGTAAGGAATGAAGTCAACTGCTCAATGGCTTACTTAAGAGGTGGAAAACTGCTTCCTCATTGGCAATAGCAGGGATCTTAATCGAACCAGTGGTATAAGTTAGCGTCGACTGGATTATTTTACCACTTTCTAAATACACAGGCAATAATCTATCTGGACTGCACATAAATCACTGAAAAACTTTAGTTTGAAAACAAATGATAATAAATGAAACGTAATGAGGCCATGTTAAAAGATATAAAGTGACCTCCAAGTGTGATAGATAAGCAATAAGAACACATTTTATTTTGATACTCAGGAAGTTCACTCATTTAGCTAAATACCCTTTCTCTGGGGTTGACCTCCCTTCTGTGTGTTTTAACCTCTACGGATGACGATCAGAGAAACGTAAAAACAAAGTAAAAAAAACTGAGCCAGCCTCTTGTGAAGAATACAAAGTATAGAATAGAGACATTTTGAGAATCACAGGGGGAAATTTTTTAACAGCAACATTCCAAACGGGGTTATAAATTACAGTTAAAAGAAAAAAACATCACATAAGGGAATGCATATATTTGTGTTCAAATCTGGTGAGTAAAATCATCAAAAAAGTACACTTGGAAAGTCTTCTTTCGTGCAGAATATCTGGAATTTGTTTTCCTCCACAGACTACCTCTTAAACGTCCTTTACTCTATCTGCTTTAGGTCAGCGTCCCACTTGCCCCAGCCAGTGCAGAGTCATTGTGTGCTTAGTTAGGACGACAGAATGAGACATCCGCAGAGCAGTGCGAGGTGAGCTCTCAGTGTGGCACACTTTGGCTCTCAGTAAATGTGTGTTAACTGCCTGAATCACTCCCTGTAGAAAAGACTGTGCAGCAGCTCTCCATAGTTTCATTATTAGTCCCTCTTTTGTACGGTGCCCTCGAGCCACTTTCTCTCCTCCGTGCTATTCTTCTGCACTCTCACTCTCCCAGGTGTCATTCTTCTAAAACACAGGCCCAACTTATCCCTCCCTCTTCACCATGACCTACATGGCACAATGTTCATCCCTGTCCTCCTTGTACTCTCGTTTTCCTTTGTCTTGCATTGCCGTGTTTTACCGATTTTGCCATTTTTGTTGTTCCACTCTCTGTTGCGCTCTGCGCCACTTTTTCACACACATTTCTTTCCTGCCTGTCTATGTTGCTCGGTCCTCCCACACACTCTGTCGATGCACAAATGACTTTCCAGGGATGAGGATGAGCCTGAAAAGTAGTCCCTGGTTGTTCTGTCCTTGCAGACAACGAATGAGCATGTCAAATCTGATGCATGTGAACAGCCAGGAAGACTGGCGCATTAGGCAGAGAGCGAGAGAGAGAGAGAGAGAGAGAGAGGAGTGTGTGTGAAGAGAAAGAGATGGGGACGACAGAAAGAGAGAGGCAGAGATCCCATCTGTGCATTGTTACAGCAGACTTAACTCTTAACATTGTCTCTGTTGTGTCCCACAGAGCGGGAGGGGGCACCAGGTGGGACTCTGATAACGTGGGGAACACACAGTACATGCAAATGAAACCTACAGACATACGTTCATGATTAATGCACGTCTACACAAACAAACATAGAAACACTGTCAGTTAGGTGCAGGCACATGCTCACGACCATAGAAGAAACAGCTGAGACCTAAAGCAATAGATTTTGGTATTGTAGTATTTGTTGATCTGATGCTGATCCCACAATGGGAGATGACATTGTACAAACACCCCAAAGAGTTTTTTTCTTCAATCCAGCTTCTATACCACTTTCTCCAGTTCATGTCACTGGTGTCCATCACGGTTTACCAAGGGTAAAGGCTGGCTACTCTCTGGACAGACACTTGCCTCTTTGTTGTGTATGTGTGAGGATGTCGTAGTCCGGGTAGAGCAATTCCTTCTAAAATGAAGGCCCCGGACTCGAACTCAAACCAGACAGTCTTGCTGTTTGGTTAGAGTGTTAACCACCATTACACTTTACTACCTGCTCTTCATTCAAGACAAATTTTAATGTACTCAGAGTATGTCATATCACCTATTGAAGAAATTGCACCATGTATGTTTTAACTTTTTTTCATCTTTGAGCCAATAAAAGTTGTTGAGATTACATGATCAACTTTTAAGGTCAAATGAAAAATAGAGCATGACCACAGATCGTATATACCCATGAGACCTGCTGTTGGACATGGCCACGTAAGCAGCGTTAGCCGAACAACAGTATAAAGGCCATAGATATCAGGGGGCACCATATGCTGCTCGTGCCCCTTCAACCCTTAATCCATGCTTCTACTGTCTAATCTGGTTGCCCTCCCTCACAGCCTGGAGACTGGTGGTGGGGGCGGGGAAAACAGCGCTCAGCGTTCTGCACACTGCTCCGTGTTCGTAATGTACTCAATATGCAAATCCACCCGGCCCTAGATAGTGGTAGTGCCAGACCACGAGAGGCCAAGTTCACCATCACTAACACGAGCTCCAACAAGACATACCTACCGACCCATCCATGCAACCTGGCACACACACAAACATCCTTCAACCCGTCCACCCACACACACACAGATATCACCAGGGTATTGCACAGACTTAACTGATAATGCCAGATAGTAGTATTGTCATAGACCTCACTGACACACTGTGTGTGTGTGTGTGTGTGTGTGTGTGTGTGTGTGTGTGTGGCCTATTTGTCCAGTATACTACAAAAAGCCTTTTAAGTAGATCCCAGCTTTTGGATGAGCTTTAAATAAGCGTAACACAATAATGGAATCTGGGTCCACATACGCACTCGTCCCACATGACATCAACTGTGTGTGCAGGGAAATAAAACACACAAAGAAAGTTGCTCACTCTGGAGAATCATAAAGACGCAGATTTTATTGTGACACCCACAAAAAGCCGGATAACAGTTATACAATTAAAGAGACCCTCTTCATATCTGGAGCCAGAATGATGAAGAGCTAATGAGCACTCACATTGAGCTACAATGACTGTCTTGATTGGTTGTTAATACCATAAACGTAGCACTGGGCTGGATTACTTCGCAACACAGACCTGTCCCTCTTTTTTGCCCTGGAGGCTCTGGGCGTCTCCAGACTAACGCTGTGTCCGACCGAATTTTGTGTGACTCATATCAAAGTGGCTCTGAGAGCTAGAACCTTCTCCATCTGCTCGTGTGCTGATAGTATTGCACTTGACATTGCAAAGCTATCTAAATACACCTAGGAAATGGCTCAGTAGAGAGTGTTAATGGTACTTGAGACGAGCTGCAATCCTCATGCTGAACAATAAACAGACGGATGTGGAGGCAAATGTTACCGGGGAGCAAGAAGCAGTGAAAATCCGTCATGTGTTTCCTATATGGCAATATCTCGAACATCACTGGAGCAGACACTGTCGACAGGCATTATCTGTTTCAGTGGATGAGCTGATGAGGCTTCACTACAAAATAGCAAATATTTCTCGACTGAGATATGAAATGATATTCTGTAATTGTACAATGAAACGGTGATTGATGATTCCCTTCAGCCATGGAGTTAAAAAAAAAAAGAAAAGAAAAAGAAGCTGATTTGCATTTTACTTTTCTGTTTCAACAGAGAAAACAAACTGTAGCCCCAACAGATTATAATTTTGGACTCAGACCCTTGATGTGTAATATTCACATGCAGCCTCTTATTCATATGTCTTGTGTCCTCTTTCCTCATGACTCCTCTCTAGAAGTTTCTCTGAGGTGTAATTGTATTAGCTCTAAAATTCACCCTCCTTATTGCTTTTATATGTCTGAGGAGACTGTGACATGCCTCCCGCTCCCCTCTGATGAACCCAACCGCTGATACGCACACAGCTCTACTCGCTAAGAGGTGATTTGTGAATATGGAACAATGTGTCACCTAGTGAGAAAAGGCCAAAATCATCTGTTAAGACTGGCTTTGCCACAGATTATGTGTGTGATTTCGGTCTACGACCCTGGCTTATAGATTACAGACAGCTTAGGCTTTATTTGATCAGTTTGGAGGCACACATACCTACACATGCACAGGCGGTTGGAGAGCGTTGCAGACCACACATGTTTCGTTCCCCATAATTCGTGTTCTACTTTATCGAGATGCTCTTCTACTCAAGCTGTGTGGAGCTGGACAAAGGACAGACAATCACTCACACAATTAAACTTTATGAACCTATCAACCCTCACCAGTTACCAAGAGAATCCCCATGCATGGTACAGGAAAAACATGTAGACTTCACATGTAGGCTCTACATAGAATAGCGTCTGGGCAGATATTTATATTAGAGTTTACCCCTTGCGAAGGGAAAGTACTGACAACTAAAACCTCCTGCAGCCCCGAGTTTGGTCAGAATTCACCAGAAATTACTTCCGGTCCTTTTTTCAATCTTGTATTTACAATTCATTCTGACAACCCCAGAGCAGGCAAAGCTACAGCTCTTCCCTGTAGTCCCTGTAGTGTCATACTTTTTACATTTCATTTCATCGTCATACTTCTTTTCTGTGATTCCTCCTGCTACTTTCTCACCTTGGTAGCATTGAGTACATCCATGTACCACATGAGGTTAGTTTATCTTCTTACATTGTTATATTGCAGTTCCGATACTCGTTTGCCCATTCTACAAACATTCTAAGAGTGAACCAGCGATGGGAATTGATGAAAAACCATCAATATCAATTTCAATATAAATCCAATTCTGTATCGATACCCTTATAAGTTCTTGATCAATGTGTGACCATCTTGACCATCAGGGGAGTGAGTACATCCTCCCCTGAAGCTCTCCAACCAATTCTCACCCAAACTCAAAAACATTTCAACATCTACTCCAAACCTTCCTGGTTTATATTTGTAAACGGATGTAAACATTTCACCACAAACCTCGTCACAGCACGGTGGCACATGTTTATCGTCTTCATATTAAACCTCCCTACCTGGGCACTGAGTGGGATTTGCAATGGCCGCTCCTCCTGAGCTCACACTGACGCTTAAAACAAGGTTATAACTGCACACTGATTAAAAATTGCACGACCGTTGAGTTACTTTGGAAAAAGAAACCATATTTTTGAGAGTTTATACAGTATTCAGTTTGTAGTTGATGACATGGTGCTGCGATACACTGAAAATAGTTTGGATGAGTAGAAAGGATCATTCAAGGAGTTGGTGAAGGTCAGACAAAGATCCAGCAATAGGAATTGGCTGGATATTTTCATGAAAATGAAAATACACCATGCTCTTTCATATTTTTCCATTGCCAGATTTAAGGCTTCTTGCATACATGAGCTGAGGGTGTCCCTGACCTATCACTGGGTCATCTGTTGTCTTTCATTGGACCTCTGAACAATGAGGAAATCCAGGAAGACCTGATTATGACATTAAGTCATTGCAGTTTGGACTCTTTAGTCCCGTCAATGTTTTTCCTGCGTCCCAAACAACCGTCTGATTGACTGTTGCGGCCCGATAATATTCTTTCTATGACAGGTGGCACCATAACAGGATAATCAATGTGATTTACTTCCTCTGTCAGTGGTTTACATGTTGTGGCAAATTGGGATATGATCACAGTGCCTGTACAAGCACGGAGCCAAACACACATTTGAAGCAGACATGTTTAATCAGACAGTCGCCAGGAAGTGAGCGTAATGAGGTAGCAACCAAAGAGCAGCTCTGGACCGGGCTCTGAAAAGCTGGCGGCTGAGTTAATACTCTGAATAAAAGTGTGTGTCTCGTGATAACAGTGGAGGGGATTTGAAGGGTTCCACATGTTTACCTTGGAGGGAGGTGGGTAGTTTTAAAGATATGTGGCTTGGGATGCGACGCTCTGCTGCCCACTAATTTTCTCCTGTTTGTCAATGACAAATCTGCCATGTGGCAGCCTGTGATTGAAAATGGTGACAGCGCACATGAGTGATGGTGAGATTAGATAAATATGATTGTACGAGCGGGTTTACTATTTATACGCTAGCAGAAGCTGTTTGAAATCAGATCTGGTGCAAACAGGCGTCTAATGAAGGGTCAGGAGGATGTGAGCAGCGTGATCAAATCCTTCACAGCAGCAATTTTGTACGATGTTGTGTATTTTTAAAAAGATAGATTGGGAGACTTAAAAGGCAGGGAAGTAGATGCAGCTCGATAAAACACCACTGTCAAAAAACGTTTTGCACTTTCAATTGATTGGGTGACAAAATTAATGAAATACTGGAAAAAAATATTGTAAGTTCTTGTGTACTCACTGACAAGTTCACGATATAAACTTTTTCTTCAATGCCCAGACTCAATTAATGTTGGAGAATCAAAACAAACAGAACTGCAGCTTTTCGACAAGTTGCACAAATTTAGACTCTTTTTAATGTCTAAATTTGAACCCTGGATTTTTTTTTTACGCTTCAAGCTGTTTTTGAGGAAGTTCTGTTCATCTATCTTTCAATAAGGAGTGATTCACTGGGGAAAAAAGACTAAAAATGGTTATTGGAATGATATTATCTAAATTACTTGTTGATTATACTCTGAAGAAACATCGTATATTGTGACAGTGACCCAGATGAAGCCACAAGCTCATAAAGGCATTACTGTGATTTTGTGTCATAAAGAAGAGGGATAAGAAAGAGATTAGCTCCAGAAACATAGACAGGAAAGATAATGGATAATTGAACCAAAATGATGATGTCAAAATTGTTGACAACTCTCTGCAAGTTACGGTTATGAGAAATATTCATGCTGAATCTTGTTTGCAGTGCTGGGATAAGAATAAAATGGGGGAAGCTCTGGGGTTTGTGTGATGTTTAACATTCCAGTGGGTTTTTATTGATTATAATTTGGAATTGTAAAAAATTCCAAAGTTATGTGCAAAGTGTATTAATAAAAAGAAGTGTATTGTACATTCTGAAAATGCTACAGTTTCAATAAAAGTGCAATGATATTGGTTTACTAATAACAGTTGCAAAAATAAACTGCTCTGGTCCCTTATACAGTAGTAGTTCAAGAATTTTGTTATTAATCTCAAGAAGTATTTGAGCACACAGATAAGGATTGGTGAAGTACTATTCGAGAAGTGCATTCATATCAATAAGTTTTTATTAAAACAACAACAAATGAAGACAAAACGTTTTAAAGGTAACTCATAGATTAGTTAAACTTTTTACTTTTACAACTTTTTGAAATCAATTAAAAAAGAGAATCTTTGTTAATGATATAAATACTCAGTTCATTTACAATGAAATTATATTGTAAAGTTATCTCTTCTGCACTTGGTAGCTTCAGAACTTGGCCAAATATCTCTGAATTACAGTAAAACGTTTTTACAATCGTTGTCACATTTTCCTACACTACTCTTTCCCACACTATAAAGTTCTTCGAAAAAAGGACTTAAAATATGACTTTTTCAGACACATCGGAGATATGTTTGAGATATAACGTGACATACACTGGTTGTACAATATGTACACAGTATTAAATCTCTTGCACAACTTTGTAATTATGGTATTGTTATAAACTTGCTATTGTTAGTAATGAAATGTAAAAGTTACCAAATGCCCTCCGTTGAAGGTTTTGACCATAGAAAATCTTTGTCCGAGTGGCTTCAGCGTCATGAAACAATGTTTGATAAAATGTAAACGTATCCGATCTTGAAGAGTGACTTGCAGTAGTTTCTTTATCAGGAACTTATCACCTGAGTGAAAATGAGGAGGATTTAAAATAGATTTGTGAAAATAAGTGTGAACGCGAGCGCCAGTGGAAACCGTCCAGAGATGAGATTGATTTGGAAAAGGGTGATAGTGGGCTTACGTCCTGCTGCTCCAACAAATACTGAGTCCTGTTGTTATTTTTTTTTTATTGTCAAGTGCCACACGCACAGATATGTTCACACTGGCAAAAGACGTACACATCCACACAAAATGCCAAACAATCCAATTAGCTTCCATCCAGTCAATTGGGATAATTACCCCGAGACCATTAAGTCGTTTTCTCCATGTGCACTATCACAACTGTAATTATGGCAAAGCAATAATGATGTGCAATTACGATTCGCTGTCATTGTTCCATTGTGATGTGACGTCTATAAAGATGGCAGAAGGAGTGCTGAGATAACTGTGGATCCCGTCTATGCGGTCTTAATACAGTTAGAAAGAGTGCAACTCAGTCAGGGACAGCAGGACAAGGAGTTCTGACTCTGAGACACAGTCCACTTCTCCATAAACATATTTCATAATCAATGGCAGAATATCAAGTGATCCATCTTCTCCGGCCTGTAAACGGTTGACATTTTCCCTTTATTAAAGCTGTGAGATGAAACGCAGGATTTTAACGATGACATGAGATGATCAATGACTCCATTGTGCTTGACTGGAGGGTTCTTTAATAAGCCGGGGCATTTTCCCGTTCCACAACAATTTCTCAATATTTAGACAATGATTTCCCCATTGGAGTTTGGGGTCTCCAGCAGCCAAGGTTGGTTATGTGGTTCCCTCGTCGTTTTGTGCTTTGTAAATAAGCTGAATTTGGGCTGCGTCATGCTATGGGACTGCACACAAAGGCAGAAACAGATAGAGATGTAGCTCCTCTTTATTTCTGTACCACTGGGTTTTGAGAAAGACATAGAGATGTGTGGCACATTTGAGAGCATAATGAGAAAAAAATGACTCTTTGTTAAAATGAGGATAGTCTAGAATAACGGGACCCTATTGGGACTGCCATCAATGTGCCTGTGCAGCCGCGTGAGACGCCGTTCACCATTGTGACAATAAAATGCTGCTCAGATAACTGCGGGTTTGCACAATGGAGCCAAAGCAGGAGCAGATTACAGCACTGTGCACAGCAGGGAATGAAAGAGAAAAAAAAGGCTCCAATTTTAATTAATCCCTGTTTAAATTAAGATTAGAAATTAGAGCTCTGAGTTGGCCTTGCAGATGAGATGAGGCGTATATGATACAGTGTTTCATAGCTGGTTATCAAAGCATCACAGGCACTGGGAGTGCGGGGGGGGCGTGCTAAAGTTTTGAGGGAAAATAAGTATGAGAAAAGCCGGGGACCAATCAACTGGAGACTGAGAGGTGAAAGTGAGGGAGTGAATCAGCAGCACTGGCAGATGTTACAGCTGGTTAAACAGTCAGTCCATGGCTGAGTAGGAAAGTAGATGCAGAGTTCTGGATGGATATTAGCAGTCACAAACAGGCTGTACCAACCTGAACAACTCCAAAATGTACCCCATCCCTTCATCATCTGTACATGGGGAACTAATCTAATCCAAACAGACACACAGAGAGGCAGGCAGTCCCACACGCACCTTCAAGCCTACATTAACCAGCCATTCATCTTCTGTGCCGCTTTATCCTGTTGGACTGTGGGAGTCAACAGAAGCACTTGGACAAAACTCATGCATGCACAGAGAAAACATAGAAATTCTAAACAGATCCTCCAACTTCAACCGAGAAACTTCTTACTATGATGCGAGAGAGAGCCAATGTGTAGCCTGAGAAATTCTCTAATATATTACCTTTCACCCAAATTGGTGTAAATGTCCACATGCTTTCCTTTTTTATGTGCTTGTTGTGAAATGTACTCGGGTATCAAATCAAAAATGGATTTCTGACTTTATAGATACATGCATGTTGTGGGGTAGGGGCGGGGGGGTTAGTGTTATGCAGCACTTTGACTCTCGAGGCCACGTTCTTCACGCTGTGATGAGAATGTAATGCAACATTAACACTGTTGACTTTTTCAGTATTTAACTCAAACCTCGGTCCTCCCACAGCCACTTGCAATAATTGTGTAATTATTGTCTCAAAGGTCGCATTTTTAATGAAGTTACTATGTGTGTTTGTAATATTGTCAGGATAACTACCAAGGTGGACTGCAAAAATCATTTTATACTGATTCAAACAGCCAATTGCAGTATGAAACATACTGTGTACTTAGAGGTAAAAGGAAAAAGAGACATAATCAGGACTGGAAGTCTGTTTAAGAGGAAAAGAGGCTAATATGAGGACTTAATGCACCTTTTTCTAACATTCTCAATTTGTGCCAACAACTTTTTCCCTCCTCTTTTTCTCTTATATTTCACTCTTCCCTTCAGGTCAAAAACTTCTGGAGCTCACCAGAGCACAGATTCCCCTTCTCTTCAACGTTTTAACCCCCCTTTGCTGCATCTGTTTCTCTTCTGCTTTCGCAGATGGTTTGCAGCAACCGAAACACTTGATTTCCTCTCCATCCATACCCTTGTCTTGTTTTCAAGCATGGGGAGCTGTGAATAAAGATAATAAAAATATATATATATATATAATTGTATAGGTAATTTACACTGCAGTTCATTCTGCAGCCTGGTGCAGACTCAGGTGGGCCTGAGTAATAATAGCTTTCCTCGTTTGTGACGTCAGCAGAATCACACATGCGCCTCTTAACACTCAGATGGTGTTTTATGTTCATTAGACACATCGTTCTCTGTGGTTATTTAGTCAGTGCTATAAAGCACTTGTCAGTATTAAAGAAAGGTTAAAAAAAAAAAAATCCTCTTACATTCCTGCCTCGTTGCCAATGGATGGATTGATGTTTATGCCTCTATCCCTACGTGACTTTATCACTCTTCCAAACAGTGTTTCATTCTCCCTGTTTTCTCTATTTCTCTGCCTGTATCCAAGCTCTCTCCATTTATTGAGAAAAGGCCTGTATACTCTGCCTGAAAGCTTTGTGGGGTCCTAAATGCTAAATGCCAGTCTGTCTCTGCCAGGCGCCTGCTTAATGCTGGTCTCCTTGGTGATGAGATCAGCAATCATGCCGCTCTGCACCAGACAGTGAGGGGTTTGTGATGGAGTGAGCATGTTTGTGTGACTATGTCTGTGTGTAGATGTGTGTGTGTGTGTGTGTCAGCGTACAGTAGATTTGTGCGAGCCTCCCCCCCCCCCCCCCCATTTTGGTAAAGACGAGCAACGTCAGTGAAGGGGAGAAAGCGGGGCAGTACGAGGGGCATGTATTCACTTGCTCATTATCATGTGAAAGCATTATGTTTCCTGTCAACATGGCTCTGCCGAACAAGGGGCCCCTGTTCTCTCTGCCAGGGCTGGAGCGCTCTGCCGGCCAGGCCTCAACGTGGTGTGCTCCTTTGCTTGGCACAATTCACCAGGAGTTTAGCTCCTCTGACTCTGCTGCTGGCCTCATCCCGATTCACTCCATCTGTACTGGTGTCTCAGCAGCCGATGAGGAATCAGTCTGCAGGAATGAGATGGGAAGACTCCATTCAGAAACACTGAACAAGATACTTAGAATATTGTAGATTATGGTGTTCAAAAGAATAGAATCAACTCCCTTTTTAACTGTGATAAAAAAGGAAATTATGAACAAACATATTCAGAACCTGATGGTACTCACTGTCTGTGCTAATTCTTACCCTGTTGCTCATAAAATTCCTAATTATTGTGTCCATCTTTTCAATGCAAGACGTTTCACTGTATGTTTTTTGTTACTTCTTTGAAGTCATGTTGAGGCAGCTTTACTATTCTAAGCATTGTATTTGTAAATTAATTTATTAAGTTTTAACTGGATGAAGTTGTAAAAATATCACACCTGAAACTTGCACTTGACATTATTGTATTTAGTGATGAGATTTCACACTAAGCGGAGTTTGAAGGAAGGCCACTTGACGACAAACTTCCTTAGTCAATAGAGTTTCAAATCATAATGTTTGTACTGACCACTATTTTTACCAGAAAAAAAAAATAGACAGCTGTGCGTTAGATGGAACTGTGAACATGACAATAGCTCATTTAGTGAGTTATTATAGGAATGTGAGTAATTACGGAATGATTTATTTGATTACCGATCTGAAATGTTCATGCTCTTTAGAAACCATTTCCCCCGAATAATTTCTAATAAAATCCCACTGAGAGTTGTGTCAGGAAAGACTTTTAGAAAGGAAGCTTTTCAAGTTCAGCAGGGATTTCTTCCAGCTTTAACTTTCCTCTCTGGCTTGGCGGGACGCATTTTAGATTCTAAATTGTACCTGAAGCTTTCAATCAGTTTTCTGATGGCTGTTCGATGGTTGGTAAAATTGTGATGCTGTTTAGTTAGTATGAAAGTGTCTTGCAGTTGATGCTCAACACAATGTCCTTCTTGTACTTACTGCTGACAAGAGTGAGGGCATCTGCCTCCTCTCTCTCTCTCTCTCTCTCTCTCTCTCTCTGCTGTGAACGGTTTCCTCAGGTCTCAGAGGATGGTAGCCCTCTGGCCTTGAGTGACCCCTTCATCCGACTGACAGGTGGCTGAACTCATGGCTTCTGGCACTCAGACTGGCCAAACATGACACCCATCATGTCTGTCTGCACAATTGCCAGGATGGTAGTGGAGTTACTTTGCTCAGGTGACTGTGGAGACCCTGAGGAACCAGCATCACGTCACGGTCGTTAGAGCGACTCGGTAGGAAGCAGATGATTTGAGGAAAACTGGAAGCTGAGCTGGAGTCGTTACAGAGAGTGGGCAGGTGAGTGCTTCATCGGCTTAATAGACAGCCGGTGAGCAGTGGAGGGAGTGAAAGCAAAGGAGGAGGAACAGCAAAGGGAGGGTGACCAGCCACGTCCTGCAGTGAGGAAGAAACAGACTCAGAGAAGAGACATGAGGGATGGGGAAAACACCACAAACAACAGGAAAGAGGGCGGAGACGACTGATCCCCAACAGAAATAAAAAAAAGTTTTAATCTTATTTGCACTGTAACGCTTATTCACAAATTACAACACATTCTTGTCCCATCAATGAAATGAACCAGGCATTTGAAAATAGAAAGGTTTATAGCAACTGTCATGACAAATGGTCAATATGACAACAGAAAACAAAGTGATAGCTTTAAATATAACTATAAACAGGCTTGCTTGTCTCTTTCTTTGTACCCCGACAGCTGCTGCAGGCGCTTGTCTTGCTTGCTTGTTAGTGTAATGTCAATTTTGCAGGTGAGAAATGGGATCCCCCTTTCTGTTGATTATCCCAGTTCCCAGCTGCATGAATGGATCATTATAAACCGACACAAGGAGTGGGACTAGAGAAAACACGTGTGGCATGAAAGGAGCAGACAGACTGAGCAGTAAAGTGCTGAGACCTGTGATGGCGATAGACCTGACAAGATGGCAGGAAACACCTGAAACGAGGTAGGAGTAGGGACCCCTCTGTCCAAAACACGGGAACAATCTCAAGTGTTGTAACAGAGAGTGTATTTATATTTGTGTATTTCAAACTTTCTCAGTGTTTCATCACTGAAAATCACCCTATTTTAAATGAGAAGAAATACTTAAATGTCTGATATCTGAGGCTATCAAGTGTCAGCCAGACTCATAAATAAACCAGTCAGCTTTATTCACTATCTCTTAATCAGTTCCCAAGATGATATAACAGTCACTGCAGCAAGGCTTTGCCCCCAAAAAAATGTAATCTCTGTTGGGCGGTGAACCACCCAGCAGATGCCCTTTGTCATTAACATCATTAGAGCACTAATATTGTAAAACAGTCTCCCCACATTGACGCAGGATCTCCAGCTGCTGTTGGGCCATTGATCAGGCTGACAGAGACTAATTCTTTGATACACCGGTGTAGAGTTAGAGGTCAGCCCTGTGGTGTGGGCGCTCACATCTCACAGGGACCAATTTACAGGCCTGAATAGCCGGAGGTCCTAACACGAGGACTCCCTGCGTCCAGGCTAAGTCAAGGTGTTGTGATGATGTATGTAAGGTTTTGACGTGCGTGTATGTGCGTGGGGTATATCTTATATGCATGTTCCTTCATGCATATGTGGATTCCGCTCTAAAGTGCTTGCGCAAGCAACATGCAGATACTCCGACCTGCATCTGGGATCCACTGCCTGCACCTCTCACGTACTCGACTATGTAGAAAGGGGTAATTGAAAACCACCTATGCCGACTCAACAACGAACATATTCTAGACAGATGCAGCTACCCAGAAAATGGCTCTGCGGTGGTGAAGCCTTCATGTATTATGAAAGCCAAAAGTTAATGTCAGCGGTGTGAACTCATAGCAGAGGTAAAGCGATGTGTTTAATGAAGGCTTTTGTGGATTTAAGATTTTCAGGAATAGCGGCTGAACGAAGAATAGAGCAAATGCTATGTTATAAATTTTCATCCCTTTAAAGCATCCATTAAAAAAACTCTTGACGATACAACAGGAGAAGCAGACAGTAACATTCATAATAGATTTCTCACTGCGTACAAATCACATGTCCTCGTTGTAGGAATTATTGTTCTCTTTGAGAACACAAACAGATACATATTTGACTCATTTGGACTCATTTCTCAGCGAAAACCCAAGTGTATCTTGTCACTTTTTCCTGACTTATTTCCATTTTAGATTCAAATCAAATAAATCTGACCTAGTTTGCTATTTAGGAATTTTTGAACATTCCAAAACTCCCAAGAAATGGTCTGAAAGTGATTTCTGATGGGCAGCCTGACTGAAATACAAAAAAACGTAAAAATAATTTGGCTACCTCTGCTTCCAGGCTGACTGTAAAATGACCTTCTAATAAAAGCATATGTGGATCCATGTAGTTGGCTCCCTGCGTTCTCATGCTCCATGGTATCCGTGCCAGACTGGGCCTGTCTAAACGGCTTTTATTTCCTTCACACTTACTCCAATTAAGACTTGACTTGTGATTAAGGACAGCAGTCTGCCTGGTAATATGTGCAGCGAGTGTGAGTGCGTTCAACAGAGACAGAGAAAAAGAGTGTGTCCGTGTCATTATAGCGAGTGGCTTTATATTGTCTCGGCCTTATTGCTATATGGAGTGTTTGCATGTGCATGCGTGATTTACAGCATGCGCCTTTGTTGCCAGGGCTCAATGGACGTCTGCAGCAACAGTTCTCGGTTCACATATTGGGTTAATTGACCTCTGGAGACATTCCTCTCTGCCGTTATAATGAACGTCTGGATTAAATGATTATTCTACATCTGTCTTAGATGTGAGATTTGTTCGGGCTTTGAGTTGTGAGGTGGCTCATTATATTTTAAATGAGACATTTGAACGCCATTGCTCATATCTTAAATGTGTTTTTGATGCTTTTATCAGGAAAGATAAAGACCACAAAAGCTTCTGGAGCATGGAAATGGAGATTGCAGAGCTTAAGCATTGGTAGAAAGTGAATTTCACAGCGCCAAACTCCACATTTGGACTCTCAAGCATTTGATCCTCCCTGAAGTGTAGGGCCGGAGGGGGGATTATTTATTTTTTTCCCAGCATATCTTATTTCCTTTAAGTTTTTACAATAGAGCATGGTTAAAATGGAATACTGTAAGGGCACTTTGAAACAATTTTACACTATGAAAAGACAGTGTGATGTAAATGTTAATAAAACTAAAATTATTAATCAAATGTATGGCCACTGCACGCTTCATCACCCTCGGAGTCAAACACATTAGATACTGTCGGTTTAAATGCAATTTGCGTCATAATCAATGAATGAAACTGTGTTAAAATTGTCGGAAATCAACTCTGCAACCACCTTGAAGAGACTCAAAGTAAACTCACTACTCCTCTACATTGAGAGGAGCCAGAGGAGATTATTTGTTCCCCGCTTGGAGTTTTACTTTGTAACGCCAACTGGTACATTTCCAGAGGCTGACCCGGGATCCAGTGAAGGTATTATATCAGTCCGTGAAGAACTTATTTGGGATAACCTGGGATGAGCCGGAGGTAGTTGCGTGGGACAGGGATGTCTGGGCTTCCTGGCTCTTTATGTCGCCACTGTGCCCTCATGGATGCTGAGTGGGAAAGAAGATCAATGGATAGAAAGTCTCTATCTTTATTGTGACATTAGCGGCAGTTTGTTCTCCCACCCATCATTCACCGCAGTATTTTCGGGGCACAATCTTTTTTTAATTTATAATTTTGTTTTTAACAATTCTTACTCTGTATCATATATGATTGAAAAATGTAGTGGAGTACAATACTTAAAAAAATGAAATTAAAAAAAATTACAGAGCATAAAAACGACTTCATAGAAATACAAGTACACACACACACACACAAAAAAAGACGGTAACATGAGTAAAAGTAATTAGTTACTTTCCACCTCAGAACTGGGCAGTGTGCAGCCAGTGGCCATGTGGTCACAACACAGTTGGATGAAGGATCTTTGTAACAGCCCTGTATAGCAACAGGCATGTCAGTTAGTAGGATTACACCATGAATTTCATATTATATTAACAACAATCAACAGTTGAAAGTCGAAACAGAAGTGAACTTTGTGAATAACATGTAGGAAAGGCCTTGAAGCTATATGGATTTTTCATGAAACTCCATATGTATATATTATACTCAATAACAACATTTTATAAGAAATATGAATCAAATTTAAGAGAGATGTGAAACAAATGTTTGTTTGTTTTTTAGCAGAAACTGACAGTCCTATCTTTTGCAGCAACAACAAATATACAGTCTTTAGTAGAATTTTCCGTCTATATTTAAGATTGTGGTAAAGTACACTAACCGGCATGACTGTTGTCACAAGAATCACATCTTTTAACATGGTGTTTTCAGCCAGGTGATAAATTTCCCCCCCAAAATGAGCATCCGGTGTGTCAGACCAGAACTCTTCATTTGTTTTATTCACGTGCAAATGAATTTTAGATGAGCAATATTAAAAGGTCTGATCATCAATGATTAATAGTCTTTGTGCTGTAATGTAGGTTAGGGCCCGGGAGGCTTGCAGGCTGGAACGTAAAACAAACAAATCATTCTCCATAAAGGAAAGCATCTTTTAGCACCCTCTCCGATGCAGCCTGCATCGTAATGACCTGCATTCCCTCAAACAAAAAGGCGCTACGCAATGAAAAATGATCAATGTGATAAAGTCAGGAGGGGTTTTTCGCACGCGTTTTTAAATTTGTTTAGAGGCTCTCTCAAGGACGCGAGGTACGCGTGTTTGTGTTCTTTAAATGCTAAATAAGCGTACGCATGAGCGAGCACACACGCTCACTTAGAGGCACTCGCATCCACACAATCAGAGAAACAAACTAATGAATCTTCCAGAAACAAACAACTTGATTAGGACCCAGGAGGGGAGAGAATCAGGTGTGAACACCGTGGGGTCATGAAATCATGTGTGAACGTATGCCAGCGAGGTGTTTTAAATGCATGCAGTTTGTGTGGTTTTTTTAAGGAGCTCGCCACCTCCCGTGGGAGCTTGTTTGAGCCTGTTGTTCCCAACGTTGCTCCTCACTAGCTGGCGATCGTCTCCTGGCTAAAACATGCCAGCAGAAAACACGAGCGCAGGTTTTGCCTCTGGGAGCCGCATGTCTGATTTGCTTGAAGCCGCATTTTCTCAGTGTCCACTGAGCAGCTCTCTTCATTTCCTTTTCCTTTTTTTTTTTTTTTTAAATATGCAAGTAGAATTTGCTCATGAGGCACAGCAAAACAAGACATCAGTCATTTCTATGACAACTACACTGCATTTAATGTGGATAGAATTTATGGTTAACAAAACAGTCGTTGATAATAAATGCAGGTGCATCTAAAGTAGATTTTTTTCTACACTTGTTACATATGAATTGAAACCTTTTAATGCAACATTTTACTTATGAAGACACATCTGATGTCATAAAATCAGATCTTCTCTTCTGTGACTTGTATGTAAAAATGATATAGAACAAATTTAAAGTTGAATACATGTAAGATATATAGAAGATTCACAGTTGGAATAAGATTACAGGGTAATACCAAGATTCCATTTTCATTCTAATTTGCAGTTATGAGTATTTAAGAATATATTTAAATCATATTTTCTGAAAATCTATTATTTTTCCCACTTATATTTTTTACACAGGAGCCACAGAGATGTCTTAGTGTTGTGTTATCTAACAGAAATAACCAAAAAGCGATTCAAAATGTGTTCTTATAAAGGGTTAAGACGGGCAGTAAAGTTACAAAGGGACTGAGGATTTGTTTACTGTTGGGATGAATGTAATGAAGTCCAGAGTTACTACGCTGCATATTATAAGTAAAATAGGCTCTTTCCAGAAAGTAAATTCTGCCTTTTCGTAAATCCCATATGCACGTATAGCAATTATATCTCCTCCAAGCTCTCGGATAAAAGTCAAACTGCCTCACCGTGATGATTTTATAGGTGTTGGTTTGTTCTCATTAATGTGCGTAATAACGCCACAGAAAACGCTCCCATTGACATTGACAACAGCAAAGCAAAAATGGCCATTACAATAAAATGTGTGAAGTTGAAACACAGCATAAGAGACCTTTGTGATTATTCAATAATAATTTCTCTACCTCTAATTGTGCTTCATCTGTTTCATTACAACTAATGAACAGTTAATGCTCTCAACCTTGATCCCATTATAAATGTGTGTATGCATCATAGAGAAAACCTGAACGGTTCATTTAAAGCGCGTTAGATGACATTACTTTTTATTGCTATCGTTATATGCTGGGCATATTTAATTTAGTGAATAAAATATTGATTTTATTTCTTTTTCGGGGTGCCCATTGTAGTGGTGAGCAATTCTTCCTCATAGTGAACCCAACCAGGGTTCTGTCGCCTTTCTGTGCAGAGTTTGCATGTTCCTCTATCCCAGCTCAATTTTGGAATTTGCATTCCAGATTTATATCCATGGGAATATGGGTTTAGTGGTTAGCACAATTCTCCTTGTGGTTGAGAAGGTTGTAGGTTCGTGGTTGGAGTTTGCATGGCCTCCCTGTGTATGAGTGGGTTTTCTCTCAATAGTCAGATTTCCACCTGCAGTCCAAAAACATATATTTTAAGCCAATTAATTGATTTTCAATTAGCCATAGGCGGTAATCTTTAGTGTATTGTCTCGCTGTTTTGTCACTGCGATGGACTGGTTGCCTGTCCAGGGTGCACACATGCATTCACACATAGTCAGCTGGGATTTGATTGCGGCGCAAGCTGCCAGTAACAATTTAAATCTGTACTGATTATTACTGCAAATCACGTCTGCAATTTTTGTCTGCAAACAGAGTGAACACAACGCTTCACGTCGCACAATATGATAGCTGATTGAGATTCCACTTGTGCTGGATGAGTGTTCAGAGGAGAGAGTTTTTGCTAAAACATGCTGTAATGACAAGAGTAGGAATGAACCAAAGTTTAAAAAGAGAGAAAGAGAAAGACATATTGAGATACTATCAGAGATCATGATAATTTGGTGAGTAGTTGATGTAAAAGTATTGGATTATTGCATGGTTAAACTGTCTTTTAAGGAGTCCAGCAGAAGAGCTGCATTTATAAAAATGTTCTAACAGGCGGGCAGATGTTTGGACTGACAGCACAGATGCATAAATTAACACCAGCAGTGATGTGAATTTAAAGAGACAGACATACCAGCGCTGTGAAGGAGAGGACATTTCAGAAAGGTTTGTGATATGTGGCCATCATAGGATTTTTTGCTCTTGCTCAGGAGGGTGGCGGGACCCACAGCTGGGGTAGTAGTGGTAGGTTTAGTGGTGGCGGTGTGGTCTCCATGGAAACTGACATTCCCTTGAAGGTGCTTGGCAGCCAGTGCCAATTGTTGAAGCTTGGGTAATGGTTTGAAAATTTCTGTAAAGTGCCTCCGAGGTTGAGATTAAATTCAACCTGCTCAGGGTAGACTCACGCAGTGACTAATCACAGCATTCCAGAGAGGAGGAAGGAAAGAGCTTAATGTCGCTCAGTTCAGACGGGGGGACGTGTATAGCCTGTTGCTCACTTCATCACACATTTATTGTTTTGCTTCATTTGTTCTTGGCCGCTTGTCACTTTTTAAAGCATCAATTTTTCTTAATTAAACAGCCACCTCTTGCATCAATCATCATCGATCGCACTTCTACTCTTAAAAAGCGTATAAACTATCAACGTTTCCATTCGGAGGCAGGAACTCCACCTTGATGAGAGATTTATTAACTGTCAAAATCACAGCAAGAAAGACACTTTTTTTTTTTTCTCCCTCTTTGTTGTTTTTTACACCTTCTCCATCTTTCCCGTGAGCTTTTGCTCCATCTCAACGTGCATGGTCAGGTGACGCTGCTTAACATCTGATGAAATGATTGCGCCTCTGTGTCGGCAGGTGCAGAACACTTTAGCTGCGTGTAGCTGGTAGTTTGAATCCTTCGCTGGTGTTGGCGATGCGAGCGGCATCGGTTGGAAAGCATCAGCCAGGCGAAGCAGCGGCCTCACAGCTCGCGGAGAGAAGCTGGGAGAAAATCACTCTGCTTGTCCTTATTATCTTTTTTTTTTTGGGGGGGGGGGGGGGGGGGGTTTGTTTGCTTTGATCTCGCTGAAACTCTGATCCTCGGTGAATCTTCGTCAGGTCAACAATGCTTTCATCCACAGAAGAGCCCACATTTATCTCTATATGTGGTATCTACTAATCAGACAAACACACTCAGTGATGGCTGCTGTGACTGGAAGTGCCATCAGTCTGTAAGCATATCGCAAAACTCATGCAGGGGTGGAAGGAGAACAGAACAGTTATATTCAAGAAGTACTACTTTATAATAAAGGTACTAGCCTTTAAAATAGTCAAGAAAGGTACTTATATTCTTTTTTTCTAAAAACTACAGCTTTTACCTGCATTTTGTTGGCTTGATCATTGCAACCAACATCCTTCAAACTGACTTGATCCTTGTTAGAGTTACAGTGAAAGGATCAAAGTGTCATTTTGTTTCTTGTGTTTTTTTTGGACATTCTCGATGTCATTTGTTTCAGGCCCTTTGACTTTCTCTCCTTATGTCTGATTGCTGTTTCCCGCCCTGATGTGCTTCAGCTGTGCCTGAGTGTATGATTGTCTTCGCCTGGTGGCTGTGGTATTTATTGGGCAGCTTCTGTGTGTTCTTGTTTTTTGGTTTGGTGTGCCATGGTGTGCTGAGAGGAAGACTCATGACGCCAGACACTGTCGTTGGTGGGACAGGAGCTCAATATATTAGAGCATGAAAATCCAAAAGACCAAAATTCTATAAACACAAAATGTTGGAGATCACAGAAGACGCTGGATGCTGGAAAACAACCTACGCAGATCACAGGATAAACTGACAACCAGAAACATAAAAGACGCCCAACATATACTACAGCCACCCGGTCAGGACAGTCACACACTCAGACAGAGGTGAAACACATCAGGGCAGAGAACAGCAATCGGACATGAAAAGGTAAAGTCAGCACCATGAAACAAGTCACAAGTCAGGCCATATTTACACGTGCCCAGGTTTTTACAAAACTGATATTTCCCTCTCAACATTAAAAAAAAAAAAGATCTTCATTGACATGGACCCGCAAATACACCTGGTTCAGAGATACTGTTCTTTAAATTTTTTTTAAAGTGACTCTGTTGTTCTGAATCAATGGGACAGTGGTGTGTGTTATTCCAAGCAGACGCTCTGCAACACCGTTGTAGGAAACATGCATGCCCCAGCTCTCAAGTTTAATCCAGCTTTATTTCTATTTGTTTGGGAGATACTCTTGTGTTTAAGTATTGTTGATGGTATTGTTATTAGTTTGTCAACTTTGCACAGTGTTACCTCGCCCGGTTTATAACTCCAAACTGTAGTTAGGAGACCTAATATCTAGTGAGACTTGTGATTCCTCGAGATGCAAATTAGTGCAATTTAGGTGCTCTCACGTGAAAGTGTTTTTGAGGATACATAAACCAGTACATAAAAGGGAGTTTTACTGGGTTCAGGGTCATGTGTGTGTATCAGTTAATGTGAAAGCCACAGAAGTTCCTGTTATTTCCGTGGCTTCTGGAGGCTGGGTGGTCAGTCTTTGTTCAGCTTCAAAGGTTTTCAGTGGAACTGTTGCCTCTCCTTTTCAAAATGCTCTAACAGACCAACAGTGTAAGACAATAAAGCAGTGTTCTGCAGGAAACTAAAAAAACGAAGAAAGAGGGAGTCTTTTAAGCTGGTCTCACAGATCAGAAGTCTGGAAAAAAGAAACCCCTGTTATTAAGCAAAGCGGAAGAATGGAAATTCCCAGCGAAAATGTATTTTTCATCTCTTTTTTTCTTCAGAAGATGTCATGTCAAGTGGTTCCATGCCAGTGCAAAAAGCTTTTATCACTGATTATAGCATTCAAAGTGCTTTTCAGTCAAGGTAAAGAATCGCAAACACTCGCCGCAGCTTAGCAAAAATGTCACCGATCAATCCAAGCGCTGGACCATTCCTCTGAGCCGAGCAGATCATGTTATCAGACAACAGATGTAGCAGGCATCTGTTTGCACATGTTCAAACCAACTCGATGGCGGGCCTTTCATCCAGCAGACGCCAGCCAGTTTGTTCCAGTGTGTCGGCTTCAAGCTGAAAAAAAAAAGGTAATTGGGGGCACAGTGGTTTGAGGCACTTACACAGAAAAATGTAATTTTTACTGGCACTGTCAGTGGGCACAATTTATCCCTGGAAGGGTTTGAAAATATAGATTTTAAGTCCTTAGAGAATTTACTCTTTAATACGTTTTCAAGTCCACAGAGCTCTGTCTGTCAGGCGTCTGCACTGACAAATATAAATTGTGGAGAACACACCTGAAACAATGACTCATAAATCAATCGGTCTTTTTTTTCTTCTCTAATGCAAATCAGCAGAATTCAAAGTGCCTCACAGCTGATTTATTGAATGATATTGGAACATATCTAAAGGCAGTGAAACAGTCAATATGAAAACACAAATTAAAACTCAAGCATTAAAAGGTGTATTGTAATAAGTGAAAAAGAATTCGATTATAAACTCCTTGAATAAGATAAACAAGATAAAGTAAATATTAATTGAATAAAGAAAAACTAAATTAGATAAATATTGAAGATATGGATTAAAAAATTTTGAAAAAATCAATTTGTATAGAAGTGATCAAATTCATTTTTCAAGATAACAAATCAGTGCTAATACCTTTTCCAGTCCAAAACTAAACTGATTAGATCAGTTTTACTGTAAGCTTTATTTAAAATATTTCAACGACCAGATGCATCATTGAAGTTTCACAACTTTAGTTTTTAATTGTGGGACAAATGACAGATATTTGTTGCAGTTACTCCTCAAAACCTGCAGTTACTTCCGGGAAGCTTTTTCAATGAAACCCAAGAAGCACCGGTTGCTGTTTCCTTGCCAGTGTACTCAGCTGCGTGCAGAAGTCACACAGGTTGATCACTGCCAACTGTAATGATGAAAGCAGTAGCGATAATATTGGCGGTCTGTCACATGCGAGTCAATGCAGTCACATCCAGACGCCATCTGTTTTTATTTTGTCTGGCAGGCATGTGAACGGAGAGAAAGAGAGAGAAAAAAAAAGTTAGTTTAGGTGCACATACTATCGAGGAGCAGCTTGTGGTGAAGGAAAAACTGCATTTTATTCACGGAGGAGTGTAAACTTTCAAGGTGATGATGCAAAAACTTGGTCCTACATTGCAATGTGAGCACTGTGCGAGTGTGTGTGTGTGTGTGTGTGTGTGTGTGTGTGTGTAGGCTTGCAGGAGTTCTTTGTGTGTGTTGCAAACGTGCGCATGTGACATGGATTTAGCGCATGTGGATGAAGAGGTTTTTTTCTCTCCTTCTCTGATAGATATGCATCCATGCACAATAATTACTTTATGCCTACTGCCAGGAAAGGATTTAATTAACTGTCCCCTGTCAGGGTAGATAATTAGTCAATACCACACATGGACACACACACACACACACACACACACACACACACACACTTTCTTATGCACACATAGAAGAAGTCAATATGTTCGCCATCCTCAGACTACTGTTGGGACTAGAGAGTACCGACTTTCTTGCTATTGCAGGAACACAAAGCACAAGTCTTGAGTGACATGGCTCAATAGGCAATTACAGAGGTGCATTGAAAGAAAGCTGCAGACAGAAAACCGAGCGTGGCGTGACTTCTTTCCACCTGCAGCGAGACGCTAATGTCGTTGATTTTTTTGTTTGAATTTCTACGCGCGCATCCTGGTGCATTGTACAGCGTGTTCAGTCACTATTGTGCTCGCCCAGAACGCAACAGTAATTGTGTTCCTTTGTCTCTTTCTGTTTTGCAGGTTCAAGGTTTGATCTACACACAGGGAAAGGTAAACGAAAACAAAACTTTTAAATGCCTCTTTGTGCTCTCTTTTCCTCTCTGCGCACAGGAGGAGACAAAAATGATTAGCAGGCATTAGGCTGTATCTGCAGGCATGTGTGTTTATGTTTATGGGTATGCATGTGGATATGAAGCCATTGCCACACACACACACACACGCAGTTAGCTCAACAGACTGTTGTCCTAATCATGGAGAACACAAAATGTGGATTAGCGGTGTCTTATGGTATCAGCCATAATCACCCACAGACACTCTGGAATACTACAGTGGCTTTTTCACCTGCTCCAAACAAATGAAGCCACGACATGTTTATTCATTTTCCTCATAAGCGGTCTCACGCTGTGTGTTTGTAGGTATGTGTATCAAATGACTCAACAGGACATCTCCCCTCCCAAGTGGCTTTAATAGACCCAAGCATGATCGAGCATCAGCATTTTTTATTTATCCTGTGATTTATTGTGTTGTTTACGATGACAGTTATAGCCATTTTGGATTTTGCAATCCAGGCAGTATTTGATCATTAAACCGATGGTGGGCCTACAGCTCTTTTTGGTCTATTTCTGGCAGATGGAGTCTGTAACGGTTTATGTCTGCGGCCTTCCCGCTGTAGATCCCAGAGTATTTTAGTCCAGAATAATCCCCACCATCTGCTGTCTCCTCTACTACATTTTAGCACTCAGTCCCTCTCTCTGTCACTCTCATTTATTTCCTATTGCATTTCCTGCCGCTTTCTTTTTTCTTTTTTTCTTTTTTCTTGACGAGATTTCTCAGCAGTTTTTCCCACGTGCATTTAAGAAAAAAACAAAAAAAACATGTGATGCTCTCTTTCTCCTCTCTCATTCCGGCTTTCAGAGTTCACAATGTTTTTGCTCCTCACTCCACTCAGTCTCAATCTGACTGCTCCTTTTTTTTTTTTTTCCCTCTTGGGTTTAATTTTTTTTTCTTCCACTCATCACCCTTTCTTTCTGTCCCGTTTTCTCTGAACTCTCCCATCGCAACTTCCTTAAGCTTAAGCTCGCCTTTGCTTTTCATCTATCGTCGTTTAAATCTCTGACCGTGTCTGCATGTATTTTAGTGTCTCCTAACCCCTCTCACATACACCTTTATACAACATCAATTGTGTGGCCCTCTCATATGAATAATGCTTTTTTTTTTTTTAATCCATCCCGGAACCATCACAACTAAATATTTAACCTTGACCATAAAGAGCTCTGCAACTATAATTTTCACACAGACACACACAAATAAACACAAATAAAATGTCAACTCCTCATCTGGGTTTCCATGAACATGGTTTCCCAAGTTGTGACCTGAGACTTAGAGACTTTTCATGAGGTCGAAATTGGATTTGAAAATGTCAAAGGAAAACTTATTGAGACACTCTAATATAGAGCCAAACTGGGAAATTGGACGGGGGGTTTTATATAAGAGCCCTGCTTGGTAAGATTGGGTCAGTCTACCTGAATTTGGCTTCACTGTAATTTTTGGGCGAATTGGAGAATGGAGAGGCGATCTGAAAAAAAACCTGTATGATTATGCATTATGTATGATGTGTATACCCCGCCTTAGCCAGGATCAGCTCCAGTCCAGCATAAACCTGAAGTGGATGGTCCCCGAAACAGTAGAGAAGCTGAATGGATGGATCCTGCATAATATGGATTAATAGTGATGTGGATAATATGGAATAATATGGATTAATAAATCTGTTGCTGACCCTTCTAACCCTTTTTTAAGTTACTCTTAAACCTGTTTTGAACTGAACTAGGTTCAGTTTTTATCATGGAAATTGAATGCTAAGCGATTATTACCCGATTAAAATGAAACATGATGAATTTGAGGGTTATAACAGATTAATAAAGGTGTATTAGTCTGGGAGGCTGTTCATCAAGCACATTAACAGTACTGAAGTGCCTCTGAGCACTTCACAAATCCTCTGTGCCACACTTGAGGAATCAAAAAGACAATTTTAAGACAAGACAAAAGACTTTTCATGGTATTTTAATACTTAATTCATCTGCTGATAGGCATTTTGTACAAAGTCCTAAGATCTGAATGTGATTTTGATAAAACATGGAGAGTAAAACGCCCTAAGAAATAGCAGCTGCTTTGAGGTTTGAGTGAAATAACCGCAGAAAAAAAAATAATATCTGCTTGCCTGGAAACATCTTGTTTGAAATTGTGGAAGGCTCTCGTTTCCGCTTTCACAAGCGCCGTGAAGGTACCCAGGGAAAAGGCACTTGACTCTCAGCTGCTCTGCTCACAGTTGTTCCGTTGCAGATACTACACGACTGCTGCGGAAAGAACCTCAAGTGTGTACAACTTCATCCCTTCCCACTGACTGATCCTCTGAGTGAGGCTGAGTCGAATTAACACAACAGAGAACATGACAACAACATTTCACTTAGTGTGCGGACGCATGCAACTGTGACATTGATGCTTTCTGCATGCAGAGTGGTACAATGTGAAGGGCAGAGTACAAGGTTTCTTCTTCTTGATTGATTCACATCTTCTTGCGTCCCTGGGCGGCTCGACAGTGACTCCTGCAATAGCTGATATCCAGACAGGTGTGACATCAGGACCGGTGACTCGGTTGGCACCGGGGTGCCACATCTTTGTACCAGCACACAGCTGGATTAACAATGACTGAATGGATTAGTGTGTGTGTGTGCGTGTGTGTCTGTGTGTGTCTGTGTGTGCTTTTGTGTGTGTGTGTGTGTGTGTGCGTGTGTGTGTGAAAATGAGAGAGTCAGACAGAGTGAATGATAAATCATGATGGTGACTCCTGTGTCAAGTGGGTATTTGATAAAGCCGGATACCTTAAACAGACACCGATAATGCCCTGAGATCATCATATTTTGGCTCGTCTGCTAATGATGTCACAAAAAATAAATAAATAAATAAATCAAAAATCTTACAGCACAGATATACATGGGCACACAGACACGGTCACGTGTGCACACTAACACACAGACACTCAGAGCACCGAACAAATCTTGTCTTCGTCATCTGACCTAAATCCATTAGCACAAGCAGTCCCACCCTCCTTTCCCTCAGTTACTTCAGCCTCCTCCTCTTTTATTTTTTGTTGCAGGCATCAGGTCCCAAATGTAGAATGTTTACTGTGTCAGCCTGTCTGAAATGAGATGGGCTGACATGGCCACCCTGAGAAAATGAACTCATAGATGTTCAGTAGTAGAGTAGAGATTCCTCAATATCCCACAATCAGCTGTCCTCTGTGCTGCTCAGACCAACCAATTATTTGCATCTCGTGAAGATTTTGCATAAGTGGATTAAAGCAGGGGCCGCACGGCGGTGCACTGGTTAGCGCTGGATCAAATACTGGGCGGGGCCTTGCCTTTGTGTGTGGAGGTTGCACGTTCTCCCTGTGTGTGTGTGTGGGTTTCCTCAGGGTACTCCGGTTTCGTCTCGCAGTCCAAAAGCATGGATGCAAGGTTAATTGAAGAATTGCCTCTAGGTGTGAACATGGGTGTGTGTGGTTGTCTGTCTCTGTGTATTTTCCCTATGATGAACTGGGATTGGCTCCAGCGCCCCATCACCCTGCACAGGATTAAGCGGTATAGAAGATGGATGGATTAAAGCAGGAAGCAAAATGAAAGTTGTTTGATGACTTTATTGATACTATTGGAAATATTTGCGTCTCTTAGTTCTTTGCAACCTTCCAAACTGTGTGTTTTCACCCACACGTCTACATGGCAGTGGTATGGCCGCCTACTGGGTCTTTTTATGCTTAACTACACGTCTCCCTACTCCTGTAAATGACTTTGGCTGGCTTCTAATAGCTACTTTAATGATTTTCCTGCAAGACCAGTATTAAAATCTGCCATGATGTCATTGCTCCGCTGCTCTTTCATCCTCACACCCGCAATGTATTTCTTGGATTACTGTATTTGAACGTCGCGTAGCAGCACTCCAAGAATGTCGGTAATGAATATGAGGCAAGCAATCTGCTTGACTATTCAAAATGCTCCTAATTGAAATCCTGAAAAGACAGCTCTGGCTAATCAGCTTAGAGATGTAGTCCACAGTTGACAGATAATAAAGAGGATCATAGTGCTGAAGAGTCTATTACCACCCATGTAATGAGAGTTCGTATAGTATCGTCGGGGGACAAAGGGGGTGCAGGGAAGTTAGGAGAGAGAGTGGGAGGCTGGGAAAAGGTGAAGCACACGTGGGAGGATAATATGGTGACTTATTTAAAAAAGAGGGCTTGAAAGAAGGAGAAACATTAAATCGAAGAGGGGGAACACTTACTGCAGAAATGCAAACTCGCAGGTTTCAACTGTACCTGACCGAAGGTGCAAGGTGAACTGATGCTAGACATCAGACTGGATGTGGGTGGATGAAAACACAACAGGACCGAAGTCTGAAAGAGTTGTGGAAGCACGTAAAAAAAGGACTAAACTAGAATTACAATTAGAATTTTCCATTAATCTCATTACAGCTGTTCCCATTCAGAGTCTCCAAAGTGGATCACGTGATCTACATGTAAAATTTGGCACCGTTTAGTAATGTTTCAGTCAAAACCACTTAACCAGAGACCAAGTCAAGACAAAACCAAGAGTTTAAGTGGCAGAGACTGAGTCAAGACTAAGCTCTTTTGAACGTGGCGTTGAGACCAAGACGGGTTTTGAGTACTACAGCAATACTTTTTACACCATTTGCTTTTCCTGATGCAACCTGAGCAATTTGATCAGAAAACCACAGCGGTGATCCATCAGTAGTAGGATTTGAACCAAGGAACGTAACTTCTGGTTTACAAGCTTGCCTTAATAATCTCTAATCCCCCTGTTCCTCTTACACATTGTGCTAATGTTGGCACTTTCACTCCCAATCAGTTGTTGTAAGTGTAATTAAATCTATATAATGGTGTTAGAGAGTGAGTGTGAAATGTGACAAGGTTAAATGTCGGTCTATTTTTTAATTTATTTTTTGTTAAGTTCAGTCACATTATTGCTTCACTATGTCTCCATAATGTCGGGGACAGTTTATCTGAAGGTTTATGACATGAACAGCTGTAAAACATGCTGCAATCAAAAACTATTTTCATGATGAAATATCTATTTGTCTTGATAGACTGGGGAGCTGTTTGGCCTTGAAAGTGCCAGAAATTAAGTAAACATTGATTTTTATTATTATTTTTTTCTGAAATACTTTTACTAAGATATGACTCAGTGTTTATTTTCATTCAAACCAACTGTTCACAAACTAGACTAATGAAGTCAGTATCATTGGTTGGAAATGATTCTATTTTGGTAGCTTGAATGACACGCTTTAGTTAATATACAATGTTATAATGTCTGCATGCTTCATGCCTCGCAGGTTCATTGTTTTAAAGACCCTGAACCAGCAAAATCGATTAATTTTGCATCTGCCTGTAGAGTTAGATTCATCGCCTCCTACGAACTGTCCGTCAGTCATCTCTCTCTCTCTCTCTCTCTCTCTCTCTGACCTTCCAACCTTGTCTCTCTATGCACAATGTTTGCCAAGCCTCTGTTTATGAGACAGACAGAGGTCAGGACTGTAAGGTATGAGAGGAATGACACGGAACACACTCGCACCTTTCCAAACAGCTCAGCGCTGCATTAAAAGAGGGCCACCCATTCTGAATTACACCTCAGAGTCACAAATAACCTTCTCTCCTCTTACCTTTCATTTGGCAATTCTAGAGAATGTATTCCATGATCCTATTAAAGTTGAAAGTCGAAACAAACACTGCTGAATTAATGGTGCGTGCCACTTAGTTATTGAGAGGCCTCTTCGTGATCGTATGTCAATTTTAAATTAACCTGTCCTTGCACTGTTTCATAGTTGGCACCACATCCAAGATCCAAGTAACATTGTTTTCTCGTACATAAGGATCTTTATCCTTCATGTACTGAGATGCATGATTGAAAATATGTAGAAGCTTGTATGAAGACAGATAAAAACACAGATCTCAAAACGTTATTTTGTAAATGTAGGAATCAGCTTCGAGATTTGCTTTTAGATGGGCTCAATACTTGTAAATGGATTGAAACTGTTCTTCTTGGAATAAAGAAATACTTTGTACGGTGTCAATTCTGTAACTGCTTGAATGGTACTATTTTAGACTTTTAGCTCTGAGCGCGCCTTCACTCAAAGCCACTCAGATGCATGCATCAACCTTTGTGTCAATTCAGAACTTCTCTATTTGAACTTTGACAGCTACAAAATGCTTCCTTGACTCTTCATGAGTTATAGCAATCATTCATTATAACTAAGTGTCAGTCTTTCTTTAAACACAGCAACAGACTGTGACCATGAAGCAAAGCACCCAGTATGTTATTCCAAGTAATCTATGTTGGCTGTCTCTGCTCTGCTATGCCCTCCAGTCAGGGACGGGACTACTTTCTCTCGAGATGTCGAAGGTGGGCAGATGCCAGCCGCAGGGACAGAAGAAAAAGGGCACTCCTCATTAACGCCACCAACACCTACATTAATCATCTTACCTGAAACCTGCAGGATACCAACTGTGAGCGGGGTACAAAGCGGGGTACAAAGCGAACCAGAAACTTGGAGCTGACTTGTTGTTATGTAGGCCATGACAAAGTAACATTAGTGGTCTGTGTGTGTGTGTGTGTGTGTGTGTGTGTGTGTGTGGAAACAAACTCAAACTAATTGTCTAATGACTCAAAGGCTTCTAAGTAATGTAGGAATGACAGCTTGGTGAGTTTGTCCCGGTCCTCAGTCAGGAGAATGTAGAATATTGTCCAGTGTGGTGCTGCTTGTTGTTCCAGTAAAGCTCATGGTCACTTGATGTTCCTGGTTTCAGCCCTCGGCTGGGGTTGTCTCAGGCTGCTGGATCAAAACCACTTCAACATTTTGGATGAGAACTTAAACACAGACGTAACTCAAAATAAGTCATGATACAGTGAGATACACCATGACCTCCCAATTTCAAGAATACCTTTCTTACTAGGATCCATAATATGATCCACAATGGTGGATTCAAGTTGTTTACATCTTACAAATACAACTACCGGTATATGTTTCTACATTCTATTATTTACTGATAATAATCCGAACAAAGGGGAAGTCACTTGTCAAAATTGTGCCCTTAGAGTTGGATCATTTTATTTTGATGGTGTTGCATTTCCACTCTCTGGAATCTTTTCATTCTTTTATGTCCCAACTTGAGGTGTGTGGAAAGTGAGGGAGACACTGTGAGTATTTGTGAGGTCGAGCCCCGAGGCTCCAACAGTGCTTAGTGTCAGGGAGCTAAATAGAAAGTGTTGTGTCAGAGTAATAGGAGTTGAGAGGAACCTCCTGATATATATCACTCACCAGTGAGACTGGCTGCCTCTTTAACGGACAGGCACACAAACTATCCACTTTCTAATTTTTGTCAATGGTGTAATTATACATTGTGGAGTAAATCTGAAAAAAGAAATGTCTGTGGAAGGGAGCGTAAGAGTGCTTCATAAGGACGGACAGATGGAGAGAAAATCTGTTCAGTTTGGAGAGGTGGGCCTGGACGAGAGGAGTTTAAACTTTTTTTTTTCCGCGTGTGATCGACAGTGAGAAAAAAGAAAATAGGGTAAAAGAGGGAGGAAGGGGGGAAAAAGAGGAAGAGCAGCTGTCCTTAGATGTCAGTTGTCTGAGGGCTGAACCAAAGGACATCTTTTAGTTTTCTCAACTTTGTCCTCGGACACTGAGTCATGCAAAGATATGAAAACAGTATCCTGAAATGAAATTGTATATAGTGGATGGAGAGCGTACTCTCTTGTCTTTTTCTATTTCACGGACCATAAATCTTCCATCAGAGATTTTTTTCTTTAGTTTTTTTTGACAAAGTGAAGTTTTGGGATCAGGGATTGAAATGCAGCATAACTGCAGATTTGAATGTTATCATGATTATCAGTAATCCTCACAGTGTACTGGGTCTCCTACTGTGTATGTACATCACACAACAACATGTTAATAGTGATTATTGCATTTTGTGAAGAATGCAAAGTACCCGGGGAAATGGACCGATATTCCTATTTCCTATTTTAAATATAAAGAAAAATGTCTTTGTATGCTAATGGCAGCACCCATGAGCCAGCAGAGCAGAGTGATCTTTGCTCCTACCAAGTGGACTGATTTTCATAATCACAGGGAGACTCCATGAAAAATTGGGGAGAGCGGCTATCGATTTCTCCTCACACTCAATTGTAGTTTTGGCACACACGGTGACGACTGCATCACCACCGTATGTTAACGTCAGAGCACCGGTGGGACACGTGGAAAAGAATTGTGACTTATTAATCTTCACCCGACGAGCTGCTCGTGCTTTGATTTCTTTTCTTTGCCTCCATCCCTCTGCCTGTATGGCAAATGTGTCCGTATACTGTGTGTCTTTATGTCGTGTACACGCGGACGACTGATGTCTAACATGCACAAATGGCTCGCCGCCCCATTGATTATGAGGCTATTTGTTTTAGGGATGATTTGGGCCCTGTTGTAGGGCTCATGCATTATGCAGAAAATATTGCGCTCTTTGCTGCAGGAGAAAAGCAATAAACGTCCTGCTATCATCCATTATTCTGGGAGGATTAAAGGATAGTAATGTACTTGCTGAGCTCCCACCACTGGGGAACATTGTTTTTTGCTCAATGTTTTTGGGTAATTGTACTCGTGCAGTGTGCAAACTATACCCCGGCTTTCGGGGGGGGGGGGGCTCACCTCGGCGGGGTGGGCCCCGGGGTGCTTAGGGCGATGACTCAACACGCATTCGTCATACAAGCCTACTTTTCTACCCCACTGAGCCAAAAGTGGTGTCCAATTGTGGCTTCAGGGCTACAAGTGGACACAAAAAGCCACAATTAAAGTTTTTTGTATGAATTTCCTGGTCTTGTCTGGACGTCAAACGAATGTCAATTAAAAAGAAAAAAAAGTGCAACTCCTCCGGGAATCAAATCCACATTAACATGCTCAAAATAACCTCTCAAATACATTAACACGCATCAACAAACTAATAATTGACAACAAACACGCATGCCCATCAGAATTAGAAAAGAAAAAGGACCTGATGACCAGAGATTCAGTCCTCAGCACCATCATATACAACACAGTGCTGAATATTAATAATCCAGTTTATCGACATTACCTTCAGACAGAAGCCTCCACAGACCTTGATCAGCTTCCTGTGGCTGCTCCTTAGAGTCCCGAAGATAATTTTTCTTATTAGGAAATCCGAAATTTACGAGGTTTCTCTGTTTGAAATTGAGAGGCTGTCTGATTTGCAGTGATGTTTAAGACTAGCGCCCCCACACATCAATGGTGAGGACAAGAACTGCATGCAGGCTGGCAACTTTATTAAAGTGAGAGAGTGATGATTCACCCTTATGTACAAATAAAAATAGCCTAATTTTACACATGATCCCCCCCCCCCCTGAGTTCGCACCCTGTACTCGTGGACACCATTGCAATCGCTAAGTCTTATAACTTTCTTGCCGATTTGGAGAAATATATTTGTGTCATTATCAAAGGTGGTTACATTGATGAAATATTCAGTTTAAAATCAAACTGCACAACCCTCTTTTCGTGGATATCAATGTGAATAACTGAATTTTGAGGTACATCCCCCTTTTTTTTCAAAGCGTACATCTGCTTGGCTGTCATATTTGAAGTTATTTCCGACAGAAGAACTCATTACTCAGCACAGCAGCAATCTTGTTTCCAATTTTTTTTTTTTTTTTTTTTTAGGTAAAGGCCACTGGATATATTTTATTTACACCCCTGTGAATTATTCAAGTGTTTCTAGATGAAGCTGGCTAGCTAACTGTCTTCTGCCTATGAATGGTTGAGTTAGTCTAATGATTCCCTCTTCCTCCTGTATGTATTAGTGTGTGCCTGCAGGCCTCACCATAGCCAGCTCCTCATCAGAGAGTGTAAGAATTCTCTCTCAGCAAAAAGTTGCTGTCGCAGTTCAGTTGGGACTGGCACCGGGGGAATGAGAGATGGCTTCCCGGACCACTCACTCATGTACCAGATTCAACTCCCCAGGTGTGAGCGGTGTGTGTGCACGGTGTGCATTTGCATCTTTGTCCTACTGTGTCCTATCTGCTTTTTGTCTTTCTTGACTTTCAGGTTATATTTCATTCTCCTACTGTCCGCTGTTACTTTCATCCCTCTTCCCGTCTATAACATCTCATTCTTCTCTCCATCCCTTCGCCACTGATCTCGCTTCTTGAGAGTACTTCCTGTCGGAGCTGACGAGACTCTCAAACAATGTCCACCTGACAAATATCTGACTGCAGGCAGCAGCTATGTTGCTGATTGAGAGGATGTGATTCAGCGGAAATCCTTTGAAACTAAACTGTTAGATGTATAGTTTCTTTTTTTGTTGTTCTCAAAAGTTTAACCACTTGCTTTGTATCAGCTCGCTTCAGCTGCGGCATCAAAAACTGTACATTTTTGCTCAGAAGGCACCTTTCTCATTTCTCCCAGCTCAATAACCTACATAGATTTGTGTCACATTAATTTAGGCACAACATAAAGTTGCACTCATTGACTTGTTGCATTATTATTTCCACCCTATGCTAACATTTAAAAATCTAAATTCTCATGCTTGACCCTGAGTCCAACCTTAGCGAAAAATCCCACCTAATTCCTAATTATTACCTCTCACAGTTCTCTATACCTGAAACCTCAATACATCAACCGTAATCGTTTACCCTGATACCTCTATCACCTAAAAGCACGTACCTCTAAAAACACTTGCCTTATAAAACATTAATGTATGCACTAACCCTAAACACTGTTTATCTTAATTATATATCAGACCATTTACCCCAACACTTATCTTAAGGACCTTAACTCCAAACAACCTCAATAATCCAAATTGCTATAGGACACTGGGCCTTTTTTCAGGGCAAATTGCAGAAAGTGGTAATGTCTCAAATGCTCAATGAACCCGGGGTTCCTGTCCCGATGGACTGTGTCTGAAATATAAATATAAGCTGCTTGTAGAGCAATATAGAATGAAGAGTTCAATCCTAATGGTTCAACCCCAATCCTGAACTTGTTCCACAGTTGTGTTTTTCCTCAGTTGTTGAGCTACTCAACCCCCCAAACACACACACACACACACCCGCACACGCACGCACGCACGCACGCACGCACGCACGCACGCACGCACGCACGCACGCACGCACGCACGCACGCACGCACGCACGCACGCACGCACGCACGCACGCACGCACGCACACACACACACACACACACACACACTGGCTCTCCTTATTCTCCTCTCTCCAGACCCCCAACATTCCCTTCTTACTTCCTCTGATCTTCTGAACATCAATCCCTCATTCCTCAAAGCAAAAACGAGGGGAGAGGAGATGACAAAAATGAGATGACAGATTACCTGCTATATATAGAGCCAGTCTTGTGCCGCTTCCCTTATTCATCTTCTCCAGCCCTCAAGACATTGGATACACCTTTTGCTTTGTGACTGGCAATGCAAATAGACTCTCCCTCTCACTCATCACAGAGCTCTTGGAATTCGGTGGCTCAAGCGCTGCGTTTTTCATAAATACTATCAAACCTGGTGATGAGAGAGAGAGAGAGAAAGAGGGAGAGCGAGAGATTTTCTGGAGCTGTTAGTGAACCCCTGTACTCGCTCTTCAGTCATGACCCAACCTTTCCTTAGATTTGCATCATTTTTTGGGGGCCACATTTTGAAAGATAATTGAGTTCACATTGTACCTACTACAAAAATATCATAGCTTTGTTCACCTTGTTGCCCCTTTGTCTTTAAGTAACGCACCTATCCATCAAGAAAGAGACAAATTGCCATGACCGGAGGTGTAATATCCTGGCTCCCATAGTGTCCATTTGTCCAACTGTTTCTATAGACTATCCTACAGTTTATATTGTCTAGTGGCTTTTGGCGACACATTAAAAAAAGGGACAATCTGTCATTCTTGTCACTCTCTGACATTCGGCTTTTGCTGTAAATTTCCCCGTCCAATGTATCACTCTTGTTAAACGCAGAATGATCGTAATGAAAACTTGTTGTAGTTGACTGTTTTATTTCTACTTCCATCAGTACGCTTTGCAAATCCATATTGATGGTCAGACCTAAAATATTGTGACTAAGCTACTTAAATTTAAATTTTATTCATACATGTCAGGTTGTCTTGCTCTGCTCAAGAAAAACATTGTCAACATTTATCTGCTGATCAAGGGACATTCCTTCCCCATGCCACAACGGTGCCATTGACCACACAGGCAAGAGACTCATCAAAAATCTGAAAGTAAGAATTCGATCACAAACTGCTGAGATTGCTTTCTATGTTTTTTGCTTTCAGATGATGGGGGGGCTTGTTAGCTTAAGGCCAAAATCTAATTTGAATGTAAAAATGCAGACAATAACAGTTACCTGCTTAAATAATACATCATGAAACTGAAGTATCATCTACAATCTAAACAAATTCACACAAAGAATCTTAGTGGGCATGTACTCCTGGTAGTGATGTTGAAAGATTCTGCAGCAGTTGATAATTTGAGCCATTAACACCAGATAGACCCGCTCTCCTCTCCAATCAAAGTGATGGTTTTCAGGTCTTCGTTATCATGACTGAATCTTACTTCATCACTCCATTTAATAAAATGTACATATGATAAATGGAATTCTCTTATATGGCACTTTTCCACAGCTTTAGCAGTCCCCAAAGAGCTTCACAATGTGATTTTCATTCACCAATTCACAAATACAATCACACACCAATGGGACCAATGTGAGGTCCAGGTTCTTGCTCAGCATATGGACAGGGAGAGACGAGTGATTGGACCTGCAACCTTATGATTGAGCTACGACCTGCAAAATCAACTCAACCACAGCGGCCCCATATGGTGGCTTTTCTTTTCATTAGGACAAACTATCAAACTGTTTCATCCCACAGTGATACTCTGATGGATTACAAACTCATAATACTCTAGCATAATACCGTTAAATACTATTTGTTGCACTTGAAAGACAAGTGAGATAGAGGTTAAACAGGTAGACAAACAAATGAGCTTGTTTATTTCCCGCACCCAGAGGGTTTTCGTGGCTGCTTTAAATGTACGACCTTTGTTTTTCTCAAACCAAAGACAAGCAAGAGTTGTCACTTATGTGGTTGTATACGCGTTTCGGTGCATATTTATTCATTCAAAAATATTGCTCTCTCTTTCATGCACTCTATCTTCTTCCGTTACACTTTCATGTCCTGTCTTGCTCATCACCATATCATCAGCATATTGCTGTGTTGTTCCTCTGCCTCTGTCACTATAAAGTATCACTCTCTCCCTTCACATCACCTTTACTTTAATCTTCACAGCACAGAGGGAGGGGAAGAGGGTGAGCGAGGGAAAGAAAAAAAAAAGAGAAGTAAAGGTGCAGCCCCCCCTCGGGATATAATTTATGTTATCGAATATATTTACATCAAACCTGAAGGTAAGGATTTGTGCTACACTGCTGAACCCCTTTACCTCTGATTCTACAAATGAATAAAGATTCTACATTTCCAATTGAATTTTTCTCTCTTCTAGTCCTCATGTCTTTGCCCGTAGCACAATTTTTTTTTTTATTTTTTTTTTTTTTACTTTTTCTTAGATGAAACGCAAAAAATATATGCCAGTAAGGGCAAGGAGAGACAAATTGGAGCCATGAAACTATTTCTTTTCATGCTGAGACGAGAAGGAGAGCTCTGTTAGCCTAGCTGACATTCCACTTAATTTGATTCATTACTGCGTGGGGACGCTATTGTCCCCACATGCAGGGAACTGGGCCAGTCGCGGAGCTTTGAAATATCCTGATGGAGAACGGTTCAACCAACACAGTATGATAAAATATGAATCACACCCGAGCGACGGAGCTTCATATGGACCTCGGTCTGAACTGCAAATTGCCATTGCCGCATCTTTTCCCATCATTTTTGTCAGAGCAAATTGTGAAAACAGATTGTTGGTCGGGAGTAGATCCAACCGGAATCGAGCCCAGGGGGGGTTCATAAAAGGTGAACTAGGCTAGTAGTATGAACTCATGCTGTGAAGTGTTGTACATTATTGGCTTGTTAAGATTCAGTGTAAATGAAACCAAAGGTGGTTTCTACAGCTGAAACTCGTGTGGTGCCTGTTTAAACCAGCATCAGTCCGACTGTGAAACACTGCATTTCTGTTGGTAAAACAATGAAGTGACGCTTTGAATTTCCGCTCACAAATGATCACTTTTTTATTTTTTTTTTATTTTTAGGGTAATTTACTAAAACAGCGGGACAACTGTAGACACAGCACTCAGAAATAAATTGTGCAGTTGTCGGGGAACTGCATTCAGTTTTCACATTAGAAAGATATTACAAATATAGCATTCATTAGACAAATTTGTAGTTTTAAGTAGGGATCTAGTAATAAAGATACAGTAAATAGGGCACTCTTAACAGACAAGGCTTTACTTCAGCTCAAATTTCAAGATGATAAAAGACGTCTTTATTGACGTATTGATTGCATCAAAAGTTTGCATTGTTACAAACAACAGTTAAAACAAGCTTTTATAGCATGTATGTAATTGTACTTTACCGAGTTTCTTAGATGAATCTCCTTGAGTGAATAACAAAAAACAAATAAATGGCCTTTTGGATCCCCCATTGACAGATTTTCGGCTTTTCACGTCAGACAATATGCTCATTGGAAGATGTCAGCGGAGCAGAGTAAGACGAAGTGGCTGCAATATCGCTGACATATGAATGGACTCAGATGGAAAGCAAAGCACAATCTGTCTGGGTGACTTGCTGTTGTATGACTCATGCAGTATGCATACAGTACGGACAACTGGTCGCTGGGTGGTTTTGGCCGCTACAAGTTGCTCACTCATACTGTTGGTGGTGCAAATACGTTAAGAATGATTCATGGCACTATTAGCGTTTATTGGTGACAAAAGCAAATTATGTGTTTACACTCTTTAGCATAACAATGAATTGACTATCCATCCTCATGTTTGAGTGCATTCTATAGGTATCTACCCCACTGTTGTATGCTAAACCATATGTGACTACTTGAAAAATCCTTTTGAATGGTGTTCAGTGTCAGGAATAGTTTGGCAGTCCTGATTGTAGCCACAAACAATTATCACAGTTAAAAAGAAAAATGTATTAATGCCGGGTTAAATTTAATACATTAATTTAACCTCAATGATTCCCTTTATGTAGTGTACACAGTGATCTCTTTGTGCGTCAATCCTTAATGTTTTCCAGATAAATGACTTTGGAAGAACAATGAAGAACGAGGCTTTTCTTTTTGCTTAGAGCTATTTTTTTTTTTACGACGACATCCAGCTGACTTTTAGGTTTTTAATAACGGATGCTTTCTTCTCTAATGACTTCGACACAACAGGCAGCTGCTGTCGTCTGACAAACAACAGTACATATACCATTTCCCTACATACTTTTAGAAATTTGAGTTGGGGTTTGCTTTTTGTAAACAACCAAAAATATAAATATCCAATGTCCGTCATTTCAGGACGTGCAGAATCACGCCCCACGTCGAGGCAAAATCGTATCAAAAAACATCCCACTATACCAAGATACCATTGTGACATACAGTATACCACAAGCACAGCTTTTCAGTGTAATATTCCTAAAAGCACTTTATGTTGATTCATTAACGTACACTAGTGGAAAAAAAAGAAGCCCATTCGAAGGCAAAGGCCCACTGTATGTTGGTGAAAGATAATGTTGATTGGCATGCAGGGACTACATTCATCCATCATACGCCTCTGTATGCCGCCAGAAGTGATTTTGAAGCTATAGCCATCTACCAACTTCATCTCCCAAGCCCTCGCTTCCCACTGCTATAAATCATCATCTAGCCACAGGCCACTGGGCGCCGAGCAAGGTGACACGCCGCCCTGCTACCAGCGCCACTGGAGGTGGGAAACAGTGAGAAGGAAAAGGGAATGAAGGACAGTAGGTTGGGAAGGCAAGAGAAGGAGCGAGCGAGTGTATCTGTCGGCTTGGCTGCCACAGTGGGAGGGGACTCTTTGATGTAAAGTCTATTAGTGTTTGGCATGTAGAGACACAGCTTGGACTTGAGTGAAACCCAGTGTGCTTCGCAACACCTCAGAAACAGTGAGTCCTGGCTACAAGTTCAGGCACAAATGTGTGCAATACCAACAGAAGGCATTCACTTCATCCCAATGTCATACTTTGATGTAACTGAAGGCCTAACCAGTAAAAGACAATAAAAAACTGAGTCAAATATTTCAAAGATTCCGTATAAAGATTCCTGGTATAGCTTCTCTAGAGTTCAACCTATTGGACAGGTACCAAGTATAAATGTGTTCTCCACCAAACAATGACTTTAATCAGTTTTTATGTACAAATGTGTATCAGAAGCAGTGTTGCAGATGTGAGTTAAAATAATGTGTGTGTGAAACGCTATCTTATCTAACCCTGATTCTTTATTGTCCTTGTAGAGTCTTGAGGCAAATAGTGACATTAATATCTTTTTTTTGGTCAGTGTCGTCCTCAAAATACTTTCAGAGGAAAGAGGAATAGTCAATAGAAAAGATTTGCAAGTGAAAAAGACTTTTTCTTTTTTTATCAAGCTCATGAAATTAATCTCGTTTCAATTCTCTTACTGTGTATTAGATCATCTGTAAATGGACTTTTACTTATATACTTAATTTTACTGCTCCAGCAATCTCAACCCGCTTTACATAATTCATTTCACATACCAATGGTGGCAGCTGCCATGCAAGGTGCTCACACGCCAGTGAGACTGGACACTTCAGAACATTTCTTCTCATGGACAAGACAAGAGGGGGGATCGAACCGGCAAGATTTGGATTGGAAAATGACCTTCTGTACCAAATATGCCATGGGAGAAAAAAAGATTGTGGGATTGATCTCAAGTACATTAAGACACATAATTCCTAAACACCAAACATAATTACTCAAGCCTACTAGAATCTGAAAACATTGTAAAATGCCATGTTACTAGACTTTATGACAAATAGATTGATGCACATCAAACAAGTCACAGATGCTCTTTAAAACAGGAATTAGGGTGGAAAAAACATTTACCTGGCTCTGTCACCTTAAAGGAGTAAATGTAAAGCTCTGATTTCACAGTAGTTTATTATGCAGATAATCTTCTACCCCTGGTTTCCATTTGTATACTAAATTAAGCAAACCATTTACTTACGGGCTACAAATTTAGCACATACTAGTGGTATGACTTAAGCACTTCTAATAAAAAAATGTACACTGTAGTGTTATAGTCATATGAAATTCAGTGGATAACATTATATCCGTATTGGGCAACCACTATGTAAGAAAAAAGTTTTTCACTTTCCACGATGTTTACAAAATTTTGCTTCACAAACAATATAGTGTATTTTGTGTTTTACAATTTACTAGTTTTTTTTAGGTTTTTGGCAAATCTGAGATTGGAGAGGAGGTCTACAGACTTTCAAAGTTGATCTGAGTGGGCTTGTATGGGGGGAAAAGAATCAAGTATTTATTATGTTTGATCGTAAATGTAAAAGTCGTCAAGAAATTATGGAAAACGATGTACATGAAATCCATTCAAGTTATCCCTCCAACAAGCATTCAGGAGACATATTATGAAACAGCTTGTGTCAAACACAAAGTTAACTGTAAAAAATATTTAAATGAAAACCTAAATATTGACATTCGAAATTCTGCAAGAGCTCCTTAAATGCATATTTCTTTAGTTTGCTGGAGAAGCAGAGTGGCGGTTGGCAGAGAGAAAAGGACTGGCGTAGGTGGTGTGTCTGTGTACATAACCAACTGTATCAGCACTTGTCCAATGTGATGAGCTCATCAGTTACACAGGAGGCCGATGGGTTTAACTGTGAGCCACTAGAGCGTGGAAAAAGTGTCCTACATGTGCTTGTGTGTGTTTGTGTCTGGGCAGTTCTATAAAGCAGGACTGTGCTGTTAATGTAGGATTTCCGTGTTGGTTTGCGATTTTGGACACTTTCCAAGAGCGACCGATTTGTGATTTTCAATACGTTCACTAGTGAGCAGCAGATCTTTATTTGCCTGTAACAATGGCGATGATTTATACAGCCTTCATTAATCAGCTCTCAAATGTAATGAGCTCATCCAAGAGGGAGCAGAAGGTTATGATAGCAGCTTAACAGGGAGTTGGCTCACTTAACCTGGACTGCAGTGCATCTTACTCCATGCAAGATGATATAGACAAAAAAAATCAAATTTCATTATCACCAGCTGAGGTTTAATGACCCTTGTGTATTTGCAGTAGGAGAACCCCAGCTACCACCGTGCTTGGCAGTCAGACGGCACATTATTGCCCACATCGCATTGTCTCAGTCACAAATGAAGCCATTTACTGAGCCACATTTATCACATCTCAACTGAAATGAAGCAGGCAGCCAGAGTGTAATGGTATGAGATTGACCTAGCAGTTCTCGGTGGGGAAGGCTCAATACAGACATAGTTTTATTTCCCAGTTTATGAAAGAGAAGCAGAGGAAGGTGAAGTTAGCCATTCATCAGCCCTCAGTGTTAACGATGCCGCCCTTGTGCGGTGCTATGAGGGGCACAGCAGGAGCCGGGAAAGAGGCAATACAGGTTGTTGCTCCACTGCCGACGCCCATTTCACATACAGCTGTAATAGCCTGTGGATGTTTCAGGGTTGAATGAATAGCCTTTATACACTGAACATCTCAACCAAGGCAGCAACAGAGTGTCAATATATTATCTTCTTACTTGTCTACAGCATACACCACCAGCTCAATATGTTGAGTACACAGTCCTATGAAGAGGCAATAATAAATACATAGATCACAAGGCCATGATAGTTGTATCTTTATGGGCAAATGTAAAACCTCCATACTAAATAAATCATACCAGTGAATAGAAGGGGGTTTTCCTTTTCTTTTCTTTTTAATAAAAGCAACCATTAAGGGAATAGTTCAGCGTTCTCGAGGACACAATCATAAAGCACTCAGAACAATATTTGGTCATGCCCAAGTTTGCTTTTCCATTTTCAGTAATCGTAGTGTGAGGTTCATGTTTCGAAGGAGTTCTACTGAGTATGTTATGAAACTGTTAAGTTTATTACACAATAGTAGATAAAGCACAATGCCATGTTACTTTTTCTTTGAGATCTTGGTGCATTGCCATTAGGGTGGTGGATTTTCCAAGAGGAAGAAAAGAGGGCTTTTTGTAGATGAAATGTCAAGAAAAAGTCTTCAAGATTTAGGTTGGGCTCAAAGACCGCTTTTATTCTTGCGGCATGAAGGAGCAGCAAATATGTGTCAAAAGCAGACAGAAAGAAGTTCAGATAGCTATCTTCCAATGAGCCTTTCTTTAAAAATATTATTTCATGGTTGCACAGTTTATTGAGGTGTCTCTTTTCATTTGCTCGGATGCTATGTTCAAGAGGGTAGACTGTCTTATGCACCATAAGCTTTTCCTTCGAGGAGCAAAATAAACATGTTATTGAAGTTAACGTTTTGATTTCACAACTACACGTTCTACTGTACAAAATATGATGAGCAAATCATGTCAATTAGATGTGCGCAGTAACATACAAGACTGTATAGATAAAATCTGCACTAGACCAAAATGCTTTTGGCTGCTAGATTTGCTGTGTAACAAATAAACTGCTCACCTGTCTGAAGTGAAGAAAATGCCTCATATCATTCTGACCGAGCTTGTCTTCATGTCAAAAACTATTTATGAGTCAGTAATACATTTATGGCTGCTATATTTGTATTTTTTTATTTGGAAGTCTTTATGGGACTGCGCTGCAGGTATGAAGTGACATGAAAGATTTACACCAAACAAAAGTCTTCACACATTCAGATTTCTGTAATGGTTTTATAATGATTGTCATGAGCCACCTGTCCATGTTGGCACATTTTCCACCCAATCAACTTTATATTAATAGCTTCACGGTCAGGGGGTGCTGCAGTCTGTCCCATCTGAAAATGAACTTAGGTTACACCCTGGACAGGTTATCTATCGAACAATTCAGAATTAGCTGCAAACACTGCTCATAGTAACTAAAGTACCTGGACTACCCTCACATGCAGAAGAAGGACATGAAACTCCAGAAAGAAAGGCCAACAACCACAACAACTACTTGAACAAGGTTGATAAACACTACTGTGTGGACCTGTGCACATTTTACTAAATGTCATGAAATAATGAATCATTGACTCAAACCCTGTTTTTCCTTCATCACGTCACACAATCACATATTTCACCCATGTCTGCGCAACTGGACGTGAAAAGGAAAGCTGTGTCAGTTTGAAACCTACAAAACAATTTCTACTGTTACGCAGTTGTACGATTGGCTGCTTTAAGTCACTGCCTCAGTAAAATCATATTCATTTTCTGATTTCAACACTGCAGTAACTCACATTTTTTTTGGTGTAACTTCAGACATAATCATGCCTGAAGCTGGTACGATGATTGGCTCCCCGAGTGGGGAAATAAAACTACCTCCTCTGATGAAGTTCAGCCACAATGCTTCCCTGGTTCAAATGCTAATGGTCCTGGACTGATTGCTCCGTTTTTTTTTTCATCAAGGGAGAGAGAAAAAAAAGCGAGCCAGGGCTGTAGCCTCTCCCCCCCGGAGCATTTCTGTGACACAGACTAACGCAGACACACAGACGGTATGTGAGCAGTGATTTCCTGATGTCAGCTACAGATGGCCTGTGCCATGCCAGATTAATGGTGATACTAAAAAGAAAAGGGGAAAAAAAAAAAAAATCCATGTGGAGTCTGACATAAAATCAAGTTTCCTCTGGAACATTTAAAAAAAAAAAAAAAAAGGACAGATTTTCTTGTAAATGTTACAATAACTGTGTAAACTTTTGATTTGATAGGATTTTTCCTTTTGGTTTTTCCACGTGTGACAGAAGGTAACTGTGGAGAAATGAATGCAGTCCAGCTTGTTTTTTTGCGAAGTCGGCATTTCCTCCCACATCACTTGACAAGGCTGGTGAAATTAAAACCAAGTCCTATGTTCCATAACCGCATTACTTGTCAATAATTTACTGGTACAGCACTGTGCCGGGGTTTTGTCTGCCACATTACAGGCTTTTCACAACAAATTTCTCACTCACGGAACTCTAGCCAGATAGAGAAAGAGAGCTATGCCGTTGTGTCAGTGGGCTACCCACCACATAACAACCCACACACACACACACACACACACACACACACACACACGTATAGACAGTCGCCTTTCTCGCTCAAGGCAGTTCTTCTGCTTGGTTTGCAGCGCTTGTCCTCTTGTCGGTTAAATGGCTCTGGGTGGCTTCTCCAGTTCACACCATGATAGCAACACTTTACTGTCCCTGCAGTCAGACTGGCATCGTCTATTGTTTAGCTGCCACACTGCTCCAGCTTTGCTCAGCACATTTCAGGTTTTAAGTTTCCCACACTACAGATGTGGTCAAGTCCACACAGCACATGCACGGCATTCACTGCCGACACATCGATAGTTTTCACATCGTCAGGCTCATTCACTTTTAAACACGCCTAAAATATAAGTGTTTTGTGTATTAATGCTTAAAGCAATAACCGAAACCCTTTTGTTTATATATGTGTCTAAGAGGGGCCTGAAGATAAAGCTTAATAATTTCCTTCGCAGCATTGCCTGCATCTTGGGGTTACACTGCTGAATATTCTTGGGTTTATATTGAATCCATCCTGAGTGCAGGCTGTGTAATACCCAGTGGTAGAATTAAGATTTTGCACTTTAAGCAGCAAGTTGTCATCACTTTGTATGCGCTTAGTTTTGCTCCCACAGCGATCAGATGCTGTGGTCTATTTGTAGCCGGTCCCTTACTGGTTTCCCCACCCAGCAGAGTTGACGTGTGAATCCTGCTTTCAACCAGTTGTCAGTGGAAAGTGTATTCTGGGGTGTAACGTGCTAACGGAACGCTTTAGTGTGGCATACATTATTATAAGGCACATACTTCAAAGGGGAGGCCTCTCTGTTTGATTACCAATGCAATGAAATAGCTTTGTAGAATTATTTCTGCTCATTCGCGAATGTTGCTGTTGTTATTTAGCTTCTTTTTTGACTGTAGCCTGGAGAAAGAGATGCAGGCTCCAAATCACCTTTATGCAATATATATTTCATTTGTTGTTGGAGACAGAGCCGAGCCTGAGCTGCTTGTCTTGAGTAATTGGTTAACTAATCAGGCATGTCCGTAATAGAATTTTAAATTCGGAAGAGGTCGTCTTTGGAATATTTTAAATGTGTTTTGCATAATTATACTCACAATAAAAGTGGGGCAAAGGGGCTTGGGTGTTGGCATCATCAGCCTGTTGAATGTAGAGCGTTGGGATTAATTTATTGTTAGGATGGATTTAGTCCATCCTTTTAATTCAGTCAATCAGTTTTAAAAAACAAATTTTTTTTTTTGTTGCTGGTTATAATCCAAGAGACATTTTAGGATTACAGGGTATGCATGTACTGTATGTTCAATGCAGAAATTGCACACCGTTTTTGACCTGTTTTTTGGTCCAACGTCTGAATGTCTGACTAGACATTATATAATATCATGGCATGATATAAATTAGGATAAATACGCCCTATGTTTATCCAGCTGATGGAGGTCTGGCCTTATCTGACCACCCTGCAGTTCAACTGCTCTGCAGTGTGACGGTGGAGCTCCGCTATAACCATGTTTTATCCTGTCCTGCTGGATGTTCTGTGAGCAGTGTGGCTTTACAGGTTATGACCTAACCCAGCTGTTCCCTGGCTCTGCCGTGCTCCCTGTGTTTATCAGTGTGGTCATGGATGTGTGTGTGTGTGTGTGTGTGTGTACAGACCTGGCCGTGCAGCCTCCTGCTCTGCCTTCTGCCACGCACAGTGTGAAGCCGAGCTCATAGTGGGTCATTCGCCCTATTGATCCAGTGAAATCACACCTGACCACTTCTCCGCAGCCACCTCAGGTACTCACCTTCCTTCTACTGAGCCTGCATCACAGTGGCAGGGCATGTATCAACCAGTCCTTCATCCTGTATCTCCTTGTGCAGTTTGTGCAAAATAAGATCCGGACTTGTCTGATAGGGCTGATTTTTGTATTAACAGAGATTGCCTTTTTTCTTAACAGGATGCTCTTTTCCGAATAAGAAAATATAAACTCTGAAAAACAAGCAATGTTAAAGATGAAAGACCTTCTTGAAAATCAAGTTACATCGTGATAAGTGTAGGCTGCTGTCAATGTCACTATTTCTGCTGCTTCCGTTGTACAGTGAGCCATTATTTTTAATCTATATATTGCAAAACTCTCCTATTCATTTCAAAAACCGTAAGTTAGCAATGAAACAACAACACATGAGGAGCCTGAACTTGTTTGAACAAGCAGAGTGGCATTATGTAAAACTGTTATATTTTTGGCCTAAATCATGAAGCATTGGGTCAAGTATTAATACCTTGTGGCAGATTAACAAGTTTTAAAATGCACCATACTTCCTGTTTTCCTCCAGGCACTGCTTTCTTTTAAAAACAGATTCATCTATCAGTTGTACTTTTGGAGTAAATACACTGTTCAGTTTGATTCCCACAACTTCTGCGGTCACATGTGGGCACTGAAGACTGTTGACACTGTATCTGTGATTGTAACAGTCGTGTCTTTGTCTGGATTACTTGTTTCATTGCCAGTAACGATTTTGTACAGCAGTCTTTCATGTGCTTTCTGTATTTATTTTTTATTGCACGTCAACCTTTTTTTTTTAACTCTCTTTTTGTCATAGGTATTTGCAGAAAAAAAAAAATCTATATTTTGCCTGAAATAAACAGTTTTTTTTCCCTCAGATGAAGAACAACCTCGTGACCCTACTTTTCGGAAAGTCTGTATCCGAAATGGATGGATTAAAGTTGTTTTTCTCTGCTTGCCCATCTATCTGTCATGTTGTATGAAGCATAAATCACGTCCTGGAAACAGACGCAGACCTGTTGCATGTCTCAATTTAAGCCTCGTCAAAAGCAACAGAAGAGTCTCGACCTGTCCTATGGACATAGGTAGTAATTGTTCGCTCCTCAAATAGATATTTTACCACTGTGTGAAATACTTTATTTCACTTTACTTGAGTATCTGTTTTGCTGATGACTTTTTACTTTTACTTCCACAGATATGCACACTTTATTCTTTACATTTCAACACTCTTTTGAAGAGACATAACAACACGGTGAGGGAAAGAAAACTGGGTGACAGATGATAACAAGAACACCACCACTCATCAATGACATGGATAAAAATCCAGTATTTCACCTTAAAATACATTGATTCAAATTACATAAGACAATTGCATGTTTAATTCAACTGTATAATTGCTGGTCATGTTAATTGTGTATGCATTGCTTCCATTGACCTTATCTGTAACATTCTATTGAATGCTGTAGTTGATGCCTTTCTCACTCAAAACACTTCTTTTTCCCCTCTCCCTTAATCAGTATGTTTTCTCATGAAATACTGCAGTGTCCCCCAAGAACTAACCTGACTGTATACAGTTTCTAAACACAACAACAGAGCAGGAATTTGGACTTAAATGGGATCAAGATACTTCAAAAGAGGTGTCTTGTATTATGAAACCAAAAAAAGATAATGTTTTTACGACTGTGATTCAGTACATAGCCGAACCTTGACTTTTCAACATTTCCATGTTTTTTGGTCCCCACAAGCATTAGTACATTTACCTCATTAAAGAAAGTGATTATTTTTACCACCACTCTTTGTGGACATCCTAATGAGAGAAATGTACTTTGTACAACATCATAGTGCAACTTTTGTTCATATGTGAAGGCATATTAGAGTCAATATTTAACCTCAAATGCATATTTTTGGACAAGCCAGAGCACCTTGTAGAAATCCCAAATGCTCACAGGGAGAACATGCAAAACCCATATGGAGAATCTCACGAGCCTGGACTCAAACTGCTTATTTTAACTTCAAATCAAGAGTGAAGCCCCCCTTTTGTTTTTTTCTAAAACGGAAAATGAAAGACAAAAATCAACCTTACCGAATTATGTTGGAGCCATGGTTTGTAGATGTTTGTAAATGCATTTAAACCTTTTAAACAGTTTAACTTCATTCTATAGTCATACATTTTGAGTTATTCAACTTCACTTCTCTCATTTTTATTTCTATTCCCAGAAGTCTCTGTAAGCTGCACAACTATTTTTGTTGAAGTGGAAACCTTCAGAATACATTTGTTGATCACAAGTAAAGGACTTGTAGAAGGTTCTGTTGACCAAGGATTAGGAACAGAAGTCTCCGTGTCACAATGTGCAATCCCACGCACTGTGGTATATGAAAGAGGAACGCAGGTCATAAATAAGCTCTACTTGACATTTGGCTAAAAGGTTCCACGTTGCGCTGGCTTAATCAGGGTTTTATCTGCACTTTGCATGTCTTTAACAGTCAGCAGTGAGATATTCACTGTACATTTTCCAATGGCATCCAGTCTTATCACTTATCAGCACCTCACATCCGACTTAATGATTTCTTGTGAGACACCTCAAGACGTCGCTACTATTTTTACCCGACAGCAGCTGTGGCATTTAAATGGCGGAGGAAATTGTGTCAGTGGTTATTTTAGGAGTTTTACACACCGGGCCTGACCATATAACGTATGTGTGTGTGTGTGTGTGTGTGTGTGTGTGTGTGTGTGTGTGGGGGAGGGGCAGATTTAGGAGAAAGGAAAAAGAAGAAGGTGAGAGGGGCTTTTTTGACCCCGGTGAAAGTGAGGAGGAGATCAAGTTGCCGGTGCCACTAAGTGAAGCGGCTATTCCAAGCAGCGGTGTACAGTTTCATCTTTGTGATGTTGGAATACCAATCTTTAGCCTGGTCTGTCTGTCTCTCTAAGACGCTGTGCTAATTCAGAGCTGTCTTCCAGACGCCCCTTCACCCCACTGAAGTCGTGAAGTGAGAAGTCTCATTCTGCTTCACAACACAGGTGTACATGCTGTGTGTGTGTGTGTGTGTGTGTGTGTGTGTTTGTGTACGCGCGTGTGTGTGTGTGTGTGTGTGTTGACGACTGCAAATGTGGCTGTTTGTTTTGAGATTGAGTGATACGCAGATATCCCCCACCAGGAAATTGCGCTTGTGTCGACCATTATGTGTCAAGGTGATCTCTGCTCCCTAATTTTGGCGTGTGCTCTGATCACTGCAGCTATATGTTATACCGAGCTGCTCTGGTGGTCCAGCTGTAATTAGCTCCTAATAGCATGAGCCACGTCCATTACCTGATATCTCCGAAGATTTAATGCACCACAGGGCCAAACAACACATTCTCTTATCATTCTCAGCTTATCTCTCCCTTGAATAGCATTTTCAGTGGTGTGCCATTACTTTGAGACAGCCGGGGTGGTTTACTAATTGCGTCCTCAAGGCTTGCTATATGAACCACATTTTCTGTGAAAGCAGTTTCCATAAGACGCACTATAGATAATCAAATTAAAGCAAACACAGTTTAAGGACCTCACTCTTTTTTCTTTTTTTGTTTAATACACTGTGGTGAAGTAAACGCGTCGTATAAATGTCCTTTAATATGCAAAACACCAACACGAGAGGACAAGTTCCTCTCCGGCGTGCCTAACGAGCTGAGGCAACTAACGGGCCAAAATAATTAGTCGTCACCAGCGATCACCACGCTCGTTAATCAGCTTAGAGCAAACCGTGAATGCATGAATAGCTTTCATACTAGTCCTAAATCCACAGAACATTACAAGTATGTAATTACCAGCTGGATTACAGGGAATGTGTAAGTCATCGTCAACCATGCTGTAATTCAGAATCTGCCTCCACGGCAGTCGTTGACTGGTTATGCTCAAACGTGAATGTGCTGGAAGGACAAAGTCAAAATGGTGAAAGTACTATAAATCAGCGGGAAGCAGTTAGAGTGACTGATGAGCGTTGAGATCTTTGTGCGTATCCGTGTCCCGCAGGTTAAGCATAAACTGCCGGTTTGTATGTGCCTGTATGATAAACAAACCCCACATAGGTTCAGGTCGGCTTACAGACTAAAGGGGTTGGTAGTCCTGACAAGATATTCTTGTTTTGAGCCAACCAGGTTTTGTCTCGTGCTGCATGGTCAATGGGATTTATGACAGAACTTGACCTGCTCATTATTGCTCAGTGTCAACCGAGCTCTCTCTCTCTCTCTCTCTCTCTCTCTCTCTCTCTCTCTCTCTCTCTCTCTCTCTCTCTCTCTCTCTCACACGTCATTTCTCCCATGCTCCCAGCCTGCAATAGGTGTGGGTTAACTTATTTGCATGATTTGCTCTTGCGTCTTAGCTGCTTTTCTCACTGCATATAGATGTGTAACTCATTCACATGTGGTCTTCCCACATCTACGTGGATACAGTGATTGTGTATTATTGGTGTGCACCTGTTTGTGGGTGTCTTGTCTGTGTGTGTGTGTGTGTGTGTGTGTGTGTGTGTGTGTGTGTGTGTGTGTGTGTGTGTGTGTGTGTGTGTGTGTGTGTGTGTGTGTGTGTGTGTGTGTGTGTGTGTGTGTGTGTGTGCGTGTGCGTGTGCGTGTGTGCGTGTGTAAGCTCCTATATTGTGCGTTTTTTGTCTTTTAAATCGAGAGTGAGCTGATATTATGCGCGTCACGTCACAGCCAATTAAGCCCCTGCTTACTGGAACCCCTTTAAGTGTGATTTTTCACAGGAGTGAGTGTGAAATCTCAAGAATCGAATGGAAATTACACCGGCTCTATATTCAGAGAAAGAACCAGCCCTCTCTATAATTCCTCTCATCTAAACCTGTTTCTCCAGGTTACTTGCCTAATGAGTGTGCTGCAATCCTGGCAATTTAGGTCAGACCTGCAATTTGTGTTTGAATGCTTACATTCAAGCTTGAGTCGAAATTGGAAACATCTGCTCATTTGTTTTATGTGATGTAATCAGTTAAGGGTTTAAATATTGAGAAAATGGTGCAAAAAGTGAATAAAATGTGTAAAGTAACAGAATCTATTAATATACACACTCCACCTGTGTGGGAGTGAAACCGCTGCTTTCCGCATTAAAAAAACATTATACCCGTGAACCAGAGCTTTGTTTTCAGGCACTCACTGTAAGATTGCTTGGAGACTTGTGCCCTCACACCATGTGCATTCCTACAGTTTCCCGCATCCAGTATGGTCTCTGGGCAGACCTCTACTGTCTCCATTCTTGGCCCTGAATGTGACCCCCCATGTTACCATCGCTAGGTGTTTACGATTCCTCCCTGGGAGCTGTGGTTGGATGCTGTTAGAAGCTGTGTGTGATTTAAGCCTCCGCTGGGTTGAAAACGATCTTTGGACAGGCTCGTGGCTGAAGCGAGGCCTCCCCGGGATTCATGTGTGAAACCGAGTGTGTGATGCAAGGATAACTGCAAAGTGGAACTGGCTGTCAGTTTGTATTTTTAGATGGCAAATTTGTTAACAATCTCCCTCGGTGTCTCTCACTCTCACCTATCTGGTTTCTCTGGTTTGCAGTCTTAATGTCCCATCTGAGACGTTGGATGGCAAACAGATGAATGGGCATGTATTTGTATCCCAAAAGACGCGGCTTGCGCTTTTATTTATTCCGCCGTCTTTCTTCACTTCACCAAATGGGCTTTGGGATACTTCCCAGCAGTTGGACAGTAGAATTTCCCTTTTTCTTTAAACGAGGTTTAAAAATAATTCAAATGTAGCCTATGCGTGAGAAAAAGGTTTATTTTTATACAGAGCGTTTGAATAATGCTTCTCATCTGGGTGTTGTACATTTCAGTTGGCCACGAAGTTGTTGTCTCGATGGAAAACATCACACAGCTGCATCGCTTGAGCCAGAAGTGTGTGTCTTTACGTTTTTCAGTGCACAAAATGATCTTCCCCATCTGTGTTTCCTAGTACTGGCATGTGTGTGTTTGCGTGTGTGTCTCTGAAAAAAACCTAAAAAACAACAAAAAAAACAAGGCGTAACCTTGTCAAATAGGGCTCCATCATGTGCTGATCATCCCCCCTCATGTGTCTCCGGGACAAATGTGTGTGTCTCTCTCTCTCTCTCTCTCTCTCTCTCTCTCTCTCTCTCTCTCTCTCTCTCTCTCTGTGTGTCTCTCTGGATCCCTCTGACTTCCTAATAGCCCTGTCGGACTTCTCGCAGTTTGAAATCAGCTCCTGCTGATGCGATGATTCACACAGGAGATTAAACTCTGGCCATGATGAGCAGGTTACTAGTGAGACGTCGGCCCCTTTGGGGGAAAATTCTTCCATCAGAACACTCAAACATAAAAGAGTCTCCTCATTCGGCTTAAAAAAAAAAAAAATCCTTGCTTTTCTAGTGCGTTTTCTTGTTTTTGTTACACAACAGCCAACTGCTTCCCCAGACTCTCAGGTTGGCGGAGAAACAAGCTTTTTTTCTTGCTGTTGTGTATTCTTTTTTTGTTTTTTTGTTTTTTTTTTCTTCTTTTTTTGTTTTTTTTAAAAGAAAAGGTATTCAGTTTAAAGAATAATAAAAGTGTGAAATATTTACTGAGAGTTTTTTTTTCATATTCATTAAAATTGATTTTGAAGTACTTTTAACACTTTAAACTTCCTCAAGTTCTCTTTTCGTCTAAAGATTTGGGCTCTGTTGGACATTGAGCAAAGTTAAGTAACAGTCATGTTTGTCTTTGTACTTCCCCACCGCTGTCTTTTTATCTTCAGAATGTAGAAAAAAGAAGGAAGAAACCCTGCATCACCCACAGCACTCTTCCAGAGAATTGCTTAATTGATATTCCAGGCTTGCCTGTCCACCCCTGAGGCAACCCCGGTCTCTATTAAACGATACAGGATAACCAACAAAACTTATTTTCTTGTCGATCTAAGCAAAATGTTTGAGCGCACGACCCAGGAGAGGAAGGAATTCCTAGAGAATGAGCTCCAGCCGAGAGAGCGTTTTAGCATCCCAGTCCTCCTATTTCTCTCTTCTATTAGTGGGGAGTTATCAGTAGATGGAATCCACAAAAGTAAATGTCTCGCAGGCCGGTGATGAAAAGCATTTTGGTTTTTTTCTGTCATGATACAGTGTATGTACATGATATAGTGTACTGTAGGTAACAGGTGTAAATCCTCTGAGGGCAATAAATGTGATAGCCCTGCCTACGTAAAGAAAACAAAAATGGGACAAAACATCGTATCCCATTTTGGTTGAATTGTGTGTACAAAAGTAAAAAAAAAAAAATCACACCACAAACGAGACAAAAAGAGAACTAATTAGACTGGAAGCTTTAATGTTTCTCATTTCTTCAGTCGCAGTAAGGTGGAGGAAGATGACATTTTCAGATTTCTGCGATTTTATTGAAATCCTTGTCGCATGCAGAATGTTTTGCAAACATGCCTGACACATATACTGGAAATGATAGACAATAATTCCATCTCAGGACTCAAGGCTAAATACCTTTGTATATCGCCTACAAACTCCCCATGAGAATTTTGTTTTTGTAAATTTTCACATCCCCATTGTGAAATTTCTTGTCCCTCATATTCTAACAGCTGTTTGCACGATATTAAAAGATCAGTGTCCTGCTGTGAACTTTTCTTCTATATTCATGCTCATAATTGCCAATGTTCCCTGTCATTATGTTATTAAGAGCAGCATGATTGGCATCTGTCACATCTGTGTAGTGCTCTGCGTCAGTTTGCGTCTTATCTCCTGTGTTTAACTGGCTGTATATCCTGTGCACTCAGCATGCAAATGGTGCTGACGGTATGATTTAACCAGCTATACTACTTGAAAGAAAATGCGTGATGTGATGGAAATTTGTCATTTGATAAGCTTTTAACACACGGTGAGGGTGAATACGACACGTTGTCCATTAACGTCTCACTCCTATTACGAGCTGCTTCTCCATAGCCTAATGCTCACACCATCTTTCTAGGACTATCCCCAAGATGTGGATGCGATTTTCCACCAAGGTCAGCCATTAATTTTCCAGCCTGTGACAGTTCTGTGGTACAGATATGGGTCAAAGCTCTGTGTAGCCCTCTTTTTTTTCCCTGACCCCTCACTAAAGGGCTTCAGGAGGAAGGGAGGGGGGGGGGGGTAAAGGTATTGTACACATACAGTCACCGCTTCTTTCGAGACGTCTCAGTGGAGTTCCAGTATAAATTTAGACTCTCCCTGCTCCCCACCAACATTAAGTGCTGAGAGGAATCTACAATGATCCTTCATTGATTCTGCAGTGCCATATGGAGGCCCATTAAATTGATTGTGGTGGCGGCAACAGGAAGAACAGCACGCTCCACGTCAGTAGATTTCCTCAGCATTGCTGTCACTGCTCCCAGGTTTCTGTTTTACAGGTGAATGATGCCACATTCTTCCCTGACTGATTGGTTTTCTCATTATTTCTTAATCGTTTACCACACAGACAGCTAAGTAATCATGGCTTCATCAAGCGTGGGCCCCACATGGGACTAATGTGCATCGAGTCAAGTGAATAGTGAGCACTTTGGTACATTTCCCTTGTCTCAAATGATGCTGCATATACTTTGATGAGCCTCGTATTGTACTGGAGGTTCCCAGTGGACAGACTCCTGCTGAATCAAGCCAAGATTTCTTTATTGAGAGAGTTGTGAATGGTGGTAATGTTGGCCATCAAAACACATACTGTCCCGGTTTCATTCCCATTGTCTCACTTATAATGAATTTACAGTACACCAGCCCACACACACTGTGCCTTTTGCCAGCCTGTATCTTCCTCAACAATGAATCAAGTCCTTTGTTTATTGTATGCACATTATCACTGCTATTAAATCTCATCGCGAAACCCCCTGCCATCAGTCCTCTCCAGTCCCTCACAATCTAACGTGATCATATTCAGATGAGGCTTTGCAAATATTTCCCTCCAAAGCCCAAGATGACATTTTCTTCACTGTATTCATTCCAAGGTTAGCAAATAAATGAGCTTTTCAGGGTGCCTGTGCCATGTGCAATATGTGTCGTGGGGGGGAAAAAACTGTAAATTAAACATATATTAAAATATGGATGTGACAAGATTCATATAGCTCCCTCCCCTCATAAGAAATCAGTGGAAATGGGGGGATGTGAGGCGGTCCATTTGAGAAATCGAAAGTTCTTCAAATATCGTTAAAGATGAACGCATGAATCATTCATAATGTGATCCTCTCTGAGCATGATGGGCGCCTCATCTCGCCATCCATCTCTCCCCGTCTCTCTCTGGCACCAATTCACTTCTTTTTTTGCCCCCTAATTTTCTGTTTCTCAAATCTGCGCACGCACGCACGCACGCACGCACGCACGCCCAGAGACTTAAAATGCCTTATGAGGACATTACATTGACTTACATTCATTTAGTACAGAGTCAATAATACTTGATTAACCTCACACACACACATACACAGAGAGAAAAACATCTAATTTTCACCCATTTTCGTTCTTTTTATTTCGGTTTTTGCTGTTATATTCATTTATTGCCGGGGCAGTCTGGAAATCATTCAGCTATTCAGACAACATAGTGACTTTTATCAGTGTTGGGAAGGCAGATGGAAGCAGAATAATAAATGCTAAATAAATTGTCCCGCTCTCTTTTTGTCAAAGTTATATTTTTCAGATATTCTCTCAGTGCCAAAAATGTAGCTTCACAAGTGTCTCTAAAAAAAATCAGCTTGCAGAATAAAACTTGCTTAGGTCCTGATGGAGCCAACATTTAATCATTTTTACTTTTTTTTTTTTTTTTTCATTTAAAACTTTTACTGGAAGGGACAAACAAAACCAAGCACTATAATAATGTGCGGGGAGACTGAAAGTTACTATTTCATGGCTAATTAAAAACAGGTTTGGTTGGTTGGGGGTTGTTGGGTTTGCGGGGGGAAAAAGACAGAGCGAACACAATAAATTGAGAATAGTCACCAAAATATAATCTCCTTGCCCTTTTATTTTCAATTTATACACAATGTTCCACCGTTCTGGAGCGTCATAGTGCCAACAGTGATGATGACAAAATACAGCAGCTTTAATTCGGCTTCCCTTTATAAGCCTTCTGCACATGATGGATGCAAATAATGCTTTCCATAAATCACTCATACTTTAGGTGTCTACACATGCAAATGGGAATGAACAGAGATTGCTCTCACACTAGATTTTTGCCTCATTGCTCTTGGTTTTTCTAAGTTTTATCATCTCTCTGTCATAATGACTCTCACGCTTTCCATTCATTTACATTTATCTTCGATAACGATTTTCACAATTTATGGTTGTGGGGGAGTTGGTGTTGATCCTGGCCACATCACTCGTCCATCACTCGCAGAAAGAAAGTCGCATACATGCATATTCACACTTACTAGAATTAATCTCAATTAATTATACTCAAGTGCATCTTTTTAGACTGTGGTAGGAAACCAGTGTACCCACAGAAAAAAACCATATATGCACAGAGCATGCAAACTCCACACTGAGAGGGCCCCAAACTTAATCCAGACTCAAACGTGGGACCTTCTCTTTGTGGGTGGAGCGTGCCGATCGCTATACCACTGTGTAGGTTTCATACTTATTCTGTGCAATGCCTGATACTTTCAAACATCCCATCATGCGCATTTCACTCTGAAGTAACACTGAACTATTGATGGTTTTCACATGCATTGCTTACAGGATGCCATGAAATACAACAGTGAAGCTTTTATTTGACTGGGTGTATTTTCAAAAGAAGTGTGTGTTTGTAAGCGAGTGAGTTGGTGGAGGTAGATATACAGTGTCCGTGAGAGAGATCATGTGGAAATACTGTAAGTGGAACAGACGTGTGTGTGCCGAGAGCAAGGCCTACTGTGAAGTGATGGGAAAAAAGGAAAATCTTATCCGCAATAACTTTTACAGAAACAGAATCAGTAATAGGTTGGTCAATCCTCTGGAGGTTTTTAGTGTAAAAGCTCAGAAAGCTTTACCTCGAGATGGACAGTCATGTTCGAGTTATCTAGTAGCACCGTCTATGAAATCCTCCAGTAAATGTTTGATCAGGTCCATATCTACCAGAGAAAGGCACTCATGGTTTATGTAAAGTGCAATAAGAGTTTTTGTTGTTGTTGATGTTGTTAATCTCCCTGGATTCTTGTAGTCTCATAATTCTGAATCCATATTTTACAATCCGAGCAAACAGGTTACAGTGTAACATTTAAAAGCAGATACCAGGATGGATGTGTTCTTATCTTCTTACCAACATGCAACACTATGGCAGGCTCAGACCTTCATATGCAAATCATTCTAATGATTAAACTAATCCAAAATGCTGCAAAAACAGCACCAAGACACTGCTTATGTGCATACCTCTGAGTTTTCAGAAATCAAACTTGGATTTCTCATAATTTCCCATAGCGATGTACAGTAATGGGCATTTTACAACTCAAGCTGCTTCTCTCCAATAACAATTGAAAATTATTATTGTCAATGTTTATTTTCCCTCTTTATCATATGTGTTGTATCATTGTGTCGTCTGGAGCAAAACCAGGGTGTTTTAGACCCGGTGTTGAATGTTGGGATGAAACTGAATGGAAACCAAATGAAAGAGAAGCAAATTAAAGGGAAAAAAGCCGAGTATCAGAATGGGAATAAATGATGAAATTCAGACATAAGAAAATTTAAGTCCATTGGTAAATGGCTTATGTGGACCAATTTGTCTAAAAAAAATAGAACTGTCTTTCCATTAGATCAGACTTTGACAATTATATTTTATTAGGAATATACAGGAAATCCAGTATTGAATCATGAATCAATAAAGTTAATTTAGGATTTTTTTATTTTGGTATTACTTTCAATGTGTGAAATGTGAAAGTTCAGTTGTGATTCATTTCAAATCCCAATTATTATAATTTTTTTCCCCCCAACCTGGGCTGCTGGTGAAGTTGACAATGCTACACTTTGAATTTAGATGGTCAGTTCTGTGAAGTCAGACATGAAACCTGGACCACTTCAGCACTAGACCGTATTCCAGCCACATCAGTTCCTATACTGATGGTGATGTTTCCTCCTCCTCAGCTGCCAGCTTACCCATGTAACAGCTATGTTCCAATTTTACATGTCCATATCTTTTTATATGGAACAGCACAACGCCCGCCTTGCACAGCCTGCGGAAAAGTAGTTTGAGAGTCCACGTGTACAGCTTCAACTCAGTGTTGCATGATTTAGTATAGGGATAGACGTAATCCGTTTTTATCCATATGTTATAGGGCTGCAGCATGAAACTATCTATTGTCCCCGCAATCTGTTTCATCTCGTATCTTCAGGGTGTCTAACGCAGAAGCCAGTGTAAAATAACATTGACTTATGCTGAAATGAATAAGATTACACATGCAATATTCATTGTATCTCTCCAAGCTTATCCCAGCACACCCATGTACAGCACAACTCATTTTCCCTGAAGCATTTCAATTTAAGGGTACAGTTGCGTGATATCCCAGCCTTTTAAAACTTGTGTTAGTGGAGTTAACTTTGCCATATGTCTCATTAATAAACAACTCTCCCATGCGACTGTGATTTCTATTAATGTAAAAGATGTATTAAAAAGAATAGGGTCACCTAAAGTTCAGTGGTTATGGTATAGCACCGATGAATAATGTACAAACATGTTCCAAACAAACTTTGCTGTTATCAATTAAATTTTTCCGATCCATTGTGTTGACTTGACCATTTTGAGTTTTGCAATATTTCTTGCCAACTTGTCTATGGATGTGCTTTCTTTGTCTGTTCCTCCTAGATGGCTAAAGCCTGTGCTAAAATTTCAATAGCGGACTTTCTTGGCCACATGTTGATCTTTGTGTGTTTTTCGGGGGGGGGGATAGAATATGCATGCAGATTAACTACCAACCAGCATATTTGCGCCAGTACTTTCTAATCTATATTTGTGCATATTTCTGGGTTGTAGCTTGGCCCGCGCATTTGTGTTTGTGTGCCGTTTTCCCTCCCACATAGTCCAGGTGGCACAAGCAGGCATCCCTTCCGGCTTCCACTGTGAACACACACACACACACACACACACACACACACACACACACACACACACACACACACACACACACACACACACACACACACACACACACACCAGCTCGATCCGGTGGATGACTGCACGTTTCTACGGATGATTAGATTACGTAAGAAAACACGGCAGAGTCCTAATAGTTGGTAAACCCAGATTACGCAGGATTATCATCCCTTTTGCTCCGCCTGTGTTCCCCCTCTGTGGGTGGATGTGTGCGTCTGTGTACAGGGAGGATGAAGCAGGAGGATGGGGGGGGGGAGGGATGATGTGTGTGGGGTGGGGTGAATGATGCTGCAAACACCAGAGCCAGATGGGACAGAACCCCTAAGCAGCTTAGAGTCACAGTAATCACGCAGGCTAAGTTGCCATCAATGGTGTATGTGCATGTCTGTGCGTGCGTGTCACATGCATGTAGATGCGCGTTTGTGCAAGTGTATGGCGCGTCATACGTTACACACAAGTGCTGACATCAGAGACTGTGAGAAAGAGGGAGAATCAGTGATGGAGCAAAGGTTCTCATGCCATCGAGATGTTGGAGATGTGAGAGAGTGTGTGAGTGAAAAAGTGAAGCTTAAGCGAGAGTGTGTTAGCAGTGTGAGAAGAGATAATAGAGACAGAGCAGGTCAAAAGGTGGGATCACTTCACTTCTGTGCCAGTGAGATGTTACAGAAACAATGGGGCTGGGAAATGACACTGTTTGTGTCACGCTGCACAGATATCTGCCCCGGGGGATCAAGAATCAATAATCCACCGTCAATAGCAATCAGCTTTGAAATTCTGCATAAAATTGATCACGAGCGGTCAAAAAATGCAAATCCTCTCATATCTGAATATTTAACTCGGCAGTGCAAGCTTTAATAACACATACAGTAGTATGCAAAAACACGGGAAGAGCTCTCATGTCTTTTAAAAGCATTTCTGTTGTGTTCCTCCCCTGCATGATGAGAGATTGAGAGAGAGAGGGGGAGAGTAATAAAGCAAACTGTAACACCCAAGAGAGAAGCTTGCATAGATGTATTTACCTACATGAATATTCAGTAATGGGGCTGCAGCACTTCACAAAGGGAAGTAATCACTGATTTATTTATTAGTGTTTTTGACGTGCCATGCAATTATGGTGCTGCAGGCGAGCTGCCATGCTGCTCTCTGCCCTGCCCCGAAGCTGTGCGTATATCTGTGTGACACTGCTTCAGTTCAAAGCCGAAATATTGATTTTTTCACAATCAATAGTGATGATTGTTGTTGGGCAGGCAAAATAACAGTGATCGATAAATGATGGATACATTTTGAGCGTCAGTGGAGAAGAACTCGCTTTGTTTCTTCTTTTTTTTTAGCACCAAAACCTCCTCAAAGCAATCAATCATTCTTAATTTGTGATCGTCTTTGTTCCAACTGTTTGATGCAGAATTATAAATCCCGGCACTGCTCTGGGTCTCTACCTCTCATATCACCTTGTTTAACTTTCATTATTTTCCCCCCCTCTCTTCATCCTTTCCCTCTCGTTCTCTCACATCTCAAAAGGGTGATGCTCGCTAACCCCACTCTCCGCTCATTCAACATTCAGCTTTTGCTTTTGATGGAATTAATTTGAATGTAAATGATGCTGTGATGGGAAAGCTTTCATTGGCCCTAGCGACCCAAATAAATAAATAAACAAAACAAACAAACAAACAAAACAAAAAATCGCACAGCGATACCACCCGTGTCTCTCTCCCCCGACGACTGAGCCTGTCCGCAGAGCGGGAGAGAAAAACAACGCCACAGTACAGAGCCATTAGTTTCTCAGAGGACATTAACTATTGGGGGACATAATGAAATTACATCGTCACTCTGTGGATTTAGTCAATAATTTGATCAATAAATGTCTCAATTTGTAATCACCACTCTACACTAGCAGGACAATTTGTGTCTTGATGTATAGCTCTTAAGGCCTTTACATGCAGCGGAACATAGAAACTTGTCCTCTCTTCCAGTGCTGCGAGAAATGGATGTCTTTATTGTTTTCTCACAGTCCTGGATTGAAGTTTTGTCAGCTTGTTCCTGACACATCGTCTTGGCAGAACCTGTTCCTCATGTTAAAGCCGACAACTGTTGTATGTCTGTTAATGGAGAAAGCCAGTGAAGAGGTGCAGGAGTTCCGCAGTCTTCTGTGAAGTGTGAAAGTTTGTGAAGACGGAACACATTTCTCTGTTCAGTATGTATTCACTTTCACTGGATGGGAGTGGATTTAAATACATTACCTGTTTTATACCAAAATCAGTTGATATGTTTATCCCATAATGGAGAATTAAACACAGTTTAAAAGATAAACAGACTCCAAGAGAAAGGTGCATGAATAAAACTAGTATATGGACTGTCTTAATAGTACTAAAGTGATACAGCTTTCCCCATTATTGTTAGACTTCTATTGCTCATATAACAAAACAAATAGTCAGTGACAACACTGTCTCCCAGAGAGAATATGCATTATACAGATGTCGAGCGCATTCAATGAGGTAAAGGTTACGTTCAGCTAATAAACTGCGACCTGTCTGTTCCGTGCTCAGGGTGGATAAACCTCGGAGTCTGATCATAACAGACTCTGCCAACCCCACATCAATCATATCCCACATGCTTATGCCAAGTCGTAATATTGGGTCAGATGCGGAACTTCAGTAGACTTTGTCACATTATAAAACATTAAGAGCTATTGAGATTCATAGGTGATAAAAAACCATAACTCTTCTGCCAGCCATATACTTTCATTTTGAAATATGTCTTTATTTAAAGCTCCCACACTTCTGGTCTTGCAAAACATTATTTCAGGATCTGAAATAGTTTCCCTCACACGTACCACATCAATCTATGGCCCAGAAGTCTGACTGAGGTTATGTTTGTGCAGCAAAACACAAAGATGAAACGAAAACCATAAAAGTTGTCATGTAAGCTTTTTGACTGATATTTTTCCTGTCACATTGCCAGATGTTCCAAAATGTGAATATTTCCTCATTATGTTACTTTCCCTTTCGAGCACAGTTGTTACTGCAAATTAATTGAATATACATGTGCTTTCTAGGAGTCTGGGTAGTCAGTGGAGGACAGGTATCTGAATAAATGATGTTACAGGTGGAGTGGCTTGCCTGCAATATGAATGTGTGTCCTCCTTTCCAAAATGCCATCTGCACAATTGTCCAACAAAAGGGAGGGGAGTTTTGTATTGTAATTACACTCTTGTTTTTGTTTCTTTCACTTTTAAAGGACAGCATTATTTTAGGATGGACTCAGATGTCAGACACACACAGCTTTCGTAGAGATCTGAGTATGTTAAGTGACGGATTCATGCTGTGTGTTCTGATCTTCATGGGGAGCCTTTGTCATAGCTTTCCTCTGTACCTGCATTATGGAGCACTGCTTCTATTACTGCACTATGAGTGGGGAATCATGTAGGGTAACCATAGAGTTAGAAAGTGTCTCCAGTCTCACCTCCCTCCCACCTCCTCTCTTCCTGGCGAATTCAGGTCTTTCTGTAACTGCACTTCACTTTTCACCATTCACAGGTCATCTGTCTTCCATTTAGCGCTTTCTTTTCTCATTGTCTCCGTCTGAATAATGCTCATATCCACAAACCCAAGATGCATTGAAGAATCGCTAAGTTTTTTGTTTTGTTTTTTACTAAAATGCAAAAAAACAATCTGAGAGAGGATTTTTTTATATATAGAGCATACATTAATGAAAGGCCAGTTTAAAAAAAAAAATAAGAAAAACCACAATCTGAGGATTGATTGAAAATGCGATTATAAACCACATGCATGTTTATCCAGTAGACATAAGTTGATTCAAAAGAAAAAAGAAAAAAAAAAAGGCTGGAGGCCACAGTAAATCCTTGCATTTACTCTCTTCACAGTCTATGTTTGAACCATTTAAAGTCATATAGATCCACAATTTATGCTTTCCAACATCTGCACTCAACCCCATTCCCCACTAATCACTGTGCTTTATTAGGCTGCTCCACCTTCCTTCACGTTCAGAGGTCTAACATGACGTCCACCGCTCCACAGTTTATACACCGCCATTGATTTCCAGTATCCTCCCAATGCACGCCTCCGGTCCGCTCACCCCCGGCGTCATTCATCACTCTGTATTAAGGCTTCACCTTTTATACCGGCCTCCTTATATCATCATATCCCTCACAGACACCCCGGCCTTTATGTCTCTCTCAGTTTCTATGATTTCAAACTGATGCCTCGGTGGATTGCCACTTATCTTCCCCTTGTGAAAAAGACAGTTGCCTTTTTGAAAATATTTCCTAGTACAGCAGAGGTTTTTTAAAGATTTATCGGCCCTTTCATGCATCCGCCTTTCCTGAATCCTCCTCTCTCAACTGTACGGCCTGGGCGTAGATGTGTGAATCAGTCAAGACGTCGCTTTGATGCTTTGTAGACCCTGTTCCTCTCTTTTGACTCTCCTTAGACGGAGGTATAAGGATCTCATAATATCTTTTGGAAATCTTATGCCTTCACTGTTCTCTCCGGGGCTCTTTGAGACAGGAATAGACTGATGAAGTGTGTGACTGCCTCCACAGTAATTATGTGATGAATGCGTTCATTCTGTGCGTAGCCCCGAGCGCTGAATAGCTCGACTGATTATTGAGGGGTGTGTTCTTCTGTGTGTATGTAGGGAGGCATGAGAATAGATCGACTGAAACAAAGAGTTTTAAAGAAAGAGGACAGCATGTGTCCTATTAACACCACTCAACGTCACTGAACACCCAAAACTGATGCCTCGATGAATGAATCATAGTGGGTTTCTACGTAGAAACGCCTATAAATAACCTTTTGGTATTCAAAAATGTTCGCACCAAAAAAAAAAAAGAAGAAAACAATGTGTTTGGAGCCACACCCACTGTCTCATTCTTATTTAACTGCATGGCTGGAAAAAGTATCAACCAGCCGCCATTTCGCTTTTTCCGTGTCATATTCCCCCCACAGCTTTGAGTGAAAAGTTAAGGCTAACACAACAAGCCTTCCACATTTTAAACCCCCTCAGATGGATGTTAAGCTCCATTAATAATACCACCGTTTTTGCTGTCTAGCTCATATGGATTTCCCTTCACGGGTGGGATGTACTGTGAGAGGCGGAAAACGACAGAGCTTGTGAGACAGAGCTGGAGAGATGGATCACTGAAGGATAATGTACAATAGTGCTTGTATCGAGCCCCTGAATAGACCCACATTACTGTAAGCCTCTAACGACAAGGGCCGTGGCAAAACAGGAGCATGCACTAGTATTTGACGGATGCGACAGGTATGGGGAGCACAAAAATGCCTCTCAGCTGTAATCTCAGATCTACTCTGAAGCCTTTCACCTAAAGTCATCTACCAGTTGCAGGACTGGTCATCTGACAGCCCCCCCCCCCCCTCGCATGACAATCTGCTACTGTTGGTGTGCGAGTGTGTGATTGAGGGAAAAATTGTAAAGCTCTTGAGCTCAGGCTCTACGTAAATACTGTCCATTTGTCCTCCTCTTATGGTCTCTTGCACCATAGTGGTATTTAGATGCACTTTCTATTGTCCTGGATTTCTCTGACAATGATAGTGTGACTGTACTTGGTGAGACTTAAGGTATTATACGTTCAGGTTTTCTGTGCACCCGCCATAGGAGTCTTTCTGTGATCAATATGGAACTCTTTCACAGAATGACTTCAAACGCTGCATGTACCCCTCCTCCCTCAGATGAAGTGCATGAAGAAGACTGGCAGAGGTCAAAGGGGACTTTAATCCCATGTCAGTCACTTTTTCACCTGTTCTTTTTATAAACAGGCCTGATTGCATATGTATTTATGCAGCCACATTTGCTTTTTGATCAAGATACAGACCACTGAAGCAGTATTTCTACCTTTTATTTTACAGTTTGGATGTTTTTCTATATATACTGTATATATTTTCACTATATGTGATGTGAATTAATTTTTTACGGCAAGATGTGTTGCTATCTTGTTCTACTTCAAAATGTCTGTATGTCTTGTAAACCATTGTAAAACCCTCTGTATAATTGTATGAAAAATGCATAATTTTTATTTATTTATTTATTTATTCAACCCAATTGAACTTTTGGAACAATGTTGTTTATTTACTTTAAATATTATAGCTGTTCCTTTCCTAGTAAAGAGTAATTTTAATGAGATGCTCATAAGGAAACTGTTTTTCAGTGGCTTAGTGGTGTTTCTGTTTCTTTGTTGCAGTACAAGTGGTAATAGTAAAGGCCAGGTGTTGACATCATGTGTGGGTGTTGAATAAATTTGCTTCCTATATCCTGTAAATATACACATCAAGTATAACACAATTACTCTACTCTCAGGAGAAATATTGGTAAAAAAAAAAAAATTAAAGGTATACATCTGTACACCAACACACATGCAAAACCTCATGACAGAAAAGCAGGTTGCGACATTTAACCTGCTCCCACCACTGGTACCATGACAAGCGCTCCTGTGCAGTTTCTATGAGACTCCCATGACCGCTGTCACGCTCAAACACAGACACACAAACTCAGTCTGCCTTCCTAAAAACCAGCTCACGACCTGTCAGTCAGGCCACGAGGAGTCCCGGTGGACCCTCGCACACAAAAGGGCCTGCACTAAAGATCAATGGGCTTGCGTTTATCGACAAACATCCACCGCCGCCCCTCACCCCCTCCGACACACAAGCTGAACCACACCTCCATCCCATCGCCAGAGTCCCCGACCGGCCCCCGTACCGAAGCCGACGTAGCGCGCGTATTGATTTGCTCATATTAATGCAGCCTTCATGAGAGGCCCCCAAGGAGGCAGAGGAGAAGAGGAGGATGAAGAAAAGGAGGACAGGTGGGGGGGGGGGGGGGCTGGAGGACACGAGATGAGATACAGAGGAGGAGGATCGAGTGCGAGGCAACATCGGGTCCATCTGGTACTGTACGTCGAGCTCAAGCATTCCCAGTCAGATATAAGATAGAGGTAAAATTCAGTTTCAAGCTCAGACCTTTGAAATGTTAAGAAGCAAAACGAGTAGCTCTCTGCACTTAAATATGTTACTGTGATATTTATGATCTTCTTGGTCTTCTGAGAACATGGGAGGATGGTACTTTTCACTATGATGTTCTGTGCAGTAACTTCTTTCATTATTATGAATTACTTTCAGCATTCTATCTTCCCCCATATCACTTCTCACCTGTCCAAAGTTCCTCTTGACTTTTGTGTGTCGATTTTAGATGATCAGTTTTTACAGGAAATATATTCTAGGGCAAATATAACTTTTGTAAATGAAGAAATGATTGTATTCATGGGCAATTGTGGGATGAAATATATTTTGAACCAGGTATCAGTTAAAATTGCTCCAAGGTAGTAGACAATATCTACCTTGACATGCAGTATAAGTAATTTTCATGAAAGTACATGTCTGCCGTTACTCTTATAAACTGTTTTGGTAGAAGTGCTCACTCACATTCTGACACTCTGGTAAGTGAGGGTGAACTTTTAGCAGCTGATCAAAGTTACATGCTTCTACAGGTGGTTTTTCTTTAAATTGAAACCATTGTTCGTCCCCCACTTTCATCACCACCACTGTGGGTCCATAGGATTCCCTCTGAACCCGGTGCGAATGGCAGAGCGAAGCCGCGTCGGGGAGTTTAAAACATTAGTGTGTTTGGAGGTGGAGTGGATCGGTGCTGCCTAATGGGCAGCACGTGCAGCTCCTCACTCGTCAGCTGTTACTCTCTTCTGCCTTCCTTTCCTCGCACTGTCCCCCCCCCCCCATCCTCTCCTCCCCTCTCGCTCTCTCTCACTGTCATGCACGCACACTCATTTTCAGTCATTTTCTTTCTCCTTTTCATTGCAAAACTCCTTCTTTGTGTTGGAGGAGTGGGAGGCGTGTTTGCCAGCCATATGGCAGTGCCAGGGGCGTCCGGAGCAGATGTGCTTGGCATTGGGGCTCTGCTCTATCAAGCACATGCATACTTACACACACACACACACACACACACACACACACACACACACACACACACACACACACACACACACACACACACACACACACACACACACACACACACACACACACACACACACACAGAGGCTTATGCAGTGCATGTTACCGAGGAAGAGGTCACTGACTGACAACAGCATTATCTAACTCCCAAAGTGCAGCGACGTCGGCTGCGGGAGCAACAAAAGCTGCGCCGAGGCCCCTCTCAGTACTCAATGGGATTTCAATTTGAAGTCACTGAGTCTTCCTCTCTCTCAAAATATTGTTGGCAAGGTGAAGTCAAGCTTTGCTTGAAACTGTGATTAAAATGCCGGTTTCAGTGTAGAAAAACAAACCAAAACACGAAGAGCGTTGAACTGTATGTATTAATTTAGCGAATCTGTAAGGGGAAGGAATCTATGAAACCACTGTACAATCTGATGTACTGGCAACCCTTCAATTGATGTGACTTTACACGTGCCAAAAGTACAACACGCGGGATTGTTTTGACATAAAGCCGGTCAGCAGATCGACAAGTTGCTTTTGATTGATCAGACCATATGAAACTTATTCTCAGCGATCAGAGTTTGATGCCTCTGACTTCTTTGCATCCTTTGCTGTCTGAGGAGAAGCCTGAAGAATGCACACTCAGCGTGTTCGTGTTGATGTTTTTCTTTTTTTTAAAGCCCCTTTTTTGCTGAATCGTATAAGAACGATGGAGGGTTTTTTTTGTGCATTTTGTATGTGTGTGTGTGTGTGTGTGTGTGTGCTTGTGTGTTTTACAGTGCAAGAAAGTTTGCACCGAATGAAACGGGATGTAAATTTGACCAGTGTGCAGAATGAAAATGTGGGCTGGTTCCCACTGTTTGCTGAGCCAGCGTTTGACCTACATTAAACATCCTAAAAGCAGAATCAAGTGAGAAAGCATCACCATGCCGGTCAACACCTATGCACAACCTCACATCAAAAAGACGGGGTTGAAAAAAACCCAAAGAATCCTCTCGAGGGGCACTTTTCTGAAGTTTCTCCTTTTCTTTCTCTTTTTTCAGATTAAAGTTTCAAATATGCCTCAATTTATTATTTAGCTGTAATGATGCTGCATCCAGTTGCCTCAGGGGTTAAGAAATCCAAGCTCTTTCTGGTGGTATAGACAGGAGAATAAACTCTTCTGAGGATCCCAGATTTGACTTAAGATGACTTTGTGCATTCTGACTTTTCATGCTGGTTTGACTGCACAGTTTGTGAGCATTGCAATCATTTTCCTTTTCCTGATTGATGCCTGTGCATACAGAGTAAAATGCAGTGTTTTTATGAGCGTTTAAAATGCCAAATTCCCCGGACAACACTGTGATTTGATTTGCCACATTGTGACGTGTGAAACACGACAACACAGTTTTTCTGAGGAAGTGGCATCGTTAGTGAGTTAGGAATGCCGAACTTGGTTGTTTCAATAAATCAAAGAGGAAAAATGATGTATGGTGTATTTTTTTGCTGTTATTGGCTGATATTTATTTATTACTTGTTTCAAAGAGATGAAGCTCAGAAATGTTCTCAAAAGGAAGGCAAGTTGACGGCGTTTTCTCGCAAATTCAGCCTTGTCTCTTGAATGTGGTCACGGTTGGGTTAATCGTTGCTGCTCTGAAAGCTCCTCAATCGTCACTCCTAACCAGTTTTAGTTTTTGAGCTTCTATTTGTTTATGTCACACGTCACTTTCAATGGGAACTTTCTCCAATGATAAAGTCTCCTTCTCATCTGGCGAGGTCTTCATTGTCTTGTCACACATGAAACCCTGATGGAAACATAATGTTTTTTTTTTTTTTTTAATAATGTATTGCTTCATCCATTTTTTCAGGCTTGATTCTAAGCATAATACTTTAATACATGACATAGGATTTAAAATAACATCTGATTTAAATATAAGGATTTCATTCTCACACACAATGCAAAACCTCTTTATAGAATTGTAAATTTTATGTCCTTTATATCCTGAAAAATGTATTTTAATGCCATTTTCTTTAATGCAGCTTTACGTGTCTTCATCCCTTGTTTCAACATCTTCAAAAACATTACAGATCATTTCCAAAATGTTTGCTGTTTCTATCAAATTAAAAAAAAAAAACTGATATGAGATGCCTGAACTGGTTGGTTAAGATAGTTCAATCAGGTTGAGCTGAAGCTCCAAATTTATATATTTTTTCAATTACAAATAGTGACTCAAGAGTTTCCGTACTAAACAGCCAGACAGGAACGTTTATTTATGTCTGGGAAAAATACAGAAATTCATAAGATACAAGCAAAGATAAATAATGCATAATAATGGAAAAATTTAATTTAATCACGTCCTTTATATATAAACATTTATCCATCTATCTATTATATGACTTTATGAAACTTTAGCTCATAGTCTGCTCAAATATTTACTCTTAAAAGTGATTTTTGAGTCACCAATAACCTTCAAATGCATGTTTTTTGACTGTTTGAGCAAAGTGGAGTACCTAACTGAAACCCTCACACACACACGGGATAGAACATCCAAACTCCACACAGAAAATAACCTCACGTCTCAACTTGTAAAAAAACATTCTTTCCATGAGAATACTCTCTAAACACCAGAGTGCTAACCACGGCACCACTGTCCAGATACACATATAGAAATAGATATTCCAATAGTAGCACTTATACCTTAAAATAAAATCCTTTACATTTCTGATCATGGTTACTTGACATTTGATCTTTTTCTTTCTATTTTTTTGTAATGTTTTTTTATATATATGGACTTGCATATATACCAACGTGGTGATTCAATTACAAATAGTAAGAGCGGGGAAAGCTTTGCCGTCGCTGTCGTCCGTTACAGAACAGACTAATTTAGTCCTGAAGTTATCCTCTCGTCTGACTTTTCCTATTTATATATTTGAAACCGTGAAGTAGAGTCCATTACTCATCACGAGAACTGGATGAGGAAGAAAAACTACAAATGATAAAAAATTGGACTTTTTGAAAGGAATCAATAGTTGTAAATTTGTTCTCTAAATAACAACATGCATCATTTCGCTGGTTGGATGTCATGCCACAGTCAGCAGAGAGCAGCTGTCCACAGGGAGATCACAAACCTTTGTGACTCTGGGGGCAAAGTGCTTTGTGTGTGTGTGTGTGTGTGTGTGTGTGTGTGTGTGTGTGTGTGTGTGTGTGTGTGTGTGTGTGTGTGTGTGTGTGTGTGTGTGTGTGTGTGTGTGTGTGTGTGTGTGTGTGTGTGTGTGTGTGTGTGTGTGAGAGACAGCTGGTAAAGTGCATCTCAGAAGTTTTTAGGTATTGCGTAAGTGTGATTTCGAGGCTGATTTTTACATAAGCACTTCATTTTTAATTTATTTTTTTCCAAATCTTATATTTCAGTTTGGGACTTTTACCAGATATTAAGAGTGCAGGAATTGATATGACCGCATGAAGGAAGGAGACAGGAAGCACAAACAATGATTAGGAAGGCCATCATTTTTCACTAAAGGATTTGCTTTTCACTTTCCTTAAGTAGATTTATATTTAGAATATTTATTTTTGGGAAGATGTTCTACTTTAATTCCCTGCATTTGAACACGCATATCTGTACTTTCTACTCTTCAAATCCTGCTTTGTTACATCTTGTTAAAGGAGTTAGATTGAGTGACAATTCCGAGCTTAAATACATTTTTACTTCTTTTAGAGAATTTTAGAATCTGTCCTTTCTAACTTTTACTTGAAAATGCCAACTCTGCTTCTCCCTGACCTCAAACTATGCAACTCCTGTGGGGGAACGGCCTTGGACTCGCTCTTCTTTTCCCCCACAGTCTCGTCTTCCTGACTGACACTTGACAACACAAGGGCTCTGGTGTTTTTTTGGATGACCTGTCGTGATATCTGCTCTTTTTGTGGCAGATGACTCACTAACTGGCTCAATTTCACAACACTTTGTCACCCCACCGAACAAACTTCAAGGATGGAGTGTGTTAAATGGTAAAAAAGATGACATATTGGATTCATTGGTCCAACTGGGATTGTTGTTCCTGAGTCATCATGCCCTGTCTGTATTTTTAATATTCACAGTTATATACCGTAGTTGCTGGACGAAGTGAAATGCCTGATGGTATGCAGTGCATTTGAAATGATGTGTGGACTCGGGGCGATCACCTGCTGTTACACTTGAAGCTCCAACGGGAAAAATGTGCAAGTGAGCAGAGAGCAGGAGAGAATCACTCATGTTAATCAGCACTTTTTGAATACATTTCAAAAGAGAACAGTGAAAGCTAAGCACTCCTGTGTCTGGTCTCCAGGTTTATCTTCTTGCATGCTCAAGAACATCCATTCATCCATTTCCTATACCAGGGGTGTCTAACATAAGGCCCGTAGGCCAAAATTGGCTCCAATCCGGCCCGTCAAACCATCAAGCCAATTGTAAACATGTGGTTGTCACCCCCGCTCTATACTGTTTTAATTAAACGAGAGCACTTTAGCTGATCCCAATTGACTATGGGTGAAGGCAGATGACACCCTGCAATGGTCGCCTGTCCGTCACAGGGTAAACACAGAGAGACAATCATAGACACTCTGTCACACCGAGGAGCAATTTTAAAGTCAATTTGCCTGAAGTGCGTGTTTTTGGCCTGTGAGAGGTAACGGGGGGTACCCAGGGAAAACCACACTAGAAAAAGGTCTCGGAAAAGCCTTGAACCAGACGAGAATGATAACCTCTACTCCACCACAAGATAATGTCCTTGGCAAATATGAAACAACAAGAGTAATCATTTCAAATTAAACTTGCTTAAAATGTGGCGGAGGACTTTGCTCAGCCACAACTTCATCTGCTTTCCTCTGATAATACCGGAGTGACAGCGTGAGTTCATGTTGAAGGTGAGCCACACAGGGACCCCAAAGACGATAAATCATTACAAGCCCTTATTGCCAGGGAAGCGTGCAGACCAAATCACCGGCAGAGGTGCGGCTGCTCCCAGGTGGATTGGCCTCGGCCGGCGGGCTTAAAATCACTGTCTTCATTTAGAGAGAAAGAAGAGGAAGAAGGAACAATATATACTGAGGATGAGAGATCAAACTGGGTTGAGTTAGTGGGAAAGGAAATAAAGAAAAGAACAAAGACAAGTTTGAGAAAGAGTAATCTTTTCCTACAAGCCAATTAGTAACTCAGGGGCATTACACAGGGTTACCTGAGGCTAAACGCTGGTTCCAGGAATAGTCGTCTTGTATTATCTGTTTGCTCTGGCTGGCTGGCTGGCTGGCTGGCTGGCTGGCTGGGTGAGAAGCTTAGACTGTTGCATTAACCTGCACCGTGCAGACAGTAAAAGGAGTCTGGCCTCACCTGAAGACTTGGAATACTGAGAGGGAAATGGTAATACAATAGAAATATGACTTTGGGCATTTTCGAGATCAAAAGAAACCTTGAAGTCTTTATCTCTAGAATATTTCACAGTCAATTTGTCTACATAGTAGTTTCTTTCACTCATTTGAAAGGAACAGTCCCAGTATAATTTTTGCCATAGTCACACTGTATAATATGTCTCCTTTCTCCTCCTATCAGAGTGAATAAACATTACTTAGAGACAAGTGCACAACAATTGTGGCAGACATTATTTTGGAACCTTTTACCTGCATAATCAATTTACCTGCATACCAGCGCAGGAGACGCTGCTTCATATGGATGTTTTTTTGGCAGAACCAGGCCGTTGTCAACTAGTTAAAAGGGAACTTGAAGATGGCAGCTGCCAAATAGCTAAACAGAGCCCCTTGCCAATCATGTCATCTTACTGGCAGATCAGTATGCCTGCCAGGATGTTAGATTTATGTGCAGACACAGTGACAGGTTTGCCAAATGTGCAAGTCTGCCAGGGAACTCAGTTACTGCACACGGAGAAGGTATGAAGTCTGCGAAGTGTGTGTTTCTTTGGAAAGCCCGGCTCTGATTATTCAGCTGTCATTCAGGAACATCATGCAAGGAGCATGGGGGAGCCGCAAAACAGTGTGGCTTAATTTAAAGTGTGAGAGCTTGTGAGTGATTTAATTTTTTTTAGATTAGAGCTCCATATTTGTGATTAGTGTACTCCACTAAAATCAGTACTTTTTGGGGATATTTGTGTGTGTGTGTGTGTGTGTGTGTGTGTATGTGTATGTGTGTGTGTGTGTCCAGGGCTGCATGTGCAGAGCCATCTGTTTGCTGCTTTAGCAGTAGTCTTCCAGTGCCCGGGCTTATCTGTGCACGAGGGCAGTGGCCTACTTTAACCTTCTGCTCGCTCAGTGCACACAGCCCAGCACAGTAGTTTGGCTGATCACCCGTCAGCTTGTCGTCCCCCCCCCCCCCCCCCCCCCCCCCCCCCCCACACACACACACTCTGTCCCCAGTTCATCTGCATCAGCAATCACTTTAGGGCTCATTACTCTTTAAAATGATTTCCTTTTACTCGTTACAGCTCTCCAAATAATCCTTAATTCTTTTCACTTTGAGACTAGTCATTTGCAATAGCCCCAGTCGTGTCATTACATGAATTCATAAATATTTATTGGAACAAACTTATGTCGTCTCAAATGTTATTGTTGTGGTACGTGGGTAATTAGGAGTGGCTTCAATTGTAAGTTCTGCAGGTTTGAGTATTAGATTCCGGTCTGATGACATGACCCAGGGAAATCAGCAGGAAAATATGAAGCAAGGCACTTTTTCACTTCAAGTGCACATGAGGTGAAGCTGTGTGATCAAGAAGTCAAAAACCTTCACTTCTCTTTGAACGCGCGTGAAATTGTCAAAACCTCTGCAAACATAACTTTGTATTCCCATGCAGAATAATGCAGGTAAAAAAAAAAGAAAAGAAAAGCCAAACACTCAGTTCATAATTAGCATTGTTGTGAGTGTGGCTGTAAGGAAACGCTGTGACCAATGCTACGTGTTATAGCCTGGCTCATTCCTCCATGATGAGTGTATCAGAGGCACAGCAAGTTGTACACAGTCACAGTGCAGATTAGTTTCAAACTAGTCAGTGGGCCCTGTTTGGGAGTTGGCAGTCGTGGCTAATAGGTCAGCTGTGATGGGCGGGGCAGGAGATGAGGGGAGGATGATCAAGTGATGTTTAAGGCTCTTTCATCGGACGGGTGTTGGTCGGAAAGGCTGATGAAGGAATGTTAGCGGGCAGGAAAGGAAAAGAGGTAAAGGAAAGGAGATGTGGTAATGGAAAGAAGGGGGGTGAGAAACATTTAAGGATTTGGAAGGAAATGAAAAGACTTGAAAGAGAGAAAGTAAAGAAAATAAATTGAGTAGATAGGAAATGAAAAGAAAGTGGAAAAACACACCGCTGGTACTTTGTTTTATGAGTATGGAACCACCTTGAATTCAATTATTCCTTTTTCCTAGACGTTCCCAGTCTTTGTCTGGAAATCATGAGTACATTTTTCAAAATTTTGAGTTCAGTGAATAAGTAAATAAAAACTAGACTTTTTCAGTAAGCAGCTTTTCTTTCCACTGTGAAACATACATTTAGTGAGGTAAGGTTAGAGAAAATCAATAATGTAATGATGGCCAATAAAGAAAATTTATTTTTTATCATTTTATATCTAACAAAGCAGAAAATAAGAGTAATTTTATTTTGATTCGGCATTTCCCAGTGAAACCTTGAGGGCCGTTCAAGTAGAGGTGTAACGGGCCGTATGATGCTCAGGTCTGCATTAGATCATATTCGAGTCAGTCCTTCCTAAATGTTTTATGCCCTTGCATGATGACAAATCATTCTAAACTTTGCTTGTTCTGCATCGCAGTTTGCAGTTGTGATCAGACTGTGGCTAGAAAGGAGCAACATTTGAACCAGGACAGTGCACGCAACACAACCGCATCGAGCTGTTTCAGCCATTCTGCTCTGAGCCAAGATTTGTGTACTCTGTACACAGTCGACAGGACTAACATTTGCTGCTTTGTGAAATATGAATGAGGAACCTTTGGTAATGTGTTCTCCATGGAGTGTGGTTATAAGCAATCCAGTCTGAAAGGTTCCCTTTGTTTACTCTCAAGTGTAACGTCAGGAGCAGGAGAAGGCTGCGGTTTATGAAATAAGTTTGTTCTTTCACAAAAATTTCTTATGCTGAAAACATGAGCTCCTGAACAACATCACTGTCATATTCCGAGCATGTTGACAATTAAAGGATTTGGCATCTGTACCTCTCATAAACAGGAATTTTGAACAAGGTTAAAGGATGTAAAAGATTAAAACTACCAAGAGAAAAAAATTGAGCTTTGCCCCATAATGGTTCTAATTAATAGCCTGATTGCTGGACGACCGTAATATTGAATAATTCTCAGAGATTGAAAGTTGAACCTGTCCTCAAAGAAGATGACAAAGTCGTTCCACATTATTTTGACAGGCCTACAAAATGCGAAAAAAAAACAAAAAAACAAACAAACAATATGACACCATTAACAAACCAAAAAACTTCTCAAAAATGGTGTTTGGACTAAAGTTTTACATTTCAGTAACTTTGCCAGACAACAGCATTAAAGCTAACAAGGTTTTGCCGCATACACTAATTGAATAGCGGTTCCAGAGTGAATTATGACTGGGTTTGTGACTTTGTTTTTACCTCAGCAGTGCTTTGAGCAAAGTGCTTGATGTTGCATCGAGCAGCTGGGTACACAATTAGACCACCTGAGTTTCACACGAATGTCTTTGCTCGCTTGTTGGTTTCGCCCTGGTGCCTCACGGGCAGTGGCAACAACGCGGGGTCCGCCGCTACGTGAACACAGCTCGTCCCGAGGCCCCTGGGTTTTCTGCCAGAGAACGGGACATGGAGCTCTGTTTGTGTGTGGGCACAGGTGCCGTCCAACATGAACCCGTGTGTAAGCGTGTTCATGGCTGTGTTTAATTTCATGCTTTTCTTTCCTTTTTTTCCCCCCCCTCGTCCTTTCTGCGTATATACTTCTCCTTGGGAAGTTTAAAAATACTAAAGCGATCGCAATTTGCTTTTAAGTCCACAGAGAAATTCAAAAAGGATGCAATTGGAGCCGCCAACTGTCATGCCTGAAGCAGGAGATACACAATTTTACGCTCGATCTCTCATCACTTGCTTTAAACTCTTCCTCTTTCACTTCTTAAGAGGTCTCACGCTCTCAGCAAATGCGGCTGAAAAATCCTGCATTTCACTTATGCTGCTCCAAGTTTCTGTCTTTGTCTGTCACATTATGATGGTTACTCTGAAATGAACACGGGCGACGTGTTTATGTAGTTTAAAATTAGAGGTCAGAGGTAAAACATCACAACAGTCCCTGCAGTTTGCTGTTGGAGAAATGATTTACTTCTTGTTTTTCCATGCGTGTTATGTTGTCTGTCTTAAGTCTTTGTGTTATCATTAATCATCTGGCCTCGACAGGTGTATTGTCTGTATCGATGTGGGTGTCTGTCGCTCTCTGTGTGTTCGAGCCCGCCCAGTGAAGCTGTGCCAGAGGCTCATCACATCACAGCATCAGGGGCATTTGTTTGAAAGTGAAATAAAAGTGAAGCCTATGAATAAAAGAGACACATGAATAAAAAGGCAGGATGCAAATGAGTTGCCAAGCAGGGATTGTCTGTGCGTGTGTTTGTGTGTAAGAGAGAGGGAAAGTGTTGCATTCATCCAGCATGTGCTCTCCACCCCATCATGACTCCACCTTAGCTTGACTGAATGGGTTATTGTACGTTCGCATACACACACAGCCTGCTCTCTGAGGTGTATGGTTTTCTCATGCATTAATCAACAGCGGTTTTGACACTTGGATCCCGAATGAGAGGAGAGAGCTGGTTTTAAAGGGGGCCATGCTGTTGGTTCTCTCCCTCACTCCACAAGCACTGCTAGCGCTGCCTCGGGTGACTTTATCAATTAGGCCTCTCTGGAAACAGCAGCATCCTCTTCACTTCTCTCCTGTTACATTCCACCCACTTTCATTTCTTCCTCAGTCTTTCTAGCCGCACCTCCCCATGCGACTCGTGTTGCTGTGTGTGTTTTTCATCCTTCTTGTCTATTACATTTCTAGCTTTTTCCACCACCTGTCATACAGTTGTGCTCATCTCACCTCATCTTCACTCTGTCTTGCAATATTCATTTGCCATTGTTTTCTCCTTTAAAAAAAAAAAATAAATTAAAAAAATAGGAGCACTTTATAAATGTTGAGTGAAAGTTTAAAATCTAATATATGAAAATAAAATTAACTATTCATGGTGAAAGTCATGGGGCACTTGTTTTAAACCAAAGCCACGGTGGACAAATTACGATTTAAAGCACAAACAAGAGAGCACAGGGCCCCCCCATTTATGGAGCACTAAATAAGTAATAAATGTCAGTCTTGGCTGACTCTTCGGTCCGTCCTCCAATCAGAGGAAGGCAGTGCCAGTCACGCCATCCCGACATTGACTCAGGAAGCTCCTGCAGCTCACATATTACCTAAGAGTTTCCTTAACAAAAGTAGCAGACTCAGCCAATCAACTCAAAAAAAGTGTTTTGAGTGAACAGAAAACAATCATACAATGCTCGACCACATGCAGGTGTACAGCATGTGTTGAGCACCAACTGTGATCTGATCCAAGTGGTGTGGAACATGTTGTGACCACGCTGAACATGTGTCTCAACACAATGTGCTTGACAGTCCGTGTACAACAGTGTTCAGCTGTGTGTTTGTGTATCGGTGAGTAATTCATGTGGATAATACACATTTCTTCTATTTTTATAGTCACATTATCAAACACAACTACAACCTGGGTGAATGTCACATCTAGCTTCTTTTTTTTTTTTTGACAGAGTTTGAGTTTCAGTGTGAAATTACTTGCTAAGCACTCATGGTTATCTGTCAAAAGTACACAGATTCAATTCAGAAATGATGTGAGTGGATTCCCTCTATCCTTGAAAAATATAGAAAGCTGAGAAAAAATGACTGGATGTCCAAAAATCGGCTCAATCACACACTTTTATTAATATCAGAGGTAACAGCATGATAAAATCGTAGTATCCTGTCTGGATTGGTTTGCATGTTCTCCCTGTTCATGCTTGGGCTCTCTCTGGATACTTTGGTTTCCTTCCACAGTCCAAAGACATGTATTTGAAGTTAATTGGTGAACGCAAAAGTTACCCCGAGGTGTGACTGTATCTCTGTGTTCGCCATGTGATGGATGTCCATAGCAAACTCTGTCTTCGCCTATAGTCATCTGCTATCATCCCTGTGACCCTAAGTTGAATCAAGCCACAATGAAGATGGATGACCACACAATTTGACATCAGGTGTTACAACAGGTCAGATGGCCACATTTTCCGATAGTCAGCATCCTCCAGCTGTCCAGACTTCCACCGACAGAGGCCCGACAATGCTGGTGAGGCAGCACTCCTTGATCGCACATATAGATAACAGGGGACAGCAGATGGTCCACATCAGCTATTAGTTATTGCTGTTTCCTGTCAGTCAGGCCTGTCTGGATCGTGCTGAGCCATGCTCCAGGGCGGCTTAAGGCTACAAGTATGAGGAGTAGCAAACAAGATGTTTGTCAACTGGCAGGGGGGCTAATATGGTAAGCTCCAGTAAGATGGACAGCTCGTTTACGATACACCTATGCACATTAGCCTGGAGACATGAAGGAGTCTACTAACAGCGGAGGAAACACAACAAAACAGCAAGGGAGCAAAATAAGGTCACTACTACTGTATGAAAACACAATCTGTCTGCTCCAGTTTGTCCTCATATCATTTTGGCGTGTTCTGGAAAAAGGAAATGTCCCCTGCATAGCCACAGTGGCACCTTTTGTGCTGGAATGTCCCTTTGTTGTGTACACAATATACTGTATACGCCCACTTTCTTGAAATGTATGTGACCCCCTTTGACAATAAGCGATTCGCCATTCATCCTTTGAATATCAAACCCTGTACAGGATGTGCTCTCCAAGAGCGGCTGCCTACCAGACATGCTTCATGAGCAGGGCTGAACACCAAAGCATAAAGCTTTGGCACAAGTGTGTGCAATGATGAGGCAACGCTAAGCAATGCCTCAGCTTCTATCTCAGCTTCTTAGATGTATCCCTAAAGGGCCACCATGAGTGTCACCGATGTCATACATTGATGGGCCTAAATATGTGTCCATGGAAGTGGGTGGTAAGCTGTGAATGTGTGAGAGAGTTTGGGGGGCATGTGTGCTGATGTCTTCTGGCAATTGTGTGTGTGTGTGTGTGTGTGTGTGTGTGTGTGTGTGTGTGTGTGTGTGTGTGTGTGTGTGTGTGTGTGTGTGTGTGTGTGTGTGTGTGTGTGTGTGTGTGTGTGTGTGTGTGTGTGTGTGTGTGTGTGTGAGTGTTGTTCTTTGGTTGTGGGAGCTTACAGGCTCTGTGCGCAGAGGTTCCCTAATCCAGTGTTTTGAAATGAGCCCTCCAGCTGTTGTGGGCTTGAGAGACTGCTGCCTTGGAGGAGGCTTAGAGATGATAAGATGCTCCTTCTATCTTCATTTCTCTAGGATCTTTCTTTCTTTTTCTTTCTTTCTTTCTTTCTTCCCCTTCAGGATATTTTCCCCTCCTAAATTCTTGCACCTTAATACCTACGTGGCCACAGAGAATACACTCTCGCACCGATCCCGCCGACACAATCACCGGTTCTGTTCAGGCCACGGTCCTTCGCTTAAACTTCTTCCTCGCTTCTGTTAATCCTCCAATAAGAACAGAGATTGATTCTGTGCAGGAAGTGAACACTGTGCGCGCAGAAGAAGATCAGATTAGAGAAGCGACCTAAGAGTTCATTTATTGCTTTTATAACGGTAGCCTGCGATCATGGATGTCATCAGATTTAATGAGAGCTCATTAGTTGCACGGTGATGAACACACTCTGATGACATTGGGCCATGTAAGTTGTTATTATTTGAAGAACGGAGTCACGGTGAACAGTTATAGCACTGTAAATGATCTACATTGACACTCCAGTGGAATATAATGTTTCTCAGTAAAACCCAATGCATGATTTATGGGAAGTGTTTTCATGAGAGTATCTCCTAGAAACCATAGCTGAGCAGAGCAGTTTCAGTGCTGCCTATCTCCCTGGGCCCAGCAGTAATCCTGCAGGGCCTGTTGTGGCTGCCAGCAAAAGAAAAGCGTAGGAAGTCCAGCATGTTTCGGACAGACAGGCAGGCAGGGAGCAACAGGCAGTCTGTCAGCTAGAACAAGACCGTGCTATTCAAAACTCAAATCTGCCAGAAAAAAAAGAAGAAGAAAATCTTCGAGAATGGCTTTAAAAAGAAAGAGTCTTCATATTGCACAATCCAAAAAAGATATATCTAAACCTGCCTAAGTGGTTATATTGTGATTTGGGACGTGATTGATGTTTGATTGGCTACAGATGATCCAGATGACGTTCTGGCCGTTTCTCCTATTGACATATGGCAATGACATCACCTGACATTAACCCTAACAAGGATGATTCACAGGACGTAATCAATTATCTATAATCACATCAGCACATCATCATCATCCTCCTCACCATGTTCAGATAAGATTATTTCCCATTGGGGTTTTTGGTCATGGATACATGTTTGATCTAACCTGATTTAGGCTCTAATGTCTTTAGCTGGTCCAGAAATAGGATGCAGCATGTACCGGTAGATATTTGTGTCTGTGGGTCTGTTATGGCTGACAGCGGCATTCAGATGAGAATGACTGGTCCTCACTGTGAAAAGATAAACCTTTGTTGCATGAGATAACAAACTCTCATAGTTACTCGATGAGCTTTAGATGCCAACAGAAAGCGTCAGATAGAATCCGCAACAGCCATACCAATTCGGGCTTGTTCTGTTATCTTGATACGTGTTCATACTGGCTATGCCTCCGCGAAGAAAGTAAGAAACAACGTGTTTAAGGAAATATATATATCTCAGGAGACAGCCTATTGTGTTTTCCCATTTAAGTGTTACATATTTCATGTGCTCCTTCAGAATGCAGTGAAGATGTTTAGTTGCTGAGAGCGTTTCAAGGGAGGAGGTCGCTTCTTCAGAAATTATGTTTGCTTTTGCTGTAAAGATAAAAAAGCAGCAAGGAAGAGATGTACTGAGAGATTTAACATAACTCTTTGCTTTTCAAAATGTTCTGTGTGCACATTGACAGAGGCTTTGCTCCATTACTTGTACAGAGTTGTATCATCGCTGTGTCTGTTTATGAGCTCACTCACTACAGGCATGTTCTCCAATATTAGGGCTTGAGATGATCAAATAGCCAGCAGGGAGACTTTGAAGTTGTCACACTTCTCACCAAGTGCAAAGATTTAAAGGAGAGATCGCTTAGCATGTATTTGGGGCTTCTGGGAGTTTAGACACCCTTCTCATTTCTCCTGCTTTAATTTGTTGCCACCGAGATCTGATCTGAAAGCTGATCACTGTTTCTTTCCTCTGTCCTGCAGTGAGTGTGCGGGCGCTGGACGTCACAGTTTCCCAAAGCAGTATCCAGGTGGCCCGTGGCCAAGCAGCCGTCCTACCCTGCTCTTTTACCACCAGCGCTGCTCTCAACAACCTCAACATCATCTGGATGGTCATACCGCTGTCCAATGCAAACCAGCCCGAGCAGGTACGAATTACTGACCCAATACAGTTGTTTTTGTGCTGCATTCATTAAAGTGTGTCGGTGTTTGTGTGTGAGCTGCCACACACTGCTGATGTTCATTCTTGTCTGCTACTAAAAATGCACCTAACTTATTTTCTAATACAAAAAAACGTGGATTGCCCGACACCAAACTCGCAGTCCAAGCAGGTACATGAGACTTGATCTGTTTCAAGGTGTGCTCAGATACAGCGCAAAGAGACTTACAGCGGTCAGAAACAGTCACTGGGATGGCAAACACGGAGGCGACCAGGGGCGACCTGAAAATGAGCTTTGTTCAGTTGCAGCGCTTTAGAAATTTATACGATGCAACCAAAGGCGGGAACTTGCAGCAGATGTCTAATTTCAGATTGTGGTTATGATCACGACAAGTCCCACTCCTAAAAAAATAGACAGATGATCTCAAAAATGATAACAAGGCAGAAGCAAACAAGTTCTCTTTCCGGTGCATCTGAACGCACCTGTACACTAACCCGAACCCTCACTAGTGATATAACTTGTAGAAGTTACCGTAGAGAAATGTAGACGTAGTTACATGCTTTAAAGTGCAGTGTTCATTTGCAACTTTTTTTAAAATTGTGTTATCAGTGTGACAGAAACTGCCGGTTAAAGGTCTGGAAACTCTGTCGATATGTTTTCAAAACTGAAGGTGCAAATATTTATTCGTTTAGACATTGTAGATTGGCAATCTTTTCAATAACTACCTCAAACGTTTGCACAGCGCTGTGCATCATGTCACACTTTTCCACCTCTAACAATTATATGGCCTCCAAAGACAATTTGCATGCAAAATCAAGTGGTGATGTCGGTTTGATTTGAGTCCTCGGCTTATCCCCTTGTTTCCCATCTTTTTCCCCCTCACCTCCCCTCTACCCTCTCTATCACTCTTCCTCCTCCCACCCTTTGTGGAACTTCTGTGATTCCATTTGAGTTGTTTAACATGCAGCTGCAGGCCGTACAAGCTCACCTGCCTCCCTTCACTTTGAACCCTGGCGCTGGTCGGCCGTCCAAATAATACAATCATCTTCTGCACTAATTAACTCTCGCCCACGACAGGCTCTATATCGCAGCTGTTCCCTCTCTGCACACACGCACATGGATGCATATGCCACACACACACACACACACACACACACACACACACACACACACACACACACACACACACACACACACACACACACGGGTCCAAACGTGGTGCAGAGTCCCGTGCATACATACTGTGCCTGGCCCATACACCGTATTTTTCCCGACTTCACACATGCGTGCGAAGTGCACAGTGAAAGTGTGAATGCTGACACACATATATTAACACATCCAGGAATGCACACAGAGTTGAGTAATTCTGTCATGCGCACACCTGTGGATAAAGAGCCGACACTGGTGTCTTCACTCAAATACACACATAAAATAAAGGCTAAAAACAGCAAACAAAAAACCCATAGGCTTTTAATTATAAATGAATGTCACATAAGTGATGATGGGAGCTGAATATATATGAAAGAATGTGTCACATGTACTCTCTTGTCATGCTGCTTCTTCACACTATATTGCATGACATGCACATAAAATGTATGTGCACCTGAAGCACTGAGTCCAATCATGAGGCATCCTCAGGAACATTCAAGAATACATTGTCACAGACAGCAAAGTCTTCGCACGCATGCAGTGGATCACCGTTTGTACTTTCACACACAAGAAGATACGAATACTGCACGAGCCACCGTCCGGCCGTCAGGTGGAGTGTGTGTAAATATTGAACTGTGTAAAAAGTGTGCGATGAAAGACAAGTACAAGGTCACTGTAGAGTGGGAGTGTGTCATGAATGATTACAGTTGATGCTAAAAGCCATTAAGAATTACTGAACACAAACTCTTGCACAACCTGCGACGATGCTTTAGTGAGCACACTGGCCACTCAGAGCTCCACGAGATGAGAGAACTGAAGTCAATGTTGAATTGTTTGAAGGCATTGGCACGAGATTATGGACTCTTTTGAGACTAATAACATCCCTTTTTGTTTTTCTGCGTATCAGTCCTGACGCATGTATCCTTCATGTTTTTATTGCCATGTGGTCAAAGGCCTCACCCTCTGCTTTACAGCCTTAAGCCAACACGGTTGACTCCACATTAGAGGAGTTTAATGAGTCAAGTACGAGCTTCACATATCATATTTATGACGTGAGGAAGTGTAATGGCCTGGTGCATCTGGTGTCCACAGATGCACCATCTCTGAAGTAATTAGTGCAAATAAAATAACCAGTAATTGGTATGTAGGATAAAATCCACGCTAAACAAAAGAAACCTTGAGTCGTTACAGTACATTTCAGTATTTCTCTTCTTTTAATTCATCATTAAAACTTTACTTTTAAATAGTAATAACTGATCAGATACCCACGGGTAATGTAAATGGATTTGATGAACTCTGATCAGCTGATAAAGTGATTGCTGAGCAACTGCAGAGCTGATTTTGCACATTACTTCATGTACATACTATCACATGTATTTCATCACACACACATATAATGATTTGCAGCATTGCAATCTCAACAGTAACTGGCAACCAAAGGACACGAAGATAATACAGTAAAGATAATATCTGCATGTTTGAAAGGGTGGATCAGGGAGAAATTTCAATAAAGAAATAAAGAATACTCCAGAAAAGGTTATGTACTTGTAACCGTCACTGCATTTTCTTACACCAACAGACACACAAAGTAAAATTTCACACACTGACATTAATTGAATGTGAGAATTAGACAGTCTATGCAAAATAATTACTCAAATGTACTTCATTAAACTGAGGCTTTGCCTGCCCGGAGTTTATTGATATCAGTTTGTACATGTTAAAAACACCTAATAGATAGAATAGAAACTACATTTTGCATTGAGGTGAGAGTGGGCGTGTCCACCAGTGGTTGGCTTCCGTGTATGTTTGATCAAATCAGGGATATGTGAGGCAGGAACATTCGAGTAATTGCAAAGTTCGGGAAAAAATAAATTACTAACTCAGGAGTACTTTTGAAAAATGAAATGTGAAATCATGACAAATCTTTTAAGATGTTTTGACCAATCAAACTTTATTCATAAAGCACTTCTTATGACTTACAATACCTCCCACAAGAAGATTAATGCAATGATTATAAGATAAAACAATAAAAAACAACATTTTATAAAAGGTAAATCATGAGTGATTATTAAAATTGAGGGACAGACAGGCAGATTGAAATACCTTGAAGAAGACGGGGAAAAAAAATTGTAAAATGACAAAAAAATTCAAGATAAAACTAACTTTTGATACACATGCCTTTTAGATAGCCATATTTGAACATATTAGAAGATGAACTCATAGGAACACCTTCAAATACGTGAATTTTATAGGTGCCAACTTTGAAATTATAGCGCAAAACCTAAAATGCATTCATGACATGTTACATAGATAAAAAAAAACAACACTTAACCTTTAATCTCTTATTACAAGGTTATCTCCAGATAACATGTTGGCATGTCGCTCAAAGAAACACATGTTTGCGTGTTGTTTTCTGTGTATATAATCTAAATCCGTCATTCTGTTAATCAAACATCCTGGCCTCTTTTCATTTATACCGCTAGATGTGGGATAATCCAGGTAAACAGAGAGGCGCACACACGACTGCACAATGGTGTTATAGTTCTGAGCTCTTAGTGTTTACCGGATACCCGGTATATTTATGTAGTAATAAAAGCTCTCCATTCACGCTGGTTTTCCTTCCACATGTAAAATTAATTCATGAAACCAATTTTATAGTTGCAGTCATTAAAGTAGCTCATACAGCAGAAGTTTACATTCAGCACTTTAGGAACTCTGTGTCAGCTGGTGATTTAATCATAATAATCATAACAATAATAGCATGCTCTTGCCTAAATTACTTAAAAATTACATTTTGCTACTTACTCTTTTTGCAGGTGACATTAATGAAGTTGTGAAAAAAGTTTTGTTACCCTAAGGCAGTTTCAACTTTATGCAATGCCATTTTATAAACACTCTCTTTGTCTCTGTTCCCCAGGAAGAGAGTAAACTTTTTTCAATCTTAAGAAAATCATGCAGTTTAGTTGAAACAAACCAATAAACTTGAGATCAAAGTGAATCAGTGGTGGAGAAATGATGTTAATCTGTAATTCAGAGCATCTGTCAAAGTATTTTCGATGATCAGATTGGTCCTGATCTGAACCCTTCAATCCGCCAGAGGTGGTGCTAATAGATATTCACATGCTCTGAAAAAATGACCATTTACTCTCCCTTTCTGCCTCAACCTTTCTGCCCCGCTTGATGTGGAAAGAAAGGGGGAATGTTATACCATGCACTTATGACTCTTCTATATGCTATAATCTGATATGTTTTATTGATCAGCACAGACGAGTTCTTTTTTACATTTGGTGTCCTTTTGCCTGGACATCTCTACACAGTGTCAGTGACAGTGTATTGTCTTCAGGAGCAGGGATTCAAATGTCTTTTCTTAAAGTCAAATCAGCACAAAATGTTTTTTAAGGACACCACCTCAAGAGCTCAGGTCACAAACCCACAATTGTTTAAGTCCGCTCACAAGTTTAACTATCGTATGAATGCCGGGCTGTGGAGGAGGCACTGTACCTCCACTCAAAAACAGCCTTGTTTAATCACCTCTTCATTTAGAATGGAATTCCCTGCTTTTCTTTGTTTAAAAGCTCAAACGTCATTCATATTAGTGTATTTCAACCTGCTGTATTTCGCTTCACTCCAATGAATGGTGTGTGCGTGTTTGTAACTCATCATGACTTTTTACTTTTCTCTTCAGTTGTGGAGATTTGCATTACTAAAAGACCAAGTTTAAAGCTATTTTTTTACATGATGGTTAAATGTGTACTTTCTTTGTCCCACTGAAGGTAAACTCAGATGTCTACCACCTGTACAAGGCTTAGCTTTTGTTGTGATGGTAGTTTTACAAATCTTCACAGCAAAAATAATAATATTTTGGTGGATATAGCTGCTTGAATTAAACCTGAATTCCATAATTCATAGTTTAGGATTGAGTTTGATTACTTTAACTGGCGGTCTGATCATGCTGAAGGACCCCTGTTTGTCTGTACCTGTCACCTTTGAAGCCATGAAGTGCATTTATTAAGTCAATCTACATTAGAAATTGAACAATTGAACAACTGCTGCAACAACCACTATATCTTTCAAATGTTTTTACATTTGACAAAAAAAGCAACATGTTTTCATGAACATCACTGCACATTAAATATCCATCCATCCATCCAGAGATATAATCTTTCCAATGAGTCCTGGGCCGACCCCGGGGCTTCCTCGCAGTCGGACATGCTTGGTAAACCTCTAAACCTCACTGTAAACATCCCATGGTCTAACCCTTCATACGACGCCTGGGGGGACCTTGCAAGGAATTCTCTAACTTGAACAAGTGGTTGTTGTTGAACAAGTCCTCAACTACACCAAACAGCCGTGCAAGTACATGCATGAGCAGTCTGATACGTAACGGAATTGCAAATAAGAGGTAGATGTAGCAGTGTGAAGAGATTTATGTAAAATTGATCTGGTCCCATATTGTTGGGCACATGTCTCAGAGGATAGAAAGAGATAACAGTGGCAGCTTATGGTTTGTAAATTGAAGGCAGGCCACTGGGTTTTAGAGATTTATTTGGGCTTTATTGAGGCGATGGCAGTGTCCGTTGCATCTGGGGCCAAGAGGGTCCTTGCGAGGTCAGTCAGAAGTGGGATTTGATCATGGGACTGTAACAGTGACTCCAAAGAATGACCAAAGGTTAACCGTGAGCTTCCAGTGGTGTCTTGCACGGACGTGTCGAATCGAGAGAAAAAAAGATAGAGGATCTCGTTTTGTGCAATGCGCTCTGATGCTTTTACTGTATCTGTGTATAGGATTTTAGGAGAGAAGGGATGTAACAGAGGTTTACCGCTGGGCCAACAGCGGGGTGTCCAGCTAGTCCAGCTAGAGTTCTCAGGGCGGTTCGCCATCTGAACGCTAGCCATGACCTCTTTTTCTGCCTGTGCATAGCCACAAAGCCAACCAGGTCATGTGAGGAGATGAGGTGATTTATACATACACATACATTGATAGGGAAGAATCCACAAAACTGACAGAGGCTGGAAAGGAGCACATTTAAAGCTGGAAATTCAATCTTGTCATAATAAGTGGACACATATTTTCTCGATTCATTCTCCTTTGCTATAATCCACCAAATGCCTACAGAAAATGCCATAGTAGAGACTGATATATATATATATATATATATATAGTGTGTAGGTGTAGGGCTCTTTTAAGGCTCTTATAATCCCTAACTCATTCAAGCACACGTACTGACAGACAGAACGTTGTGTGTGAAGCTGATTGATTGGATCACTTTCACTGAGCATGCAGATTATTTTGTTAGGTCATCAGGAGTGTGAAGCCGGGTCATATCGGTGCCGTCGGTCAGGGAGGGAAACAGCGGTGCTGTGAGACACTGAGAAGCTCTGAGGAACACATCGAAGGGCAAAATCTAAGTGAGACCACACAGTTATCTGACTGAGGGGTCATTACTGTGGCAGAACAATGACACACACACACACACACACTAGCGCATACATCTTAAAAAACCAATACCCGCTTGTGAGTACAGGAATATCCACTGAGACACGCACACAGGAGATGCAGTTGCAGGCTCTCATCACAGCTGAGGAGCTGCCTATTCATCTGCACATAAGAGGACAAAGCGAGCGTACTGCACTCAGGAAATTGCAGCCACGCAATTTACAATCGTTAAGCGGTGGTGGAGGACACAGCCACAGACACACTCCTGCAGTTTCGTCAGACACTCACATACACACAGAGTCGCACACGAGGACACACTGGTGCTGGTTGTTTCCCGGCCTGGGTCTTTGAACAGTTCAATGAGGACTCTTTTCAGCAAAGTGAATAGCCCCTCTGATTCTCCTCCGAGCTCGGTGTGTGTGTACGTGCGCGCGCACGTCGGGGTGTGAGCGTGTGTGATTGCCAGGCTTGAGCGTGCATACCATGTGCTTGTGTGTGTGTCCTTCATCTTTTGTGTGGGCCCAGCTGAGGGGTGAGAGCTGTTTTGCATGTGGCTCGCCCTCACAAACGAGCTGTTCAAGCCCGAGTTTGAAGCCCGAGGGATTCTTTCAAACAAGCTGATCCTTCTTTTTGCTCTTTCATTCGGACCTGAGAAAAACATTACCTCAGTCTCAGGGTGCAACTTTATCTACGCAAGTGTCTTCTCGCTGCGGTTATTCCCAAAGGTCACCAATTTGATAATGAAAAAAAACTGTTTCATTCTGATTTCTCAGCAAATTCGATTCCCACGCGCTGATTTTCTTGGATTCATCAGATTGCAGTATATATGTTTCAAGTTCAAATGTTTTCAATTATGTATAACATTATGGCAATGCTTTTATCTGAAGAGCTTTACAGTAGCACAACGGTATATTTATAGTGTCTTCTCCTTTCCCCCCGAATCAAGCCACTCAGCTAGAAAGGACCACTTACAAATAAAAGGTTTTTTTAGTTTGTTTGTCTGTTTGTTTGTTTGTTTCTTGTAGGAAAGTCAGTTCATTCCATTACTGAGTCTGGACTGTGTCTGTATTCAGCTTCTCGGTAGAAATAGGTCTCCCTCTAGTGTGAGTGATGTATAACAAGTCGCCGAGAGAAATGACAAGAAAAGACATGTATGTATCACGGGTGCAAACTAAATAGGTAAATCAATCAAAGGATGTCTTGGTGTTCTTTGTTTGTTTTGTCAAAAAAAAGTCTGACTTAATTACCTCTCTCTCTGTTTTCCATCTGTTCCCATTTACTATTGCCTTATACTTCCATCTCCCTGTCTTTCTTTTTTGCATCCTGTGCACATTCTGTCTCTCCTCCATCCTCCTTCCCCTCGGCGTCTCGATCCAGGTGATAATTTACCAGGGCGGCCAGGTCTTCAGCCTCGCCAACCACCTCATTGGCCGTGTGGGCTTTGTGGCCACCATGCCAAGCACAAGTGCCTCCATCGTCATCAACAACACCCAGCTATCCGACACTGGGACCTACCAGTGCCTGGTCAACAACCTCCCAGACAGAGGCGGGCGCAACATCGGCGTCATTGGACTCACTGTGTTGGGTAAATATATGCACGTCCAACATCCACGATTGTTCAGTGGAGAAAACAAGTGTCCCACACGGTTTAAACTAATAGTTTGTTAATGAAGGTCATGTTGGAATATCCTGTTGGCCCAAAATGCTTTTGAAGTCATCAGTCACATGAAGCGTAATGTATTACCAAAAAAAGAAAAAGAAAAGAAAAAGTGTTATTTTTGACAGCAAGCTCAAATGCCCATCTGTTTTAGACCTGCCTGAACTCTCCACAGTATTTTTTCTTAAACTGATATACAATATTGCCCACGTGTGGAAAATGGCTTCAACAACACTAAAGCCTTTGGTTTTGTGAAGCAGATACAACATTGGCTTACTAAAAAAAAAAAAATCCTCCCTATTAAAAAAAATCAAAGAAGCCTTTTCCTAATTGCCTTTTAGGGTGTTCCTTTTGAATCCAAAAACCCCTACATTTTTAACGTACCTTTTAAATTTTATCTTTTTCTTATTTATTATTATTATTACTGATCTATCAACTGAATTATTATTGGTATTGGATGCCTGGTTCGAAAACTAAGGTATGTCTTCTATTCTTCTCTTCTACAATGTAAATTGTGCAAGTAGGATGGGTGATAATAGTAATTTACTTTAATTTAATAGTAAAGAGGAGTTGTTGACAGCAATGAACACTGAAGTATCTCAATATCCAATCAAGTGTTACTAAATGGTATTACAAGGCAGACAATTGGCTAATGAACTATCAGTAATACCTCTACAGCCCAATGCAGAGTATACATGTTTCCTCATTATTTCATTCCCGTTGTTTTGTTCCGTAAGGTTGTTGTTGACTATTACACATACATATTGTGCCCGCAAGTAAAGATCATATTCTTTTCCCTTTAATAAAGTGAACAAAGTAGTTCGTTTTTCTATTTATTATGTATGCTTTATGAAGTGGTAACTGCAACACCACCCACTCTCTCCATCTGCCAGTGCCCCCCTCTGTGCCAGCATGTCGGGTCCAGGGTGCGCTGGATGTGGGCAATGACATCATGCTGCTCTGCAACTCCGAGGAAGGTATTCCCACGCCGTCCTACTCCTGGGAGAAGCTGGACGCGCTGCCCAAGCTGCCACACAACGCCATGCAAGGTATTACAAACAAGCTGGCCGTTGGAGTCCCCTTTTGCCCCACCTTCGCCGGTAAATGTCACACATATAGTGTAACTGCGACCAAATCCTCCATCCCCACCACCTGTCATGTCCCAGGCCCGTCTGATGGTTCCCCCTCCACTGACCCTGCTGAGGGGTGATGATGGAGCGATACAAAGCTTGTGAATTTGTGAATAATCTTCTGTGTGTCAGCAATGTGTTTTTATAAGTGAGCAACAATATATTGTTTACTGTTGTTATGTTAATGTTTTCTTTGCTCCCCTCATGCTGAAAGCCAACTGTTATCACCTGCCAGTGTGAAAACTGAGAGCGTGTGATCATTATGATCACATGTGGCCTTCTTTCACCATCCAGCTAAAGTGGATCACAAAAACCAGGTCTTTGAAGGTTTTCAGCATCTGAGAGCATCTGTTTTGTGGACTTTCCTTTCTTTTCCAACTGTGCTTGCTACACAGTCATCGAATCTTCATCACCAGTCACTTTTAAAAAAAAATCTGTACACTACTGGACAATCAAAGCCTGGGCAGGGAGAATACTTTACATTATTTTTTATGTCTTATAGAAAGATGTTATCTAAGCAGTTGCTTAGAAAAAAATTGTAGTAAATGAATCACAATTGCAAATGCAGCTACAAACGGGAGATCGTGTTCTGTTGAATTCATGTCAATTATCTGCTTTTGAGAGATGCTCATTTGCATGTTTGGCAATCAGCCCTTTGAAATGTTAACATCAAAAAGAGCTTCAAAGAGGCCAAATTGTTGTTTCACCAACAGTGAAAAGGCTCTGGCATAATGGGACGAATGGATGAACAATAATAAAATCTAACTTTTCCAAAAAATAAAACTAAGCTCTAGGAGGTATGACAGCTATCCCCTACTGATTAGCGCCTTTGCACATACAGTTAATCTGCATGCAAAGGATGTAGCCTGTGACATACATCACCATCATAGGCATCTATAGGTCTTTTAGCAGTAACATCAGGGCGTTGAACCTATTTTAGTCACAAACGGCCTCAAATGATCCCAGAAGCTCCAAACAGTTCCCATTGTGATACAGTACTTTGAACAATTTTGATGCACTTTATTTCAATTTCTTTTGAAAGAAGTAACAATCTGATATTACATTTGCCAGAGCTTTTCTCTCTAAGTTAATGATTTTTGACAAAAGCCAAGATTTCCGCTGCTTTCAGTAATGATTTTCAGCAATCAGCTCGAAATTGAACCTTGTCTCACTGAAACAATTCCACTGTAAAATTAGAATCATTAGAAATTATTCAAAGAAATTAGCAGTCTGTGACAACTTTTTAAATTTTTACACTTTGCAATACCATCAAGTGGCTCCTCTGATGGGCCGGTTTTTTGCCGTATACTGTTGGCTTACATTAAACTTTCGACTTAAAATATATCAACAAATACATCACATTTAGTCATAAAATATCTTGATTAATGAAGGAGGAACAAAATTAAAATAATCTCCTTGCTATATTGTTTTAGGTTGCATGTTGTATTTAACTCAAATGAAATTGGATCATTTCATGCAATTACTTTAGCAGAGACAGCTCTGATGAACTGTGACAATATGTTGTCTCTAAAGGGCTTGAGGAGGTTTCAAGGACATGATGTAGAATTACCATACACATTGGAAAATAAACCAACTTCACTCAAGTATGTGACGGCTCTTATATTTATTAAAGATCGTCTTTTCAAAGCTTTAAGTATGATATGTGAATGGGTTTATTTTTCTATGTGTATAAGCATGGTAATTCTGAATACTGTTCCTGATGCTCTTTCATTGAAATGATGCCAGTAGTGTACAGATCTGTGGCTTTCATGTCATCGTCTATAAAAATCAATCTGAAGCTTCACTGTTTCACCACAATTTACATTACTGGTCTAGGTTTCATTAGGAGGTAAATAGTACCCTCTAGTGGTATAAGGAGGTAGGCGTGGATTTAGATTTATATGAAAAAGGAATAGCTTATGGTTTTATACATTTAAAAAAAAAAAGTCTGTTTTAACCCTGGCTTCATGCTTTGAATCCTATTAATCACCATGTGGCTCTTTGTGTGTGTCCTCCAGACCAGATGCAGGGCACTGTTACACTGAGAAACATCAGCACGAGCACCTCAGGACTCTACCAGTGTACCTCCAGCAACGCTATTGGCAAAAGCACATGTTTACTCAATGTGCAGGTTGTTGCACGTAAGTCAACTCGAACACGCTGCGACTTTCATGCGACACCACTATCACACGCAGAGGTGATGAGAGCCGTCTGAGTGTGTTCAGGGATTTACAAATATAGATAAAAGCAAGCCGCCTCCTTGTCGCTTTCCAATGCTGGCAGGTGGGAAAAAAGGGATGGGAAGTTTTATTTCTTTGAGTGACACTTGTCAGAGGGAGACGTAAGCAGATAAACAATGCCACCAAACAAGTGAGACGAGTCTTGCGCATAGCAGCGATTTCGACATCTGACACGAACACAGAGAAAAGCCAGTTTTGGTTCAGGTCAATAGGGTCAGACAGTTTGGATAGCTTGACAGTGAAGAGTGCAACATGGATTTATTTTTGCTATCTGACGGTACATGACAGGCCAGCACTCACTGTCGGGGAAGTCGTGACTGTTTACCGAGTCTGTTTGTCAAACTTAGTCTTTTAACCACAGAAAACAGGAATAATAGCCACATTACATAAGCAAATACTTTGTAAATTACTTATATTTTACTGTGTTGCTTGTGGGAAAAACAAAATATTTAAACTATCTTTGTGTTCTCACGTTCATCTTTCAAACAGCTTTATCTAATTTTATCTGATCCCCGACGACGATGGGTAGGTGCAGGATACAACCTAGACAGCTCACCAGTCCATGACAGACAAACACTGAGAGATCAACAACCACAGAATCTCACCTTCACACATACGGGCGTCTCAAATTCACCAAATGACATAAAATGTGTCTTTTTGGACTGTGAGAGGAAACAAAAGAAAAGTCATGCACGCATAGGAATACCAGAGAAAGTGGAGTTTCTAGCCAACACTGGTGTATAGATTGAAAAGGTTTTTGTAACATCTTGCAAGAATTCCATTGAAGTGTGATGATCGTCAGCTGATCGTGTTCTACATCTAAAACCCCAAATCACTTTTGTCATAAAAGATATATTGTTTTAAATGCTTGCCATCTGGATTTTTCACTTTGAGACATATATTGACTGAAAACGTGCAGTTGTTCTGTATTTTATCCATAGTGAAATAAAAAATGCACTGAAATTACAGATGGATTAATTCCACTTAAATTAATAATTAGATTTTGTGCGTTTCATGTCTTGCCACCCATCCAGGTTGCACTTTAGTTCAAAGTCATCTCAGATGGCTTAAACTGACGTGTGTAAAGTGTAAGCATGTTCCCTGTATTGTGTGTTTTTGTTTTGCAGCGCAACCTCAGAGCATCGGCCTGATCGCGGGAACCATCGCCACGGGAATCCTGGCTGTTGTCATCTGCTCGTTGTTAGTGGTCGTCACTCTCTTTTATTGGAAGAACAAGAACAAGTATGATGAAGAGGAGATCCCCAATGAAATTAGGTTTGGCTTCCATCGATCATTTTCTTTTTTCCACACTAATGTGTCACATGTTTTTTTTTTCAGGTTCATTAAACACAAACTCCAAACAAATACTTATAATCTTTGTGTATTTTCGAAATTCAAAATAAAGATGTATATATTTTTATATTTAAAGCTTAACCACAATAGATGGATAAAATTTGTTTGCTGAACAGTCTTTACTTTCTGTAAGAGATTAAACAGGACTAATATTAAGATATCCTGCTAAAAATGTTGCGTTTGATAATATTGTGGTTTTTCTTAGTGCTGTGAGTGTTTTTAAATTTACAAAAAGATAAAACTTGGGTGACTTATGGTGGATCACTCCACCAGAATAGACACAAATGGTGAGAACATTTCACGGGTTCAATTCAATTCAAACTTTATTGAAATAGCATAGAATACAACAAAGTCATTTCAGGGCACTTTTACAGAGAAAACTCAACTAATCCAAATGAGCAAGCATAAGTGACTGTGGAAAGTAAAAAAAAACTCAGTTTTTTTTGCAGAGGTGGCGACTTTCTTCTATTTGGTAGAATAAACTTCACCGAGAAAGAAAACAGTATCTGTCCTGCTAATTTTGTTGTAATTATAAACCCAGCAGATCAACTTAAATTGTTCAAACATAGTATGCATGGTTTGTTTCATACAAACACAGTTTTGACTATATTTGGACAGATAAACAATTAAAAGCCGGACATTGCCAGCTACCGTAGCTTGCATTGAAATAAACAACAAACCACAAGAACATTGTGTGTTCATCTCTGGCAGACGTCACAAGAGAGCTGAAGTTAGTAGCCAATGAAGGCTTTTTATAGCACATTGTTCTCTGCATGTGTGGTTTCATAACAAAAACACTCTAGTGGCCCTCGACGCTAACTACATACTTTTCTACGTTTCTGCTGTGGCCGTGTTAATTAACATCGTTTTTAAAACGCTGTCAGGTAAACACAAAACTTTTCTGACAGCAAAACGCCAAAACACGTCTTCACTTGAAATGTTGCGCAAACAGCGTCTTACGTTAATATGTTTGGCTTCTTTTTATTATCCGTCGGATTCATTTGACTCTGTTTGTATTTCCTCAACAGGGAAGATGACCTTCCTCCCAAGAGGTCATCTTCGGTGAAGGCTTTCCACGCGGACGCCTCGTCCTCAGAAAACGACACGCTGACGTCCACCAACACATACAACAGTCGTTACTGGCACAACCCCAAACCAAACTATGACACCAACTCCTACACGCGCTACAATGGAGACACCCGGCAGACCTTCTCTGCTGCTACCCACGGAGCACACGGTCACGGACAGGCCCAGAACACCACGCACGGACACACGGCCGTCACGGCTCCGGGCTCGACCCCGCTGTCCCGTCACGCGCCGCCCACAACGACGACAGCGATATCGTTCGCCAATGGCAGCCACACGCTCCCACCACCCAAGACTCTGGTGGTCACCACAAACTCTGCCCCGTCCCCTCCCGCCATGGTGCGTAGCAACGGCTCTGTGAGCCTCAAACCAGTGGTGACGTCCACGCACGGGCAGCACACGCACTCGTACGCCGTGAGCCAGGCGACGCTGGAACGGATGGGGGCAGTGCCGGTCATGGTGCCCGCCCAGAGCAGAGCGGGCTCCCTTGTTTGAAAACCCGTTTCCATGAACTTTTAGCTTTGAAGACAAGACTCACGGAGTGTTTTGGTTGTGATGTTTGAAATCCACAGACTGAATATGGGCTGAAACAGCCCGCTGCCCTTTACAATTGTGTCTTTCTGTATGTCTCGACCTTTTTATCACCAAACAAACTGGGATTTTACAGCGCAGAGTTCGTTTAATGCCAATTCTTGATGGACAGAAACTTTTCATTTTGTAGGCAAGCACTGCATCAAATCTGATCATCCCCATGTTGGATGGATTTCCCTGGGACGGTGCTGGATGGTTTCACAAAAATGAAGCAAACCATCCCACAGAACCTGGATTCTCAGTATTTTCAGGGCTGGATCATTGTGATGATTGTGTGTCTTTATTATTATTGTCATTATTTTTTTATTACTACGTTTCTGTTGAAGTTTTCATTGGACGCAAAGCAACACAAGGCATTGTCATCTCAGCTGTGTCCATACTGCATGGCCATACAGAAACAAGCTTGGATTCCCACACAAGTGCATGAGTCCCTTGATTTAGGCGAACAAATGAAGTCAGTTTTTATTTCTCACAACCTGTCCTCACACTGGTGATGTTTGATTGACACTGCTGATCGCTGCGTTGCAGAAGTGAATGTTTCAATGTGTGTTTGGAGCAACCAAAAGAATGAACGTATACGACTGAAAGGATGATGGATGAAATGGCCTTAGAAGCTTAAGAGATGTGGAGGCTTCACCGGGTGCAATACAGTAATGATATACTACACAGAATTAAATACTTTAATAGTTGTTTTTTTTTGCACTTTTCAGAGCAATTTTATATCAAAACTGCTGTCTTATAAACTCAGTCTTACTAATAACATGCTTCACCTGTCAAACATAACTGGTCTTTATTACTCATACAAAAATGATATGTAAAGATGGTACAAGTGCTAGATTTTTTTGCTTTTCAGAAAGCTACCTTATCCCTGATTTCAAGTGGGATTGTAGCAGCTTGGTGTCTGCGATTCCCTTTCTTTCGTTTTTGAGATTAAATCATGTTGAAACAAAATTTATAGAAGGGTCAAACTATTAAGCTGTTAATTGAAACATACCGTTTTGGAATTGTATTAATTGGAACTGTAACAGAGAAAAACTATAAAAGAGTTGAAAACTTCACAAAAACTGATTTAGAAAAAAAGAAAAATGAAGTATTTTATTGCATAATATTCCATAATATTTTCTAATGTAAAATCATTAGACCAGAATTAAGCCAAAAATTCCTAAATGGTGTGAGATACAGCATGTCCAGAGTTTGGGGAGACACTGCCACTGCCATAGATATTTATAAATGCTTTATTGAAAATCAAGATATTCCATATTTTAAAGTCATTTCTCCCACCCTCCATGAGAAAGACTAGTACCTACTCTTTTTACTGTACATATGACAACAGTAGGCTGGAATGTGAGTCAGAAAAAACAACATGTCTGAAACATGTTTTACAACTCATGTGTCTTAATTTTAAGACTTTAGACACCACACTGGGCTTGGTTGACACTGTTATTGCTTTAAATGCTTGTTTTTTGATTATTGTCCATTCATTACAGGATTTGAGGTGATTGCCGTGAGCTTCAGTGGCAACATGTTTTAAGAGAAACACCTGCAGGATGCTGTAAATGGTAGAAAGTAACACTGTGTTTCTGATTGTCTTTATCGGTATTTTAACCAGATTTCATAAGAGGAATAGTGTAATCTATCCACGTTCCCAATTCTAGCAATCCTCATTTCTTTGTGCCTGAACGCACGAGAATTTCGAAAAACTTTGATGCACTATTTGACAGAAAAACAGTTTACATGCAGTAATGGAAAAAAGAGTGTTGTCCCCCCCCCCCCCCCCTCTTTGTGTTTTTCTGGGAATTTCTTTTTTTTTAATGTTTTTTCAAATCTGACTGAGGCAAGACACACAGAAAATATCTCAACTTCAACCACCCAAGACATATTTTATAATAGAACAGTGTAAACACTTTATGTCGTTTTTAAATATAGTGTTTTGTATAAATGATTGAACTGACTTAGTCTATTTTTGAGGACAATGGATTGTTCAGTTGCGTTCTTGCAAAAGGTTTATAATTCCACCAAGTATTTGGATAACATGAGCAATAAATATTAACCAAAAGATATACTTCTATATTAGTAGGGTGATATTGACATCTAATCTACATATTCATGGGCAGAGATTGAAATCTGGACTCAGTGGATACTAGTCAACACTGGTTTTCGAAACTCCAATGGTAATCCTGGATTTTATTTTATTTTATTATTGTTTTTTTTTTGCCTTGAAGTCATTGTGAAAATGGCGAAGGATCAGATATGTTTGTGTTTTGTTCAGTATCGGAACTCAGTAATGTTGTGTTTATCATTGTGGAAGAATCATGGCAGCGTTTGACCAAGACTTGATTTTCTCGGCCACACACACATTCACTCGTTTCTTTTGCTTGTTTGTTTGTTGGTTTGTTCCCTTCTCACTGCCACTGACTGTTTGTGAAAGCAAAAGTACCTTTCACACATTGTTTTAGAAAATACAGAGTGGATGGAAAGGGTTAAATGTCAAAAGAGTTTTTATCTCCTCTTTGTCTTACAGTGTTTTCAGGGTAAAGTCTTCTGTCGGTGTAGATTTCACTCACCATCTCCCCACAGTGTCCCCCTGCCCTGAATACTGGCTGTCAACAGTAGAACAAAAAGAGCTTTTTTTTTTTTCCTCTTCTAAGGCCTCTGGCTTTATTCTTCCCACAGAGAAAGAATGGCAAGTTGAAAAGGCTAAACTGAGATTAGCTTACTCTACCCTCTCTTTGCAAGAGAAATAGAGGAAAGACACCACAATCAGTAGAAATGTGAGGTTTTTAACCCCTATTATGTTCAACATCTCATCTTCTATTTTGGCCATAGGCTGGCGTGTGGTGCACAAGGTGGTGTATGGGTTGTGTATATAAATAAATGTCATATATTGCCAATAGTAAAGCCAATCTGTACATATGTAAAGATGAAAAAGAATCATAAACATACCATCTTGTTCTTACTGTCGGGTTGAAATTAAATAGGAAAAAAAAAAAAATAACACTGGAACTTATAGTAAATAAATATTGTTAATACATTCTAGCTGGCATCTTTCTCATTTGTGTGGATGTGTGTGTGTGTGTGTGTGTGTGTGTGTGTGTGTGTGTGTGTGTGTGTGTGTGTGTGTGTGTGTGTGTGTGTGTGTGTGTGTGTGTGTGTGTGTGTGTGTGTGTGTGTGTGTGTGTGTGTGTGTGTGTGGGCGTGGGCGTGGGCGTGGGCGTGTGTGAGAATAATGTCATGACAGATGCATGTATTTAAACTGACTGTGTTTGGACTGCCTTCCTAGACAGAAAAATAATCCTGGCATACAAATACATCTTACACCGGATTATTCCTCTAAAGCAATCTCATTATGGATTTTAGCTGTATAAAATCCAAAAAACTATCATTTACCTTTGATTTTACATTCAGGAAAATCCAACCAAGTCTACCTTGGCACCATATGAAAGAAAATCAGGCTTTCTGCATTACGTTTCTGTGAAACTCATTTCCAAAGCCTTTGGTGCTGCTGCAGGCTGCTAAGTAAACTGTACAATAGAGGAGAACACAGAATCATACTTAAAAAAAAAAAAATTCAAACATTCTAGTGTCGTCTCGTTTTCCCAGTTTCTATTCCCAAGAGAAATTGTACAACACAGTAAAACTGAAAGGGCTCTCAAGTACACAATCCAGACGCAGAAGCATTCACCGACACAGAGATTACACGTTTTCCAATTGTACTTGTAAACCCTATGTATCCGTCTCGTGCTTGATCGAACATGTTTTGTTGATTCGTTTAATGGTTGTGTAAAATCGATTTAAAAGCACACTTGTTTCCTTTAGACAGAGCATAAAACCTCCATGAACTAAATATTAACCAATTCCCAGTAGGTGGCAGTGTTTACACAGTAATTGGGCCTCCACTGGCAGCGCAATCCCACACACTCATCAAACAGCTCAAGGCAGTGAATTATGAACTATTCTTTTTCTTTTTTTGATAAAAAGGTATCCATCGGTAATGGATCAAAAATTAATGGACCTAATTTAGTTGACAAGAAGTGAAATAACTTGCCGAAGTAAGCACCTTTAATGGCGTCTTAATCAGTGCAGTTGAGCGCTATTAATCGTCAAGGCTTAGTGTCTATTCTAAATTTCCATCAGCATTCCGTCATTCTTCCACTCTCACATTCGTTTTAAGAATTAACTGGGGTGACCTTTTCAAAAGTCAGCTGCAGAAGCACAAAAAAGTAAAAAAAAAAAGGACCTGACAATGGTGCAACTTCCATCCATCGATCTATCCATCCATCCATCCATCCAGCTTAATCCTGTGCAATACCAGTGGGCGAAGGAAGGATACACCCTGGACAGGTCTCCAATAAACATCAGGACAAACACTCACGTTCACACCAAAGGGAAATTTAGGATAAACTATTTCACCTCACATGCAAGTTTCGGGATCATGGGAGAAAACCCGAGGACCCGGAGGAAACTCGCACACACAGGGAGAACAAACACAATCTCCACATAGAAATACCCCGGCTGGTATTTGAACCTTGGCTTTCTCGCTGTGAGGCAAGATGGCCAACCACTGCTCCACCGTGCTGCTTTTTCTCTTTTTTTAAAGGCGCGAGTGAGCGTCACATAAGGTTTGAGGACATTGGTGTTAAAGCAGGCACGACAAGTGTGTGTGTGTGTGTGTGTGTGTGTGTGCGTGCGTGCGTGTGTGTGTGTGTAAACAAACTCAAACTAATTGTCTAATGACTCAAAGGCTTTTCCCCACCAAATCTTATTAAATTAAATTACTCGTCCCCATGTTCGGTACGGTCGTCTTCTTAACTCTAAAAGGAAATTAGTTGAATTGAGCACATCTCAGTAAACTGATTTCCTTCAACTATTCAACTTGGTTGGCCCCATAAGGACCAGCAATGAGGCAGCGATCAAACCTGGTTAAAATGCTTTCAAGTATTTAGTCAAGTGATTTATTTTTCTGTTTATCTCCAGAATCTGGAGCCTCTCGGTTTTGATTTTCCATGTTTACCATGTGCATTTCTGTTTTGTTTTTTCTGTTTGTTCTTCCAATGATCTGGTTTCCTCCCACCATCAGACATATTGGAGGAACTGATGTCTGCATTGTCATGGCTTTTGTTGAGCTTTTTAGTGTTTTTCCTCCTTCCATGTCTCTCCTCTCTTGTGTGTCTGTGTGGTGGGCGGAGTCTGCATGACCAACTGTCTGGCTGAGGTGCACACCTGAGGTTCATCGCCTCATCGGTGGTCTGTGTGAGCGACTCGCCTCTCCTAAGATCAGTCTCTTTGCATCGGCTTGATCGTCCACATCATCCCCTCCTCCACCTTCCATCGTCAGACTCTCAAAGCTCACTTTAAAAGCCCTTCGATCACCAGCGTCGCCTCTGAGTCAGCTTTTGGCTCCAACTTGCACGAGCCCCAACATGTGTATTGGCTTCGCGCTACCATGATGGTGCTGCAAACTGGATTAACTAACTAAAATAACTGTCTTAATAATCAAACAGTTGATTGTTGAGTTCAGTGAAATGATCTAAAAAAGATGATTTTGAAAGATCATTTTATTTAATTTTTCTTATGTCGATCTTAACAATTTCCTCCTTCTTCTTGTTCTTCTTGTTGTTCTTGCAACAGCTGTGTTTCATTCATTATTCAACTATCAACCCACTTCTCATCCCTCAACTGTCATTATATGTTGCCCTTTTCCACACATTACATGAATTGCCACTTTGCCACTTCCCTGTGCACTTTTTATCTGACAAGCAACACACGGAAAGAGGCACTTGCGCCATAAATACCACAGTTAACTATATACACTAAAGTAAAAGCAATCTGCAGAAAGCATGGGCTAAATGAAGCTCTGCAGGATGACATGAACAAGTGTTAAATAGTGGAGAATTTGACCATCTAATCCGTAACGCTGATTTATGTTTTTTTTGCCTAATTCATGCCTTCTTCCACACTTTGATTCATGAAATTTTAAGGCACAACTTATTTGCGTGTCACCTCTTCTTTGTTGGTTAATTAGATAAAGAGTTTTTGAAGATTCTCAATAGATCCATCCAGTTTACAAGGTGAAAAAGTTTTCCTGCTCGTTCTAACCTTGTGAAAGACTTTCTGCTCTCGGTCTTTTGTTTTATCGTCTGTTTAATTTCTGTGTAAATACAAGGTCTTTAAAAATGATTACAGCCGTCTAGACTGTATAACACCCGCTAAGGGTGACTGCAGCGGAAAGCTTTTAACTTTATTGAAAAGTAGGAAAGCTTAATGCTTATTGAATGACCAAAATGTCTGTGAAACCAGTAGAAGATTTTTGTTGGACAATGAAAACATACAGAGCATCAAGTTTCTCGCACCAGGTCTATTGTGAATCATTGTTACAGGCAGCCTGCGTGATTTATTCAGCGTCTTCTAATTTGTGTTCGTTTCAGCCCTCTTTTGTTTCTTTGCTTGATTTTTTTTTTTTTTCTCCATTAATGTGAAATACAGTTTGGGATGAATAGTCTCATTTGAGCATACCTAACACTAGTGCCAATATGGAATGAGGAGAATCCAGATTGTCGACCCATGCTGCTCGTATATGCAAATCAACTACATATTTTACCAGGAAAGCAATAAGACTGCATCACATTATTCTGTAATTTAAATCAATTTACAAAAACGATTCTATTTTTTTTTATTTTATTTTTTAATTCAAATACCCACTCTTTTGCTCTTTTTGGTAAATGATTTTACATTTATGTCAGGAACACATATAATCCCAATATGTGCAAAGTACATAATTATCATTATGATGCTCCATTTGTTCATTATTATGAAATTTGCACACAGACAGTAAAATGAAAGCACCAATGGAAAGAGGGAGAAGGCAGAAAAAGGCAGAAATTCATTTCCCAGAAGGGCTGACAGGTGGCCAGCTATGTAGCTGAACGCAGCCAATCAAACCTCACTGGTATCCAAGCTGAATGCTGTCTCTGAGAAATCACTTTAGACATCCATTACTCGGGCCAGTCCAAAATGTTGTCTCCTCTTGTGTTGTCTATAGAGCGGACATCCCATAATAACCCTGCTATATTACACTGCCTGTATGTTGCTTCAGTCTTTGTCAGGTTTTCCCTTCAATCCATGGTTAGTTGTGGAAAGAGAAAACCTGACTCTACCTTACCACTTATTCTATGAAGTGCAACAATAACCAACATATTAACTGACGGAAGTAGAAAGTCCTCTGCACAACAGCAGACCATAACTGGTTTATTTCCACTCATTGTCAGATTGAATATATGGATGGTTCCAGCATATGTTGTTAAATATAAAGTTTTTCTGTGTTTACGCGTGTGCACGTTGTGTCAGATCTCCATCTGTTTCCCCGTGAAGTCACTGTCTGTCACCTGTTTGTTTTTGTCTGTAAAATTTGTGCCTGTCTTGTTGGCGTGTGTGCGCACACTTGTTTCTCCTGTTCGTCCTCCATCCATGCATCCAATTACCTAATTGCCTCTCCGCCGTGTGTCCAACTACTCTCATGTGTTCACCTGCATCTCTAATGCTCATACTACTGCACAGTTCAGAAATGTTAAATATGCAAAGAAACCGAGAGCGGGTGGTTTTCAAAACATCGACCTGTATGCAATAATTCAGTGACTCACAAAACACCATTGTTAAAACGAACCACCAAAACAAAAGTTTGTCGTTTTCACTTGAGAAATGTCTCTCACGATTGCCAAATGATAAACAGATTGCTATTCATCCTATTGATTGCCAATAAATGACCAAATGCCCAATTCATACAACCCTAGTTCCTGATAGAAACCCACAGTGTCTTTTCTATAAAGAGTTTGCATGTTCTCCCTACATCGGTTTCATCAAACCATTCCAGCTTCTTCCCACAATCCAATATGCTCATCGGAGTAATTTGAGACTGTGTGTGACTGATTCTCTTTCTGTGTTTTGAGAGAAATGTTCTAACTGTCATGGATCAGTGGCAAACCCAGAAGCAGACTCATTAACAGAGGTTAAAGTTCACCGAGTTTATTATAGAGTTCAGCCCAGGCGAAGGTATCCAGGCAAAGATGCACAAAAAGTAATCCAAAAGCACCAGTATAAGTCCAAACACAAAAAAATCCAAAACACAAGGAAAATCCCCAGTATGTGGAGCCAAAAGTTACAAAGACAATCTGGCACAGACCATGATTGAATAGGGTTTATATACACTCGGGGAGGGGAAGACAGGTGAATCACATTAGGGGAAAATGCGACAACAGGAAGACACATGTGCAGAGAGGAGACAGGTGAGTATCAAACTAAAACAAGAAAAGACAAAACAGGTAAGACGCGGAGATGTTGTGAGGAGGAAACCTGACGGTAACCACGTCTCCAGGAGAAATCCACCTTCCACACAGTGTTGGCTTGGATAGAGTCCAGCACCAAAGCGCTGGATGAAGTGGGTGTAGTCAATGGATGGAAGGATGGATGGAAAGGTAATTACCGGGATACCCTGATGTAGCCTTTTCCAAGGTTTCCAATCTTGTAGGTCTCGGCTGACAGTGAGCTGTCCCAGCTGCCTGTCGTTACCTTCAGCAGGAATAACCACCAATGACGTTACAACAGACCTGAGAGCTTCTCTGCCCGTCCACCAAAGACTGATCCATAATAGAGTTAAATGCTTTCAACAACAGTAAAAAAAAGAAAAAAAGAGTCAAAGATAGTATTGGAAAACGAAGACATTTCAAATATTAGGAGTGTTGAACGTTTAATTCAATCAACTTATGGTGTTCTTACCACATACGACATTTTTTTTCTATGTGGAGTTTGCATGTTCTTCCCGTGCCTGTTTGAATTAACTCCAGGCACTTCCTTCCACAGTTGAAAGATGTGTGTTTTCGGTTAATTAGAAACTTGTCTGCATGTCTCCATGTATTTTTTGTACAGACTGTACCCTGACTTTGCCTAATGTCAGAGACAAAGGAGAGGACGAAAGACAGACAGAGTACTATACTTCCACATGCTCACCGACCACCTCCAGTTGCAAAAGGTTTATAGAAATTGTTACCCCCTTGGGTCTGAGGTCAAAGCAGCCCATCTGGGAGAGAATCAGTGGAGAATGAGAAAAAGATAGAAAAGAAAGAAAAGAAAATGAAGCTGATAAAAGCAGATCCAGCCCTTTGATGGACAGGTTGAGGGTTTAGAGGAGGAAAATGCCCTCAAAAAAACAATTTTTGACTTTGATCAATAAAAGAAGAAGAACTAAGTGAAATTTATTCATGGAACGCGGATTAAGAAAGTAACTTTTCAAAACTTTGGAAGCAGGTGCTGCACAAATATCATCCCTCAAAGAGAAAAGGACTTTGTTTGTTTCCGTGTGACACGTAAGATAAAACACTCAGTGGGTAAACTGTAAATGATATTAATAAGTAAATGTACCGTGCAGTATACTGCAGTGTGGGGAAAGAGCCAAAGGAAAGAGTTTAAAGCAGTAAATTTATAAGCTCTGACAGTTAATTTTCTGCTGCAGTTACTCTGGGTTAGCAAACTTCTCAAGAGCACATTGGACAGGACCAGAAAACTCTCATAATGGAACAAATGTTGCTTTGAATGTTTAAGTGAAATACTGAACCGTGTTTGCCAAAAGGTTACAGTTCTACTGTGTAATCGATCAAAAAAAACTTCCAACATTAGTGAGTGAATCTTTTTGTGACAGCAATTCTAACTTAGTGTGTCTGATGAATGGGCCACAAACGCTGTGTTTTAATCTTCAAAAAGCTAATCGGATAGAACCATCTGGGCCAAGTCCACGTCCCTTCAGGGTTCTAAATCCCTTAAACGATGAAGGTGGGGGTGAAAATACCACAAATAATGGAATACCTTATCAGCACTCTACCAAAACAAGGCGCCGTTTTACTGGCGTCAGCTTCCAGGCAGAGTCTCGTTTTTCTCGTGGAACTTTTTGAAACTGTGAAAAATGTGGAAAATGTGACATGCTACTGCGCATGCTTACAGGTGTGTCAGTGGGTGAATGTGATTAACAATGTAAAGTATGTTAGAAATCAATGGAAAGGCTATATAAGTGAAGTATGTTGCTTACAATCATCCTACCAGTTAGTTCTTTTATGCAAAACTTTTTTTTCATTTTCAGTTTTAAAATGACACTGTTTGAAAAGAAAAAAAGTATTTCAGTAAAATACAGTTGTTCCTTTTGAGTACTATTTGTCATTTTTCTTGACAAGTTGTTAACAAAAAAAAGAGACTGTTTCCCGTCTGCCACCGACTTGCTGGTGTCTTCAACCTGCTTCCTGTTTTTTCTGCCCGCCGTCACCATTTTGGAGTTTATACTTCAGGTTCAGCACATTTCCTTTGTTGAATTGTCACTTGAGACATGTCGCCATTGCTCTCTAGACATTACCTTGTACATTCTGTATCCTTGTCTGTTTTTTTTTTTTTTCTTTTTAACTCTTTCTGTTACACGCTGTCATGTTCCAGCTGCCTGTCTGGTTCCACAGACTTCTAAGATCACCTTCTGCAACTTTGAAGTAAACCTGCTTGCATCTTTTTCGGGTTTTTTTCTTCTGCTGCTGCCGTTTCCCGGAGTTGCGCTTGCGACTCCTCTGAACTGAACCATGACAGTTTATGCATGGCAACATTTTGCCGGATCCATTTCATTAAACAGCACCACTGCGGCCGCCACACAAAAACACACACACAAGGTGGTCACACGTCACGCTGGCATTTTTTTTTCACCGTTGAGTCGAGCAATTGAATAATGGAATTTTGAATTGTTGGCCTTCGCAGAATAATAAATAGATTTTTATCTAAAGCTAGTTGGTGTCCTGCACTGCATCAGGGGGCTTTGCTAGTATTTTGGATGCGATCTTCACAAGCTGTAACGATTTCAGTCAGCAGGGTACAGAAACTGCTTTGTGGAAAGTGCAAACTTTTCGAAGGGCATCTTTACACTACTTAACTACTTTCACACTTAAGTTCGCCTTATTCCACACTGCATTATAGTTATGTCTCCAGGAACTTTCCTTGTTGCAAAATCTATTCACAATGTACACACATTTGCTGACTGGCCTTTTTACAATGATATGGTGTTGATGGACGGCGGTGAACTTCGTACTAAATCACTTTGTTGTATAGCAACTGTACATTGAAATGTTGGTTACTCTGGCCTGTTTAGCACAACCAACATTGACAGCATTAAACATGCAGATGAGAATTAACCATGGAGATTGTGCATTAACTCCAGTTGTGGTTTTTTTTTCATTTACAGTCTGGCTTCATTCCTGCCTGAAGATGATCTTTGTGTGCTTTTTCTGTCTCTCTGTTTATCTCACGTGTTTCCTCGTGAAAACTTGCCTATCCTCAGCTCCAGCTCTGTCACTCCCACGGATCACAGTCTCTTTGAACCAGCTTGCTCCTAACCCTCATCATCAGACTCTCAGAACTCAAATTAAAAACCCTTCACTTGCCTTCCTCGTCTCTGAGCCAGCTTTTGGGTTCACGTTGCACAAGCCCGAACACTTTGGATCAGTCGAGAGAGTCTAGGCTTCCCCAGAATGAGAGACTGGCCTTTTAATCTTTCATGCTCAGATAATGTAGAATTTATCCTGTTTCAAATTTCACCGAACCAACAAGCCGAACAGAAATGAATTTAAAGCAACTTCTTCGACCACATTTTGTGATTTTGTGACAATTAGCAGCAATGCCAAACTTTAAAACATGTGCAAAAATGTATTAAAAGTAGTGATTACCCTACATCAGGGGATCGACCACAGTCCAGGTGGGCACTTAGTAGCTTGGAGTGAACTTGTGAATATGTAACAGGGTGTGTAGTACTAGAGTTAATGACTCAGCAGGTATGATTTGGAACAAAATTCAAAACTAACAAGAAGTATATCCATAAGAGGCATGTTAATATTCAAATGTCGAAACTAATTGCGATAGAAATATTGTTGCACGTTTATGTGGATCTGTTTTCTCACATGGTTAATGGTTGTTAAAAACGATCATTTCAAATTACTTGGAATTCTTAGTAGAGCTCAGTTTCATAAAGGCAAATGACTCCTGCACGACATGAAACCATTATTCACTGATTTGTTTGATGAAAGTTTTTTTTCTGGTTCATGTCTTTTCTTTTTTTTTTAAATCTCATGGTGACATCATGATAACATTTTACCATCCAGCTCAGATCAAGTGATGTCCCGTTTTAATCTTCTCTGTCGGTTTTTATCAGGTGTCTAGATGTTTGTTGCTGGTGTGTTTGTCATGTGTACTAACTCTCCTCTGCTTCCTGGTGTCTTGCTGATCTGTCCTTGATGCAGCAGCAAGCTCCCTCACCTTCACTGTGTCCACCTGTATCTCCTTAAGTACCAGCTTTCTGTGAGTACAGAAGCAACGTCCTCCGTCTTGTCAGTTGTCAGCTCGTCTCTTATCACAGCCGGTCTGTGGCTGGTTTGTGCCTCGTGGCAGACTTTTCCATGTCTATTCAAGTCGAGACACCTTGGTTGACTTTGTTCCCCTTTTGCTCTTTATCTCCTTTCTGGACTGACGAGTACTGAACCCTGTCTGAAGTGTGAGTCTTATGTAAAACATGTCACATTCATGGACTGCAGTTAGGTCTGTGACTGCGTTGAGACTCTATACACTGAAAATAGTGTGATGGTAAACTTTAGGCTGGGTAAATCAAGCTCATGAAGATCAAGTCTAAAGTTGGTGTAGGTGAAGCAGCAAAATTTTTTTTATTGATAAAAACAATAGTTAGTAGTCTTGCCTCATAGCGAGAAGGGGGGGGGGGTTTGGGTCTTTCTGTATGGCGTTTGCATGATCTCATTGTGCATGTATGTATTTCGTAACTTTAAAAAAAAAAAAAGAAGTTTCCCATGACCCTGAATTAGCTAAGCAATGTAGAAGATGAAAAGAAAATTAAAGGTATATCATTTTGTTATGCGCAATGTTAAAATATTAAAGCTACAGTATTCAACAATGCAAATTTAATAGTACACTATTGTATTAGCTTCAGAGTTGCATTATTATTGCAATGGCAGGATCTTAAAGGGTTTTTCCAGTCATACCACAGTTCTATAGAGTGACACATAATGGGTTTGACCTTACAACAGTTCAATAGTTGTTAGTGAAATTACTGCACACCACTATATAATTTAATATCAATGCAGAATATGCACTGAAATTACAGTAATTTACTGTGAATTTGTGTTGGTAAAAATGTTTTCCTTCGGCGATATCATCTTGCATGTCCCTGTGTTCGGTGAGAAGATGGAAGCTGCTCTTCTCAGATGTTCGACTGTAAGCTGACAGTGGGAAACAGCCCGGGGGTTCGTACAGCACACAGAAAACACCCACGAAACGCCCCCCCCCCCCCCCCCCCCCCCCACCCCACCCCACCCTGCCATCGCTCTGAACCTCAAGAATTCGACGTGTGTAAGACAACGCAGGGAAATGTGTATGCTGTGAGTGGGCCGTGGCACAACACGGGCCAGCACACAGTTCTGTATATCCTCACACACTTAGAAATTCAAACAGACTAATTCTCAAGATGCACTTTGCTTCTCCCAAACTTAGCTGGAGGCATCATATCAAAAATTCACAGCAGGCAAGGAGGAGGGCATTATGAGAGCGTGTGTATGTGTAGGGATGTGTATGCCTTGTGTGCATGTAGGCTTGCATGCGCGTAATCCCAAAGCAAGATAATATGTTGATGTCAGCCATTTACTCTACTCATTTGACCCTTAAAAAAAAGACTGATTTAGATCATTGACATTACATTATTATATCATAGGAGTAACAATTGATTTCACAAATGAAATAAAAAAAGCAAAAATGCAGTTTGTGGGAAAACCCTTTTACACAATAGCAAATGTAACCCACAAAGTACCATGGCAGAGAATTTGTCTGTCATGAGATAATGACAGAAAAACTTTATGTTCATGTTTATTTGTCAGGAATTTGTCTATACATTTCTCAATCTTGGCTGTCAGGATCAAATATCCACAAGATTATGGTTGCGTAAATTTTTTCCAGGACATTAACTCAAAAGGCTTAAATACTGACAGCAGCCCCGCAATTTTTCTGATATTCCAAAAAATCTAATGGCGATTAACAGAACTGTTGTATTTTCCCAAACAAGCCTATGTCCCAATCTAACTGTACGACTCCTGTGGTACTACTACATGCTGACCAAGCAAGTTAGCACTGAGGTCATTTCTAAAAAGTTGCTGTCTAAACATCAAACAATTCTAAAACAAAAAATCTAAAACAATGGTGTTTTCTTTTGTGTAAATGGGGCCTGAGTGTGGCGCAGCATAGTTGGCGGAAACACATCGAGATGACTTGAAGAAGTGGTTTTGGTGCAGCTCTCGTTGTACGATGCAACAAACTGTACAACGTGTGAGAGATGTCCTGGATACACATCACAAAGGATCGAGCATGTTAAAGTGAAATGTAAACATGTTTTTAGTGTGACCCGCTGAATCAATAAGATTAAGGTTTCCCTCGGTTGATATCCACCATTTTTACGAGGAGAGACAAGCAAACCTACAACTTTTTAATCAAGCACATTTTACCAGACAGCTGAAAAGACATGGACTACTATCATTGCCACCATCTTGTCCCCTTTTGTTTTAGAGTTGGAATCTCAGTATCGTCTCTCTCCCGTCTCACTTCTTGCATGCCGGATCTCCGTGAAGCCTAAAGCCTCCCAGTTACACTGAGAAGAAAGAGAAAAGTATGATTGCATTGCAGTAGAGGGGGGATATTGCAGCAACATGATGGAATCAAATGTAAGCTTTGTGTCAAGGCCTTGCCACCTGTCACATAATCAGTTTCCTAGCTGCTGGGAGGGACTGCTCAGCCTCCCCCTGTGTTTCCATTACCAATCGAGTTGTGCTTTTTTCTGACTATGTTTTTTCTCCTTGTCTTATTCCTGTGACACCTCATCTTGCGAGCAGGTATATTGTATTTGTCTAGAGGAATATGTAGACGGAATAGATGTGGTGAGCAGCACACCATAGGTCACTTTACATAAGTATGAATAATACAGGACGACTGCTGGCTGCTTTGTATTGTGTTTGTTGGAATGGGAAAATAGATCAACTGGAAAACATGCAGAATGGGTCAGGAAATACAAGATATCATCTAAATATAGTAATAGATTACAGTATATTAAAAAAGCCTGAATAATCAAACTTGCCTACGTAATTTATATATTTGCAAATTTTTTTATTTTTACTGTCTTTGTTATTTTTCTTGTCTTAATATTCTTTTAATCTCGTGTTCGAGAAGATAGCTGGTATCAGTTTCTGTACTGTCCACAGTCTGACCATTATAGATATTAGGAAGATTTAGAAATCTGCTCAATTGCCATATATGAAAATGTAATTCATATATATACCTATTTGGATAAATAGACAAAAAGGAAACTGGTGTATCAGGATGGCTCAATAAACAGCTCTGAGTGCTCCATCTGATCACGAGCCTCTCTGTTCACCAGTTTTCTCCATGACAGCATGTGTGAGCATTATTATCTGTGAATGCATTCACTCTATGATTCTGTAATGTCATTGTGGCTCACATATGTAGGTGCTGGCATTCCTGGATGAAGTTTAACTTTCCCTCTTGAAGTTTTCCATCAAAAGATGAATGATCAGCAATACGTGTGAAGCAAAGGCAGATATTTCAAAAAATTAATTGTCTTGACATTTGTCTATCGTGTCTTTTCCCACTCCTCCATCTCAACACACAGCCTCACCTTGAGGCAGTGTTTTGATTTTCTACTCTCACTTTCACCCACTCTTGCTTCATTAATTGATTGCTATTGTCATCCTCTGCTCCAATGTCTCAAAAATCCATCACTTCACCTTGATAGCTGATGATCAGCTATTCCTGACCACCACGTTCAGTCGACTCACCTTCGACAGGTTTCATTTCTTTTCTGTGTTTTTTTTTTTTCTTCTTTTGCTCTCCCTTCAACTGACAAGCTATTCTGTTCTCCCTTTGGCTGTTCCAATCCGCCTTGATTTCCCTCCAGTTGTTCTCATCTGGCAGGAAGGCAGCTCTGATTCTTTCATTCATTTCGTAGCAGGCGTCTCCAGTGCTTGACATTTTTGCCCTTTAAGAAAGCTCCAACCCTCTCCTTCCTCTCCTCCCAACAGGAACGCTCAGAAAGGAAGGTTTTGTTACTCTTGGTCATTCTTTTACAGGTAATAATAATCAATCTCACGACTACAAAGAACTTATTCCCCTTAGTAAAATGATTTATATACATATGTATTTACGATAATTGTAATTTTGTAATCTTCCATAACTCATGTCAAGCATGCAGGCAGTATTATTTTGTATTTGTACACCTCAGACACTGTCACAATGGTAAAGGTGGGTTCTTGTAAACTGCTTTCAAAGTCGTTGTCAGTTCCATTCATACTTTGGACATGATTTCCAACAACTTGGGCCCCGTTTACCCAACAACATTTCAAAATAATGTTTTTGCGTTTTCCCTTTTATAAAAGTTTTGCAATCACACGGCAGCATTTTGAAAACGGAACAGCAAAAACACCGAAAATCAGGTAGTTAACGTGTCGGTCAATGAGTTTGGCACCGTTGGTTGTTTTTGTAATGAAGCCACATGCACAGAGAGCACTGCACTATAAACATTAACAATGGCGAGTACACAGACATTTGTTTGGACAGATGACAAAGTTGGATTGTTATCCCGGGTGACTCTCAACTATAAAACTTCCAAGTCCCAGGAGTCATGCCACACTGGAGGTCGCGATTGCTGTGGCAAAACACAACGGAAGTTTGGCGTTTTCGCTTGAAAATGCTGATGTGTTAACGGGGCTTAATTCTAGGATAGGTTCACGAAAGACTAACTGCAAAGTGGTTTGGAGATTTACATTTGCATAAATCAATGCCTGTAGGAAGCAAACAACTGGACAAAGCGAGCATTGGTGGCAATGAGGTGTCACAAAACACTTTCTATGGACGCAGAGCATTAGCAAACAAATGCAGCACAGCTGTGCTGGCAGGTGGCAGGTGACACAGTCAATCAGGTAATGAGCAGAGGCGAGAAGCTCTCTGGAACTACACGATCTCGGTGAGTAAACAGCAAGCGTACAGAGACAATGGAAAGTGAGAGCCGGGGTGCAGGAGGTGAGTGCAGAAAGCAGACAGCGCGTGCAGCACCATGACATTAATGCAGTGGTTCCGTATCCCAGAGGGAGGTTTTGTGGATGAAGTGGTTGCCTGAGTGAGCAAGGCGTCTGTAGCAGCTATGCCCCAGACTTTTCTCCCTTTTGAGGCTGTCAGGCATTTTTTTTTTTTTCCAGGAGGGTATAGCTGACAGCCAATCACCTGCTTAGCAGACTGGACAATGCTTTGGATGCTGTCCTTGGAAAAGTGAGGAGGTGGTTGAACGCCAGGCAGCAATACTATGCAAGAGTGGTTATGATTATTAACCAGGCGAATTTGGCTTGATTTTGGTATGATGCAGGTCATTTGCTCCACCTGTACTCGACTGGAGACCTTCCAGAAGAATACTTTCATCTCATTACGTGTAATGACAAAGCAGCCAGGCCAATTTTCATTCACTTCATCAGTCCCGTTTCCCAAGAATGTCTTGAGTAGGTCATTTTTGTTTTCAACTTATTCATTATTATGAGACATTCTTTTCTGCGTTTAACTATTAAGTGATTCAGCCTGCTATGTAGAATCTTTGGTAACCTTGGGATCTTGACAAGATTTCAACTTAAAATTCTGCGGATGTGATGGGGTCTCTTTACACTCGGCTTGGTGCAGCTTCAAACACTCTTCTATCCACCCTTTTTTCATATTCTTTCATGTATGGTCAGCTTTTTCCTCAAGGGAATAAGGGAACCTGTTTTTTTTTTTCTTTTCTTTTGTTTTTTTTCATTTTATTTTTTTAAAGCATACGAGACCGTCTAGTGCAGGAAGGAGGAGGGAAAAAAATAATGGCGCAGGGAAGAAAAAACCCAAATGACTGTAATTTGTCTCGCCTGAGATCTTCTAGCTCTTGGAACCCACATCACATCTGAAATAAAATGACATTTCCTGTGGGCTTGATAAAAAGATACCGTGTTTGAGTCAGCGAGTGAGCAAAACGTGCACAGATGAAATTCTAATAGTCATTTCAGAGCCATTGTTGTGAGTGTAACAGTCGTGTCTCGGCAGCTGGTACTGGGAGGCGAGCTGCGTGCTCTGCAGCGACACTCCCTCGTCCTGAGGTGTCTTGGGAGAAAGGGGACCAGGTGTGTTCCACACAGCGCTGCATGCAGGGGCTGCACTCCGTTTGCTTCCCAAGGACTGCCGTGCTGATTGAGCAGCCAGCCCCAGTTAACCACTACTGTAGTGCAGTGCCACTGACTTCCAATGATCTCCTTGTAAACGAATCACATCCCTGCTTATTAACTCTGAATAAAAAACAATTCCAAAGGAAGCTGAGCAGAAAAAAGTATGGTTTACTTTATTTGGAAAGTTATTTGATTTTTTTTCACCATGTGAAATTGAATGGATGAGTGAATTTCATCCATGCATCGATTGAAGGGCCTTGCAGGTAATGGGCTAATGCAAAATACACCATGGGAAATTCTTAGTTATCAGTTAAGCTCAAATGCTTTTTTGGACCGTACAGGAAAACTGAAAGAAAACTCATGCGCACACAAGGGAAACAAACAAACAAACAAACAAACAAACACCATCTGAGCATGGTTTTGAACCAGTCACATTGTCACTGTGAAGTCAGACCATTACACCTCTGTGCAGCCCTTGTGTATCTCCAAATGTCAATATGATCTCGTAACAAATCAAATATTTTTTATATGGGATTCCAAAATTGCCCTTAAACTAGTGTAAGTTTCTCCCCTGTTAAGGAAGGTGAATAGGATGATGTCACCTACTAATTGAGCATGTCAGAATTCCATGATTTGGATTGGAGATTTCAACAAAGATTCATGCTGGATTTCATTTTTTTATACAGAATTTTGATAGTAACAAACAGTCACAATGAATATGATGGACCTTAATAAAAAAGACAGCTTAAGCTGTTCTATAGTTTGTCATGCAAGCCCCAATTTTTACACTAACAGTGTGAGTGCCTGACCCTGAATAATGCATAGAAACATACTTTAGCTTCTCTGCTCTGTCACATCAGATCGTGATGTCACTGTTCATGTTGGTTTAGACAGATAAAAGTATTGATACTGTAAATAGAAGACCGTAAAATGTTGATGCATAAGCCTGGGTGAGAGCGATGGATTGACATAACCTGTTGTAAAGAGTAACATGGCAATGAATACACCACAACAACATTCATTATAATATATAAAATTGATGTGAACAATGATATTATATTGCTTGATATGTAATTGGATGTTTCAAGACTGAATCCTGAAAACACAAAACAACCAAAATCTGGTTGGGGTGTTGAATAAAGTATGTAGTGGGGGATCAGTGACCAGGGGGGAAGGTCTGGAAATTCAGCGGTCTGATGGCCTCCGGGGAAGAACTACTGCTGAACCTGGTGGTTGCATACCTGATGCTGTGGTGCTTCTCGTCAGAGGCCAGCAGGGTGAACAGTCGGCAGGTGGTTGGGGTCCATGGAGATTCCCTGCCCTTTGGTCATGCTGTGCTTTGCAGAACTGAGTTAGATGTTGGAAATATTTTCTGCTTTCCTCTGCACTGTCCGGAGAGCTTTACAGACCGAGGCGTTGCAACTTGCGGTCCAGAAACGTAAAAGTTGCATCCAATTAGCATCGTCTTGATGGTTCCTCAATATCCCAAAGTGGGGGGCGTGGCCACCATACCTCAAAGCCATCTTGTTGGGGTGAATTTGTGAAAACATGCATAATGCAACAGTGACAGGAGAAGATTTTTGGACATTGCAAAAAATATTTCACACCAAACGGTTTCCCTAAAATTGGCATCACATTGAGATTGTAGTTATTTCACAGAGTAATGTTCGTTTTTGGTGAATATATGGGCATTTTATCAAGTAAATGCTGCTCCACAGCAAACAAATTGAAATTCAGTCATACCCACTCATAATGAAACTGGGCTGTATGTGACCCCTGCACTAAGATGCGTTTGACACCCATGCCCCAAACTCTGCCTCTTTACATTAACCATACTAAGAGAAAGCCGTATAAATATATCTCTTGTGTTATTGATGAAGAATAAAAGCAAACAAAGTGAAGGGGCGGAAACCTTCATTGATTTGTCTTCTCTGTGGAACAGCTACTTGGACTCTCCCCCCCTCTGTGTTGTTCTTAAAGCTGGTAACATGTACTTTTCCCTCCACAGAGTGACACCGCCTTTATCTGCTCTGAATAATTCATGACTCCCTCTCCAGTTCCCCAACATCTCCAGCAAAAACTGATGGATTGTAAATGTTTGGTGCCATCGTACACTGTGTTCTCAGAGAACTGTTGTACTCTTTCATGCTATATGAATTATTAAGTGTTTGTCACTGTGTTCTGCCGTCCCTAAGCCAAAATGTGCTCTCCTTAGGGGCCACTAACAATCCTCAAGAAAGACACACCAGTCACACTCACACAAAAATCCAATATAGTATATTTACGTCTGACTCAGAGTGAATTGCAATAGCATGCAAATGTTGCTTACGCTTCTCAAGCACAACAACCGAGTCAGCGTAGTACATAAAAATACTCGCACATCTTCCTATTTGAAGGCCAAATATGCGTGTATATCCATAGCAAAATATCCAACGATCCGGCTATTCATGCTCATGTTTTCATTCAGTCACTAAAAGTGAAGTCAGCCTCCAAACCCAACGGGATACTTATGAAAAACAAAAGGAAAGTCCATGATGATCCACAAGGACACAAAGGTTTCACCATGTGGTTTAATTTTACAACTTGACTGGGAAAATACTTTTGATCACATTATCCTTTAAAAAAAATTATGTCTGTATGCTGCAAGTAAAATATTAAAGTAGAAATATGAAACTGTATCAAGTCAGAAAGTTGGAGCTCATTGCTATTGATACGAAAACTTTGTTGTACCTCGCAGCAAAGTCTGTTTTGCTTGAAGGCTTTGCAGCAGCAGCATAGATAATTACTTGGCAAATAATGATCACTCAAAATCTTATGAAATTACTCTGCTAAAATAAAGATCTGGAGGCACTCTTGAGGCTTTTTATGGAGATTTGGTTCATCTAAAGTCCAAAATATGAAAATGGTGCCTCACAGCCAGGTGGATATTGGCACCTAATACTTTAAATGACAATAGCTGTGTTACTTTTCCTAATTGCTGTGGTGTGTTGCTATAGGTGGAATTGCTGCATGAGGAAGAGTTGATGCTCCAAGACCTTAATTGACCAGAATTAAGCACTGGGTGATTGTACATTCATAAGTTTGAAAAATGATCCAGAAGACAGTGCACTCGCATGTGACTGAAGCTGAGATTACAGTATAAAGGGTTTAACCAATGTTTTTAATATGCCCATCTTTTATTACAATAATTACTTTCCAGCGTTCTACTTGGCAAACTTGCTCTCAGCAAAAATTAATTGGAAGTTTTCATTAAATCTTTGCAGGCATACATCCGCTCTACTGCTTTATCCAATACAGGAGAAAATGAGCAAAGGCAGAGCACAGCATGGACAAGTCCATCGAAGTGCAAATGCAGAGTGACCGTCAATCACACAGCCTCATAAAAAGTCATAAATTCATTAAAAGCATGTTTGTTAAATGTTGGGATGTATCAAGAGAAAAGCCAGCCATGCACAGGTAGAACATTAAAATTAGGCTGACTTTCCTGGAATCAAACCAGGGCTTTTAACCATCAATGACATGCTTTTCAGTCATGTCCTAGTTTCAAAACAAAAGACCTTATAGCTGAGGGAAAGTGTGTATGCCAAGATATGAATGAAACATGCAATGGAGGGTGACGAATGTTTTCTACATCATTAGAATAGAATAGAATAGAATAGAATAGGAGTTCTTCAAAGCTGCTGACAATGGAAAAGGTCCCTTCATCGGTGTCCTGGTTTTGCCATCATTACTTAAACGCAACAAGATCACCAGCATTAAGTCTAGAAAGCTACGTTTTGGTAACCAACAATCACCTCGGCTCGCTCTCACTGCAGTAAACTGAGCCTGACGGCACCCCCACTTTAATTATGTATGGGTTACAAATCATTTGGCAGTCATTGATTAATATTTGATTACGGCGCCCTTGTTGAAATGTTTAGTATTTCCAAAATATCCATAATGAACCAAATACTCTGACTTACTTGGACTTCTGAAATGACTTTAAATAATGAATCTTACATGAATAATTAAGAGGATAAATTATGTCATCCATATGTCATGTTCTGTCACCAACAAATGAACATTTTGCCCTATTTATTATCAGATTGATTATAGAACTGCCCAGTTGTGGCTTAAATTAAACAGTGGGAAGACAAAAACAGGCTGAATCCTGCTTTCTACAGATTATAAGCCTAAATTGAACAAAGCGGTTGAAAAGCAAATTCTAGGTTTTCATGTTTTTGACACAGAATTACATTGTTTTAAAAAATGTTTTTATAAAAAATATTAACAAGGATGAAAGTAACACATTTAAAATACTCACTTTACTGTGATTAGGTGGTATTATTTTTTCTCAAGTATTTCTTCTTCTTTTTTTAACTAATACCTGTAAACTAATACCAACACCAAGAAATCTATATTTGCTAATACCAATACAACATGCACAATTATCCATGATGCAATCTGTTACCTTTGAAGAATAATCCATGTTTGAGTAAATTCACTTTGATATAATATGCAAACCAATAATTCCCAATAACCAGTAATATGCAAATCATTATTTTGCTTTATAATCACATTTGCTCCTTATTTTATTACCTTTATTTTATTAAAGCTTTCAGTTTCACCAATGTTTTTGCCTTTCTTAATTGCCTTTTGAAAAAAAAAAAAACATATTTCATATTCTTAATTTCTTAGATTAACATTTTTAATCACCTTGTCTTACTGGATTTAAGTTACTTCTGTGCAAAGCAGCATGTATTACTTTGTCTCCGACTAGTGCTGTATAAATAAATTTGTCTTGCTATTTGTAGTAGTGGTTTTTTTTTTTATCTATTTAATGCTTTGAAGTTTGATATTTTGTACAGATAAATCAAGTAACAGTTTGATTAGTTTTTTGGGGGGGAAAAAAGTACTTTGTGCTTTTATGTATTTTTCAAACAACAGCTCTCCTACTTGTAACTGAATTCAATCCATGCAACGAAACAGTAGTTGTGGTTGGGGACAAAATGGAAATCCTCTTTCCACCTATGCGTAATGGGACAGATAAACAAAATCAAAACGCCCTGAAAGACATTTCACAATAACCTCATTTAACCTTCATTTGTTTGCGACGCGCTTTTCAAAGCCCCCAGTGAGACACCGGATTGGTACAATATGCGTTGGGGATCATTGAGCTCAGCTAATGATAATAATGAACATCTGCATGAATTGATCCTGTGAACCAGGAGAGACACTAGATGGCAGAGCAGCCCAAGCAATGCGCGCACAGCCGCGCTTCAGAGTCACGTTCAGTCCACTGTTTGTTTCTGCCGCGGTGCGGTTACATCGGCTTCTTCTGCTGCTGCTGCTGCTTCTGCTGCTGAGCTCTGTCACTTTGGGGGGCATTATTTCCCGAGGATCGCTCGTAACCTTCGAGGTCAAGACATTAGCCGCTCCGAGACTCTCCAAGTTTCTTCTGAAGGCGCGTCGAAGCTGTTGGACCTGATTAAAGGACGCCATGCATTACTTCTGGATATACAGCGTTTGGATCCCCTGCGCCGCTTTCCTCTTCGGATTTCAAGGCAAGGCGACCTGTTTTCCTCCCCCCCACTTTTAGTTTTTCTTGAAATGCATGTGTAATAATTCCTGGGCTTGAACTTCGTGCGTTGGAAACGCGCAGGTCGGAGTCTGTTGGAAATTGTTTGAAAGTGAATGCCTCTGAGTGGTTCATAGTTCTATGGTGCGCTCTTTGGGAACTGGCTGATGCGCATCGTCAAAACTATCTGTGTTTGACAGGTGCTTTAAATATAAATTCGTGTTGCTTGACAAAAAGCTGACACACTCATCTGTAAATTCAGTAGGTGCCAGGATTGCAGGTGAGACAAACACTGCAACGAGACTGATGGACAAATCAGCTTTTTCCTTAAGAGGGAGACGGACAGGAACACCTTGGGGGCACTTACTTGGTGTTAACTGCACATAAAACACGACCACAGCCATCTGTTGCATTTGCAGTTACTCTTCAGTGTACAGCAACTCGGACCTGACTTGGCTTGGACAACTGTTGACTTATTATGCTCTTTACCTAATCTTAGAAGTTAACTTGATGTAAATAAAGCTTGTTTTATAGGTTGATTGCTGATTAAAACCTCATGAAAAACATGCGATGAGTGCGTTACACCCAAAGAATTGAACTAGGAGCCTAAAGTCATTGCCCCTTGGGGAAACTGACTCATTTCACAGTATTTATGCAATCCTAAACTTGGATGTTTTGGCTGGCTTGGTCCAAAAGGAAAGTTTGATTGCTGATAGACACTTGGCCGTAAGTGAATCAAACTGCAACTGTTTCCCCTTTTTTGTGCTTAAAAAGGGGTGTAAGGCAGTCCAATGCTGCAATTGGCATGTCTGCCTGTATAACAGCACCTGAGTGCAGACAGGGCTGTACTTAAGCATGGCTCTACTCAAATGCAATATGGTTCTGAGATTGTTCGAATAAGTGTGTTGAGATTAAAAGCTTTGAATGCCTCGACAGGGACTCTGGCTAATATGATACCTGAATTTCACAAGGATATCACAAAAGATCCAATTTGACTGCCTGGTAATGATATGGTATTCAAGACAGTCTCCTTTGATCTACCAGTTTTGCCCCGTCTAGACAGACTCTTTTCTCCATAAATTTACATTGTCTGATCCAATAGATCACTCTTCACTCCATCCATGACTGGACTAATAGAGCTGATTTGGCTCTTCTCAGGGAGCCCCGAGTTGAATCAATTAGCTCCTTTTGTCTCCCACAGGATCACACTACCTAGAAAAGCGTACACCCTGACCAAGCATATTGGATTCACTTTAACACTGTGCTAAAGCTGGCAAGCAGCCTTGATGATGGTGCGATGTGCCAGAGTGGGGCAGCGAGAGAGGGAAAGAAATGGATAGGAGGGAGACTCACGAGTGCAGAGGGTGGAAACGCAGTGAGTAGAGGAAGAGACAAGGTTGAAATTGGGCGAAAGTAATGATATCTATTTGCATGCAGTTTCCTCTTTTGCATTTGTAATTAGATATTACTTTTAAATGATGCTTCTGCTGTCCCACTCTTCTTCCTCCCACCAGTTAATCATTTTTTTTTTTTCTTTCTTTTTCCTTTTTCAGCCTTGCACAGGCCACTATGTTTCACTTCTTTAAGCTGAATATCAGTAAGGGGATTAAAGAGCCAGCATGAATGTTTCAACACAAAACTAAATACTACCACTGCTTTTCTGATGGCGAGAAATTGTCTGTCTCTGACTCTCCAATCACTGTTACTTTGTAACTCTCTTCATTCTCTTCTCCCATCGCCCACACGTCGTCTTCATCTTCTTTTTATTCAGCGCGTGTAGCGCTTGCTGCCTGTCCTGAATTTTAAAGCACAACTGGGATATTTCTTCTCAGAGCAGAGACTTGTGAGAAGTTCTCCTTTTTTTTTTTTTAATCTGGGTGTTGGCTGTGAACGGTTTCTCGTGGCAGAAATTACTGCTCACTGTCGGCGAATTAACACAGATTTTTCATCTGACTGAGTTCTCTGCCATCCCCATAATTGTAACTTCCAAAACCGGATAACCAAACAACCTCCATCAAATCAGGGATGAAACAACAGATGACGGCAGTCACATAATCAACGCAGCCACTGGACTGTGCTGCCTGGTCATGTGGCTCATTGCTTGTCGGTCCGTCCCAAATGATGGGAGGGTGATAGCCGTAACTTTCGTCTGTCACTCAGTGGGATTCAGTGGCTGTTCCGGTTTCCTCCTCACTCGCTGTGTTCTCTACATTACTTGCAGCTTATCCAGACACATTGTGTGTCTGTGTGTAAGCATATTTGTAATACTGTGAGCGCTATAGAAAAGATTATCTCCAGTGCAGAGTCGATGGGTATACTATGTGTTATTGTACTGTATGTGCAGATATATAGTTGAGAGCCTTGTGTCACTACGTCTCTTTGTTTGCCCAGCTATATATGTATTATCTCTCTGAGGGTCTGGTAACCTTATATTGTTTTAATTGTTCCCTTATGCAAAGGTTAAACCTTGAGCAGCTGCATGTTAACGGACCCCTACAGCAGATGGATGCGTGTGTGTGACAGAACACATTCATATATAAAGTGCTTTCAAACAGCCTGTTCACACCTGGAATTAACATACGTTTCAGGTGATCAGATCCCATGTGGCGAGCCCTGACGCGGACTGTTAACACTTCCATATCACATATGTGTTTTGGGCTCACCACTTGAGTGAGACCAGGCTGCTATGAGGTACCGTGTCTCTTTAGACCTCCAGGCATGGACGTTGATATTATTTTCCATAGTTTATTTGGAAAGATTTAAACACTATAACTCAGACTGGCGATTACAGGACGCGCACTGAAAAAAGTAGTCCGATGCAGGGTTGTAAGTGAAGCTCCAAGTCAATTGTGTTTAATCGTGGTCCACAAAGGCCACTATCATGTCAGTTTTCTGTGTATTCCTGCTCCAACACACCTGAGTCTATCATTATCAAGTGCGTCAGACACTTGGACAGCAACCTGTTGTCAACAATCAGGTATGTTGGACCAGAGCAACATCTAAAAGGATACGACTCATCCGGACCTGGATTCAGTGCCACTGATCTGTTATGTTTGCATTTGATATTTAATTTATGAGACTTTTGTTCATTATGTGGCAGTGGTGAGTCACTCTCACTTCCCTACCAAGCCAGAGTGCATTAAGTACAAGCCAGCATGTATTTTACACTCTGCACTTAGGGTTTTTAGTGTGTTGTTCAGACTCACCTGAGTATGACTGTAGCTGAAGCAGTTTGCCGTTAGTCGCTGCCAAAAGTGGCAGCCGTTCTCATGTTTACTGTTACATCTGCTTGTTGCTGCTGTTACTGGGGCTCATTTAAAACTGAGAATAGACTTGATTCCAAAGGGACTCATTACATTATTATTATTTTTTTTTTTTTGCATGAATTTGGATTAGTTTACAGACACACACACACACAATCGCATAGCTTTCAAGTGAAAAGGACAAACATTTGTTGCAATTTGACTGTTTAAATGAATTGTGGTGGTGTTGTGGATCACTGCACAGACATTTTTTGTCGCTTCCTCTGTGTAAACATGGAAAAGCTTAAGGCCAAAAGATTGTTGTCAAAGTTTGTGAAATTAGGTGACATTTTTCTGAAGCAAAAATTATGCAGTTTCCAGCCAATTTTTGATTTGTGCTGTAAATAGCAAGTCTGTAGCAAGTTGTTTTTGAAAATGCTTCGAAATGAAATATTTGCGGACTTCAATATGGTTGGTATCTTCCAGGCTTCTGCCATTATACAATCAGATTGTGTATTTGAAGGAATGAACACACTTTCCTTGCTCTCAGCAATACTGCCAGAGGTTGTGTAAAATTCCCAGTTAGCTTCTAATTCACATGCTGGCAATGTACAACAAGTAATCTTTTGACAGACGCCATGTTGAAATGCAAATATGAGATCACGGTAAGTCTGGGCGATTTGGCCTAAAAAAATAAATAAATTGACTTTTTAAAGAAAAATTCGATTTTCAATTTTTTTTCTCAAACTTAAAAATGACTGCAGACATCAGATATATTGTCAAAAGGGCAACGTTATTGCTGTGATTGTCCTCAGAGTTAAAATGCAAATAAACAATCCCAAAATAATAGGTAAATGAGGCTCCGTCATTCAACAAATTCAAGCTTTAACCCAGGTTTAAGCAAAAGCGCAACAGCAACTACGGAAACAAGGTAGACCAGAACGCACAAAATGCCAAAAAACTGTGGGGAGAAAAAAAACCCTTGAATTTGTAAAATAAAAATCTTTTTTTACAAATTCGATTAATCAATTAATTGGATTTTTTTGCCCTCGATCACGAAGACGAGAAGTTCCCTCATCCAAAGCATCTGGTCATTTTCCAAATATAACATCCTGTATTGAAAGTAGCTCATATTTGAGATAATTCGACATACCTTGGGAGAAGTCACAAATGCAGAAAAATAAAGATTTCTTTTCTCTGAGACGCAGTTGACGTCTGATTACTTGTTCCCCGATCATACAATCTGATTAAAGGTAGGCTCACCCAGCTCCAGCTTCTCATCTCTCCTAATACCCAAATGTTGGATAGCTCACACTCACACTAGTCATCATTGTGCTTTTCTGAATCATATAACCAGATGCTCTGGTTGACGTATACATCCACCCTGTGCCTTTAAACATAAGATCCAGCTGCTTTTTCTTTTTCTGTAACTGCGATCTTCAAAGACTTGTCTACATGCTTTGATCGTCGAGTTTTTCTCCTCACCAGGGTATCGGAGTCCCTCTCCTGATGGTTTCATTTAATTAATTAGGACAAATGACGGTATGTAATTTTAATTAGAGGCTGATTTACACAGTACCTTTACACTGAGGGAGAGATATACCGTACAGGAATGGAAAAGATTAAGGGGGACAAGTGGCCTTTAACAGATGCTTTTGTTTCATGTGAAGTTCTATCTTATTTGGTATTCTGTTAATGATTCCCTTTGGGGAATGATTTAGCTTGTGTGTTGGTTAAAGTAATATACAGTATATATATGTGCTGCTCCTGTTAAGATAAAGCAGAACTTCCAGCAAAAACAAATAAGTTAAAATGCTCCTTCATACTTCATGCCTTTCTCCAGATTCCATTGAATTATATAGTCTTCTCTCCAGCTCCAAGCACTATGCTGCGTTGGCTTTTGTATTCTTGTGGCTGCACACAAACAGCAAACAACCTCCAAACCCTCTGTCCTGATGTGGGCCAGTCAAGGTGGGGAGTCTTAGGAAATTGGCAGTGAATTTGATGTGTTCAGAAAACAAAATGAGCCCTGTATTTTGTGGAGTTTACAGAGCTCTGGGTACAGAAGAAGATGGATTGAAGAAGATCGGAGTGGGGGACGTAAGTAGGTAACAAAGCTTGAGAAATAAAGACCAGGGGATTGCAGACTATTCCTACTTAAGCTGACACTCTTCTTCAAAATGCAGTATACAGTTTCGGAGACAAAGAGGGGAAAAAAAAAAGAAGTGTGATTTGAAATATATTGTATGCACTGCGATGAGCCGTTTGTCTATTTACTCTGGCAGATTTCACAACCGTGTATATACAGTATATCTGTTTTTTAGATTATTAGTAGTCATAAATTCCTGTAATATTGAAGCCAAATTTGTTCTTCAGAACAAAAATATACATCCATACATCCATCGATGTTCGTTAGCACAAACCACTGCAATGTCGAAACTTGTGGGAACCTAATGGAAATCTAGTTATTTCAATAAACTCCTTTTTTTAGCTCTACAGTAGTAAATTGTGACCATTTTCAACTGGCTGATATTTCGAGGTATTTCTGTAATTTTTTGCTCATACCTCGGTTCCGCATTGGGTGACTGTTGACACATTTTAGCACAATTCTGTCCTTTGGCTGGCTTTCACATTTGTCTCTTTGGCTCTTCTTAGTTGGTAATTGGTAGTTCCACATTGAGTCCCGTGGATGAATGGCGTGAACATATTCATAACACAAAAACACCACTGTGGAGAAGCCAAGGGCTTTATATATTGAAGTTTGAGCTAATCCTGCTACTGCTCAATACACCCTCTTGTGGTTCTGCACTTGTATGGCGAGACTGAATGGGGTGGGGCAACTAACTTGCTGATGGCATACCAGGAACACATTTTCTGAGATGATCGTGACTTTTGCTTCGGCTAGCTTTACAATACAAGTAAATCTGTTTGTGACGGTGTGAATGTGGCAATCCCCATTTTTCTACACCAGACCCAGTGAAGGTGGGAGGTAATTGTCAAGGTTTTGTGTCGGTGAATCTCCGTCCATATTTACTTCCGTAAACGGCATACTGGCCATGATGTCAGGCCTTCTTCTGTGCAAGCAGGTCACTTTGAGATCAGATGACGTTCACACTGCAGCCTGATGGAGGTCACATTTAAAATGTAGTGTGAACAATCACACAAACAAATAGGATCTCGGCAACAAATCAGAATTGAGCATCAAGACCTGCAGTGTGAATGTAGCCTTAGTCTCTTTGTGCTAGTTTATTGATTTGATTTGGTATTGAATATTATTTATTGTAGTTGAGTTTAAATTTAAGTAGTATACTAATATATTACATAAATTAGTAAAGACATTGCATACTACCTGCAAATTGAGATTATGACAGAAAAATAAATCTGTTCTTTTGAAATATATCACATTTTCCTTTGTAGATGATCAAAATTTGAGTATTTTTTTCATTAACTATCAGAACCAGCAGTACCAGATAGACATCTCGTCACTGTTGTCTTTTCTCAGAGTGCTCACACTTCATACCTTTAATTAAATTAACAGCAACTTTGATGTGATTGCTCTTGTTGTACAATTAATTCAAGCAAGTGTTAATGCTATCTATTTAAAAATTGTTGTGCAGCCCAAAAAAAAACTGATTGTTGACAAATGCGTTTCAGTCTATTTCCAAACACACTCTGTCACAAGGAGAAAAAAGTTCTGACTTAAACTGCTGCAAAGTTTCTTGGTTGGTCTGTGACAGAACAATATGACCTGGTGTTTTGACTTTTTTATCAGCACTGGGTCCACAAAAATCGTAATGGTGCATTTAAACCAGCATTGTTGTGGAGCTTTTAAACGTTTTGTTGCAAAATATGCATCTTAACGTTGACCAATATGCAGTTTGCATATTTCTGCCTACGGAATTTAAACTGTGAATGCATAATGAACTGGACTAAAGTGTGATCTTTTTTTTCCTTCCTGCTATTGACTCGACCTGGGAGTTGCACTACATGTTATCGCCCCTCCAGTCAGTATAGCAGAGGATCTATGAAGCATTTGATTTAAAAGTTTGAATGTTTCTAAAAAAAACAACAACTAAAGTTTGGCTGTATATCTTGGCTTGAAAAGCAAGTGATGACTCTCGAGACCCAAAGATGATCACTGATATAAGTTGATGTTGTGAAGGCACATTTATAAACCAGACAACATTTTTTGGCGTATTTTGTGGTTTTCCCAAGAGTTCATTACTGTAGAAAATGAGAAGGAAAATGCATGTATTCATCTATTTGGGAGCTAAGACCAGTCTGGACTGATACGAGGGAATAAAGGGTCACCTGGCCAACACATACAGAGAAAGAAAACCACACATCCATCTATGTGCAATATGCAGACAGCAATGCACCTTAAACGGATGTGTTTTGGACACCCACTTGTACAGAAAAGAAAACCCATGCAGACTCCCCTGAGAAAGGGTCCCAATCCTTGAACGTAAGAACGTTAACCCCGACATTGCCATACGCCCAAGATCAGTGCAGTATGAAGACAAAAATTTAACTTTAAACTCAAGTTTTGTCTTGGAGACCACGGTGAACCTAAGAGGGACTTTTATGTTTCCTCTGAAAAACAGCCAGATAGAAATAAATTACTTTTGTTTGGAAAGCAATTAAACGGTTTTCTGCAGCCCGGTAACAAGCAAGTCGAGCACAACAGCAGAGGGCAACTAATATATACAGACGAGGAAGGCTGGGAGTGTTGGTCCATGTGGAGGGGCAGAGTGGAGCAATGCAGCTATGAAGAACAACCTCACGGAGGGAGAGAAAATTGGACAGTGGGAAAGTGAAGAAGAGAAGGAACAAAGCTGTTTGAAACACAATGTTGATGAGGCACATTGCACCCAGGACTGATGTCAGCAGTGACTTTTTGTTTCTGATGTCAAGTCATCATCTGAGCAGTGAAAGCTTTTACACTGGCAGACATGAAAGGAAACATTCACGCTGCACTCTTCCATAGATATTTGTTCTTTCTTGCAGTCGTAGCCAAACCATCATCTCAGCAGGAGCTCAGTCCCAGAAATGAAATTGAAAAACTGATATTTAGACATAAATAGAAACTCGTCGATGCTATTTAAACTTATTGTGCCCGCGACCATTATCTTTTTCTTGTGATAACCGTGCGAGAGGTGTTTAGATGTAGAGAAAACTTAAAACTGAGAAAGACAAAAAAATAGTTTTTCTACTTTTTGTCGAAATAATCTCACTGCTTGCAGCAGATGCAAAGTATGATGCAAATTCCTATAAATGTCTTCAGAGAAGTTTTAAAACTTTAATAGGCAATTAAATGAAGAGCACAGTTTTTATTCCCTCTAGGTTTCTCCTTATGTTCTTCATGTAGGACTCCATTAAAAGTCCCCAGTACAATTGAAAGCAGCAATAACATTTCCAAAGCAAACAAAACAAACGCATACATTTCATAAATAAATGAAGTTTCCACTACTTACCTGCATCACTATCTGAACAATGTTAGTGAAATTGTGAGTTAAAAAAATAAACTATTTTACCCAAATACATGCTTATTCACTGGAACCAAATGTCATCAGATTTACTCGAGGTATTTGGTTTCAGTTACATTTTAATACATTAAATAGTGGTTTTCACTCCTTGTCTCAAGCTACAAAGTCCCTGGTTCAGTTTTGTTCCTGGGGGGGGGGGGGGGCTTTTTTCTTTGGGGTTTGAATCTTCTCAATGTACCTTCTGGCTACTCGAGTTTCCCTCCACAGTTCAAGCACATGATTTGGAGTGCGAGCGTGTGTCTTTCTGTGCTTGGCCCCTCAGCTCCAGGATGTTGGATAAAGCTGTTCCAAATGTGGTTGCAAAACACAATCAGCATTTGTATGGAACAGAAAATAAGATGACTGACGTGTGTGTGTCGCTAATTATCATGAAGTTTTGGGGAGAAAAAAAAATCCCAAGCTGTTTCACTGTCAGACACAAATCTCCACTCACTCACTCACTCACAGCTCTTCTTTATCAATTTATGGAAACTTTCCTTGGTTTACATTCAGTTCCAGTAGACTTACCCAAAACTCAATCACAACTGCTGCGTGCCTCATCCCAACACATACTCTCCCCTAAACCTAATCCTCAACCCAATTACCGTATTTTCCGGACTACAAGTCACACTTTTATTGAGTTGTGTGACTGCTCATGCACATCAAAATATACCAGCACATGACATCTGGGACCAATAGATGACACGGCATGACATTGACATGTACCACCAAATACCGGCATTACTTGAATATTTCACTGTCGCGCTAAATGCCACCAAGAACAAGAATCAACACAGCACACGTGAAAAACAATAACATTTACAGATGCAGTTTATAGTTGACATTTGAATTATAGTCTCAAAAATACAGTAATTATTATGATGCAGAAGAAATTGTTAAATCTTCCATATTGTGAGCACAGTGGATTCAAGTCCTGACAATCAAGATAAAACATGCACCATTTAGACGGACACACAAAATGTTTCTTTGCATCCCCCGGCATTGCATTGACTTTCATTAATTTCCTGCTGAATTATTCAAAATGTAGCTTCAGACATTACTTGACTAATCTGAATCCTGACCTCATTCACCACAGACTTATTATTTTAGGATTTTCCTCATGGAGACTGCAATTTCACATGAATCAAATATCGATTATCCCACCAGTATAGAAAAACAGGAACAAATGCATATCAATATATGTTCTCTTTGGACATTTATTTACATTTATTCCCTGCAGACCTTGCTCTACTCTGTTAACCTTTACCTAATCTTAGTCTAACCTTAAATCATGTCTTCACGCGTTTATTCTTTTCCCCACAAGGATGACAAGTCCCCATAATGTGACTTTGTAAACAGATTAAGGTATATACACACACATACACTCGCACAGCTCCAGGTCCTGAAGTCAGCAAATAGGATCTGCCACATTCTACCTTCTGCTCTCCAGTCTTCCGCCAAACGCTTCACATTTCTATTACTGACACAGTGGCTGCCTTTCCTGGGGCAATTGCAAACTGTAGAGACACAAAGATGGATGCCTGAGGTTTAGTGAATCCCCTCTCTCATCCAGACACGCTTCCCCCTTCCTCTTTCTACAGAAAATGTTCCTTTTTGTTTAGTCGCCCTCTTCTTTCTGGATGTAGTTTTCCATTATAGGTGCCTTAAATCCTTTGTTCAGTGCAAATTGATGGGTGCCTGATGACTTCCACTCGTCATTTGCTTCACTGGAGCTGTAGCTGTGGGACTTCTGAACTGACAATCAATGCAAAGATGGTTATCATTAGAGATTTTAGTTACCGCAAATTGATTCAGACAAGTCTGCTTACAACAGTCAGCCTGTGATTACCAGGTTGATCATCGCGAGTTGTGCTACATTGTGTACAAAGAGAGGTCTAAATATATTTTTTGCAATTTCTGAACATTTACTGTTTCTTACTCAGTTTTCAGTAGCATTAACACTCTCCGAAACTATAGAGAGGATAATACCTTCATGCCAACTCCCTTGGAAGTCTGATTACCACAAATGGATACATCATGTTTTTTGCCCCAGCTTTAAGTGCATAAAGTCAGATTTTCTATCTGTATGAAAATCTAATTCTGACTTTACCACAGGGGAAGACAGATACAAAATCCTAGCAGTCACAAGATTTACTTCCATATTTCAACCACAAAGATTTCCCTTTATCCTCTAAAACATCCCCAACTTGACTTTTTTCCCTTTATAGTTTCCCACAGGTGGATTTAATTCTGGGCTTCGGAGGGGTTATTCTAAGACTAATTGATCTCCTGGTTATTTCGTTCCCTGCAGTCGGCCAGTATGCTTAGGATCATGATGGCATTAAATCTTCTCCTTTTGTCTTGCATCTTACATGAGATGTTTTGAAACATTCATAAATCCTCTTGGAACTTCCCAGTATATGTTACCATCAATAATTTCAAGTGAGACTACATCATTGTTATGAATGAAAGTTTTGCAGTTTCTTTTTGCGACAGATGCCAGAGAAATATAACGGGCTACAGAGTGACATATATATATATATAAAAAAGGAAGTACAGAGAGGGAATTAAAGATGCCAGGAGCAAAGATGAGCTTGATTCCAGAAGGATCAGAGCTTCGCTGTGCAAACAGAAAAGCTTTAGCCTGCAATACTTTGACTGGTGCCCGTTCACTAAGGTCTGGATCATTTAAATCCTATACAAAGACACTTTTTCCGCCCTGAAGAAGACAAATATATCATTCATCTGTTATCATGCCACAAATCGCAGAATTCCACTGCAAAGCCTATTCTTCTCATTGACATTTAAAATTTTTATTCTTACAGCTGGATTGAGAGGAAGATCTGTGTGTGGTGTTTTGTTAGAGAATTTCTACTCAAACTACTGTGTATGCAGGTGCTTCACGGTTCCAGCTTGGATTACATTTCAGGCAAAATTAGGCTGGTGTTTAAGTGCGAGGCTCAGCAGCGATATGCAGTAAAGCTGGAAAGCGAGGAGATGTATAAGTCACTTAAGTTTCAGAACGAAAGATTTTCCAATAAGCAGCAAATTTGATACGGCACTTTCTCACCAGCTCTATAGATGTGACAAATGCCTTTATTACAGCATGGGAGGATTCTGCAGGTGTCCACAGTTAATGCAAAACTAAAATCTTTTTTCTAATAGTGTGGAAAATGGTTGATATCATATAAGTCTTGTGCTTTCAAATGCTCACACCAAGGTTGGAGAGCAGTTTTTTTTTTTTTTTTGTTTTGTTTTTCTGAAACTGAAGGATGTAAAATCATGGTACCCTTGAATTATAAATGTTCTTGAACAGCAGATTTATGCACATCTGATCTATTTGACATGTTTTAGCCCCTTTTAAACTACATTATTCTTTTCATACCCATATTTAGTGCATTTGATGAATAAATATGACCGTATATTTCTATTTTGGATGAAAATGGGTTTAGTGCCAATTCATTCATGGCACAATTTCTCTACTTGCACTAATACCAAACAGGTGGACTGTGAATCAATGTTGACTCCAGTTCATTAATCCTCCAACGGCTCAGTCATCGTGTGGCTTTTAGTGAGTTATTGTTGTTGGACTAATCTGATCTGATAACTTCTGGTTAATGTTTGCGAGGAAAAGATTGATTTACTTTTCCAAAAATACTGTGATGATTATTTTAAAGTCAACTCAGAGAAATGTTGTGGCCATATTTGAGAAACTTTTAAGATGACTTTCAAATCAAATATCACGATCAGCAGTACAGTTACACCACCTTTCTTTTTCTGTTTTTATTATGGTTTCCTCACTAAAATCAAAATGTGAAAAACTAAATGGAAATGGAAAATGTATCCCCCCCCCCCCCCCCCCCCCACTCCGAGAAATGTCCTGCTGTGCCTTCCTGGAGCTTCATGGCAGCCGCAGGGGAGGCCCAACTCTAACTGATAAAAACACTGCCAAGCAGTCACATGAGGCTGGACCCTATCAGCAGATAATCAGGCACCATTTACATGACAACATTTTAAGTGAAAACATATTGATTTTGCAATTTTGTTTCAGATAAGTTTCTTGTTTACACAGCCGCACTTTCAAAAAAATCCCTTTTTACATGGAAAAGGCAGCAGAAACGCTGAAAAACAATGTAGTTTTCATGTTGGGCCACCAGTAACTGTAAACGCTTCACTAATAATTGTTAAGGTATTGCTTCTTAAACATTAACAATGGTGAGTACATGGACATTCCAATTGACAGACGACAAAGTTTGGATTGCTATTATGGGTCCAGGAGAAATTTGACTGGGAGTCATGACACTCTGGAGGCAAACATTGTTAGTATTGTCAATCTACTTGCGTAGATGCAGAAGAACTATTTACTATAGCGGCGGTGCACATGCGCAGTAGCAGCATTAGAGGAAAGTTAAATTTTCCCCCTTTTCCACAGAGACAGAGTTGGGAGTCGGAGTGTTTTCAAAAACCCTGTTTCCATAGAGATGGAGCCTTTTCAAAAAGTTTTACCTTGGAAGCTGTTTTCAAAAGCTTTAATTTTCCGTGGCTATGAGTATAATTATTGCATTACTGCTTAAATCAGTAGATGTTGCAATCCTATTCTGTAACTGTTGTGAGAACTTGGAGATAAATGTCCTAAAAAAGGTTTACTTGTCAGCGAAGACTGTAGACAGCAGAGAATAAAAGTGGTTTTCTTTAGAAAGGCATTCCGTTGCTTTGGATTTTTCATCTCTTCTTTCTTACCTTTTTTTTTTCTTTATCTTACAGACTCCACACACTTGACAAAGTATCTTTGGGTGACTTTGTCTCACCTCAAGAGTTCTGCATGAATTCACTGAAACACATTGTTAAGAAACACATTGCCTTTTAAATCATAACTGGTGCTTGTTCTTGAGACGACTTTCTAAGGGTCAAACGGTTAGTTTGGTTTTTGCTTCCACAGCTGTGTACAGTCATAAAAATGTGCTGTCACTCACATAACTGTATTCCCTTACCACCACCCTTCCACTTGCACAGTTCACCGCTTCTGTTTGCCTGATGTTTGTTGCTTTACTCTGCCATTGGACTAAAAAAGTGTGATATGGAAATGCAGGTGTGGAAAGGTGAGTGAAGGTATTTTGGTCCACAATACTAAATGAGGTAAATAACTCATTGGTAGCGACACTGAGAATATTACTTGGTGTTCAGTGTTTCTTTCTGTTGCTCAACATGTTTTTCAGCGATCCATGTTGACACCCAACATCTCTTCCTCGACAAACCAAAGGTGCTGTCTTGGACTGAAATGTGATTCTGGGGGCATTTCATGTTTTCAAAAAAAGATTTGAGTTGGTTTCTGACATGGTGTGTTACCCTGCTGGGAGTAGCCATCAAGAGATGGTACAAATCGATGGAAATGGTGAGTAATAATACTCAGCCAGGCTTTGGTGTTTAAGTGGAACAAAGCTGCAGCAGTCTGAATCATAGATGGATTGATCGCTGCTTTGTTGACTAAGCTCAATTCTGACTCGACAACCTGAATGTGGCAGCAGGAATCAAGACTAATCAGACTTTTTAATTGTATTTTATTTATTTTTTTAAATCTTCAGCAATTTCGGTGAGCTTGTTGTTCCTGTTCTCAGCTGACACAGCAGTCCTTGTGGTGTTCTACCGTTGAAGCAAATCATCTTGAAGATTTTGGCTGTTCTGTAGTCAGACATGGTCTTCTGCATACTTTGGTTGTAACGAGTGGTTATTTGATATGAGATGAAAGCAAAGCACCAAGGTTATCCTGACTTTAGGTGTTGTTGCCAGACAGGATGGTCAAAGTCTGAACTTCAAATAATAATGGTGATTTTGTCTAGAGTTTGCATGTTCTAACAGGAAATCAAAGGTTTTCCCAGTTTGATCATTCATTGAATTCAATGAATCGAGAATATGAATAGATGTGTACAGATATACTTTTCAAATGTTTTATTTCAGGTTTCTCGTCATTGTTTCTTTTCTGTCTCTTCAATGTTTCAGAGAACATGACAGTTACAAACAAAACTCAACTATTCTGCCTGCAACCAAAGTATAAGTGAAGTTTTAAATAGCCCCAAGAAGATCCATTGTGTTTGCATTATTAAGAGGGGCATTGAATAATTCAGCCACTTAGAGTGTGCAGTGATTTCCACATGAGGCCTGTCTTGTAGACTGAGTGCTAATATGATTATGGTGCAACTCCATCGAGAGCCCATTTACTTGACCAGTACTTCAGGACCACATCGATATTTACAACGATCATATTGGAAATGATCACCCTGTCCTTCTCCTCTCATCCTCTCCTGCTCCCATTTGTCTCCTCAGCCCTGGTTTAGAATGAATTCTGCAGCCCTGCCAAAATGCAAGCCAACCAAATCAATCTCCATTTGCATAGCACATTCCATAGATCAGAATGCATTGCGAGGCACTTCAAAATGTTCAGAGAGCAAAGAAGATTAAGGGAATATGCATTATTTTTTTTTTGGTCCATAAGCCATTTTGAGTCACTGCTGTAGAGACGTTGCAGAGTTGGCAGGCAACTCCGAGCAGCTCGTCACAATGATCCCCTCCGCTGAGCTGTTAAACTGTTCTGAAGTCCAAATTATATACACTTAAACCAGTTTTGTAATGGTTACCACAAATGGAATTTAAATCTTGAGTATTGTAAAAGCAACTGCATTATAGAAAGGGCTGCTTGATAGCTGTCCTTATTAAATAATAATCATAATGCTTATTTATTTATAAGCACTTTTCTGGACACCCAAGGACAGTGTATATATTGAAAATTAAAACCCTTGCATGGTCATTATGCATATGCTTCCATACCCATAACGAAATTGCAGTCGGATGTGCCAGCTTTCAGTAAAAAAAGAAAAATAGGCTTTCAAGAAAGTGCAGTACACCAACATCACTTAGCATGAATATGCTGGTATAAAAAGATAAGTATTAAGATAATATTTAAAACTGTCCAGGGATTGAATGTTTGGGGCCTTGAGTGGAAGTGACTTTAAGATTTAGGGGACCGAATGGCTGAAGACTCTGGACCTCATGGTGGCCGTGCAGACCTGGGGGGACAGTGAGGCTGAGGGAGGACTCGGATCTCACGCCGTCCATGTAATGTGACGCAATTCCCCAAGTTTTTTTTTTTGCTCTTATGTGGCACAGTTCGGATAGAAATTTCGACAATGTAAGCAGGAGAAAGACTCATGCAGTCATATATTTTGAGATCGGATACAGGCCTCATTCAAATGTGGAAATAAATCACAAATGTATCAAATATGTGCCAATGTGACTGCCATGCAGTCATGCTGGTTGGATTTTAAAATCTGTGACCATCTAGCTTATTTTGTCACATAGTGAACACACGGTAAAGAAATGGAGGCTATCCTACAGGCGGAAAATCTGGCACGGTCAGTTGATCAGTCACTTACCTTCTCAGTCTTTTGGGGAGAGGAGAAAATAATAGCAGCATGCATGAGATGTAATTATGGTTCCTGCTTGTTACTTCACAAATACCACAACATTGGCATCAAGCATCTGTCATCCTCCATGGTTTCGCAGTTGGCGCTTGGTTCGGAAGTAGCCTGAAGTTTGAAAATGCTGCACAATGTTTCTGATGTTTAAGGCAAGTATAATGGTGAGAATTGGATATAGGTAACTTGATAAAATACATTAAAAAAAAAAAAAAAAAAAAAAAAAAGGATTTTGACAGAAAATCTGATCCGGGCATCAAGACTTGCAGTGTAAATGCGACCTCAGACTGTAGCTGGGCGAGTAGGTGTGGAGGAGGGCGGTGGGGTATGGAGAAGCGAGGATATGGAGGGCCTCGAAGCCATAACATGACAACTTGCCTATTGTGTTCTTTAATGCTGCTAAAACAGCCCTGACACATCATGTTCTCCTTTACAGCTCAAGATATGTGCTGTGGTATCTGGCACCAGGTTTTTTTTAATGACATACTCTTTAAGTACTACAAATGTAAAAGTATATGAGGTGGGGCCTCCATGTGATAAATGGGCATCAGTGACCCTTAGCAGCCCATGACCCAGTTGTTGGTTTACAACATGTCCTTACTCAAACCACTTTTGATCGATGCTGACCACAAGAGCTCCAGACTTTCTACTTCATTGTGACCCGGTCTTTTAGCCATCACTGTCAAACTCTGTCAAATTTCTATGCTTGGCCTTTTTTTTTTTTTCTGACTTCTAACACTTCATTATGGACATGTTCTGTCACTGCCTAACAAATCAATAGATAATCATTGTCATTAACTTCAACTGTCGGTGGTCATAATCACTACAGTTGCGTCAGTATTTCTTGCACGTTCGTGTTACCACAAAATTGCACTGTGAGGAATATCTATTTTACAGCAGAGGCTTGGCCGAGGGATCAGCCATTACAAAAATCCCAATCTTAAGACAAATTAAAGGCAAGAACAGCTATACAGCAAAGCACAATAATACAGTGTATATAATACGCAGCAATATTTCTGCTTCAGCAAATTACTCATGGCACCCTTGAATTTTAATGGATGTTAGCAAGAGAACTCTGAGTTCCTTATAGCGAAATAAGAAAGCAATACTAATTGAATCATTGCCTCTATGCGGGTTAAGAACATTGACAGCGCTCCTTACAACAACAAAAAAAAGAAAAACTTTATTCATAAATCTCTACCCACAGGGAAGGTTATCCTTTGAAATGAAAGACATAATAAATGGGTTTTTCTGAGTTTCTGTGAACAAGCAGCATTAAATCTGGGAGATGTGGTGTGACTCCTGCCGCAGGGCCTGAGGTTGATAACACCCAATAAAACACTCTTGTCAGCTGTTGTGTAGCTGTAAACCTGTACAAAGAGAGGAATGAGTCTGATTGGAGAGTCCGCTCACAGCTCGCAGAGTGGTGGAGGGAGGCAGCGGCAGGACCAGCGTCTGTTCTCAAGAACCACCTGAAGCGTCTGCTCTGTTCTTGTGGGATGGTGCTACACCGTTAAATCAGGAGTGAGAAACCTTGCTTCACCCCTGGTTCTGGAGAGATCATGCCATGCATGTTTCACCGGTTGACCTACGCCGGCATGGCTGATCCAAACGAGTTGTCATTGAGCTCAGGAAGCCTGACCATGAGTATTACAGAGTTAAGGTCTGTAATGTCATTGCAGGGTGACTTCCTGATAGCAGGGTTGGAGAGCGCAGGTTTCGCCCCCTAATGTCTGAAAATAATTAATAAATAAGCTTTCGTATGGCAGAGTGGAGTTAAAGAGGTTAGACTTTTGCATGCGCTTACATGCATACTAATATTGCTGACTAATATTAATGATTGCCCTCCCGTCCTTACCCTGTGTTGGATCTGCTGCAGTGATAAAGGTCACACAGTTTGGTCACAGTGTCAAGGGAGACAGTGCAGTGGTGGATGTGACTCACAGCAAGGTTAACAGCAACACGGCCAACAGATGATCTGGAGGGAGCAGCATAATACTGGAACACACAGTGACATCACCCACATACACAGTTGTTTTCATCACTTCCAGGTACATTGCATTGGCTGATTCATCGAATCTCAACCAAAACTACTTCTTGCCTTATTTAAACATTTATCCTGACCTCTATCCTTAACCTCAGAAAAAGTGCAAAGTGTTTATTTGACCCTGGAAAATCATCACAATGAAGACAAACCCGGGAGCCCAGAATAGCAAAGGAGTTGAGCTTTTATCACATTTAAGGGAGTTTTTAAGGGATTTTAAAATGGCTTTCATTCATTTTCCTCCAGAATCACTATCCCCTTAAATATAACTACCAATTTCCTTAACCCCAATCCTGATCCTCAACATTAGTCATTTTGGGTGGTTAACTTATTTCTTTGCTTGTTGGAAAGTACAAATTAAACTTTAGTTCAGAAAGTACAGGTTCGTACCTGCTTTGATTCTTTCATTGTAACTCAAAATCATCATCCATAAAGCCAACGAGACGGTTTTAAGGAGTTTCAATAGTAGAAAGGTACAGCTATTTGTTTTCACATGTTGGGAGTAAAAGTAAAACACTTTGGACAGATCCCGGAAAATATTGTTTGGTTGGCCTTAAAACAAGTCATTGTAACAGTTTGTTATAGGGAACTGACATTGATCCCCACATTTTGGTTGATATGATAAGAGATAAAGCATTCCTGTGCACACACAGGGTGTCTTCTTTACTTATGCTGTAGTTTGCAAAATAACAAAAAAGCTATTTTGTGGAAGCATTTTAGTCTAGGTCTATTAGAGAATAAATATTTGGACCGCTTTTCTCCTTTTTAGGGCTTTTTTGGATATTGGAATAGGAAATTAATAAAGAGAGGTGTAATAATTTCAAACAGCATGTTCTTCTGGGTGTTTTGAATAAGTTGAAAGGAATCCATGTTGCTCCCTTGCAGCAGTAGGGTAAGTTCACTATGAAACTGAAGTTGTAAGTATTTACAGAGGATGATGCTGTGTTGCATGCAAGTACTATGTAAATCTATCCATTTACATATCCAAGTTCAGTTGAGCTCACGCTCATTCAAAACAACTTATTGAAAAGGAGACCTTGACATTCATTGCAATATAAACAGAAAACCAGATGCACTTACAATAAGTCTAATGTATTTGAAAAAAAAAATGCAGTTTAATCAACGTAAATACATAGTTTATTTATGTTAACATCAGTTCAAAAGCGTGACTTCTCTCTCTCATAGGTGAGCGTCTAACATCCTGCTTTGGTGACCATATTCATTTGCTTTCAAATCTCTCTATATATATATTCAGTTGATCTCTTTCATGTATATAGTTTATGGTTGCCTGACATGCAAAAAACGCAGTGTTTATCACGGCTTCGAACACATTAAGACAGCGTGGGCATTAAATGGCAATAGATCAGAATGTTATGTTCTGCAGATAAAATGTTGTGGGAAGAGTTCAGATATCTGTAAACGTGAGGAGGAGATTTATGGCGTTTTTGGCCGAGGAGCATTTTTGTTGTATCTCTTTTGTAATTCTGTTGTGTCCTTTCATTTTGTATTTTCTTTAATTTATATTTCATACTCTTGGATTCACTTACATTCGTCTGTCTGTTTCTGGTTCTCTATGGTGACTCTAATGTTTCTGTGAAAAGGTGACGCTTGCTGAAAGGCAAATAAAGACATTGGAGAGAAACGCATTCAAGTGGCCCCCTGTAACATGAAATGGGTGTCTGCTACTGCTCTTTGCCTCTCTCTGACATGGTGCCTTTTATTTCTTATTGCTATTCTCTGATTCACGCTTTATTTAGAATAAACATAGATGAGCAAAGCAACTTATTTATATGGTAATTTACCCCCAAAAAACAAAAAAACCCACATCGCGCATTAGAGCATCCACAATTTGGAAACGAGAAATTCTGTTTACGTGTGTGGTTGTTCCAATACAAACCTCTTTGCAGCATTACAGCTGCTCAAAGAGAGGATGTGTTCTCTTTTTTTGACCACATGAGCCGCAGCACTGTAAGTATCCTTGTGCACAAAAGCAGGAAAGTGCTGAATTTAGAAGTGGCAAGAGACAGTAGCATCATTGAATGGCTTTGTGAACCAGCTTATGGATATTTATATTTATTTTTTGTGTGCCTTATGTTTATTATTATTACTATTTTATTATATATTGTGATATTATAAACATTTCTGTTCTAAATCTTAATTGTTCTTTTTTATTCATCTAGCCTATAAAAAAAAAAAGAGATTGTTTAGGTGCGGAACATGTACTCAAAGCATTTCACTGCACATTATACTATGTATAATTGTTGTGTATGATAAATAAAGGACTTTACTTGACTACAGGCTTTGAGAAGTTAAGGCTTTGAATGAATGTATCACAATTGGGTCTTGCTGCACTGATTCTAAATTATGCATTCTTTACATATGTCTACCCACATAAACACGGTCTCTACCCAAATGAGAAACAGGGTCACAATGTCCCCTTTGGCTTCTGAGTTATGGCACTGAATTTGACCAAGAAGTGTGTTTCAGCAAAAATGATTATCAAGTGTTTTACTTTCATGTGGAAAATCCCCCCAGGCACTTTTATGCCTGACAAGACTTGGGATTTCTTTCCCCTTAACTTTCACTGTGGAAAAGGGATTCTATGTTTATTTCCCTGATATGAGGAGCTGTCCATGGTGCTGAACTGGCCAAGAATAAAGGGAATCATTAATAATAAAAATTAAAAAAAAACCTTACAACCACAAGGACACAATAGCAGTACCCAATCAATAAAACTTACAATGTCCAATCATATAATTCATGTCCTGACGTGAGTATAAACAGGAATAGTGGCTGTTTAATCTGAAAATGGAATACCGTCATTTCCGGACTATAAGCCGCTACCTTTTTCAAACGCTTTGAACCCTGAAGTTTAAACATTGAGCCAGCTAAGTTATGGATTTTTACGGGTTAACAAGCTTCACTGATACATGGCTCGCATCATGGGTGCATCATTTAACTCCGACTTTTCCTTTTTTTTTTCTTTTTTGTTTATGAATTTAGTGGGTGCGGCTTATGTTCAGGTGCGCTCAATAGTCTGGAAGTTACGTTAACAAACCCAAACGGGAGACACAATCACAGGTTGGTCACAGTAAATCAGAGCATCTATCCATCCATCTATCCATTGATTTGTCCATGAGCATGTATTCATTTTCCAGCCAACAATTACCTTTAGAAATAAGCCAAATATCAAACAGTCAGATTAGATGCACAATTACACTTATCACTGTCGGACAAGATTTGGGTGAAAAATATGCATGAACAATAGGATCAGATGTTAGGAATTAAACCTGGTTAATGTGAAATACTAATGCTGGCTTACACCAAAGACATTGAACCTGTTTTAGGTCTGTCTTCTTGTTTTATTCAGTGTGCCATATGTTATTTACTCATCAAAGTGCAGCGGCACATTTAATTTAGTGTTGGATTTTGCGCTATTTTATTTTCCTTTTATGACATAATTGTGAAGAGACAGACATAGAATATTGCTTCAAAAGCATAGTTTGACATGCAACAAAGGCTCACAGCAGCAGGGTCTAAAGCGAAGATATCATGCAGCCTGGCTGTTCCCATTTGCCAAGGGTTTGGATGTTCAGACTTCTATCACTACGAGGGAGCTAAAAATTCATGAACCCCATCGCTTCCTGCCATCTTTTATCTTTTATATATACACAGTATTTTCTTTGAAATGCCACATAACATTTCTTTCTGTCTCTCCATCTCAATTGTCTCTGCACAAAAAAAAGACAAAAAGGCACAGCATCACCTCTTTCTGTGCCAAAGCTCAATATTTCTCTTTCAAATTTCTTGACAGTTGTTACTGGAGTAAAGTAAGCGCTAACAACTGAGACATTTATAGCTACAGTACATATTTAGATATGTGTGCACCATCCATATGGAATTTTCCTGAAGGTCTTTGTCATGATCATTAAGCCTTGTAGCAGCATGTTTTTTTTTTTATATATATATATTTCTTTTTAAAGGAACTGGATCCCAGCATGTGTGAGTCGGTGTGCTAATTCATTAAGATAATATAAAAAACATCTAGATGCTCCAGGTTGCCCCATAATGAAATTTGGGGACAAAAATGAAGCTCAGTCTTGCAGTATTGCAACTAATCAGCTTTTGAAGGTGGGCTTGTGTTGTGTGGGAGCGGTCATGGGCAGCTGCTGAAGTGTCTCGCTCCCTATGTCTGTCGTATTAATGAGGCATTATAAAAGCCTATTCTCTCCACTTTAGAACAGCACTGGTGCTAGTTCACTTAAAGTCCTGTTTACTGGAAGTCAAGTGCCCTTAATTATGGAACCAATTACTCCCTCTGACAGCAACATTAAAGATGTCCACCTCTAAGTAATGTGACTGTAACATCCCCTGCACCTGGGCTGCTTCTACTTGTTGGATTAACGTTGGTTCGCTTTCATGACACTTGTTTGTGGCATCTTGTTGATGTAGTTTTTGTTGGTGCTTCTTTCCTTAATTAATTGGTGTCTTTTTTTAATTAATAGGTTAATTCATATAAATAACTTGTGTAGACAGGCATGCTTTAACTTATACAGATTGGTAGACACAGTTTTTGGAGATGAAAATACCCATCAGAAGTTACGAGACTCTTCATAAACAATCTTTTGAAATTAAGATCACGCCACTACTTCATCTTTCTTGATATTGACCGGAAGGAAACCCTTCCATAGATGTGATGACTGATTGCGTGGAAGAATTTACAGAGAGGTTATGGAATACAGAATTAATTATTTCAATATACTTCTGAGGGGTTCCAGTTGTTTTAAAAGTGTCACAGCATTGGTGGCAGGGGTGGGGGGCATTGTCGCTCAGTTTACTCCCCACACGTCGTAGAGCATTGGGGTCTGTTGCTTAGGGAGAACCTGTCATGCTGCTGGAGCCAAGCGATGCTCCATCAGTGATGAAAAGGTTGACCCCTTCATCCCAGTTTCAACACGACCACCAGATCTCATCAAGCCCACCCCTCGGCTGTCCTTGTGATTTAGATCATATATGAAAATGGAGAACTGCAGAATGGTTGGCCGCTAAAAAGAGAGAGGGAGAACAAAAGAGACGGCAAACCCTCTTCAAGTAATGGAGAATGTTTTATTCAGCAGTCGTTTTAGATCAGTGTGGTGTGATCACTGTCATCCGTTTTGTTTCATACTCTAATATAAGTCTGGCATTCAGCCTGGGGGTGTAACACACAGACCCAGCAGATATTAGAGAAGTTACAATCTACTCATCAATCTCATCTGATTTTAAGTCTCAAGTGTGGTTGAGCTGAACGGTTCACTGTTTTGTAAGTCTGCAAAGCGCCGAACCAGAGTTTCTTTCAGGTCAAAGTGTTTCTTTAACTAACTACTGGGTATTTTACCTTTTGAAATTACATTCAGCCCAAAAAGAACGACACAGTGGTGCTGTGCTCGGCAAGAGTTTGCATGTTCTCTCTCCGAGCCTGTGTTAATACAGCTTCCTCTCTCCGCCCAAAGACATGTCGGCGGTTTATCCTCAATCCAAATTGCGTTGTTAATATCCTGCACAGACAATCTAGTTCACTCATAGTCAGCTGGTCTATAAGAAGATGAATAGAATTGTAGGGAAGGCAAAACCTTATTGGTCAAACATTTCCATGAGTTTATCACATGCTCTGATACGAGGACAGAAAAAGTGTAAAATAAACTGCCAAAACAGTTATTCCTGCATATTTTTTTTTACATTTTACTTGTCAAGTCCATCTTGTCCTACTGGGAACAGCTTTTAGAAGCATTTTAGCAAAAGTATGTATCTTCTGAATCGACACAGGTCGGCAAGCAGGCCATGTTTCTTCATGCGTACCCACACTTCTTGCTTTCCAAGCTTTCAAGGAGGTAATGTTGGCAAATGGACTCACAGATTGCACTTTCTTATAGTGACATGTTGCACTTGTTTTCAGAGAGAAAACAAACATTATTCTTGGCTTGGCAAAGTAGACATGTTTGAGTGAGCACTTTAAATGAGTGACATCTATTCATCAGTCAAAGCGTTCCAAATAAAGATAGTGAAGAAAGCTAAACAAAAAAGTACAAACACACAGTGATGAAACTGAATGAGACTGAATGTAGACTCTGACTTTTACCTTATTTTTCACCCCAGACAGTGGAAATAGACAGCACTATTAAAGATCATTACCTCCAACAGCATAAATTCTGGTGACGTTTTTATTTTCCCCTTTTCGTTTTCGTTGCAAACTCTCTTTCCTGTTTTATTTTCCTGGATTAAGCCAGGAAGGTACAGTTGCAGTGATATTGGCATTTTAATCAGTGAAAACAAAAAAGGTAGGAATATGTTTTACACTGTCAGCCATAACATTATGATCACTGACAGATGAAGGGGATGACGTAGTCCAAAATGCTGGGTGGGATAAGACGGAGGTCTCTGGGGTCTCTTTGGTTAATGTACAAAAGCAGAAGGGGGTAGGTGAACCAAAGAGGGAATAACGTTCATCTTCCCTGCATAGTGATGAAAGCCACTTCAACACCAAACGAAACACATCAACTAAATGTGTTCTTTTTAGACGAAATTTAAATCCATCATCTCTCAATTTGATGCTCCAAAAGCATTTCTTTTTGTGTAGCATTGTATTTTGTCTGCACTACACAATTACAAGTATTACTTTGATTTTAACCACAAGTCCTGCCAAGAAACCTCTTTCAGCAAACACTGGGCATTGTCAATGAGGGAATACATCTAAGGAAGCCATGGAGTTTGAAGTGTTGCTCAAGCCTCTACAGTATGTGGTCATAATCTTATGGCCGATCCAGCTTATAGACCAACAACTTGGAGTTTTGTTTTGCACATTTAAAATGGCACATTTTGTTTATCCAACAGAGGTATACATTTTATATTGTAATAGTATTCATTAAAAAGTTTTTGGTTTTCTCGAACTTTATGTAGTCGATGTTTTTAGGAGTAAATAGGACTACTCGGATAAATGCAGTTGTTTCCTTTTACACAATTCTCAAAGTTTTCATTTCGTGGTTTATAGGTTGACGTTAAAGACTAAGTGCCACAAGCCACTGCGAACTACTAAAGGAAAAAAAAAAAAAGTGTTTGCTCAGGGATTTTGTTTATTGGATTCTCTTTCGCTTCCTTTTTTTATGCTCACTGAGATTCCTTCAAGGTTTCCAACTGCCAGTTCCTGTTCTGCAAGCATTGCAGTTTTTATAGACAAATTCAATACGCATAATTTTTGTAATAAAGAGAGTAGTTTGGCAGATAGTGTTATCATGGGAAAAGCATAGATTCTGAATAATTTGAAGGATTTAAATAAGTAATGGGACTGGATAATACAGAGATGTAGTCATCTATTATATCCTTTCACTGAAGTACCCCCAGAGACAAAATATAGGTTTGACCAATACACAGAGCTCGTTGGCTGATGAGGGGGAGGCTGTTATGCTCTCGAGTGTAGATGCTGTTATAACTAAGTGCAGCATTTTATATATTTAAATAAGTTGCTCCATTTGCAGCAATCGTGACACGGGTGTAACGTTTCCATTTAGAGCAGTCATTCAGTGGAGTCACAGTCGGCCGGTCGATGCGCAGGAGGAGCAGCAGCGAACAAAGAGATTTGGCCATGAGCCTTTTGTGTGGTCACTGCAGTGTGAAATGCTGCTCCGTTTCGGCTCCGTCTCTTCAGGTTTGATGGTGCTTCATAATCAGCAGCTCCGTCAGATATGAGCCGGGCTTCGAGCCACATGATGAGAACCACTAAAGGAGAGGCCAGCTGTGAGAGGGACAGACAGACTGGAGGATACAACGAACTATCCTTTTCCATGTGCATTAGTTGGGGATGGAAATAAAATAGGATGAGAGTACTCTCTTCTTGTTTGTCTCAAAAATGCAGCTCTCTCTAAATCTTAGATTAAAAATTAGTATTTGAGTGCTTCAGTGTGTGAGGCCACATGAGTGAATATTGCAGTATTTAACACGGCATACTGATGTTGAGGAACACTTTATATTTATTTTGAATATGTTATTCTGTTTATATGTCAGCAATAGAGAATCGACAAGCCAGAGCGCAATTAAAGCTTTTTGTAATCAATATTTTAAGCCATGGCATTCATCTTTTTGAGAGTATTGAATGTCTTTTTCTTATCACTGAAACATGTTGGCATCCATTTTTTTTTAAAGGCTATAAAAGCTTTACAAAATGACATGTTTGGTATTCACTGGTTATTGCAATAAACAATTTGCAGTGGGGTAAACGTGATGCAAGCACTCACAAGTACTATATTCCTAGTTTAAGAAAGTAACTCTGTAGCACTTTTGGATTGGGTGTCCATCCAAACTGCTATATGGACATGGTGAGTTCAATCTCCAACTTACTGTGAAAATTGTGCACTATAATAGAAAATGATTGACAACTGAAATATACATGGCGGAGGATCTATGCACTTAGTTTATTGGACACGTGCATATGTGCATAATTGATGTTGGGACTGACGTTTTGTCAGCATCTGCTTACCTGCATTGATCATGCCTGTCTAAAATTTTCTGAGGTTGATAATACATCATTTGTAAATGTTAATTGCATATACCAGAGTTATTGTCATCAACGGAAGTCTTGGGCCAGCAGTTGGATGCTATTGTATAGAAATCTACAAATTTTTCTTCTACTTGATCAGCCAGTATTTCAGTGTTATCTGTAATGTTTCTTAAGGTCAAGCTCAGGATAATGTCAGCAGTAGAGTTTGTGCTATAACGACAGATCAGCAGGGCGAGATAGATTATACGCACGCCTCTGGCAGGTTCCAACAGAGATTAACAGCACTTCATCATCCGTATAGAAATAGATATGAAAAAATAAAAGGGGTAATTCTATGACAAATTCTGGAATTACTTTTGCAGTAGTGAAGCCTTGGAAAAATCTGGAAGTGACAGACCCTGAGCACTGCATATAAAGAGAAAGATCCTGCCTCTTTCTCCTTAAGTGAAAGCAACCTCGTTTTCAGTAGAGATTATTCTCAGTGATAGCTCTGCTTCTCTGTTTTGCACCGAGGCACAAAAGTGATCATGTCATGCTGCACATGTGCTTATTTTTGCCAAAGAATTGGAGGTTAAGGAAGGTTTGGATGAGCATACTCTCTTTAGAAGATGCAATGAATGAAAACAGTCTCCGTGTGTCTGTGTTGTTTTGCGTCACGTCTTCATTCACAGAAACATAAGAATTGTTTCTGGCATCAACCTAACCTTGTGTTACTCCACAGATCACTCATCTGCTGCTTTTACATCAGCAGCACTAAATCTTGTCTTTAAATGCTCCGGCTGTCAATAATGAGGTGAGAGCACAGGGGAGACACATCTTAAAGATTAGCAATACAGGTATACGACATCTGTAAAAGAGACTAAAAATATAATGCAGTTTTATCACTCTTTTATGATCCATCACTTTTAGGTGTTGTTCTGTCAGCCATGACTTAAACATTCAGCCAAGAACAGACATGAAAACCTTTGGAGGGGAGAGTTCCTGTCCCCAAAGGTAAAGTTGCCATCCTATTAAATATTTGTCTGGATTTGATTAAAACTTTATTGTAATATATGGAAGGCCAAAATGCCTTAAGGTATGTTACCACATTTCCTTAGTGTGTTAGATCAACATTTATTACTGTGTTCTAAGCATTATGTATGAGGGACACTAAGTTCACAAACGCATCTTTCTCAAATATTTGCATATGTCCTTGCCAATTATTTATCTATATGTATAAATAAAAAAGTTGCTACTGGCAGTTATTTTCTGAGCACAGGAGAGTTTGATGATATCTTATATGTGAATAAATTGTCCAGATATGTTTGTTTAGTCTGTGGCGTCTTTTCAAAATGTATTACCGGGGAAGGATTCACCAGTTGGTTGTAGAGATTTGTTGTAATCCCAGAGGACTTCACCCTCACTGTTGCATTTCTTGCGTATATAGTTACTGGACTCTTGTCCATTTTTTTTTTTCTGGTCTTTGAAGCCAAAATTTGGCCAAACCAAGTCAAGTGGCGGCAAATGTGTGTTTGTTGCATGTGCCACCACAGTGCCTGTTTCCCCAGTGGGATGTTTTGTCTCTAAATCAGACCAACCACCATCTGACGGCCTTTAAATAACCAGATGTATGTCAGTTTCTTTGGTCTATTTGGATTGTTGGTCATGAAGCAGCTGTTTCAGGCTATTTCAAGCACCTAGTTGGTTATTGTGTTCGGACTCTTAATTTTTGGTTTCATTCTTCCAGATTTCACCCCCCAACCTCTTGTTATCGAACCTGTAATTAACGTTTTCAAATCTGTCCAATGGGATTTAAAATTTAAAATGTGAGATCCACAGATTATGTAAAGTCAGCATAGAGTTTTTCTATAACTGGACCTGTAAAGTGATTTGCTGAAGCTGCTGTCCTTCTCGAAAACATGTGGGCATTTGGCTTTTTTGGCCGTTTCATTTGGAAATAAATTCAATCGCTGCAATCTTATCATTTTTGAAATTTGGAAAGGCTACTGCTTAGAAAGATACTTTCTCTGATTCTGTTCATCTTGTCATGCATCGCCCATTGTGCTTTTATAGGAGAGTCTAATGTGTCTTCCAATTCTGCACTGTGTGACTCCAGTATGTGCAAAGAGCTCTACAAATAAACCAAACGTACTTACTCGCTTACACACAGAACCCCTTATGAGCAGACTCCCACTTCCATGTTTCACGGTTTGCCCTGTCCACATCGACACCAAACACACTGTACCACATGCTGAATCCAAACATTGACTCTTTTTTCACACATCAAGGTTTGTTTATTTTGGCAAAATTTAAACAAGCAGTAATGCATATTTTTGTGAGCAGTGTATATTTATTTTCACCAGTAGATGCACTGTCTTTAATGATTGTAAGCATTTATTTGGCCATAGTTGCTTCACATTATTTTCCCTACTAATTGGATTTTGGCTGCTGTATGAAGGCTGCAGATCTCAGCTATTGATAAATCAGATTTTTGTTGTCCTTGAGCACAATGGCATGCCACGGGGAGCCCATTGTCTTCATGTCTGATAAAAAAAGGAAGTCAAACAATGACCTCAGAGTGGTGGTCAAAAATACAAATTTCCGGTTGGTCCTTCATAATGAATCAGTGTAGAGGAACTTAAATTGAACCTTCTAATTCGCCACATAAAGGCAGTTGATTAACATGGTTTGAACATTGCTGAGAGTTCACCTTCTGCATCACTGTCCATGAAGTACCCAGCATCCGGTGGTCATCAGAGAACCTGCTGGAGTAATATTATCTCTTCGTAGGCTAAGGACCAGGTCGAGGGTTCAACTAGATGACGTAAAAACATTGCACTATTCTCTCCATGTTGCAACAATGACCCCACATGCATGACTTTCTGTGGAGCTTAAAGCTGAGCTTTCCTCCAGTGCCCCGGGGCCCTAATTTGGATAAAATGGGTCAAAAGATGGCGTGAGATTTGTGATGTTTCGCCATGTAGGTATGTAATAATGGCTCCAAATGATTTGACTCCGTTGCGCTGTATCACAGAAATAATTCTGACATCACACAGGCTAGAAACGGATTCAATAACCATCAGTTGAGGTAGCAGTCGTCATTATGCATCACTCTTATCAAATCTACTGATACAAATCTAAGTAATTGTATCTGCTTCTCCCCTTTATATTAAGGTTACTTAGTCAGACTTGCTGTACGTTAGCAGGCTGCATAATCAAACTAACTCATTTGCTGAGTAATGTGATTTTATAAAAAAAATTTTGCTTCGCACCACTCTGCTTTCATGCTTCAGTTCACTGACTTTCAAAACTCCAGAGTTAAAAATTAAGGTTCTTAAGGTTCCAGGTGCTTTGAGGAAACTCTAATGGGAGCAAAGCCCCATCAGTAATATTGATTGATTCCTTAAAGTTCTCAATCAGAAACAAGTAAACACACAAACATGTTTGCGTTGTCAAATTTTGTGTAGCTACAGGGATCAGGTGGCCTCTTTATCTTCAGCTATTTAAAAAAAAAAAGCAAAAGAAACAAAAATATAAACTTCATTGTCAAGTGTTTTGCTTCGTTCTACTGCCGTATGTGAATTTGTTCTCGATATGTGGCTCCTCTGTGACCAGTTCTTGGTCCTGCTCTGGAGTGCTCTTGTGTTTATATCTAGCTGAGCTAAAACAGAGCAGACGGTTTCTCTCTCAGACAGTTTTAAGTAGCAGCCAGCAGGTCGGAGCTGCTCTGTCACTGTGTGGATTTCCACCTGGCAGTAAAGGCTGATTCACTCTCATTCAAAGACATTTAGAGACCACGTTTAATCATTGTCCGGTGGTCGGGGCCACACTGAAGGAGCAAACGCGAACTCGCAAAAAGCAGCTGTGTAGTGAGTTAAAACTGGTTGTCTGTTTTATTGTTGTTTTAGTAAAGTTGTCTTACCCATTTTTTATTATTTTTTTTTTTTCAAGCACCTTCTAAACCCACAAGATGTTCTGTTGCAAAAACAAGTTCATGTTTTTCTGGAATGCAGAATTCAACTCTTCTTACACCAGTCCGATTGAATAAAAGTTGAATATCTTGCTCATGTGTTCTTAGTTCCCACATAGAAACATGAGTGAATTTAATATTATCTTCCACATTTCTGAGATGTGTATACAGTGTACTCAAAGCACACTGTTTTATTCTTTTGGTATATTTACCTTGAAAGTGCAAAAAGCAGGACTATAGAATCCAATCGTATTCTTCACTAATGATGTTAATGGGGACATGTTGTAGTACCGGGTGAGCTCTTTCTTTGTGACCTGCACTGTCAAAATGTCTCATCTCCTCCATCAGACCTCAGTTTCTCATTTGTAAAATATTCTTCACTTCACTCAAAACCTCTTTTGCATTCATATTATTATTCTTACTTTGCAGTTTCCTTTCTGCACGGAAGCACACAAATCCTAGCGAGCTCAGGAGGGGAGTCACACAAAAAGCACATGCATTTATGCAGGATTTATATTTTTGCAGCTCAATGTGATTTCCCCCCCCAAATTAGGACAGACGCTGCATTTTTTTAATGTGGAAAAAAAAAGAAGCTTATCATACAGTGATACCCTGACCCTCTATAAACAGAATGCCGTGAAAGATTAGATTTCATTACAAGATAGTTCCTTGGAATTATTGATGATGTTTACGTGACGTCCTTGAAGGGGGCGAGAGGGTACAAATCAGGAAAGACAATGCCACTCTCGTCTGCTTTTCCACCCGAGCGTCAGCAGAGCAAAGTCAAGTCAAAGTTAATGACGGCTAACAACACCATCATCGTCTCGTTACCATAAAGTGGTGATTCAGACAGTTTTTCCCGGTGGTTTTATATGCAGTGCCTGTGTGCTGATGGACTGTTTGCTCTTCGGAGGCGTTTCCACTTCATGCTTCGTCTGCCGCGCACGTAATCCAACAGATGCTTAACAGCAGAGCACTTATTCTACACTGTTACTGTCAAGGACCAGACTGTCACTGAACAACTCTGATGCAATTTCCATCATTGCTCTGCCACCTTCACAACCTGTTCATCTCTCACACAGACATGCTCTGGTTATCAATGGCGGTGGTTTTTCCTTTTCTGATTGCCACATTGAACATACAGGTTCATATCACCTTTCAAAGTCCTTCAGTGGTTGGATGTTGTTGTTCTGAGATTTTAGGTCCACATTAAAGGAGACATATCATGCTTTTAAATCCTTCCTTTTTACATACAAATCATACAGTTGTGGTCTATATAAAGCGGAACTGCAATGCTTGGGTCTGAATTCCTCATTATTAGAGCTCCACAGGCCCCTTTTCTACCCCTTTTCTGATGTGCTTCTGAGAGCAACTCGTTTTGGGGCGGTCTCTTCATACCCCGCCTCCTCTCCAGGTTGCAGAGGTGACACTCGGTTCAACGTCACCCTGTTCGGCCATCTTTGTAGTTTGATAGAACAGATACAATTATCTAGCGGCGCAGAAACTTTATATTCACACATTATTTACAAAATGTCAACAAGGGAAGATTTGTCCATCCAGCCATACATGTTGGAGCCAGAGTCGGACCCGGCGGAGCGAGATGAAAATGACCATGATGCACCTGAAGAACAACGTCTTCATATGGATGTAACGCAATGGTGTGTTACTATATTTACACTAACTTCTCCATCCATGCCCACTACTACAATACTGCCTGTATTACAACGACTATTTAACACAGAAGTTACATTCTAATCTAAAACGAGCACACAGCGCTAACATATGAAGACGGTGCAACTGCTAATGCTAACAAAACAATGACAGGGACGTCTTATCATCACACTTTTTAGCGTTATATACAGCTTACCGAAGTGCTCTGTTCGTCGTCTCCATAGATAGAAGGAACTGACCGCTCAATCAGACCAAGTCTTTCGGCAAATCCTTCTTTATACTGGCGGAGGTTGCTGAAGCAGTCGTCCTTAAAGTGATTCGCGCACACAAAAATGACCTTACCCACAGATGTGGGTACATTTCTGTGAAAAATAAAACTCAACCAGGCACTTGGAAAAGGTTCTGATGCTGGGAGACGGTGTAACGAAGCTTGTGGGTTACTACATCCAACAACCGAACATTTCCACTTATCCTCTCGTAACTTCGGTTGGACTACAAAATCGCAGCGAGAAACCAAAATGGCGGATTGCTCGAAGTGTCGATGTCCTAATTTGGCAGTTCCGCTGAGAATACTGTGACGTCATTGTTCAAAAAAACGTAATAGAGAATAGAAAAATCGAAACCGATCGCAAAATATGACCAAAACAGAATATAAAGATATCAACGGAGCACCTGAAGAGAGTACTTTGAACTTTTCTGTACTTCTAAACACTCTAAATATACAACAACATGCATTTAAGGGCTAAAAAAGTGGATTTAGCATGATATGTCCCCTTTAAAATCAATTCTGTCATTGTTTGGCTTATTTAAGATGTGCTGAATTACCTAATACTCAAGAAGGGTTTTTGACATTCATTTATTTAGGACAGAGTCAGTTCTACACAACAATCAGGATGCAACCAATTACATGTCTTCTTTTTTTTTTTTTTGAACTATAGGAGGAACAGAACAAATAGGAGACTTAAAATGTTCTCTTCTAGAGTGACATATTTCCCGTCCATGTGCTTTGTGAAGGAGTTTCGATATTTTAAAACAAGTTCTTGAAGACTTCCACATGTTTTTCTATGTTTTCATGAGCTTATCCTGTCTTTCTGTGACTCATTGTATCGTTCAAGTCGAGTTATGTTTATTCTGCAGCCATGGTGTGGTTTGCCAGAGTGAATTTTTAAGAGCGTGTGATATATCGTCCTCTGGTTGATGCATCCCCATTCAGCTGGGAGGGATATCTATATCTCAAATCATTGAAAGCAACTTCCAGCGGAAGAACACAACAAATGAAGCAGAGTTGTCAATTCCAGCACATGGAGCTTAAAGTTGCCACACATACTTCACTCTACATTAAAATGTCATTAAAAAAGTTTGTTCACTGTTGTTGGGATTGATAGGCAATAAAAAACATCAGAGTCATGATGCTTTGGGGTACCTGATACACTGTTCGAGTTCTCCTATTTCTACTTTAATAACAATTTCTTTATCAAAAATTGATTAAAAAAAAAAAAGGAAATGCAGTTTCACTGAGTTGCATTTGGGGATGGATCCATGGTACAATTATTGAACCAACCACTCAGCAAAATAAAATATTTTATTACAACACTGTCATTAAAATGATTTGCTTTTAATCCATATCCCATAGCTGGACAGGGCTCATCATGGTGTCTTGGACTGCAACATCTTGGCCTGCACACAATCCCTGTGTGGTTTCAGACTTGGGGTTATTAAAGCGTTTGACTGAGCCAGATGGCGAGTCAAAAATATGTGTCAGAAATATTGTTGACATGGTCAGGAGAGAGGCGGGAAACAAGCAAACAAGCCCGTAGAGACTCAACAGGAGAGCTCTCCAGAGAACGCCCTGAAAATCTGCTTTTTTGATGTGGATTGCTGCTGACAGGAAAGACCCAGAGAGAGACAAGAACTGAAACTTGATCTTTTTAAAGGTGGGATTGAAGAGATGGAAGGTTACAGATCTGTAGTTTTTCTTTCATTGCTTTTTTCCTTTTATATTGAGCCTTCAGGAAAATTATATTGTTATTATTCATACAATATAACACAGGATTTGTCTAGGATACCCTGAAAAGAGAGAAATTGCATTTTAAAGCACAAGTAAGATGACATATGTCAAATTTGCAAGTCTCCCTTTAATAATTTGGCCTCCAGAAAACCAGGAGCTTTTCATGTTGGGCATCCCACACACTGTGGTACTTATTGCTTTTTGGAATAGTTGAACCATCTGAAACACACCAATGTATTTGCAGACCATCTCTAAAAAACGTGTGGTTATGCCTTGGCTATGGCCATTGGACTCATCAGCCCGTCAGAGATGGGAATTTAACCACCAGAGACAGGCTTGGATGATGTACTGTTCTACCACCAGACGAGCATAAAAAGGTTTTGCATAAAATTGCATTAGTTTAATACAGAGTAATGCTTACTCCACTAAGACTTCATCACAGCATACAAAGCCACCAAAAACGTTAAAAGCTGCACTTACAGAAAGTGAAGCTATTAACTATTCCTGATTTCAATATGGCTCCTTGTATGGGCTTTTTTGTGTATTTCCTTCCACTGTGTGTGTTTCAGCTTCACCTCAAGTAAAAGAAAAACTTTTAGACCTGTTGAGTAAGCGTATCCTGGATTGTGGTGCTGGTGCAGCACCAGCTAAGCTGATATCTATTCTGTGTTGTTTTGGATCCATATTGAATTTGTCTAGGATTGAGAACATGCTGCTTTGCCCGCTGAATCAGCATTAAACTGTCATACACCATCACAGACATGCAACTACCACTAAGAAATGACTGCTCTCATTCTTTAGACGTTTTTGCTGCAGTGATATGTCTGTTTGTGTGATTGTCTCTCTTTGTTAACCCTGTAGTTAACAAAGAGGGACATTGGCCAAGTGGTCTAGCTCAGTTGACTTGAAACCCCAAGTTATATAAAGAGCTATAGAAGATGGATTAAGTCATATTTTAGCTGAATTTACCGTAGAAACGGGACTGTTCTCTTAATAATCCATCAACCTACTCTTATTTTACTTCCATACACCCATTGTAGCACTTTTTGTGCTAAATTACCTTTTGTTCACATCTCAATTGCATCAGACAATAGATGTCTGAAATAATGAACTGTGGCTGATTGATTTTTTGGGGGATTTTTTTTTCACTGAAGCAATGAGTCTTTATTCCCATTTTGGGAAGTCATTGATTGAAGATTAGACATTTTTGTACACAAACGACTTGTCAAGGTGATGTAGAGTTTGGCATTCTTACTTCGTAGTAAGAATAAACTGGTTCAGTTGAAGTCTCAGGGAAAACTTGCAAACTCTTCAAAGAAAGACCCAGAGTGTGTATTTTTTCTAGGTAAACATCTCTGGTGATGGCCTGTTTATGGTTTCTGCTCATCTAATATGGACTGGTGACCTGTCGTAGATACCCTGCCTTTTGCTCAATGTCAGCTTTGATTAGTTTCAGTCCCCTTCTGCATCTTCTTCCGATCTATTGCCATCAGGTTATGGCTCCATTGTTAACTTTTTCTTTTTGGGGGTGTGATCAAACAGACAAGATAAAACTTTAATGAGCCTTCTGAAGAAAATTGACTTCAAAGGTCATATGTCATCTGAGTGCAGTGGGCAGAGAGACTGGTCCCCTGGTGTGTCAGACTGCCAGCCCCCCTTGTGTCCTCCTTCCTGTGCTATTGTTATTCACAACAGTCGGTGAGCAGGTGACGCTCCACCATTCAATCGCGAGCAAAATAATTGGCCTCTGACTCACATTTTTGCTGTCTCATTTCTTGCATGCCTCAGCTAGTTTGCCCTGCTGTATATTCATTGTATATGTTGTGGTGTTGCTTGAGGCTATGCTGGATTATTGAGAGATGTTGATAGAATCCAGACACCATCACCTTTTATTCTATTTTTACGTTTGCCTGCACTCTCCTACACCTGTGGATTTAAGGGATGCTCACCAAAAGAGAGTTTTCAAACTTGAATTGTGAGATGAGTCAGAATTTGAAATATATACACAATTTGGAAAAATATGAAAAGAACATATGAAATGTCACTGGAATTCAGAAAACCAAAAAAAAAACAAAAAATGGTCAAATCCACTCGCCTCTCAACCAAGGCTGAAATGAAATAAAATGAGCAAAATATTCAAATCCACCTCTAAGTCACACACAATCTGCTGAGGGTCTGCTGTGATAAAACCACAGGGACCAAATGACTAGAAATAGTTCCTTATCCAGGACAGAGACCAATAACAAAGGAAACCAGTGCTTGGAGCCTTAAATTAAATCTAGATTCTCTCATAGAAAGAAAATAGGACAAATAGAAACCTTTTTTCATTAACAAGCCTCATTCGAAACAGGCCATGCATGGTGATGCAGACTTTTCAGTATTCTATGATCTTCCTATGATCCATGGTGCATACACACCTGCCACAATAATTTTTTCCATTTTTTTGTTGCATCTGTTTACTTGAATTTGTCAGAGATTGACATTTGAATATATGATAAATCCTAAGTATGGTATCTACAATGGAAAGACTGCTCCTGTCTTACATACCAGCTTGTACAAGTTTACCTAATAAAGTGGCGATTGAGAGAATGACCATCCTCAGCAGTATGAATGGAGTCAAGGAAACGTAACATTTTAATTCCGATGCAAGATTTTCAGCATTCAGTTGACGTTAAGAAAAAGCATGGCAACAATTAGTTTTCTTGATGTACAAATTTATTATTGCAAATTCAGAAACATGCTACCACTGATATTTTCCTGAAAGCCAAGGGCATCAGCCGGTCTCTAACGTTAATATAAAATGTTTAAGACTCTGCCGTCTTCATTTTTACTGATTAATATTCCCTTCAAGGCTATCTTAGAGAAGCCAAACTCCTTCAGATATGATTATGGCTGATGAAAGTTTATTTATGAAGATTGTTAATTCATCTCAGTACAGACAATTCACCTTATCCCAGAGGTTTTTTTTTTTTAATTACTTGTAGTAGTATTAATGTAGTCGTGAGATTACATTCTATTTCTAAGGTGGTAAGTTGTTTAAAAAAACTCGGAGGACTGATTTTAATCAAGATTTGCTTAATTTTGTATGTGACCGCATAGTTCTTCTTTCGTTTTGACAGTTTTTTTTGTGTCTGTAAAAGCTTGTGTCTTGCATATGATCATTCTGGAGGCGAATCAAGTTCTTCCAACATTATACATGCATGTCCTTGAACAAATAGCTCTTTTTTTAAAACGTTTTTTATCCCATCCTGACTATGTTGACTTCACCATAAGACAATAGTATCTCTTGTGTTTCAACCACAGTATGAGGCTGTGGTTAGACATGTCTTCACACTTTTTAAGTGTTTACATGGTATATGTGTGGGACTCCAGGGTGCTGACATGTCACTGGGCATCTTTCCAAGTGAGTGACTAATTGGTCCCACAGAAATAAGACTATTGTGAACCACTAATAAATCACATACTGCCACCCAGAATATTCACTGTAGTGTTTTGTCACTTCCACAAGAGTTTTACTCAATGAGTACAACAACAATCTTATTTTACTACATTATATAATTGTAAAATAGACTAGCCAAAGATATACTTAATCGGTATATATAGTGTCAATTGACGACACAGTCATTTTTGTAAACTCAATTATGTACACATATATGCAAAGGAAGATCATTACAATAAAATGAAAAGAAAACAAACCTTTCAGAATGAATAAGAACTTGGCAACCGTGGTAAGAAAAACCCCTATTAAAAACTAAGAAAACTACACAATAAACAAGGGATAGAGCCCACAAAGGATAAGAGTGCAATAGCGGGACAAAGATATATGGCAAGTGTGAAAGAAGAGAGTAGAGACACGGCGTTCACTGCCCCATGAGAAGTCGCCCGACAGCCCAGATCTATAGCAACGGAACTCTGGGATGGTACTCCTGAGCCCGCCATAACTTTAGCTTAAACGTAATCCTAAAAGAGCTTCTTGGTTGAATAGACACGGCGTGCGGCTCAGGGCCAGGAGATTGTAGGCTTGAGCTAGCTGTGGTCAGATTCTTGAGGAAGACACTTTACCACACTCGCTCAAGGGGACCAATGGGGTTTCTTCTTTCAGGATGTGCTTTACCTGATGAGAATTTTGCATTTCACCCAGCCCACTCGGCCATCATTAGACTTCAGAAAAACCCCACAGTCCGTGCTGTCGTCTCTTGATGGACATTTTTTTGAGCAGCAACATTTATCAAGAACAAATACCACACACTTTCCTGCTTTCCTATGAGTACAGACTTCTTTTTCTCCCTAAATCCCAAGGGCTAAACTCTATTCAAACGCTGTGTTTCTTGCTGAGATGGTCACATGTTAGGATACTGAAACAAGCATGTCCTTGGAGTTTCTGTTTGTAAAGAAATCTTTCCACGAGGTCTAGAATAGGCCTGGAATACTATGGCGCTTCGTGTGTGAGAGAGAGAGACTTTGTTTCATTGTTCAATCTTCAAAAGAAGCTAAACCTTAATGATTAATGGAAGGTTTAAACTGCAGAACTTGAATAGTGATGGCAGCCAATGACACAATACGTCAGATATTGTTTGTAGATATTTTTCATTTTTACCTAAAAGTCCTTTGAGAAACTTTTTTTTTGATTTATGTTCATGACTTACAGTGGTTCGACTCGATGGTCTGAGATTTCAAATGTGCTTGCATTGTGGGAACTGAGTGTTTTTTTATTTTTTATTTTAGTTGTTTACATGTTTACTCAACAAAAACCTTTGAAGTACATTATTGAGTAAACCTTATCAAAGGATTTAACTCGCCAGGTATCTCCACATTGCCTAGAAGCAAACGGAGAAGTGCAAAAGGTGTGGTGGGTCGCTTTAAAACAATCATCCATCATGACTTTAAGGTCTTTCTAAGTGGAGTTTGCATGTTTTTTCGTTCCTGTGTGTGGGCAGGATTTCTCATGAAGGTCTTGCCACCTCTTTCAATCCAATGCATACTGGGTCAGTTTAAGTGATGCTGAATTGGCTATAGGTGTTTGAGTGATTGTCTGTCACTCTGTATTTGCTCTGTGATAGACCGGCTAAGAAATTTCCTGTCATGTGCTTATTGGCCCTTGGTTTCTTTGACTCTAACTTTGATACAGCAGGTAGAGAACATTCAAGAAAGTAAGTGGCCTAAACAAATGAAAAGTAACTGGATTGGTGGATTAATTTGATGAATATCCATCCTTCAGTTTGCCCACGATGCCATCTGCTTTAATCAACTATAAAATCTTCAAACTGCTGGGAATCATTTCATATTCACATCTTTTAATTGAACCGATTCACTGATCAATCTAATTTCATAAAGTCCCCCCCCCCCCCCAAAAAAAAAAAAATAAAAATATTGTTTATATGCTCTGAACATTATTAATGTCCTTTTTCAAGGTTAAGAGATTGTTTACTGCCTGTGATAAACGATTTCCTTTCCCACTTGAACATATCTGATGGCATGTGTTAATCTCATGAATAATGCATGACGATATGCAGCAAAGATGTTGCGCCAGAAATTATTTACATGATATTCCAACTGACTGACCAGAGGCTTTTATAGGTCTGACACCACTGTAAAACAAGATTTGTTTCTGTCCTAATCTTCTCAGACTTTGACAGAATTTTGAATGTTCCTTTGATGAGTTCCTTTATAACCTTTTATTTGCTCCTGCCTCCAATGCTTCTGTTGTGCTACAGTAAAAATAGAAGTGCTTTTATCCCAGATAGTCCCAAACACATTTGAGCATCCTGATGGAAGTGCATGCTTTTAACACAGGTGTAGCAAATTATCTGTGGAGATTATCTTTTGATAATGACTGTGACACAATCTCATTATCTCCACAGTTGGCAGTTTTCCCTACATACTGTCCTTCTCTAATAAGGTTGTTTACTGAATTACCATCACTGCTGTTTCTTACGAGGCTGTAATGAGATTAAAACGAAAAAGGAAAATCAGATCAGTCTGTGGCTCTATCGTGGAAACATCTAATATGTGTTTTCTCAAGCAGTTCACACTAAGTTGTAGAACTGCATGTAAGTGGCAGTATTTCATATACCCCTCCCCCACATTACTCCAGAGCAGGCACCATGCTGTTTCAGAGATGATCTGTCAGCGACACAAGCCAGTTTTGATTGCTTGCCGAGAGATCCAGGTGGGTGGGTTTCTCCCACTATGTCAAGGATGTGCTTGTTAGATGAGTCGGTGACTCTAAATTACATGTAGGTCCTTCAGCATGTCTGCCTTCCTATATTAGCCCAGCGGCAGACTGATGAAGTGTCCAAGGTGAATGCTGCTTTATAATGTAGGTCTCAGACCTGTGGTGACCCTGATTGAATGGATTCCATCAGATCACAACACCTATCTTGTTCGACACAATGGGATCATTTCAATAGGTTTTTATGCTCGCTCGCTCACTCACTCACTCACTCACTCACTCACTCACTCACTCACTCACTCACTCACTCACTCACTCACTCACTCACTCACTCACTCACTCACTCACTCACTCACTCACTCACTCACTCACTCACTCACTCACTCACTCACAGACAAGAGAAAAGCAACGTGTTTGTGTTACTATTGTTCTGGATGTTCATGGAGTGCAACAGTTTACTTCGATGGCAATAATTAGCGGTACTTCCCAACACATCAAAAAATAAGATATTCTGTATTTGATCGAATCCAAAACGCATACTTTATGGACATTAAAAAAATTGAAATCAATCAATTTCAAAGCAAATTGGTTTATAGTCACAAATCAATCTTTGATGCTTTTTTTGACTGTGCACAGGTCACCTGAGCAGCCAGAGGAAACCCACGCATGCATGGTGAGAACAGGCGTATTGGTACAAAAAAAGCCCAGCACGTTACTCCACCAGAATCCACATGGGGAAAAAATGAAAAATTTCGGAACCAGTTTCAGTTTTTAGTTTGCAATACCTTTTCTGAAGGAATTTCATCATTACACTCAAACATGTATTTCCAGCATTTATATTTCCCGAAAGATACCCGGGTTTGTGGACATCTTGCGGTCATGGAAACGCCCGGAGATTCCCAAAGCAAGATCCCGTTTGTACACTTGTTCTTGCGAGATCAGTTTCACGACATTGAAGACTATTCTCCTGGCTTGATTACTCTTTCTCTGAGAAAGTCTAGCTTTTTTTAGGGCTGAATCGGTCAAATGTTGTTATTTTTGCTGGAAATGCCGCAAGCCATCTTTGATATCCCATGCGGCCGGATCCCGAGGATGACTTACAATAGCAAAACAAAAACACAGTTTGATGGCTACAAATTCTGGTTTGTGTGTAAACACATCAACTTTGGTGTGATTCATTTGGGAAACTGTGCTTTGGAAATCAGTGGAAATGATTGGTAATGGTCTTCTTTTTGAGTATTGGTTTATTCTCTGTGCAGAAGTGATACATTTTATGGGAAGTATATTTTAAAGATTGTTTCTGGTAGAGTAACTTTAACTGGGAAATGCCTTTTATTAGAAGTTGTAAATTGTACTTGGCTTTAATAAGCAGATTGATTCTGTGAAAAGGACATGATTGTAATTTGACTGACTCCTCCCAGGTGACAAGATGCTAAGAACCTTCTTCCGGTAATGATATGTATGGTTTCAGAATGGCTGAGGGGGGTATTTATTTATCTCACCTGGAAATAAATGGAAATATTCTGATTGGGTGTTATTATGCAAGAATGAAAGTGTTTTAGTCGATAGTGTGTGTCCAAAGTCATCATTGAATTACTATAGACGTGTTTTAATGAGATTTGCCCTTTACGGTCGTCGAAAAAGTATAGTTTTTTCTGTCCTGAAATTGTATTATAAAAAGATCAGAATATCCAAAGCTCACAGTGAATATTGTGAAAAACTGATGTTTTGTTTTATGTTTGTGAACAATCCCTGTGCTGTTGTGGCTAGATGGTGAAACAAAATTTAATATTCAACTAAAACAAAATACATTTCTATGTTGAATAATAAATATCATCTTCAATCAAGAGGGAAAATAAATTCAAAATTGGAATTTGTCTTCCAGGAGCATTCTTTCAGTTCTATTAGTACTAATGATTTTTTTGCATCTTGATTGAAGATATAAATGAACTTCAAGACATCTCTTTATACATCAGCCAATCAATTATTCAAGTTAATGTATGATAGAAGATAAGAACATTTTTGATTTCAGGTTAAAATTTCTTCAGTTTGTCAATTTATTCTGAAGCGTGGATATGAAAATCATTTTACTTCAGGGGGCACATACAGCTCAAATTCACCTTGACTGGGCCAGACCGGTAATATGTTTTACTATTTCTTATTGTTTATTACAAAGTCATCTTGACAGCATGGCTTTGAGTTGTTATTGTTGAGTTGTGTTGCTGCTCTTAAGATTGGAGCCTCTTATGGGCCCGTTTTGGCCCACAGGCCTTATGTTTTAAAACACAATTTAGAATAGGGGTGTCAATGTAATGTGATGATCAAAACAGTCTTGTTTCAGAATTTCTATACATGTTCATAACACAACGCCTCAAAACAGATTTTTCTCTGAGCTCCTCACTGCTTTATTCAGAGCCCATGCCGTGTTGACAGGATCACAAATGTGTAACAAAGAACTGTAGAAATGTAGGAAAGACAAAACGAGGGCTCTCAAAGCCTTTACTGGTGCTCTTGGCTTGACACATAAAAAGCTGTCCTCTTCCTCCCTCCTGTCAGAGGGACAAGGTGAGTGCTGTTCACAGTTTATGCGCTTACATGCCGGATCGTGCTGTACCACTCCACAACATCGAAGTAGACGCTGAGCTCCTCCTGAACAAGGCAGAGACCACACGCACCCACATCATACACGGGATGCTGTGATGTGGACAGGGCCTGTGCCTGTGATGATAAGGGTCAAGCTGGCCGAGGTTGTGGGTTTTGCTACAGTGTCTGGAGAAGCTTCAGGAGATGTTGTGATTCACACACAGGTTAAGAAAGATGTGACAGGCAGGAGGCCAGGAGCGGGGATGGGGATGGTGGAGCGGGGTCGGTGGGGGGCGGTTGGGTAACCCTCTGCGAACAGAAGATGCACATGCTGCCTGTGTTTTGACTGAGGATTAGAGAATATTTTCAGTAAGTGTTGTGGATAAATGTGAGTGTTTTAGTTTTAGGACTACTTTGAAGTAACAGATTAGAGGAAATTTACTATTGAGGTCATTTTTTTGTATTTTTTTTTTTCAGTGATGTGAAGCTTTGTTTGACATTTTGTAAAAAAAGTTTTTTAACTCGGATCATGATTGATATTTAAATTGTGAGTAATTACATGATTTTTTTTGTGATTGGATTGTTTCAGGCTTCAACAACAAAATCAAAAGTAGCAAACTGGTTATCAGATTAAGTTATTTTATGGTCCAGAACCATGGTCTTAATACTGTATTGGTCCCAATTTAATCCTTTTTATAGTTTTATTTGGGATTTAGTCTGAAAAACTGGGATCGTCTTCTATTCAGGAGGCAAATATTCATCTGCTGGCATTATCCAGAGTTCTGCCCAGTGAGCACAATGAGCCTTCACTTGGTGTTTAGATGGAAAGCCGCATTATCTGTCCAAACTAGTGACTGTGTATGCATGTGTGTCTGTCTGGGTTTACCCTGTCGTGGACTGGCAGCGTGTCCAGGATCAACGCTGCTTTTTGCTCTGTCATCTGGGATAAGCTTGAACCCTGGTGTGGATAAAGCACATATTGATTTCTTAGATGGAAAGGGCAAAGCATGATTCAGCACTGAAGTAAGATGCAGGTATAAAACTTTTGCCGGACATGCGGATCGGGGGGGGACTCTATGAACACATAAAAACTACTACATGTAAAGAATAGAATATAATAGAAATAATTTATCCCAGAGGGAAAATCTTGTATCATGTGCTTCAAATAGTGTCAATGTCACTTTGCCCTTTACATCTACATGCATCCAAAGCATGGAATGGACATTTGGCATTAAACACCCCAGAAGGCACCACCCTCAATCAACATACTGCAGAAATACCAAGAAGAAGAGTAGAATTCAATGTTAAAGAGAATGAGGACATCAAGACTAACCACAATGGCGATGGCAGGAGGGGCACAGTCTGAGGCTGTGCTACAAACAGTGATGGTCTGTGAAGCAGTTAAACACCCCGAGGTGTCATACAGCTGCTCTTTGAGAACTAAACTATTTATTTGCTTATAAACTGAACCGGTGGTACTAGTCTTTTGATCTGTTTCTGTAAGCTTTAAAGACAAAGGTGGAAAACAGATGGAAGGCTTTGTGTATCTCCAACGTTGAACATCAATGCGCCTCCTGAAATGCTCTTATGGGTTGAGCTGCAGCACAAAGCCAATCCCAAGTAAATGACATTCAACAGCTCACCCCTTCCTGTCAGCATCGGTATTCAGAACCAATGAGCAAAAAGCATAAAAAAAAGACTAACTTTTAACGAGTGCAAAATTGTCAGAATTAATTATATCCATGTTAACCCGACCAGCTCTATATTTGACCAAAAACGTATAATTTGGACCTCATAGTACACACCATTTAATATGTAAGAAATAAAACCACTTAGAATAGAATGATTCCAAATGTTTTCACAGTTGAGCATCTGAAAACAGCTTCAGTAGACTTATGTTTTCTTATTCCCCAGTGCTTCCAACAGACATTTGAAATTTGAATCAAAATCACAGTGCATATCATTGGGTCATCCTTCTTTGTATGTGTATTGCACTTTTTTTTTTCCACTGTGGATTGCAGGGAATTTCTTTTCCACTTTAGTTTGTCAGTGAAAGCATAATCAATGCTTAAATATGTGGTTATTTTGGACAATGGTCTGATGGTCCATATCATGAGTATTTTGATCTTTATTTTTTACAAGCAAAGCTCCAAGATCTCAAGGAACTGACAGCAAAAACAATATAATTTTGAATTTTACATACTTCTGTTACACATTTCATTCCAATATAGCAGTGATAGTTTGATATGGTGTGTGACCAGTGTTATAAATCACATTTTTCTAAACTGGCACTTATTTATGTTTACGTGCCCTAGTTCAAGAATATTCAGAATGATCAACAATTCTATATTTGTGATGTACAACTTCACTGTTGTATGGGACTTGTATGAATATGAAATACCTGTATCAGGCAATTTTGCTCAATACATATTGTGAGGGCGGGAGGTACAGACTCAGTAGTTTCCATTTTGTCCTCGGTTCTTTTGTTATCTTCATATCAAGTTCCATCTACAGTAATGACCAGTTAAAGTTGCCTACAATGCACTTCCTCTGCAGGCCAATTAAACAAAGCTCAGCCAAATTGCTTCAAAACCCATTTTTACCGTGTTCTCTGACCATCAAGATCTAATTGAAGTTCTACAGAGTGTTTGTGTGGTTTCACACAAGATAAAAGAGGATTTACAATCCTTGTCCCGGTAATCAGAAACACCATTTAGCTCATTCAGTGTAAAACATTGTTTGGAAATTCAATGAGATCTCTTTTGTTCTCGTTGTTTTAGTATTCAGGAACTGTGCAAATCATTTAACTGCAGCATTGTTCAGAAAAACCAAATTGACGGCGCACAAGAATGAAAGTCAAAAAATGGTTTGAGGAAAACTTTTGTTGTTGAAAAAGTCAATTCAAGCCTGTTCAATAGGAGAATGTCAAAACCTGCGCGTTTTCTCAAACCAGTTATTTACTGCAAATACTTGCTCACCTGGCAACGTGTCTGCTAACCTCTCACAAACTATAAAGTTTCATAAGCTATTGTAGAAAGTGAGACAAGATATGCACCATAGTTATTTGTACCAGCAGTTGTGAAGGACTTTATTGCACATAACATTATAATACTCATAATATATAATACTTATCCTTTGCTCAAAAGATCTATGATCAGACAAGGTGCAACAAGGACATGCCACGGTGGCCCAGAAGGGCCAACAACACAACACACCAAGCCACAACACAACAACATAAGCCGCAACACGACAATAAAGAGCCGCAACACAACAACAAAATGCCACAATGGAAGGACGCAGAATTCGGAGAGCTTTTAAGGACTTTTGTTGTTGTGTTGTGGTTTTTGTTGTTGTGGCTTTCATTGGTGTGTTGTGTTATTGTTGGCCCTTCTGGGCCACCGTAACATCCACTTACCTCTATTACGTTATTCAAGACATTAGTCTCGTTAAAATAATTTATACAAAAAAAAAAAAAACGATTACTCTGCTTTCATAGATAAAATACATAAACATGGCTGTGTGATCTGCAATCAACAATTATCTCAGCCTCTGACCTAATTCACTGCAAAAACTCTGTCTATTTAAGTGTGATGAGATATTTTGACTCGAAATTGGAAAAATATACACCTAACTAGTAATATTTCATTGAGGTATCAGAGCTTGTTTTACAGTGCATTTTGAATGTCTCGTTAAGTGAAACACTTTGCAAAACATCTTGCTTTGAGTCATATCTCAGATGAAACAAGCTTCCTTGACATGTCATGAGGTTTTCAAGCTGCTGCATTATTTGTGAAAGATTAATCATCCAATTTCAAGGAATAGACTGAACTTAAACTAAGAAAACAAATCTGCTTTATTGCAAACTGCAGGTGAGCATCATGCCCAACTCACACGTTACGTTATGACATTGCAATATAATGACATGCCGTATGGCTATTTTCCCCACATTTCTATCGGCAGACTGTATCACATCTTTCCAAAAGTAATAAGTAAAAATAAATAATGTAGTCAACTAGTGTTTACCTGCATTTGAAATTATTTCAGTATTTCAGCATCCACGGAAATATTGGCGTGCGCTAGGTAGGGAACTTTTAACCCCCCCATCCTTTCTCCACCGTGCACCAGCATGTATACAAATAGTCTTACAGTACAAATAAAAGACACATTTGAGACCAAATGTTTGTGTTGATCTACACATCAACACAAACATTTGTGTTTGTTTTGACACATCGCCACCTATCGTGTCACCTGATAATGTTTGAATTAAATACTTCCTTGACTGCAATGACTCAAACCAATATTCCTTTATAATACGTCTTTTTTTGTTAGAGAGGAGTTGGACATTTGTTTGCTTACTGAGACTGAACGACTCGGCTCCCAGACAGACCAATAATCTTGGTTGCCCATGGGATATCACCAAATATCCATTTATTGCTTGTGGCTACGTCCTTGGCAGTACTCATTCGTTTGTTTTTCTCCCCCCCCCCCCCCCCCCCCCACCTATTAACAAAAAGAAAACAATCTTTTTGGAAAAATTCCTCACAACTTCACAAACAATTAGTCCCAATCAATTGTGGAATAGGCATGTTTTATTGTTTTTTTTTCCCCCCATCATATTTTTCCATTTCTGGAAAAATACAGTATTTCTATTTAAAACCGTCTAAAACAGAATCGAGTAAATAAACCCAAAATTTTTCTACTGTGATTTTTTATGAAAATATACCAGAAATAAACGGCAGGCTTATGGTAATGGCTCAGCGCAATTCAGTGTGTTGAATGAAATCACTCCAGTAGTCATTATTTCATGTGTCCAGAGTCGTTGACTTGGTCTTCAGCCCTTTATAGTTGAAGATGGATGTCTGTAATTATTCATCTTTGAACTCTGACAATGAGGAAGTTCTGTACGCTATAACCCTGCAGCAAGCTTAAAAAAGCCTTAAGGCATATAAAAGATGTATGGAGACAGGAATGCGGTGGAAGGACATGAAACTGCTTAAGTGTCAAGACATCGCAACAAAAATGCTGAAATCGCGTCAGTTACCGATTTAACAAGCACAAAGCCAACATTCATCTTTTGTGCTTGTATTCCAGGTATCTGAGCTTTTTATGTTTGAAGGTCCACATTCAGTCTCTTTCAGGTTAGTTTTGGAAACAAATCTGTTGTTGACAAAGATTAAGCACAAAAGGAGTTTTGGCACAGTGTCTCCGGCACCTAATTTTCCTCACCGCAGGTTGTATGTGGTAAGTGTCTGTTGTTTTAATGTTATGTAACGTTACGCGCCATGCTGGCAGTGTCAGGAAAGGCTCCGAGAGTGGATGTGACCCACGGAAAGGTTAAGAGAGAGACGCGCCAGGCAGCCAGGCAGCAAGCTGCGAAACACAGTCCTCCGCCAAGGTTACACACCTACACAGCTACACACACTGCTGGTTGCTAGAGGTTATTAAACTGGCTGAATAAAAAAAACAAAAAAAAGTTTCAGACTGACCAGCCAAGTCGAAGGACAAGGGGCAGCCTGTCACAGCACGAAGAGCGAGGAGGGCAGCATCAAAGAGCCCAAATCTGTCTCAGAGGTACAATACAAGACGGGCACAGACAGTAATTCAGGTTTAAAATGACAGTCTGGCACCGTGGATCTGACTTGGTCTCAGAAGAGAGAGGCCAGATGACAGAGAGGGGTAAAGAAAGCAAAAGCAGGGACAGATGCAGAGATGATGATTTTTATTTTTCAGTAAACTTGTGCCTGCGCTGCACCATCTCTCCAATAAACTTTTAGATGAACCCATTGCTCTAGCAGAGATCTCCACACACACAGACGTGAGTCAAGAAGGTGCGTGATCGAAGAAGTAAAAAAAAAATAAAAATTACAATGCAATATTTGCATTTAGGTTACAGCCATAAGCCTTCCAGGTGACCACTGCTCACATTCAAAAAGTAAGATACTTTATTATCCTGGGGGGGTTGAAATATAATGTAGCATAAACAACATTCATATATTACACATGCCGACACACCGACTTGTTCTTACTGCCATTGGTTTACCCAACAATTGCAAAAGAGTTCTTGTGTATGTTGCATCTGTATGAAGGTATACTGAACCAGATGGTAGCAGGTGAAACACTAAAACAGCATGGCTGTGATTGGTCAGGATTTACTGGAGTCTAAAGGTGCTGTTTTGAACAAATCGTTCACTTATTGGAGTGTTTTGTGAAATCTGGCTGCAGGCTTTTAATACACTCTCCAGTTGATGAAACCGTACTAAATAAGTAATGATTTCTTAAACCATTCCTTGAATTGTTGGCCTTGCTTAAACGTAACACCAATTTTATTTTTTTTTAAACCAAACCTTTTGAAATGTCACGATCACGAGGGCTACAGTTTTTGTGTCGAAACCACAGTGGAACACACGCTCAGTTGGTATCGTTACACGATACAATACGTGGCTTGGAGAAACAATGCTCTTACATGGGCACATTTCTGTCAAACTTATTGAACTCTACATGATGGAGGCAACTGTTTTTATGAATGTAGTCTCTTACTATTATGCCATTCGCATGCATCAATGCATGTAATTTGAACAGCTTTGCAAAGGTATACAGCGTCACTGTTACCATCCACTGCTGTCTGATGTCAATACACTGTCATTACAAACCCAATCATGATTATAATTGTAAATTTAAAACAGAATACCTTTTACAATATGCACCAGTAGAGGCATTTCATTACAGGAATAGCAAATCAAATTCAGAATAATACAAAATCTCATTCCATATAGACGCCTTCTCCCAGAGCAAAGTCAATCAAAGAAAGAAAGCAGAGTTTTTACTGATTGCTAAGATTTCGGACATTCAGGGTCTACTCTCCACTGTTACATTTCATAAATGCACTGCATGATTGTGTTTGTGACCAGCAAATATGCATTATAAAGAATGATGAGGGAGTAGACGGTCTTTGCAACAATTGCAATAATTAAATTGTTGTATGATGTAATTTAATCATGCAGTCTGTTCTTTGAAAGGGTTAATCACCCCCTCTGCATCAGATTGACCTGTATGAGTCTGTTTATTGGAGTATTTTCACCCTGTTTTGGCTTTACAGCAGATTGTTTCCCCTCAATATCAGGGTTCAGATGAACATCGCAACAAATCCATTCCTTCTACCACTTTCATCAGGGACATTGAGCAAAATGGTGAAAGGGCACCTAAGCCATGGAACCAGCTAAATCAGGCAAGCACACATGAACAGTCAAACCATCGAGCTAAAATACAAAGAGGAAGTTCCTTCCTGGAATCAAACACTATTGCTCTAATCACTGCATCAATGTCACTTTGAAATCGAGGTATAGAACCTTTGACACCAAAACTTTATCATTCCCCATTTCAGAAATGCGATGAAACATTCAATATAAACAACCTATGTACAACCTTTTTCAGTTGTATGTTGGCATTTGTGCACACAGTGTTGTGGCCTCCAATGTTTTTCTATGTGTTACAGTCACAGTGACCTGCAACCTAATCCCACAGCTCTTATTACAATCAATACATTAAACACAATTTCTCTTAAGTATATACATATGGTATTTAAGCCCTTGCGTCGGCTCAGTAGCTCCCTTTTGACTGCATGTTGCTTTTTCTAGTTCGGAATGGATATAAGGAGAAAAAGAGGAAACAAACGCAAATCAGTAGCTCGGCTGTGAGTGTTTGGGTGGTTTAAAGTGGGCGTAGGAGAAAAGCAGTGATCTACTTAACAGCCATACAGTCTCCCACTCCGCTCATTAAAGTGGTGACAACGACGGCTGAAAGTAAGTATGATATTTCAGCCTGATATGACATAATTATTCAGTCCACTCCGAATAAATGATGATGCAGTGATTATAATGACAGCCAATATAATACAAATGTTCATATCGCCTTGTATAACAGACCTGCTTTATCTTGACAGTTTTACTTTATATCTTAAATCAAAATCAATATTGTCCACTGTGGCTGTCGGAGATATTGCGGTAATCTCAAGAGAGATAGCCAAGAAGAAAGAGGCAGTGTTTTAGTGACATGTAATGATGACATGAATGTATGGAGGGTGAGAAAACAGAGAAGCTCAGTGCATTTAAGAAGATCCCCCAGGAGTTTAAACCTATAGCAACTTGACTACAAATTAGTATCCGATAAACTGAACATATATATATATATAATGTGTGTGTTGAATATGTATTTGTAATCTATAATTAGATTATACATTTTATAGAAAAAATGGAGTTGTGATTTTAGCCTACCTAACTGAATCTTGGAGCTGGTTTAACATGAGGAGCCTGATAGCTGAAACTTCTGCTTCCCATTCTACTTTTAGAAAGCTTAGGTAAGCTGCAGTCTGAGAAGGAAGTGTGTTGATGGGCTGATATGGCACTAACAGCTTACTAAGATGTGTTGGAGTCTGTTGAGAGGGAAGACATTTAAAATCTGTTCTAGATTTCACAGGAAGCCAATCAAGAGAAACCAATATGGGAGAGATGTGATCTCTCCTGCTACTGTAGTTCCTGGAAGTACTTTCGGAATTGTGAGTCGATTAAAGATTTTAAAGAGACATTTGGACGCCTTCGGATCGGGAAATAAAAGATATTATGTAAAAGGTTTTACTTGTCGACGGTCATTTTCTGAATCCCATTAACCACTACAAACTTGGATGTTTAGGTATGATGATCTAGTTTCAACATGTAATTTAGGGTTTCAATCATATTGATAATTAGGTGTTCAGACTGAGGAGATGGAAAAAACCTGTGCCGAAAGAAAAGGAGCAATACAGTGATCACCTGGAGTAAAGCGGCTCGAAGTTTCAGTCCAACTAAGCAGTTACAAAGGAGGAGTTGTGATTATAATGTTAAGATGAAAAATATGGTGTTAAGAAGAATATGATCGGCACAAAAACAAGTCTAAAAAAACAGTGAGAGCTTAATGTGTTCCTCAGATTGGTTTACAGACATGCAGTAGATAGGAGAAGAAATGATTGAATGAAAAGCATAAAGATGGAATGAACAAAACCAGAGCTGTTTTTTAGCTGAATGCATGGAAAGTCTCCAAAGACTTCAACGTCCCCGATGCTGAGTTTAAAGCCAGTCTCAGCTGGTAAAGAATATTCCTGCGTTGTAACAGGCTGTCTTTATGGAGACGTAGAGCCTGAAGTCGGTCTACACTGAGAAGCTTTTGTTGTCATCCGTATGAAAAAACACACAGACCCTCTGAATCAGAAGAAAATACACCCAGAGTCTTATTTAGAGAGACAAAATCACCCAGGCCCCGTGGATCAGAGTAGAAAAACACCTAAACCCCCCGAATCACAGAGGGAAAAAACACCCAGATAACCCTGAATCACAGGAAAACATGTAAACATTTTAACATGTGTCACTGTAAACCGAAGGGGTGACAAATCAGTGATCAGTCCGTTGGCGCTCTGCTGCTTGTCTCTCTGACAGAAGAGCCTATGAAGGGTTTTTTTTATTAGTCAATGATTTGAGGCTCTGCAAGGTTTCACATGTGAAATCTACACTTTCTTTATCTTTGTGACATTCAGATTAGAACAAAAGCAGCCAAGCAGTCCCTGCAATGGAAGTTATATCCTGGAAAGAGTCGAAAACCTCTCTGAGCATGAGAGTATAGACGAGAAAATTAGATTAGGTGTAGTCTGGTCAGATAAGTGTGTCTGCCCTCGGAGATTTGAAAAAAATAAAATAAAAATGAAGAAGATGAAACAAAGGACGTGTGGCCTGCTGTATTTTCAGGACAATACATGTTTGTGTGGTGTCTGTGAGAGAGAATAAAAGAGACCGGTCTCAATGTTTCCCAAGGTAGATGCACTTCAGGTTCCAAGAAGAAGACATACACTCTTGTTGTGTTATTATAGCTCCACACTTAAATGATAAATCTTTGTGATGACCTGGTCATCTCTCATACTCCAGTGAATTCTCATTCCAAAGATGACACTTTTTTGTGTTTAAAAAAGAAAGAACAAAAAAAACCAACCTCTTCTGGTGCAGCAAGGAACCATTTTTAAGTAATCAATACCAACCTCTGATAGTCCTCCTCCACTACTTATTGACATGGGAAATGGAACTCGGCGAGAGTTGATTGTGCTGTCGACTCAGTTGGGGCTTAACTCAGCAGACCATATAATGAGAAATCTGGACAAAAACTCTGATTGTTTGGGTTAGGTTTTATTTTATGTAGTACTTTACCCATTATTCTGAAGCGACGCATGAAGATGACAAACTTATTTTTGTTTTTTTTTTAACTGTAAACACAATCTACAAATGCCATGTTGTAGACGTTTATCATTTACTGATTAAGACAGAAAACAAAGGCAGAACAGAGTACTGTAGTTGTGCAGACTTTGAAGAAGTCGGAGAATGTCAGTTTGCATACTGGTTACCCATCCATTGTCTTTAGTTTAAAGCATTGAGGGTAACAGAGGGATCCCAACTACCACTGGGGTAAAGGCTGCTACCACCCTGGACAGGTTGCCAGTCCCTCACAGATTTAGTACAGAAACCCACATGTGTGCATATATATATATATATATATATATATACTGTATATATATATATATATATATAAACACAAGTTTGCATTTATATCCATTCATCCAGACAGTGCTCCCCTTCATTGTAACTGGCTTTGTAAGTAAATCTGCAAACAAATCAATTTCTACTCGATGGCCTTGGTTTTGCCTACTCAAAGCAACAACTTCATTGCCGTTTTTTTCAGATACCTGAACCACTGATTCTGAAGACCTTGAGGCAGATTCCTTTGACCCTGCCAACACATGATGGCTTAAATATAATTGGATAAAATGTTCATAAGGCAATGCAAGGAAGAGACTTATGTGCAAGAATTTCACAAAATAATGTTGTAAAAATGTATTAAACTTAACCCGGTCATTCTGAAAGTGTTTATGCCATCAGGGGAGGGATTGATGGGCTTTATAGCCAAGCACTGCCAAAGATGCCTCCTCAGTTTTTAGTGACCTGAGTCTGAATAAACCTGGCAGCAATGTCAGATGCTCCTTTTGCTGCCTTTCATTTAGAATACCTGACCGCAATAAAGTCTGGCCGATGAGAAATGGACAATGCTTCATGGGTTCGGCCGTCATACCATATATTATGAACACTCTCACGCCGATATCCTCTTCAGTGTGGCGGGGCGCTGAAGCCAATCTCGTCTCACTATAAGAGAGGGCAGGATACAACCTGTACAGGTCGCCAGTCCATTACAGGGCAGACACAGAGAGACGGACAACCATTCACACCTAGGGACAATTTAGAGTTACGAGTTAACTTTGTCTGCATGGGAGGAAACCCAGTCACGCGTGGTAAGAACATGCAAACTCCACACAGAAAGACCCTGCTGGTTTTTGATTCCAAGACCTTTTTATATGTATACTATGAGATATAAATAAAATACTATCTTGATTTAAGGATTCAGAAAGTCTTCAAGGTATTGTCTCTATTGAGCAGAGAGGAGAATCTTAAACCACTTCTAAAGATTGATGACTCATTATTCTTTGGGTTTATTTCCTTTTTGCTCTGCCAGGACTTCCCTGCAATGTCAGATTATCTTAATGGCATAAAGGAAAAAAAACGGCTTCTAAATCTGAAGGTTCAGGATGCTTCCCTTTCACACAAAGTGATAATATCAGCTTTATCATCTGCATTCCGTCTGTTAATCATGCTCTATTGCCTATAAATATTTAGCTGTTACCTGATTATGATTCAAATATACAACGTATCTCAATATGATGTGGCAAGCCATCACAATAATCCATCATTTCCTGTCTGCTATATAGTTGTAATAGCCAGCATACTCAGTCAAGTAAGGTTATGCACGACTCCAATACTTTTTGATGAAAATGCCCCCATCAGCCTAATGGCTCCGTCTGTGTGTGATGTCTCTGTGTGTCTGGATCTGTCCTTTGCCTCAAAGAGAAAAGGATATTTGGATTCTGAACTGTGAAATGAATACATTGTCTGCCATTTTCTATGTGCACTGGGCTAAAAAATTGTCTGTAATGACTCAGGGACCATTCTGAGTTCAGATCATTGATATCCAACAATTTTCTTGCCAATATGGCCATTTTTATAAACATTATTGAAGCTAAATGATGTCTTCAGCCATTAGTCTTTCAGACTCGGGATTTGCTAAAGAGAGTATATTTTATCTTTCATCCACCCATCTACAACATTTCTATAGTGCTGCTGTACTTAGTGTGGGACCAGGAAGAGAATGTACCACAGTTCTATTTTTCTATGAAGCATTTTTAAGAAGTCCATGGTTGGTCTTATGTTCTCGGTTCTTTACTTTTTTCTGATGTTATTTGATAAATTATTGACCTTTTTTTTTTTTTTTTTTTTTTTTTTCTACCATCACCATATGTCATTTCTCAAGTATAAAGAGTTTAACAAAGTCCAGAGGGCGTTCGACTATTTTAGAGTAATGGTATAGGACATCAGGTTATTTTCTTAAAAAAATTGACCCTGTTGTACCTCAAGTGGAATCGAAATAGGATATTCACATTTTGTAAATAAGAGACAGCTGAAGTCAGTTTGTAAATGTATGTTTCCTACCTTTAAGATTAGCATCACATGTTCCTTTTCCAGATGATCCCGGCAGAAACGTCATCGTTTTTGTATTTATTCATTCTTTAACTTTCTTTTATTTAATCTTTCTTAGAATACAGAACCTATACCGACGAAAAGAACTAGTGTACCTTTTGGAAGATAAAGTTGCATGTGTTTTTTTATCCGGTGCAGTGGCATTTTCACACACAGCAGGGAGCCGTTCTACTGGCGTGTTTCCTTGGGTGCTTATTGGATGCACTTGTTGAGTGAAGAGCCTGGCCGGCTACTGAAGATCAGCAGCTTGATTTCTTATACTTCAGAGATGCTGATTATGCTGTCTATTTGTGAAGCATGATTCTCATTATTTGTCAAAAATCCCTCCTATCCGCCTTTCAGCTACATATTAATCCCCAAAAATGTATTATTCCGATGTAACCTGAGTTCCAGAAAAGCTTGTACGGTTGCAGACACTTGATGAAGGGATGACGCTACACAATGGCTCAAAATGAGGCTATATTTTCCATTCATTGATAATATCTGTTTTAACATCCGATATGTTGTTTATGCACTGTCGTGAAATATTGTTCCACATTTGGTCTGACTTCAAAAGTTGGAGTATATTTGTTATTATTGTCAGTCTTGTTGCACATGTGCCAAAGATCTATTTACTACGGCCTTGATGCACAGCAGCAGCGTTTAAAATTTTTTTTATTTACATTTACCCTCATTTACACGCAGGAGTCAAAACCATTTTCAAAAAGTGCCACTTTCAGTGCTTCCGAGCACTGTTTTTATGTAAACGGACACTAAATGCAACACAAGTATTTCGTTCTCTCTTGAAAATGATGTAAAGAGGGCTTTCGTCTCTAACCACATTTTGCAGGGACTTTTTTCTTGTCCTATCCCATTTCAAAATACATCAGCCTTTTTTTTTTTTTTTTTCTCTTTTTTTTTGTACCTTGGCCATGGTTTCTCAATTTCATGACACCCATAATACTATACAAACAAGGGCACATTTTTGGTTCTAAAGATAAGAACACACTGCCTAGATAGATGAACTCTGACATTTCCGAGACAAACAAAACCTGACACACACACACACACACACGCACTCCAGTGCAATTTTCAATTGGTTTGGTGCCATGACATCTGTGACTCAATCAACAACATTCTCTCCTGCACAGCTGAACACACCAACACTTTCTGCTCCACTGAGACAGCAGATGGATGCAGTTTGAATACAAGCGACACATCAATGGTTTTTCTTTCAAGACAATCCTGTGTGTGTGCTTGCGCGTGTGGCTGGACCTTCGCACCCATTTAATAAACTAATAGTCTTTAAAATGACTTACTTTTTGGAGCAATCTAAAACCCTACCTCATTTAGGGTGTGTCTGAATCCAGTCCAGAGAACTTTACAGCAGACAATCTGAGTGCAAGTTCACGTGCATTGTTTGAATTGGTTTTTACTTAAATTCTTTCTTCTTCTTCTTGGGGAAATTTCTTCTCTGGATTTAACCCTTTTCTATTCATGGTTAACCTTGACTACAAATGCTAGGATGATTGAGCTGCCACAGGGGCAACTGGCGTGGGTCAGGGGTCTCGTTTGAAACCCAGAGATCCCTCCTGCCAGTTATAGGATCAAAACCTGCATCCCTCCGATCCCAAGGTACAACGATTCTACACCCTTGGAGATTGTTTTTATCACCATAGAATTGTATTATAGGGCCTGTTTGCTGCTATATCACTGTGTAGGTTCATATATTTTACCAACCATCATTCTGGACTGTTTTTTCTCAAAGTTCAAGCAACATATGACTTAAGATCAGTTTCTGCTGTCTCAAAAAGCACAAGTAACCGACCTCATCACAAATGTAGTGATATAAAATAAAACAATAAAAGATATATGGTAATTTGGTGGTCAAATAAGTGCAAATTCATTTGTTCGTCAACACCGCCATTGCTGGATTGCAAAATGACAAATATCAGAGTGGAAAAAAACAAAAATGGCACGTGGGATAACATCAAGCCTTCTGTTTTTTGGACAAATGATGACAAGCAGCACCTCCAGAAGCGACTGTTAAAACTCCTTTAGGTTTGACACAGTAGGTTGGTTAATTGATAGCAGCATGTCAGACAAGATGCATAGGAGTGATGAAATTCAGCAGTCCTCTATCAGTCCTACATTTTACCTTTCATCTTTGTGTCACACCCACTGCTGCAGTGTCTCTAATTTGTGGGCATTCCCTCAACAAGTCAACAATGTTTTTTTCTTCCATACGTGTGTCATTTAAGTGATGTGGGTGACACCAATTATTAACTGAGTGAAAACCTGAGAACTGTTGATGTGCAAACAGTTGTACATTTTACTGACCGGCAACTTCAGCTGTATGCACAACAGTCATGCACTGTTTTGGGTTTTAGAAACATCAAGGCTGTCTTAGTCACAGTTCTTTGTTGAGCCTTGTGGAGGAGCTGTGGTCTCTTGCATTACGTATTCCAGAAGGTTGGTTAAATAATGAAATACAGTCATCTCCATCCATTTATGGCTGACCACGGTGATGATCTGAGACCTCGAGTGTTGGTTATTACAAAGGTTCAATGGTCCATGAGAAAACTATAATGTAGTGAGGAAATGGAAGGAAAATTGACTTCTCAATACAATATTCTTCACAAGCTATTTGACCCACCCTCCAAATATCTGTGAAAATGTATGAATCGAGTGTAAATGTTGCATTGGGCAGCATAAATACTAAATGTGGCTGTTGTTTCCAGCATCAGTGTCTCATGAAAACATAATTGAAGTTCGATTTCAGTCCACACTCACTAGTCTTCTCTGCAGCAGAACTATTTGAATGACATGCAGGATGCGACAGTGAATATAGCACAACAATCAAATAACATCATCTGGCTTTGTTGATGTGTTTGACCAAGACATTTGAATGAGATTAAGATTGGTCATCTATAATAAGCCAGCTGCTTTTTATTTTCATCTTACCGGCTTCTAAGAGAATTAGATTTTTGTTAACGTTTATGTTGTGATTTTCATAATTATCAAAAACGTTAATGTGTCATGGGAAATGGAAAAAAAAATTGGTGTCCAACCTTATGGTACTAAATATAAATTCGGATATTGTATAACAAGGAAACAGTGAGTGTCCTATCATCTTGTATAGTTCCATCATGTCCATTGGCTAAATCTTCCAGCCTGCCTACTGTGTGACGACTGTCAGGCTGTCTGTGTGAGTATAAATAAAGGCTTAGTTGTCTGAAATATTATTACAACACATATAATCCTTGATAATCTTTGTACAAAAGATGGTTTTAAATAATGAATGTGGTTACATTATATTTCTTCATGGAAACTCCATACTTGGATAATCTGGCATCCTTGATTTATTTATTTTTTTTCCAGTAGGCGAACAGAGCAGCAACACTTGAGATGTTCATACAGACATGGGATGGCTCATGTCACTGGGGTTTATAGAACACAATTTGACAGGAGACCAATTGGTGCTCTCTTGAGCACATTGAATAGGTGAAACAATCTCTTAAAGATCACTGTTGTTATAAAATAACCCTTGATGGAAAAACCCATGGGACAAACTAGTGATCAATAAGTCATGACACTGAGACAGTATCCTGTGATACATACCGGCAATGTCAAGGAAGCATGACATGCCATTTCATGATGGGATCCCCAAATTCAAGGCATCAAAAGTGTCGCTAAACTCAGAATATTCTCAGGAGCAGCTTTACACATTGTCATGCAACATTGTTCTTTGAGAACAAGATCTCACTGTTTTCCTTTAACTGGTTATTGATTCTTTTACCCCCCAACCTTGCTCTCATCTGTGACTAGAGTTTACAGCTCTCTTTGCTCCTTCACACAAAGAAACATGATGCTATATTAGGAAGGTGGAGAGCCGTGAATAAAACACTTGAAATGAAAACCTTTTCTGTAGGTAAATAATACAAAAGCAGTGTTGTGTTCAAGGCAATGAGCAATCTGTTTTTGACCATAACAGCATTTTGTTGTTGTGAATGCTTTTTGGAATAAAATATATGTTGTGTTTTGGTTTCACATTTAGGGATGTGCTGCACAGCAAGGATGGGGGGGGGGGGGGGAATGATTGTTGTTTAAATGCAGGATGTATAAACAATCCAAAACTTTAAAGTAAGTCCAGACTTTTATCTGTGAAACAACATTTTCTACCTTATAGTTGGATGCCTCAACAACCACTGAAGTTGGAGTGGATGTTTGAATCCAATAATCAAAACATGCCTAGTGAAATTACTAAAAAGCTAATTGAAAGAATAAGGGTGCTCTCAAAGGTTAGTTTAGAAAAGGCACTACATACATGGTTTCACTGTAGCCATGACCTTTGGCAACAGGAATTTAACAAGCATATTTTTTTGGGTGTGACAATATCTACCAAATGTGAATTAATGGGCCAAAGTTGTTCCACATAGGAGAGCCAGCTGTACATGGCACACATGTCACACTTGGTCATTCATCTTCGATACGGCTTTATCCAATTTAAAGGGAGCATACTATACAGCTTTTCAACACTGTCACATGAGTCTTGTTAGTCCAAACATTTTGTATTCAAAGTTTATTGCCTCAAATCCAACTTTTCCTTGATTTTCATCCATTTGAAAATTGGATCAAATGAGCTGCATTCAGAATCTGCTGTGTCTGTGTGAGCTGGACTGGCTCCGGCACCACATGGCCATGTTGGGAAGAGGAGGAAGTACTACTTCTCGTGGTGCCATGTGCCAGAGCAGAGCTGCCTAATAGTGGAAGGGTCAAAAGGAGGGCCTACCTTGATTGGCTAAACCCCTGATGACACTATTTAAGATAAGATACGAGCAGCTCAACATTGCACAAACACTCAAAGACAGACAGGATAGTTGCACACAACAGAATAGACTATCTATATATAAATAGTTGGATAAATATATATGCATATATAGACATGGAAATACAGAGGGGAAAGTATGGGGGGGGGGGGGTACTCAGTAGTAGTAATATTTCCAATGTTAATATTTGCAGGGTTTCATTTCTGATTCGCTCGTTGGAGCACACATTTAAAAAAAAAAAAAAAAAAAAAGAAACAAGATAGGGAGAGAGATGACAGACTGCGGTGTAAGTGAATTTTGCATAATATGACCCGTTACACAATGTTTTTTTTAAGTAAAAACTGAAAACATTCGTTGCATTTTGGGTGTCTGTTTAAATGACGGTGGTGAAAACGCAACTTTTTGGAAACATTAAAGTTCGAAGTTTTTGAAAATGCTCAATGCTCCAGAGAAAAACACAATTTGTGTGTGTGTGGTTACATTACAAAAACAACCAACAACACCTAGCAGTGGCCCAACAGTAATATTAAATTAGATTAACACTTGGAAAAAACAAATGCAATTTTAGCTGATTACTTTGCCAAAATCTTTTTTCTGTAATAAACGGCTTTCATCCACCAGTGTTGGCTTTTGTTCTCTGCACTAAAAACAAAATCGGCATTTTCATGAGGACCGTATCTCATTTATCGATATATACATCCATAGGGCTAACTAGAAAATATACTTGTTCTATATTTTGCACCACATTTCACCGGGTGCTAGATGAAGCCTAATAGGACATCATTTGTTTCTTTAAGATTTTTTGAAACGTCGTAATTTTTCTCTTCATTCCTTCTCTATTTCTGTCATTACTCACTGTTCATCACTCTCATCTGTTATGCCTCAGGCGCCTTGTGGAAAATAGTTTTTGTTGAACCCCATTGACATTATACTTATGACACTGCTGTCAGTGATTTATGAACTACTTTTTTTTTTCTCTCCAAGACATTAGTGTTTATTATAAAAAGTTCATCTTAGGAACTCATCTACTGTGTGCAGTGGAACTATTTATTATGGCCGAGGTGCAGTATGTGCAGTAGCAGCGTTTCAGAAAAAGTTGTGTTTTCCCTCGTTTACACAAACACTTTGTTGGAGCTTTTTTTTTTTTTTTTTTTTTAAATCACCCCTGGGAGCTGCTTTCAGTGACTTCAATCACTGCTGTCTTGTAAACAGACTCCCAAAACGCAACAAAAGTTGTTAGTTGTCACTTAAACGTGTCACATCAGAACACATCCCCGAGGAACAAAAAGTAGAGATGACATTTCAAAAGAACCTACAATAGCTTGAATTCCGGAAAAGAAAAGGTCACTTCCTAATTGTAGTTTTAGAATTTCATAAATGCAAGATAATGTACAGTTTTGGTAAGGAGAGACAAACTTTAAGTTTACAAGCTGTCAAATTTTGACTTTTGGGGTTAGAGTCAATAAAGAATGGCTCTATTGGTCTTGAAGATTACAAACCTCTGGTACGGAGGTAATACGTGACTGCAGAAGTAATGTTTTACAGTTATGTTCTTGGAATAAGTACTGAGATTAGATGTGTGTGAGCAAGTAAGTCGAGGCAAGTGTCAACTTTACTTAAACATTTTGCAATTTGAATTTTAAGTAAACAAACCACAAAGATACAATAACACAATTACTTTCCCCTGCGCATGTTTAAAGTTGAGAGCGTTTTCCTATTTTCAGTGATTCTTGCATACTCATGCGATCCAGCTTTGGCTCATCTTTGTATCAGAGCTGAAAGTAATTCCTCAGTGCTTCTGCTTGGGAGAAAAGCTTTCAAAAGGCTTCTGAAGTCGAGGAAATAAATGAGAAAATGTCTTTTCCCCACAAAACAAACAGTTTGGATAAACAACATGGGGGCTTTGTCAATTGAATATCAGTTTATAAAGTCAATAAAGTCATCCATCATGCTCAATGCTCTTCCACTGAATTACAGATTCGGTTCCTCTGCAGTTGCTGTAATGGAAGTTTGATAAGATTTAGTTCAGGAAATCTAAACATCCCGCTGTGCAAAGTATTAAATTCATGCCACTCATGCATACACTTATCTAAAATTAGAATCCCACATTAAGTAACTCGACAATATTTTGTAAATCTCACAACTGCCTCATATCAAAATGTCTGTTTTCTGTCTGAGAAGATGACTTCAGTCCTCTCATCCCACCGTTGTGAATTTGTGTCGTCGTCTTTCTCTGCCTGACTGCAGCTGTGTGATGTGAACGTTTTGCTCCGCTGAGTTTGAAATGTGTTGCTGTCAAGGATACATCCTCAGTCCGGGTGGGAGATGGAACACCAAGGTGTGAAGATTGTATTTTCTCTTGCAACAAGTATTTTTATTTTTTTTTTACTAACCCCACAGCTCACATATGTTGATGTAACTTATCTGCCAGATACCAGTCTGCACTCTGAAGTTGGCTTGAACTAATGCTAATGGTAACGGGCACGCCAGCCATATTGTCTGTTTGTCCGTAGGGAGGAGAGGTGCACACTTGTGAACTGCTAATACATTTCTTTGACTGCTGCGTTGGAATGAAAAATGAAGTGTAGGACATAGTTCTTGTTTAGATGTCACAAAGCCCCTCGGCCATTTTGAGGAATGAGACAATCAAAAACTGCATTTGGCCTTTGATGAATGTAATTTTGTGTCTGTGCCAAATGCCTCCAGGTCTGTGGAACTTGTCTCGTACAATACATTAAGTTTATGGATGTGAAACTGAATATTTTTGCCCCATTTAGATGAGAGTTCATTTGTGCAGATAGATGAGACTGTAATGTGTCTGCTAACACTCATATTTTAAGATGTCTACTCGCACGCATGCACTTTCCTCGACAACTGCTAATATTTTATTTTTGGGGCAGAGCAGAAATAATGACTTCATTCCACTTGAGTGTCTTTTTTTTTTTTTTCCTTCCCTGTTTTAAGAATGCATTTTTATAGCAGTCAAAGCAGCAGATCGGGAGGAGGAATCTGTTTTATTATAATTCTCTCTCAAGTTTATTCTAACTTGATATCCATAATAGCATTTCTATTCAAATACCTGTTTGATTTGTAATTGTATCCCGACCATTCATAAAATAACAAAAGACTCAAATCTTCTCCTTGTATAATTCAACTTATGACCGTCATTTCTCTACAAAGACCATTTTAGGTGGAGTATTACAGGCTCTGCATTTGTCGCACATTGTACACGACGCAACTAATTTCATTACTTTTTTTTCTTTTCTTCTTTCCCTTGTCCTGTTCGGCAGCTTAGACAAACAATATTATGTAATTGAGAGCCTTCCGGTGTCGGAAAAGCAAAGACTGTTCCAACAGAAGAAATTTGAAATCTCCTCCCGTTATCTTTATTGGAAATGAACCAGCACTTTTTTACATATTAAAATAAATAGATTTTCAGGTACAGCTACATAAATTGGCTAAAAGGCAACAACAAATACAGGAATACATGTGGTTTGCCCACTGGGTGTGGAGTTTGATGTACAGTGTCTTGTCTCTAGGACAGTTTGACATGTTTGCAACCTGTAATCCTCCAACTGACAGACAACCCTCACAGACACAACCAATGTAGTTTTTTCCCTCCAATGATTTCAGTATGCAAGGCGCTCCTGTCAGTCGTGAAGTTGTTGGTCCATCTTTCGTCCTAAATGAAATTATGAAAGCATCACGAATAAGAGTGTTTGTATTATCGGAGTACGTATACCCAATCACTATAATTTATAGGCCATATGTGACTTTTATTGCATAAGTTACTGCTTGTAAATGAAGAGTAGGTGCTGAAGAAAACTTTTTTTTTTGGCCAAATTTTCCTACCAGCAGTATAAATCTGTGACTGTAACATTATACATGGCGAAAACGACATAGAATAGGATACAACTACAGGGAGTTAACAAAGGCTGTGTTAACGTGAATTTTCTCTCTTGGAAAGCCACTTTCTTGTTCATTCTGACACCACAATAAACACTTTGGAACAATGGGAGGATGTGAAGTGTTGTTCATCTGCAGATTTTTGTGAAGATCCAATCTAATTGGTGGAATACGGAAGAGTTTTAGGGCCACTGAAGAAAAAAAAAATTCGAAGGCTAAAAAAAAAAAAAAACAACCTTTGTGGCCCCAGAAAAAGTCAAAAATCAAAGTCGAGATTTTTTTTTTTTCACGGTGGAAAAAAAAGTCCGTTCCTCACAATGCATATCAGGCGGTTTAATGAAGTGATGAAAAGACGCTTCAGGACAGAATCTAGCTCATAAACACGGTGCAGTTATCGTCAGTATCAGGATTATAAGACTCAGAGCGGCCTGCTGCCTTGTTCCGTCGCGGAAGTTCGTCGAGTACGAAGGACAAAGGCACGGATCCCGGGCTGCTTATTTAAGTGTGTTCTTATTAATGTCCATAAGCAGTAAGCAACCCGATATAGTCAGAATTAAGTGATTTAATGTGAATTCACATCTACGGGCAAATGATGAGGGACGGATAGACGGTCTCTCCGTGAAAAAAGAAAATCTCGACGTTGATTTTCGACTTTTTCTGGGGCCGCGAAGATTTATTTATTTTTTTTAGCCTCCGAATTTGTTTTTTTCTTCAGTGGCCCTAAAACACTTCCGTAGTGGAAGGAAATGTCTTATTTGTGCATGTGTTCATTATTTTTTGGCCATGTGTAGTATATCCCAGCATATTTTGAAAAGTCATGCCTGTTCTGTACTTTGTGCTTATTTTATCCATATATCTTATCATATCACCATGATGGCTATCATTATCTACTGCAGTCTCTGACATTGCATTTGAGCTTGTGACAGCAGCGTCTTGTTTCTTAATGTACATTCCTGTTAAATAGCAGCTTTTTAAAAAAAAAAAATTTTCCTCCTACATTTGTGTATAGTGTGTGTGAGGTAGATTCCCGTAACATATGTTGGGGTCAGCGTGTGATCAGAATATGCAAATTACCCTAGTGGTAGGCTACCGGAAGGTTCTACCCTGTCAGAGGTAATTTACATATAAACGAATCGCCAAACAGAAGTAAATGGTTATTTACGGGTTGACAATTACTGATCACTAGCGGTAGGCCACCAAAGTAATGGATTACTGGAGTAATAGATTACTAAGGTAATGTACCAAGTGTAAGTTATGCAAAGCTATAAAGGTTGATTGGAGTAAATAGTCAGTTATCGGCCAACAGCTTTGAGCTAAAAAGGGTCGCCTGACGGGAGGAACCTCCACGGGGTCCAATCGCGAAGGCGGTCCACCAGTGGCACGACCGGTCAACAGGCGTGACGGGTCACTCCTTTGTTGACAACTGCGGGTCAGTGGCGTGACCTACCGAAGCGCCTGTGGACCCACAGGAGGCGACTCGCTGGAGTAACCGGGGAAAAGCTCAAGCTGCGAAGGCGTCACAAATGGCTATTGACCTATCAATGAACAACGGTACTTGATTACGAGTGATGATTAAATTACGGAGAGCAACCTATGATTCAAGTTATCAATGAAACAAACCTGCGATTTGTAAGTCAATAACTGAGGGGAGGCTGAATTACTTCGGTGGAGTGGACCACCGAAGGTGATCTGCAAGTAATTTAGAATGGATTGTTAATCAAACAAGTTTGGTTATTTATCTAATAACAATCGGGAGTAATCAAGGAGGAGTTGGAATTAATTAAGTAAAGTCGGGGTTTACTAATTAAATACAATGAGTTATTTGAATGAGCTAAACCATTGAAATTGAATTAAATGCAGTTAGGATTATTAATTGGATAAACTTGCGCTTTATGAATTAATAATACTGGATAATTGGATGCTGAGATGCACGAAAACCACTTAAAAATGATTAAAAGCACTCTTGAGTATTAATTGAATAAATTGACTAATTTATTAATTAATAAAGCATACAAATTATCTATCTGCAACAAAAATAAATGAACAATAGCTTAGAGACAATTCAAGTTGTGATTAGGTTAACTGGGTAACAGATCAATCAATAATAGTGCGGGTAATTAACCACAGAAAATGCGATGAAACACTTAAAATTATTTAAAAGCAATGCGGGTTATTCCCGTGGAAAACCTGCATTCATTCGCCAACGCCTCCTAGGTGTGTTAAATTACCCAAAGCGTTAAAATCATTGAAATTGATTTAAACCATTCAAACTATTAATCAATTGAATATTACCGTTACTTAATCAAAGTCGGGGCACCAGCTGAAGTTAGGGTCTTAAACGAAACATCAGTCTTAAAAAAGAAAGTTCAATTAAAATGTTTAAATTATTATTTCTGATTGAAATGATAATCGCAATTTAACTGAAGCAGGAAAGGAAGGCTGTAAATCCGAGCACTGACTGTTACAACCAGCAGTTGTCGCTGAAAAGCACACAAAAACCACCAAGAACCGTTCAATTCAACTATTAAGTGTTTATTAACAAACGTCTATTCCTAAATCATCAATCTATGAATCACATCTAATCAATAAACATCAAGCAAGATCTCATAAAACAACACAATACAAAACAAAGCCAGCTAATAAAGTGTGTGTGTGTGTGTGTGTGTTCGAGTGTGGGGGAGCGATGTGTGTGAGTGGGTGTGTGTGTGTTCGAGTGTGGGGAGCGATGTGTGTGTGTGTGTGTGCGGGTTTGTGGAGCGAAAGGGGCGTGACTTGGTGAGAGGGTAATGACCACGAACGTCCACCAGAGGGAGGTAGACGTCGGCGGTCCGGTGTAATCACCCGATCTGGCCACTAGGTGCGCGTCGGCGCGCGGGGCAGTTGTGATGACTTAATGCAACCACCAGATGGCGGTACGAGCGGTTGCAATTACCCACGCGACTACCAGAGGGCGCCAAACGGCTCGGCGACCCGGCGAGGAAATCGATGTGATTACCCACCCGGTCACCAGAGGCGCTCGGCGTGCTCTGCCTGGGATAGCGTGACGTCACTGAGCTCCGCACGGGCCGTAGCCGTCGGGAGCGCGCCGGATTCCTTGTGGCCGAGAAATCCGAGCCGCAGTGAACTACACACGGTCCCAGGGACGCACTGAAAGGAGGCGCTTGGAGGCAGCGGCGGCCGTACCGTGCGCTGGTTAGTGAACAGGGAAACAGAGGAGAAGAGGAGAGAGAGAGAGGAGAGAGGAGGGGGTGTCTGACTGTGTACACTGACGCGACCGCCTCAGCTTACACGTACAGAGTCCAAAAACGGCTGTTCAGGCAGATATGGACTCTGGGAGCAGAAGCGTGAGCTGAGGATGAGGAGGCTCGCGCGTGCGTGCGATGATTCGCGTGGATGGCCGTCCACGCGTAGACACAAAAGTACTCAGAAACAGGGATCGGCGTCCCAAAGTTACAAGTACCAACAATAAACACACAGCAATAATAATATCACGTTATTCTAATTCCTGCCCAGACTCTAAGCCTTACTTGGTTGGACGAGGGGGAAACGTGCTTCCGTGGCCAGGTGAAATCCGTCGATTTGTGGCCGCGGGCGGTTCTCTGGCGTCCCAGAAAATAGAGACCTGACGTGGACTACGGAGGGGAAACCCGTAGTGTGATCCGAGGGGCGATCAGCAGCTTCTTGCGATGAGGGGGGGAGTGAAGAAGCGATGCTCAGGTCGGTCTGCAGACGAGCGTGCGGTTGCAGCGCGCGCTCGGGGTCCGGAGGATGCAAACAAAAAAAAGGGAAGAAAAAAAGAAGGGGAAACCAAAAATAAAGGGAATTCCCGCTTTTCTTGAGCTCGTCCAGCGAGGTGAAGAAAATTCAGGCCCGGTCCAGGTGCGTTAACACGAGGCGCTTTGTCTCCTTACGAAAAGGTGCGTCTGGGTTGACGCGATTTCGTTTTGGAAGAGGCTGGATCTCTTCCCGGGCCTGAATTTATACCGTTATGATGTCTTCCGGGCTCCCCGCGGCGTTGGCCGTGGTTCAGCCAATCCACGCGGGGTTGGCTTGCGCGTCACCGGGCCGGTGACCCGGTGATGACGGGATTTTGGGTCCCCCTGCCGTCGAGCTGCAGTGCCGCAGCTAGAGGAGGGGGGACCCGGGGGCCCCCCAGGGGGGGGTCATGTGATCAATGGCGAATTTTCCAGGGTTGAGCACATGGTTTCTTTGTTCTCAAAGAAACGTGGCTCACCCCCCTCCTCGCCCCCCCCCCCCTTCCTCATGAGGGTGAGTGAACAAAGGATTTTGGCTCCAACATCCCCCCTTTGTTCCGAAGAGTGGGATGCAGGTCACAGTCTTTGGAGCAAACCTGGGCCGAACAATCCATAGAATCTGTGAACGTCCCCATGTCCTGTGAAACATACTGTCCTTCTCTGTCCACCAGTTCACATGTGAGGTTATTTCCTGAGCAGGCTGGGCTAGTCTGGGCAGGCTAAGGCTAGTCTGGGCAGACTTACTATTTCTATTCTAACTATCTAAGCACACATACATTTCATTTCTTAAGGGTCGTCACCAGTGAACATGAAAGAGGTAGGAAAGGGACAGGAGAGTGAGAAATAGGAAGGGAACGGGTGGTTAGGAAAAGGGTTAGTAGGCCGTGCCTTCACCTCTTGGTTGGGTGAGGGCTGGCCTATTGTGTGTTTGTGGATGGGCCCACAAAACGTGGCGAGACCAGGGTCAGGGAATCCAGTCGGGCCTGTAGTTTCTGGATGTACTTGTACATCGCGTACGCCACTACGGCCGTGATGATCCAGCCACTGAGCAACATTCCGAGCGCTGCCATGCTGATGGGATGGTCTTGGTATGGGTGTCCACCTGCCCGCCTAGGGAAAGTGGCTGAGAGCCCTGTGGGCTTTAAATTGAATTTAATCAATTTGGTTCCCTCAGCCAGAAGCTGGCTTTGGAGGGTGGCATCAATTGTGAAATTGTGCCCGACGAATGCATCCATCATCTCAATCTCCACCTCGTGTCGGTCGGCATCGAGATGATGGAGGATTATGTCGTCAATGTGTACTGTAGCCCCTGGTGGGACATTGAGGAATATTGTTTGATTGGGCAGGGTGAGCTTGGTGGCTATATCATGGCGGTCGTAGGACATGGTCGCTTCAGAATGAGGTGTGTTGACGAGCCATCGACTACCTGCTCTCTCTACTCTGGTCTCGGTTCCTTCATCTTTGATGGACAAACTACCTTGACATTTCTGCTCCGGGGCGTCTGCCCTCAGCCCACATAGATAGTTGGTGACATCTCTAATGAAAGGGTTGCTGGGACAGATCCAGTGAATGTCTTTGGTGTTTGTGCACATGCTGAGATTGGGGACCAGGTAGAGTGAGGGGTTGTCGTCGTGGTAGGCGAGTGTGGGTGGCGTTCGGAGGTGTACGTGTGTGTTACCCTCCCAGAATCCCACATTCAATACGGTTTTTAAACGGTACACATTCTGCTTTTCAATGATTGGTAGGTTTAGGATAAATCCTAACTCTAGGTTCTGTGGGTTCACAGAGATCGGAATAGCACTGCCGAGACTATATGCCAGATGTACCTGTGAAGGTTGTACAACAGTGGTGGTAGTGGTCTTGAGAATCTGTTCAACCAGTGTTAGTGGAACTAAGTACGTGGGGATCTTCCCGGTACTGAGGCTACTCACGGAGGAACTGACTTCTCTAAGGAGATCTTGCATAAGATCCCTGACTATTCGCACATACGTTATGTCCTCACTGACGATACTTGACAAGGTTGTTAAGGCATGCAAGGTGTTATTGATTAAAGCAGAATGCAAGTTTACAGTGAGTATGGTTCCCTGAACCGTTTTGGTCAAGCCTTGTAACTGTTCACTCTGTATTAGGAGTCTCTGTTGGATTTCCGGCATTTCTTCTTCGAGTTCCCCGACATGTCTCTGAAGGGCCTTCAGGCTGACCGAGTTGGCTGCGGAGAGGCCAATCGAGAACAGCGAGCCGATGCCTGCTGCTGCGGAGAGCAGTGCACCGAGGAACCGCTTGGGTCGCTTACCGTCGCTGAGGTCTTTCTCAGTGACCATGAATTTGTCCAACTGTTCAAGCATGTGAACCGTTGCCTGTTTCGCATGCTCGATGGTGTCGGTGGTCTGGATTCCGCTTAGCCTTCCCTCAGTCAGCTGGGGGGGCTTGCGGATGTGGTTGCGGTATACATCCCAGGGGTCTAGGCGCACGTAGAACCTCTGGGTGTATAAGCCGCACCGGGTGATGAGAAGTCCAGGCGACCCCTGAAGGATGATGCCCGTTGGGGGGCCTGGTTCAACTATCACCATGGATGAGGTGACTCGGAGGCTGAGCAGGATGCCAAAAATCCAAGGGAGATCCATCCTGGAACAGATGAAGCGGAGAGATGTGATCACTATTGGGGAGTGGATGGTGGTAGCAGGGTTAGTGCATGCAGGGTGTTATTTGCATGCAAGTTGCCAGGCCCTACTAGTGAGCTTGTTATTGGTCTTGGCCGAGAAGTTCTCCCCCCTCGCTTGGAGGGGTTTCAACCTCTCGGCCCGGGAGACTGAATGGCTTGAATGGTTTGATCTGATTTGCATGGACCCATTTGTATACCGGGGGTTGTCTTGGCTTTGGGATCCTGATCCGGTAAGCCACCGGTGACAGTTTCCCCACGATTTCAAACGGGCCCGACCACCTCGGGAGGAACTTCCTTGAGGTCCCTGCGGGATGAGCATATTTGAAGTAGAACACCTTGTCGCCCACCTGGTACTCCTTTGGGGATGCAGCGCGATCATAGTAGGCCTTTGCCCCCTGAGCGCTGGCTTCCAAGTTTCCTTGGGCCCAGGAGAAGGTGGTTTTAAGGTGTTCCCGCAAATCGGTCACGTATTGATGTGCAGTGTAGGCTGTGGCCACACTGACATCTTCGGGGTGGTACAACAAGTGGAGTGGAAGGGTCATTTCCCTGCCGGTCATCATCTCAAAGGGAGTGACTCCTGTGGAGCGGTGCGGGGTGGACCGAATGGCCATGAGCACCAGGGGGAGTTTCACGTCCCAATCCTTACCATTGCTGCTGACATACTTCCTGAGCATGTGCGTGATGGTACGGTTGGCCCGTTCAACTTGACCAGATGACTGGGGGTGGTATGCCAGATGGAATTTTACCTCCACTCCTAAGATGTGGTACAGGTTTGTCATGACTTGGGACGTGAAGTGAGTACCTCTGTCGGAGTCGATGGAAAGGGGAAGTCCCCAGCGGCTGAACACGTGGTTCAGAAGGAGCACAGCGGTCGTGGTGGCTGTGTCGTTGGGTGCTGGGAGGCACTCGACCCACTTGGTGAAGGAGCAAGTGACTGTGAGGAGGTATTTGTTACCTCTGGCGGACTTGGGGACAGGTCCGACCCAGTCTACTTGCAGGTGCGACCACGGGAAAGTGACCCCCCTCCTTTGGAGTGGGGCTCGGTTCAGTGGTTGTGACGGTTGGAACTGGCAGCAAACTAGGCAGCTCTGGACGTATAGTTTGGTGTCATGGGCCATGGTGGGCCAGTATGCCACCTGCTGGAGGGTTTGGAGGGTTGCGTGGGAGCCGCGGTGGCCACCCACCGGTAAATCATGTGCGTGTGCTAACATGATTCCCCTGTGGTCGGTGGGAACCACCCAACGGGTGGGACCCTGGCCTTTAGTGTGAACCAACAAGCCCTTCTCTAGCGTCAGGTGTGGCAGCTCGCGGAAGAAGGCTTTCAGTTCGGTTGGGCTGCCCGCTGGAGCTTGTGGGGTCCCGTCCGTGTACAGGTCCTCCACCAGCTGTCGGACAATCACGAGCACGGGGTCTTGTTCCTGCATCGCGATCAGGTCTGCATCACTTGGCTTGCGTCCGAGGTGAAGTGTCTGTGCGTCAGCGTCGGCACCCTCTTGCCTCTCTCGCGCTTGCCTGCGGGTGATAGCGTTGACCCCACACGGTTGAGGAGGGAGCCACTCGTGTCGGAATTCCCAAGGCCTACCCTGTTCTGCCCCCAGCTTGGCTAAGCGATCAGCCTCATCATTCCCAGCTTTGTCGGGTCCTTCAACTTGGGAATGACCCTTGACCTTTTTCCAGTACACAGTCATTCCCTTGTCAGTGACGAGCTGGTCACATGTCAAAAACAGCTCGGCGTGTTTGACGTCTTTGTTCCGGGCATTCTTCATGCCATTCGCTTTCCACGTGGGGAAGTGCGAAATGAAGCTATGGCGGGCATAGTTCGAATCAGAACAAATCACCAGTTGTCTGATGGATTGCCCAGCTGCTTGCTGGAGGGCGATGACCACTGCTGCGATTTCGGCGTACTGACTGGTTTTCGGACCCAGCTGGAAGTGATCAGGCACCTCGCTTCTGCCGACCCAAACAATGCCCACGCCTGCCCTCATTTGGCTGTCGTGGTGGAAAGAGCAACCATCGACATAGACTTTCGGCATGCCGTCACAGATGTTTTCATCATGGTAATGATGATTGGAAGGGAGGGTCTGTGTCTTGACCAGGAGAGGTTGGATGTTGGACTGTCCCTCACAGTCACAATGTTGGCACGCAGCCAGACCTTGGCCCAAAGCCATTTTGTGGTTTTGTGCGTATTTAACCTCGATGTCATAACCTTGGAGTGCCATCATCCAGGCCGCGATGCGGCTGTTGGACACGCGTCCTTCCCTGAGACGTTGGCTGTTCAGGAAAGAGACTGGTTGATGGCAGGTTTCGATTGTCACCTTCTGACCCCCAATGTAGCTGCGGAAGTGCTCCACAGCCCAGACGGTGGCGAGGAGAGATTTCTCACAGTCGGAGAACTTAATCTCTACACTGCTAAGAGGTCGGCTGGCGTAGGCCACGACTCTCTTGTCTGTGTCGTACTTCTGTGCCAGAGCCGCGCTCAGGCATTGAGCAGAGAACCCTGCCTCAAGGAGGAACTCTTTGTCCTTATCTGGGTACGCCAGACAGGGTGCCACGCAGAGTTTCTCCTTCATGAGGCGGAAGGATTGTTCTTGGGGGGCTCCCCACTCAAAGGCCTTGTCTTTGCGGAGGAGTTCTGTGAGGGGTCTGGCAATGTCCGCATAATCCTCGATGAATTGACGGGAGTAGTTGCAGACCCCAAGAAAGCTCCTCAGTTCTGACACATTAGTTGGGGCTTTGATGTCTTGGATGGCGCGAATCCTCCCCGCTTGGGGTTCGATTCCGTCAGCGCCAACTGTTAACCCCACGTATTCAACCCTGGTACGGCACCACTGACCTTTGCGAAGTGCCAGTTTGGCGCCTGCCGCCAGGAGCTGGTTCAAGACGTGTCTTATCTCGGCTAAATGCTCCTCAAAGGTGCAGCTTCTCATGAGGATGTCATCCACATAGATGAGGTTGCCTCGGGCGGCGGCGTCACTCATCGCTTTGTGGAGGAAGATGTTGAACTCAGATGGTGAGTTTGAGTAGCCGAATGGGCACCGGTTCCAGGTGTACTGGCGGTTGCCAAAGGAAAAAGCAAGTTTGTACTGGTCAGATGGATCCACTTTCATGGTCCAAAATCCATTTGCCACGTCGACTGTGGAAAAGAAACGAGCACCTTTTACTTTGGCCAGCTCCTGATCCAGGTGGATCATGGGCCAGCGAGAAAGAGGAACCTGTTTGTTCAGCGGGCGATAGTCGATGGTAAGCCGCCATTTACCAGTGGGTTTTAATACTGGCCAGATTGGCGAGTTGTACGTCGAGTTGCACTCTCGGATAATGTTCTTCTCTCGCAGTTTGTCAAGGATCTCCTGGATGGATTCATAGGCAGCCAGCGGGATTCTGTACTGGCGTACGAAGGATGGTGGCGCCATTGGGTCGGTAGGAATGCGCACTAGGTGAAGGTCTGTAACCCCACAATCATGTGCATCCCTAGCAAAGATCGCTTGAAATTCGCGGAAAACATTTCTGAGTGCTTCTCGTTGTTCCCGTGTCGTGAGAGCATCTGCTTTTTCAAGTTGCTGCTCAATCTCTGACTCAAAACCAGAGTACGGTTCCTCCGGTGCAGACCCTGGCTGCCCACCGGGGTTCTCAGCACTTTCTGGTTGAGTCGCCAGCGCGTACACTATCATGTCACCTTCGGTGCTGAGGGTTGAACCACAGATTGCCTCCTGTGCGAGGGCTTCGTGACGAGCAATGGTGATCATGCGGGTGGGGAACGTGTACAACACCTTGTCGAGTGTCTCGTCCCTGATGAGGGATGGAGGTAGGTCGCCAATGACGGGCACCCTGAGCTCGAAGTCGTGAAATGAGCTGTCGACCAAGACGCCTAGTGGTTTTCCCGCATTCACCTGAACCGGATTGTGGGTCAGGTTCTGGACTAGCAGGTAGGCTGAGCGGTTGGTTAGCTCTAGAAGGGGTGTGCCACAAATTGTCAGGCAAAGGTCAGAAAAGCACGGTAAGGGTTGAAAGAATGCTTGTGGGCCAAGCATCCTCTGCCCCTTGAGCAGTGCGAGACGGATTGGGAACCCGGCTGTCCGTGCTGGAATTGTGGCTTCCAACTCACTAGCAGCGTGACACGCCTGCGGGATCGTCTGACCGGATGCCATTTGCTCCGGCTCGGTCGTCAGATGCTGCGTGTCCGCGCTCGCCAGTGACCACAAAACCTGGTTCACGGCGTCCAGCTGGACTCCAAGCCTGACAAGGAGATCCGCTCCTATGTGACAAGGAGGGCGGAGCTGCGGGACGACACTCATATAGTGCATGGCTTTCTTCTGCCCTATCTGCACGGAGAGGGCACATACACCAGTTGCTTTGATTAGTGTCTGCGGCGACCCTGCAGCAAGCAGGCGATGGCTGTGCTGCACTTGGACAAGGAGTGCGTTGTGTTGGCACAGATCCTTTAGAAGATCGGCATCAATGGCAGATTTCTCTGACCACAGAGCCAAGAGTGTCTCTGGGACCAAGGTCCCATTCAGGTGTACCCCCCCCACGATGTGGGGATTGTATAGTGGAGATCCATCGTTCGCCAGTGCGCATAGGAATGATGGATGCTCTCTCAGAGACTGATAGCTCCTAGACTGCCGCGACTGCTGGCCGTCAGGGAGCATGACAAGAGGGGTGTTTGAGCCAGATTCTTTGGAAGGCGTACACATGGGATTAGAACTTCTGGACTCGATGGCAGCGTTCATGCTGTCAGAAGAGGGAGGGTCCATGTCTGGACCGATTCGAGTCGGGTTGCGTACTTGGGCCCAAAGGTACCCGCGACGGCAATCGATCAGTGGGGCTAATCGGTTAAGGAGATCTTGGCCAATGAGTAATGGTTCTGTGTCCAGCGTGGTGACATAGATGGGATGCACCAAAGACATCTCTTGGAAAGTGACATCCACCCAGACGCGTTGGGTGATGGGTGAAGTGTCCTGAGTGAAGCTTCTGATGTTAATGCTGCAAGCTTCGACCTGCAGTGGCTTTCCAAGAGACAGCAGAGCTCTCGCAAGCTCGGCGAAGGTGGCTGAACACATTAGGCTTATTTCGGACCCGGAATCTAACAGCGCGAGGGCGTTTACACATCCTCCCACCACCACGGATGTGTAGATGCGGTTGGCGTTCTCTCGGTGCACGAGATTGCCTAAGAAAGTCAGGAACGGCAAATCGGTGGACTGGGAAGCTGTCGTTCTTGAACGTTCTCCCGCCTCACCTGTTTCTCCCCCCCACCCGACAAGGTAAACCTTGTTTGTGGTGGGTCGGGGCCGCCGCTCTAGTCAGGAGGGAGGGGGCCTACGTCCCCGTCCCCTTGAGGGGGGGTGGCGCCCCCTTTGGTTGGACAGGTCCAAGTTCTGTACAGCCTCTTTGATGCAGGTTTGAACCCACTGCTGTAGCTCAGTCTTTAACTGGTCAGCTCTGTAGCGACCGTGGTCCCTTTCCGAACCTTTCATTTTCCACTTTGAATTCGGGTCGGGCCCTTTCTTCGGTTGGAAGTTTTGTTCTGACCTGGCCCATTTTCCACCCTTTTGATTCGGTGGAATACCCTTCTGGCTCTGTTGTCCCCCCTTTTGATTTGGTTGTGCGCCTTTCTGCTCAGACGGAGAGGGTGTACCAGACCCTCCTCCAGCATTCGTTCTGGGTGTCGGCAACTCATCGCCCTCAAGCCTCAAATCCGTGTTTTCCCTTGGCTCCATTTCCAGGACCCTCTGGTCAATGTCAGGCTTCTTACCCGGGCATTGACGCAATTCCCACACCATCTGCGCGTGCTGGCGCAGTTCCTTCATGGTGGGTTTGGCGGTCCTGCAAAATAGAGCCACATCGAACCTCCCACTGTCGTGGAGGTTGTTGACAAACAGAGACTTGAAGGCGTGATCTTCCTCCAACCCCGGTGCATTGCGGCCTTGGAAGTAGGCCACTCGTAGGCGCCTGTAATACTCCTTTGGAGGTTCAGACTTCCGTTGGGTGATCGCGAATGCACCAAACGTTGCCGAAGCAGGGTCATTGTACAATGAATACTCTTCCCGGAGAGCCTGGCAGAGGGTGGAGTACCGGTCTCGGGTGTCTGGCGGCAGGGATTCCATGAAAACATGGACTGTTCTGGACGTTGTTTTCCAGAGAAGCTTTAGCTTCTCCCGCATGGAAGGACGTGCGATGTCGAGGAGGCAGCGTTCAACCTCACGGAGGTAGTCCTCGATACTCGCGTCCTTGTTGCTCGGGTCAAAGCGTTCGATGTCCTTTGCGAGGGATTCGAGCTGGCGGGTCCGGACATCCCACCCCCTCACGGGACTGGGGCCGTCAGAGTCCTCTGACGACAGTTCCCCGTGGACTGCTGTCTGACGCGGGTCGGGGCCGCTAGGGCCATACAAGGGAGGTCTACTGGGGTGTAGAGGCACCCTCCTGGACCCCTGCTCCCGACTGCTAGCGTCGCGTGGGGGCTGCAGATGGGAAGGAGTGGCGGAGTCGTCGAAGCGCACCGTGCTGCGGCTGCGCGTGGGCTGAAAAGAATCACCATCTAAGCTATATGAGGCGTCATACCTCTGCGTTGTGGCGCATGAGGAGTCGATAGTGCCAGACCTCTCTGGCGAAGCCAGATTACGACGACCCCAATTAGGGTCACGTTGCGCACCTAGGGTGGCAGTGTAAAGCTGGTGTCGGAGATTTTCTTCCCTCTCCATGCCCATCGCGATTAGCGACTGAGCTTCTTCTAGGTTTTCCTTTAACTCCTGGATCTGAGGCTCACTCTCTAGTGTGCACTCATCGACCTTCGTCTCCTTATGAGGAGGCAGAGCCCGTTGCTTCTCGGGCTCTGAAGGCTGATCCTCGTCCTTGGAGGCGTCCAGCTCCTGTCGGAGGCGAGCGTTGTCCTTGGATAGCCTCTGGTTGTCCAGACGCAGCCGATCCGTACGCTCCTCCGCCTCCTTTGACTGTAGCTCTGCTCTACGCTGGTAGAGCAGGCTGATCTGGCCCAGGACGTCCGGCACTGTACGTGCCGGCTTGTCCCCTGGGTTGTTGACAAAACTTACCAGCTCTCGGATCTTTTCTTCGCAAATCTCAACGCTGTAGCGTTCGAGATTTGCTTTCTCCTCCAAGGAGAGACGGACGAGGTGGGACACCACGTCTCGTATGGCCGGCTCAGTTAGCACCGGCGGAGCCTCGGCTCCCTGTGCCCGGGAACTCTTACCCTCCATTGAGTGGTTGAGATTTACGCCCGAAGTCAACAACGTTAGCTGTGGTTAACGGCAAATTGGCTTTGCTACTGCACAGGTAACGGCTGTACCTGTGTCTTACAAACCTCTCGGTTTCGTTAATTGCTCGAGCTGCACCCTATCCAAGTTAGTCAGATGCGTCTAACACCTTGGCGAGCAATATTGTTAGTGTCTATTAATCGTAGTCAGAAATCTTAACACAGCGTGTTAATCATGCGTAGAATGCAGGGAAAGCAAGGCACTAACCACTTCACAACTGATTTCACACCACAAGTGACTTTGTTCGACAGTGCTGAAAAAGTGTATCTTGAAAACCAATTCTGGGAGAATAAAGTTAACGGCTACACCTTAAGTGAACGATTCAGGATTATTTTGTGCAGTTATTCGTAACAATGCTGGTTTACAACAGCCTCACACGGGGCACCATTATGTTGGGGTCAGCGTGTGATCAGAATATGCAAATTACCCTAGTGGTAGGCTACCGGAAGGTTCTACCCTGTCAGAGGTAATTTACATATAAACGAATCGCCAAACAGAAGTAAATGGTTATTTACGGGTTGACAATTACTGATCACTAGCGGTAGGCCACCAAAGTAATGGATTACTGGAGTAATAGATTACTAAGGTAATGTACCAAGTGTAAGTTATGCAAAGCTATAAAGGTTGATTGGAGTAAATAGTCAGTTATCGGCCAACAGCTTTGAGCTAAAAAGGGTCGCCTGACGGGAGGAACCTCCACGGGGTCCAATCGCGAAGGCGGTCCACCAGTGGCACGACCGGTCAACAGGCGTGACGGGTCACTCCTTTGTTGACAACTGCGGGTCAGTGGCGTGACCTACCGAAGCGCCTGTGGACCCACAGGAGGCGACTCGCTGGAGTAACCGGGGAAAAGCTCAAGCTGCGAAGGCGTCACAAATGGCTATTGACCTATCAATGAACAACGGTACTTGATTACGAGTGATGATTAAATTACGGAGAGCAACCTATGATTCAAGTTATCAATGAAACAAACCTGCGATTTGTAAGTCAATAACTGAGGGGAGGCTGAATTACTTCGGTGGAGTGGACCACCGAAGGTGATCTGCAAGTAATTTAGAATGGATTGTTAATCAAACAAGTTTGGTTATTTATCTAATAACAATCGGGAGTAATCAAGGAGGAGTTGGAATTAATTAAGTAAAGTCGGGGTTTACTAATTAAATACAATGAGTTATTTGAATGAGCTAAACCATTGAAATTGAATTAAATGCAGTTAGGATTATTAATTGGATAAACTTGCGCTTTATGAATTAATAATACTGGATAATTGGATGCTGAGATGCACGAAAACCACTTAAAAATGATTAAAAGCACTCTTGAGTATTAATTGAATAAATTGACTAATTTATTAATTAATAAAGCATACAAATTATCTATCTGCAACAAAAATAAATGAACAATAGCTTAGAGACAATTCAAGTTGTGATTAGGTTAACTGGGTAACAGATCAATCAATAATAGTGCGGGTAATTAACCACAGAAAATGCGATGAAACACTTAAAATTATTTAAAAGCAATGCGGGTTATTCCCGTGGAAAACCTGCATTCATTCGCCAACGCCTCCTAGGTGTGTTAAATTACCCAAAGCGTTAAAATCATTGAAATTGATTTAAACCATTCAAACTATTAATCAATTGAATATTACCGTTACTTAATCAAAGTCGGGGCACCAGCTGAAGTTAGGGTCTTAAACGAAACATCAGTCTTAAAAAAGAAAGTTCAATTAAAATGTTTAAATTATTATTTCTGATTGAAATGATAATCGCAATTTAACTGAAGCAGGAAAGGAAGGCTGTAAATCCGAGCACTGACTGTTACAACCAGCAGTTGTCGCTGAAAAGCACACAAAAACCACCAAGAACCGTTCAATTCAACTATTAAGTGTTTATTAACAAACGTCTATTCCTAAATCATCAATCTATGAATCACATCTAATCAATAAACATCAAGCAAGATCTCATAAAACAACACAATACAAAACAAAGCCAGCTAATAAAGTGTGTGTGTGTGTGTGTGTTCGAGTGTGGGGGAGCGATGTGTGTGAGTGGGTGTGTGTGTGTTCGAGTGTGGGGAGCGATGTGTGTGTGTGTGTGTGCGGGTTTGTGGAGCGAAAGGGGCGTGACTTGGTGAGAGGGTAATGACCACGAACGTCCACCAGAGGGAGGTAGACGTCGGCGGTCCGGTGTAATCACCCGATCTGGCCACTAGGTGCGCGTCGGCGCGCGGGGCAGTTGTGATGACTTAATGCAACCACCAGATGGCGGTACGAGCGGTTGCAATTACCCACGCGACTACCAGAGGGCGCCAAACGGCTCGGCGACCCGGCGAGGAAATCGATGTGATTACCCACCCGGTCACCAGAGGCGCTCGGCGTGCTCTGCCTGGGATAGCGTGACGTCACTGAGCTCCGCACGGGCCGTAGCCGTCGGGAGCGCGCCGGATTCCTTGTGGCCGAGAAATCCGAGCCGCAGTGAACTACACACGGTCCCAGGGACGCACTGAAAGGAGGCGCTTGGAGGCAGCGGCGGCCGTACCGTGCGCTGGTTAGTGAACAGGGAAACAGAGGAGAAGAGGAGAGAGAGAGAGGAGAGAGGAGGGGGTGTCTGACTGTGTACACTGACGCGACCGCCTCAGCTTACACGTACAGAGTCCAAAAACGGCTGTTCAGGCAGATATGGACTCTGGGAGCAGAAGCGTGAGCTGAGGATGAGGAGGCTCGCGCGTGCGTGCGATGATTCGCGTGGATGGCCGTCCACGCGTAGACACAAAAGTACTCAGAAACAGGGATCGGCGTCCCAAAGTTACAAGTACCAACAATAAACACACAGCAATAATAATATCACGTTATTCTAATTCCTGCCCAGACTCTAAGCCTTACTTGGTTGGACGAGGGGGAAACGTGCTTCCGTGGCCAGGTGAAATCCGTCGATTTGTGGCCGCGGGCGGTTCTCTGGCGTCCCAGAAAATAGAGACCTGACGTGGACTACGGAGGGGAAACCCGTAGTGTGATCCGAGGGGCGATCAGCAGCTTCTTGCGATGAGGGGGGGAGTGAAGAAGCGATGCTCAGGTCGGTCTGCAGACGAGCGTGCGGTTGCAGCGCGCGCTCGGGGTCCGGAGGATGCAAACAAAAAAAAGGGAAGAAAAAAAGAAGGGGAAACCAAAAATAAAGGGAATTCCCGCTTTTCTTGAGCTCGTCCAGCGAGGTGAAGAAAATTCAGGCCCGGTCCAGGTGCGTTAACACGAGGCGCTTTGTCTCCTTACGAAAAGGTGCGTCTGGGTTGACGCGATTTCGTTTTGGAAGAGGCTGGATCTCTTCCCGGGCCTGAATTTATACCGTTATGATGTCTTCCGGGCTCCCCGCGGCGTTGGCCGTGGTTCAGCCAATCCACGCGGGGTTGGCTTGCGCGTCACCGGGCCGGTGACCCGGTGATGACGGGATTTTGGGTCCCCCTGCCGTCGAGCTGCAGTGCCGCAGCTAGAGGAGGGGGGACCCGGGGGCCCCCCAGGGGGGGGTCATGTGATCAATGGCGAATTTTCCAGGGTTGAGCACATGGTTTCTTTGTTCTCAAAGAAACGTGGCTCACCCCCCTCCTCGCCCCCCCCCCCCTTCCTCATGAGGGTGAGTGAACAAAGGATTTTGGCTCCAACACATATTACAACAAATGTGGGGCTTTCTGTCATGCTGTTTCCACACCTGTTGAATCCCACCAGTCATGTTACATTGGTCCTGCTGAAGGCACAGCCAGAGATTTTTGGAGTACTTTACCTTCCTCCAAGGTCAGCAGCCTTCCTCGGGGACACAAAGCCATTAGCTGTTTGCCCAGTGTCTCTGGAGCATTAAGCCATCTCTGGCCTAATGTAGCTTCACGTTAGAAAAAGTGGAGGCCAGGAGTGAAACTTGTCTTGTCATGAAAACTTGTCTGTCATCACAGTGGACGTATAAATATTGTGAATGTTGCAATATGGTAGATTAGCTGTCAGACAAAGAAAACATTATTTTTTCGAACTCGAGATGGTTCAAAAAACTCAAGCTCAGAATAATTCATCTTCCTTAACACCAGCATATAAACTGTAAATATTATTACATGATATGTCATGTTTGTTTTTTTTTGATAATGTAATTGCTTTGAGCTTTCTCAAATGGTTAAGGAGCTGTATGTTATAGTACTCTTACCAGACTCACTTAAACTGATGATTTCATACTTTCTTGTGTTCACTGTGGCTTTGGTACCAAATCCTGTGCTGGTCCAGGTCTGATTGAAGAGCAAAGTCTCACTGTCTCCAACAGGACTTGAACCTCCAACCTTCTGAACATAAGCTGTTCTCTGAGGTTCCTTAGCTCCGTGTATGTGTGTGTGTGTGTGTCTTTGTGTGGGTGTTTTTTCCACAGCGAATTGCAGAATAAAGAGGTAGACACTGAAGGGATTACTGCCTGTGAATGCTTTCTCAGTAAGATGTCAACAGCTAATAATACTGACATAATTTAATCTTTTTTTTTATGCTTTTAAGGAAAACAAATCCCACTAAAACTTGACATTTCTTTGCGCATTTGTCTTCAAAGTATTGTTCCATTATACTGCGATGGACAGGGTGGGTGAGGATCTGCAGAGATTTATTGTAGCATCTACTTCTCACTGAATACCTCCAACTATCACCTGTCAACACATGCCAGCAGTAAAATATTTTACAAAGCTTTTACTTGATAAACGCACATATTGTTTTACTCCGATATAACTAAAGGCGTTAACCTTACAAACAGGGGAAAAAAAACTGGACATGGAGCTAGTTAGTTTCCAGTAGTATGAATAAAACTACAACTCTTACTAGGCCTTATTATATATGGACATACTGTATATAGTGTTTTAGATGTTTTGCCCTTATTTCACTATTTTCTGGAAAGCCTTTCTTGGACTGCAATAGAGCATCTGTTGAAGCGTGAAGCTCCCAGTTACAGAATTGGTTCTATGTGTCTGTGTTTGCACATTCCCGGTAAACCGAAGAACATCAATAGTGGGTTAATAATCCGTGACCCACAGTGCTTCATATCAGTTTGCCAAACCCTATGAACTAATTTACATAGAGCTTATCTGATGGTTGAACAACAGGAGATGGGAAACTATTTTCCACTTCCCACATACGAGAATTATTTTTCACCTAACAGAAGCAGGATTGAGTGAGCGCTCTGCAGTTTAAAATGTGGACACAATAGTTTTTACTCTTCTGTGATTGTAAGAAATGGCCCTGCTGTTTACCTGCTGTCTCCTTAAAAGGCCCGAGTAAAGAAAGAAAGGTCCAATGTGTTAAAGAGAGTTTTGCCTTTTAAATCTTATTGCCTCATTTCTTTGTTTTAAGCATTATCAGGCTCTAGGTTTATAAAGATTGTCCTCCTTTCAAAATTAGCACTTTTACAATTTCCACTAAACTGAAGTTAAAGTGTTGGTGTGTTTTACTGCTCCTGCAGTAGTAAACCTTGCTTCTGATCGCACTTGCTTTGATATGGATGTGGCGTATTAAACTTTTAACATGATTCAGTACCTCGCTCGGGTACTTTTCAACAAAATGATTATGATGTGATGGACGATTTAATGTCATATCGTGGAGTTGTGGCTTCACCCACTCATCCCTGAGGCCGCTGTTCAGCTAACGGGTCGTAACACGGGCCGCTCGGACATGAATGCCAACTCCAACAAGAGCAGAGGAGGAAGACTTTGCCTGTTTGTCAATGTGTGTGTGTGTGTGTGTAGATGCACACACACACGTGTGGATCATTTTATCCTCCCAGAGAACTGATTGTTTTAGTCATTCCAGCAGTGTACCACCATTCCGTCATCACCCAACAGATCATCCAGAAGCGACTTTCTTTATTGCAGGTGACTTGAACAAAGCCTTCCTTAAGACTGACCTGACCCAGATTTGTGCAGTGTGTGCAATGTCCAATCAGAGGAGAGAACACATTAGACATTATTTACTGCAATCTGAAGCTGGCTAACAACGCAGCCTCCTCTCCCTGCATCTGGGCATGTCGGACCATCTTGCACTACTCAATTACTACTAAGCTCAGAGTGGAATATATTTAACGATCTGGATCAACAGGAGTCCACATAGGCCGTCTTATCCTACATGAAAGCGCTGTGCAGATACTGTCATCATGGACACTAATCTCAGTTGACCTTCAGAAGTCGTCTGCCTTCAAGTTAAGTGCAATGAGATCAAACCTAAAGAGAGGTACAAAGACAGCCAGAGGAGGAAATGCAGTAAGAAAGTAGAGGTGAACCCAGCTGACAAGACTCATGTCAGGTGTGGAAAAGCATTCAACACCTTACAAGCGACAAATGCAATTAGTCTATAGGAGTTGATGCTGATTCCTTGCTACCACTGCAACTAAACCACTTCTTCACCCGCTTTTCTGTTTTTATTTTTAAGGCTTAAGATTTATATATCTAAAAAAATAAAAAATCACCAAATTGATCTTCCTTTGTTTGGAATTTGTTTCTCATTCATTAGCATGTTCTCTATTTTTGTTATGCATGTTTAGGATTGACTTCAATCAAGGTTTGATCAGAGTTGATGGAATAATTCGAAGTCAAATTAGGATAACGTGTTGAAACTACAATTTTTGTTATGGCAGCCAAATCTCACTTTGTATTTTAATGAAGCAATTTTACACATGATCATAATTAACGCAACTTCTCTGTGATTTTTCAAGAAGATTAAAATTTGCAATGTGTATACAGTTGACCCTGACTACAACACGAGAGCTTAAATGAAATCAATGAATAGATAAATAAGTGATTAGGGTTAGGGTTCCTGTCTTGGAATACTATACTTTAAACCCTAATTATTTCATACCCTAGACAAAACTACACGCATTTTCAAACTCCAAATATTGTGGGTTTGTAGGTGCCGGTGGTTTAAAAAAAAATCAAAACAAAAAAACTTTTTTTTTTCTCCATTCTGGACAGCTGCTTTGATTCTTCTGTATTTATTAGCATTTACAAACAGGCTCTTTCCTGCTTCATGCAAAAATGAGGCACACCTATCCTTAGAGATTCATCTTGTTTATTATTAAAATATTTTGGACGGGAAGTTTGGCAAGACTAAAGGATTCTTTGAAGTCTGCCACAATCCAAAAGAACAAAGATGAATAATAGAGTTTGCAATTCAAGAAATGGTTGGTAGGGACTAAAAGTTTTCCTCCAAACTTAACTATTAACCCTTAGGTGTGTTGCATACTATCTCATGTAGGTTGGCAAACCGTTGTGGATGTCGAGTGTCCTCGATCTCCAGTCACCACAGGTCTGTTTTTTAATCCATCCAAATTCAAAAACCAAAATGTTTGCAAACCCCATGTTTTCCCTTTCTATGCTTCCATAGTGCTCTGAGCGCAGACATCAAACACTGTTTGCGAAACAACATTCATTGTTCTGCTACTGTGCGGGGATGCGCTTCTTTTTATAATCAGCATTTTATTCAACAAAATGACAATGAACCCAGGATAATAGCGACTGCTCGGCTTTGTGATTTGAAAGTACAATGAAAAAGGACAGTTGAGGTGGTTGTTGGAAACAAAACAGTGCATAAGTAAACATGTTGCTTAATTAGTCATTTTCATCAAAGGTCTTAGAGCTCACAAATCACAATCCAAAGAATTATTATTGTCTGCTTATTAAAGTGACTGAATAATGATCCAAGACTTGAAACATTTTTTTTTTTTTTTATAAAATCACAGCTTTGAGCCCTACAGTTCTACTGGAAAAACACATTTTCTAAGTGTCACACCAAATGCCTGAGCATCTGATTCTGATCCAATTGAGAGCAGCTATTTTGATCATTAGAATTTTATTGCTGGGTCTGTGTCAGTTATGGGCACCAGGCACAAATGGCAGAGCCAGGTCAGATAAATCAAATGAATCACTCCAGACTTCCCCGTTCACTTTCACACCAAACTTATTCTGACACAAAAATTGCATATACATGCCATATATATATATAAAGCACAGTAAATGTTTCATGCGTTTCCGTGCCCACAAAGCAAAGTTGACAGCATTGGCATAATTTCTGTAATGATCAGAAGTTGTTCCTGCTGTCTGATGGACGTTTATCAGTTAGAAGTCTTGTGGTTGAGATGGGGGTAATTTATAATGAGCAGCTTCTGATAACAAGCTTGTATGAGCACACCTGCCGAATCTGTCAATCAAACTGGAATGGCATCAGTCATCTTCATTAATCAAGTCTGTGACATCATTTTGTTAGATTTAGCTCTGATTGTTATAGGGGGAAAAAAAGCGTCTGAAAACATATAATATACTTCAACTGCACATGCATTCAAATAAAAAAGTGTTCTGCTTAATTATTTTGTATTCCCATGGCTCGTGAGGAGGATCACAGAGATGCCAACAACAATTTGTCAACAACAAAAAAAAAAAAAAAAACGGCACACACATCTAATATTCGCTTGTCAAACCAGGGGCCTGGATCCTGGATCTCACGTCTCCTTAGCCTCTCTGAAGTGGCTTCCTGCATATTCCCCAAATACACACACAGAGAAATAAACATTCCATATTTTAATTTTGTTGGACAGCAAACAATCTTTTGAAGGGAGCCTTATCTCACAGCTCAAGGTAATTAATGGGACACTTAAATTGGATGGTTGATTAGTTTGGCAATGTTCAGTGTTCAAACGCTTCAGGTTTACCTGTAATTTTGATGGTCAATAACAAGCCAGAACAGAAGCACTAAATGGCTGAATCAGCAAAGAGAATTACTGATTGATATAATGGCTAAAGTGGCTTAGGAGAAGGTGAATAGGTTAAAACATAAATAGTTGAGCCAAATAAGTAATAGAATGTCAAGCGTTTTTCATCATAGCCTTTATAAATATAGCAACACTCAACATCCACATTTATCAGCTGTATTGTCTTCATTTTAAAGGTTAGATATATCGTGTGGGTCCAAGCAAATGTTATTTATTGGGAAGTGAAAGTGGAAACATTAGAATCAGAAATATCTTGGCCAGTTATGTTGATCCAACAAGAAATTTGTTTTGGGAAAATCAATCACGTACAGATAGGCACACACACGTATTTTCAAATAGCGTACACAAATTTGCATATGCACTTGGAAATATGTCCATGATTATAAGGAACAAAAGGTGGAAGCAAATGTTTATATATACACATTCACAGATAAGCAAAGACTCCCATTGAATTCAGTGTACTAGATATTTCTTCTTGCGTTGTGTTTAAGATAGAACTCATGCATATTTGTTCCAGTCCTCAATTGGGGCCAGTTACAGCCCTGCATATGGGATGCGTATCTTGGAAAAGAGAAAGTACGGGCTGTATCCTCACAGATGATGTATTCCAATCTGTTTCTGTGTGTCTCACGGACCGAGAAAATTAAATACTCCAATGTGTCATTCCAGCTGTTTCAAATGAGACATGTTGCAATCATTTCTCACTAAAGCGCACCAAAATAGAAAGCAAGCTTTGATAAGCAATAACAACACAATGTAAAATGTGGCTGTGTCGGTTTGCTCTGGTGCTGTGAATACTTCTTTGAAATCGACAGGTGCCTCATAGACCGAGAAACAACTTTTAACATGTGTGATGTGTAAAATCTAAGTTGCACAATTTAATCTTCGCTTACCCGGCTGAAGTGAAAGGCTAGTGAATTGGGATGATGCTGTTTTATCTTTGACCACTTGATAGCGCTGTATGACAATGAACGCTGCCGCCGTAACAAAATGTTTGACTGACAGTGCAAGCAACATGTCATCGCAAAGGAAATGCTACAGAGCAGAATTTAAACTAAAAAGAAACCATTGCAACAGAAAATATTAAAAACAAAAGAGTTCAGAGACAATAACAAAAGTAGCGGCCTCTGGAGTGGCACGACTCCCATTCCAGATTCTCCTGGATTTAGTACTTTTATAATGGAGCGTCACAAGTATTAGCAATCCAGCTTTGTTGTCTGTCCATATGCATGTCCATGTACTCCCATCGTTAATGCTTATAGCATATTGTTTCTGTGAGCCTGTGTTGTTTCATTACAAAAACAACCAACAGCGCCCACTCGTGGCCACTCATGTAATCTCCATTGTTTCTTCGTTTTCACCATTTACGTGTAAATGGACATCTTTTTGTTAATGTATAAATGCAAATTGGTCTCGTGGAGTGATTACACCCAACCTCGATTTCAGTTTTAAATGGATTCACTACTAAACCACACTACCCTAGTGAGATTATACTTGTTTTTTTTAATTTCCCACTGATGTAAAACTTCTGTCTCTGCAATGACTTCCAAAGCCAGGGAGACTGCTGTCCGTGCAGGGAAAACACTAACAGGAATAAACACACCAATATATCTAGTGATGACTTGCAAGGGAGTGGGTGCATATTTGTTTGGCCGCCTATTCCCGAGCGTGAGATGTTAAGTGTCTTCTTATTAGGTGTCATTGTTACTGGCTATTTGCCTTTTTCCACTTGATGATTTTGCATGACGTTGTTCCCTCTTGTCAATATTCAAATGTCTCCTTTTAACTGTTTTCTATTCCTTATTGTTTATATATATCAACCTGCAGCATAAGATGCATACTTTCTTTTCTTCCATATGAATCTGAACATTTCTTATAGTGATAATCACAGCAAAACTACACTATTTCTATTAGTACTACCCCAGTCCTCAAGGAGACACATGTCCTAAGGAGACAAATCCCACATTTGCACTCATGGCAATGTCAGCAGGAGAGTACAGCATGTCCTTTCCTGAAGTGAAGAGGCTCCATATTCTACCCCTCATGGTGAAACTAATACAAGCTCTATCCGCAGCTCTCAACTCTGCATCTAAGCTTCCATGCATCTAGACCAGGGGTCTTCAATTCCGAGCCTCGAAGGCTGATGTCCTGCACGTTTTAGCTCTTCCAGCTTCAGCAAACCTCAATCTAATGTTGATGTCATCATCATCAACCTTGTAAAAAAAAGAAAAAAAGCCAAATAACAAGCCCCTTATTGCATTCAGGTGTGCTGCAACTGGGAGAGACTTAAGAAATGCAGGACAATGGCCCTCCAGGCCCAGAACTGAATACCCCTGATTCAGACTAGTTATCAACAGCAATTTGTACCTTTTAAAGAAATAATTACTAACTCAGTTATTCACCAGCCTTCTCAATTCTTTCATTTACCTCAGCGAGACCTACTTTAATAATAAGCTAATATAGCACAGGAACTAAAATATTTTCCGATTTTCTCATGATGTTTAGCTCAGAGTCCTTCAAATTAAACTTTTAGACAATGGGGAGAACTGTCACTCTTTAATCAGTACTTAGAAAGACATGCTTCCTCAAAAATGTATTCATCAATGCAAATTAGTTTTGTGTGAGCATAATTTGGAAGAGGCATCGTGCCAAAGTCTGAACCCTTAAGCAGTTCACTTCCAACTGCTTATTTATTTATGCAATATTCTTATGACTGTCCATAACCACCAAGAGAAAGAAAATAGAGCAATGGATAAAAAATTATGTGAGCATTGAAAATTCTACTAACAGAGTCAGTATCTTCATATAATGTTTGTTGAATAATGCATTTACTTTACAACACACTAAGATGAGCACAACTTCTACGTGTAAGGCCTGTCTTATTAATTACTACACGCTATATTACCCTCCACGGAGAAGATGATTTGTTGTCATTATGCCATTCAGCAAGACAACAATACAATGATATTATGCTGTCACTTTCTGGTAATAAAAACCCACATGAAACCATATTTAAAATACATAGTATATACTATAGTAGGGAGTTCAGTTTATCAGGGGTGATTGGTCATTGTTGGTGAGTGGGTATTGGGAGGAGTTGAGTCTCGGGCCATGTTTAACAGTTTGACAGCTTTGGGTAAGCAGTTGTGTTCACTCTTCCAGAGTGAGCATGCATTGTCCCGTATAGCCTGCCAAAATAAAGGAATTTGAAGGGCTGGTAGGCATTGGATTTTGGAACATGGATTATTTAACTCGGGAGAAGTCCCAAGACTGCCTCAAGCTCCGTCCTCCGAGAGAGGTTTTTTTTTATTTTTTATTTTTTTATTCCTAACTGGTTGGATGACCTTCTGTAAAGCTATCTAGTTCTTTCTGTTTCAAATGACATAACATGCTGTATCTCAGTATGTCATCATCCTCTTTGAGTGTGCACTGTCAGCAACACTCAATGAATTGTCTCATTATCTTGCTACATTCCATTGTTTTCATTAAGTTAAGGTATTTCTGTGCATGTAGGTTTGTGATGAGACGCTGATATGTTTGTGTGGCTCACAGGTTAATATTGCAAACATGTCAGCGGTGACCAAGAATGACACTGTAACCATAAACGAGTGCACTCGCCTGTGTGGGGGTGTTTTCTGTTTTGCAAACTGGGCTAGCACTTTGCTGAAAATGTCAATCAACATTATTCAGCACCAACCTGTTCATAGACTTTCATCTCCATCACCCTGAGGGTTTTGAGCACAAAGAGTGAGCTGCATGATCAGGGAAAGGTGTTTAAGGTCGAAGCTGTACATTTGAAGTTGAAAGAATACTCTGATGTGCAGATCACTCTCCCGAACCAATGCACATCACACATTAATGTATATGTACATCTTCCTCTGACACTTATCTAATGAGGTTTTTGCATTTGAAGTATATGCATATCGAAAAATGAAGGCGAGGAAGACCTTTCTGCATGAAAAAATAGTTGCTTGTGTTCAATAAAATACACAGATGCAGTGTCCCGGTTAGCCTTATTTGTTGCAAAGTTGAAAAGCCCAAGGCACAGAGTCTGCAACCTCAGGCAAGCAACTCACAGGCTGGGGACAGTGTCTGTAATGGGTCCTCCGATATTGTATATGAGCTAACTTTAACAGTTTGGTGGTCACAGAGAGTGGACAGAGACTGTCCACACAGACTGGCCTATGATCTTGAAACACACTGCGCTAACTCTCAAACTGTTCCTGTCCTGCGTGGAGATGGAAAGGAAGAAGCAAGTGAAAGAAAATGTCATCACAGTCTTACCAAAAGGGTAGTAAAAGTTTAACCCAGATGTCCATTCAAATGACACGGGAGATACCCACGTGGATGACGCTTCCTAAAAGTCTCCTAAGAAAATGGTCAAAAATATTGCTGAAATATTTGTAGACCTACTACTGCTCTATTTCTTATGCGTCCCCATGAAAATATGTTTTGATTGATGAGTGAGCTGCCTCTGCTGACTGGAGAGGTAACAACTCATAAACAAAATATTCTTTGCCACTGAGTTCTTAAAGATTGCTGCAGAGTCAGAAGTGGCCGTTTTGAGATGGAGATGGAGTTCAGTGAAGATTGTAGAGAGTTGGGCAGCAGTTGTAGTACCTACCATACGATTTCAGGTTTCCTGAAATAAGAAATTGTCTTGGTAAATACATTTTCAACAAATGTGCTATCAGTGCATATCGGGATAATTCTCAAGTTTGTTTTTGCTCTTTTACCAGTGAATTGCGTGATACAGTCAACAATTTCTACCATTATGTTTCACTTGAAAATGTGACGTTGTTGCCCACTATCATAAATGACCTAGTAATAAACTGACATAATTTAACATAGGGTTTATCATTTATCACCTGTACTTCATGCGGACAGAGGATATGTATCAAGAGCCCATCAAACACGGAGTTGCAAAAGCATGGGCTTTTGTCATATCCAGTACTGAATGAATTATTCACTCTTTTTTTTTCTCACCATAGTTTGTAATATATGACGCAAAAAACACTTCTGATACTCCACGCACAAGATTGTCGTCGAACTGTCAGCAGCCGAGCGTTTTTACTTTCACGTCGCGTGTGTTTTCTCACACTCTCAGATGAGCTCAGATGATGCGACTCTCACCCAAGGCAGCCCCAGTGATCCTGTTTGAGAGTAAAGCTTTGCCTCTTCAGCGGGGTGTCTTCCCAGCTCACTGCAGGTTTAGATCCCTCTCGGAAGATGACTGCTGAGCCCCAGCTGCACATCTCTTGACTTCTCTTTGAACTCAGCGAAAGGAACCTCACTCTACCTGTAATTTAGGCAGTGATGAGGTTTAAACAGCATTTTACTGAATTTTCCTGAACCAATCGAAGGTACTTTATTTCTTCCACCCGCAACGACCCCAAAAAACTGCACACATTGTATGAGGATGATGAAACGTTAGTTGAAAAAATTTGTGTTTGCAGACCAAAATGTGAAACTGCTGTCAGTTTCTTGCAGCAAATAGCCAGACTAATGATCCAGAGGGTTCTGGAGACACGAGACACTGAAAGCCAAACGGTTATTACTCAAACTTTACACATTGACTTAAACTCCACTGAGTTTTAATAAACCCACTGGATGGAAACAACTGAAATGATGAATCTCCTTCCTGATATAATGTAGATTTGATTATGCTGTTGGCCTAAAACTTTGGTAGAATAATTTATTACAGTGAGGGCACTGAACTATTGGTTTCTCCTGAGAGACGGAGCATATTATGTCTTACTGATATTTTCTGCATGACTTTGCATTATAGTGTTTACTTGTTTTAATTATTACTTCAGGAAAGTGTCAGACTCCAAATCATGCAGCGATAAGGAGTGAGGTATTCATTAGGAAATCAAGCTTCAGAACCTTTGAAGCAAAGGCCAAACAAGTTTTGCCATGCACTTGATCAGCAACTTAATGTCTTTCATGATGTTGCCTGCCTCTTAATGTGCCTTTCACGTCCATAATTTGTGTGCTCTTGAAAAGGTCAGGTTTTGTTTACTTTACTTAATCCTTGTGTTTCTTCTTAATTAAGTTGATGACTTCAGGCCTTTAGAGTTATATACCAAATCTGCTATGCCTTTTCTATATTGCAAGACATTTTTTAAACAAGTCTCAACCTTTTAACCCCTTTTTCTTTCTGCTAAAGGTGCTTTTAAGGCAGTTGTTGCCATTTCCTAACACCACAGATCCTCACTGTTTGTAGCAGTGCTCTTTTAATGTTGTTCATAAAAGGCAGCTGCATCCATTCTACACAGTCATGATGAAATATGAAGTTTTTCTTTTTCTTTGTCTTGTCTGTTGCTGCTCCACAGCACATACAATACTCAATTTCTGTCAATCTCACAATAAGAGATGAGGTGTCATCCATATTTCACTCAGACTTCTGAATAAAACATCTTTTGAACACAGTTCTGTTAAATGTCAACTCATTCAGCCTCAGAGACAGATATCAATCTCGGTGCCCAGGCTCATCACATCATCTTCACGAGTTTCAGTGGACAAGCGGCAGCAGATCACGGAGATGTGTTGGCCTTCCTGCTGCAGGGTGAAATAACTGATAAGAGGGAAAGAAACACCCACACACACTCTTCGACACTGTGACACACTCTGTGTTGCCCGCAAACCTGAAGTCTAGCTGGACAATTCTTGTCCTCAAATCTTGTGGATTACAAAACATCAAAGACAAATGGGAAGTGGGCATTCAACAAAAAAAAAAGAAAAGGGTGGTTGATGTGTGGGAGAAAACTTCAAGATAAGATGTGGGGGGGCGGGGGCAGTAAAGACATAAAAGTGAAGTGAAAAGACAAGTAAACAACAGTGTCATAACTGTTGCCAGTTATGACATTCTTTACAGAGTAAGCATTGTTTTCTAATATTGTTAGTGCCATTACCATAACCAAAGTGTTTAAAATATGAAGTGAACACACAACAAAATTCCAAAAGAAAGGTCGGAAAAGCATGTATAGTAAACATAAGAGGGTTTAGAAATTCCCCCCATTTCCACGGAGATCGCGTCAGGGCATTGTCAAAAAGTTGAGTTTCCCAGTAGATTGAGTTGTAGGTTTTTCGAAAAAGTTCCACCTTTTGAGCTGTTTTCAAAAAAATGGCATTTCTAGTGACTCTGTGCACTGTTGTTTTAGAAATGGACACCTACAACGCAACAAATGTTCTTGTGTACATGTTGCCTGTGTGAATGTGTTTCGGTAACTGGTTAGGTTAATCGGCACCATGTCAATAACATGAAAAAGAAACTTCAAAAAGAACATTTGACTGGCTGTTTCTCTGGTAGACATGCTAGGAGTTTATCAATCTTCAAAAAAAATATATATTTTTTTTCTTCCCATAGATTTGTGAACATTGATGTTTCAGCTGACTAACCTCAAATGATGCAGTAACTACAAAAAAATAAAAAAAAGATTCCATCAAGCTCCCACCTACCAATTTTTTTCTTAACATTGTGAAGTCTTTCATTTCCAACAATGTAATGCGTTGGTTGAGTTTTATTATGATTAAACAAAGGGTTTATGAGAATTGAAACACTTTTCCACAACAGGAGAATAACTAAGATTGAACTGCCTCATTAAAGTGACAGTCTGTGTGATTGCTGCCTTTCTTCAATATTGTTACAAATCACTTCAGATCCACATTTGAATTCACATCAAAGAAAAACTGACAAGTTGAACGCAGACAAGAAATTGATTCCAAAAACCTTTTTCACAAATTAGTTTAACTGCAAAATGGTGTTTGATGTTTCAATTTTGTATTCTCACCCATGTTGACACCCCACTCTGATACCACCCCTGCCTTTTCATCATGAAACCTTGTGACGCGTCTTTGAATAGAAGAGTGGAGATCTGAGAGTGAAGTAGTGGACAATAACCTGTTTGTATTTTTTGATGGATACATGTTTCCGTTGAAAGGAGTGTTTTCCTGGGGCCGAATGGATTTATTGTAGTGGACAAAGCAGCGGGTCAGTTCAGTCTACTGTCACAGTTCAGCAGTTTTACAGCTCCCTCCTCACTGTCGCCTACCAGCTGGGACACTGTCCATTTGTCTGCTGGAGGAAGCACAGCGGTGGATTAGACTGCACGGTGCAGCCGAGTGAGTTACTCTGGCAGATCTGTGTGGTGAAGACTGAGTTCTTTATAACAAGGCAGATATACAGTGCAGGAGCTGGGCTGTTTGTTCTCGCTGATTTATTTGTTGGTCTTGTTGTTGGCAGTGATTGTAATTGATGGTCCCCACCTTCCTGAAATCATGATTGAAAAGTGCTCATTTTCTTGAATGCATGTAAGGGTTTTTTTGTGTTTGTTTAGATTTCTTTTTTTGTTGCCAGCGGTTTTCAAAATGTCGGACGAGATGACATTTGGAGGTGGCGGAGCTGTTCTGAAAGGAAAAATATGGGAATTGGAGTGTAACTATTATTTCTATGAAAGCACACGTTATTACAACTTAACAAAGATTCTTTTCAACAGTTTAAATACAAAACATGTGCATTAGTTACAAGTTTCACACTATAACCATAGCCTTCTGAATTAAAAGCATCCAATTAGCAGGAAAATGATTGTACCTACTTAGTCACATCAATGTGGTTTTCTAGAATCGCTGGATGTTTCAGGTCTTACAATAGACACCCTGGTCCAGGCGACAAACCCAAAGCTGATCAGACCTCCGTCTGTATCCAAGTGGCATTCTACTCCGACCACAGCTCTCCCCTCTTCAACCAGAGCCACTTGGATGCTTATTTGTACTTCCTCCACGGTGTTATTGATAGCTCTTCTCCGGTTGGCGACCAGGCTCAAGTTCTGGTCTCGAATGGAGGTGTGGGTTCAAATCCCACTTCTGACATACATATATACAGTTGCTCAGGATAAGTTCTAATATACCGGGAACACAATGGGCATGAGGGTGTTTCTGTTTTGGCCCAGGTACGTATGTTTGATGGACTGAGTAGGACTTTGTACACCCCTGGATAAAAACAATCAGAACTTGGCACTAAACAAAGCATGAGTTGCAGGCAAAGTGGGGGCAATATGACACAATCTGTGTGAGAGTAAGGGCTCATATTCCAGCACTTTGAAAACCCTTCATGTGAGAATGGTGCCAACATTGGTGCCAAACAATATTGGTTCTGTCTATTAAATTTTTTTTTTGCTTGTTATTGTACCGTGTAGATATTGATTCAGGAGAACTTGCAGGTTTTAGGGAGATTGAATGGATGTAACGCAGGCTCGAGTGATGGGATTTGTCTCGGTGAATCGCAGAGACATAACCTAAACCCAATAAAGTGTTGTTTAGCAAAGCAGCACTTGTTTTGCTGTTGACAGGCAATGAAGTAAAAGGGAACAATGGGTCGTTACAAGAGGAATCCAGAGTAATCACTTTTCTCGAACTGCAGTGCACTGACAGTCTACAACGCTCAGAATGGCAGCACTGAGGTTACAGTTGGTATGTTTTTTTGTTTCAGTCTCAGGAGCTTGTCAACCAGCCTGCAGCATGTATGAACTACAGTTATTATTGCTGTGACGCAGTCAAACATGCACATATCACACATATTTCACAACTTACTTAGTTTCGTAGAACTGTTCATTTTATAAATTATGTGGTTTTATAACTTAAATGTTCTGTGGACAAACTTACACTACAAAAGCAAATCTCAATTCAAAACATCCATATACAGATATATATGGATAATACTATAAAGCTATAGTTGTGGCATACCATTATGCCCATTATTTATTAGACCTGTGATTATAAAACTGTGGTACATATGCAGTCTGTGGTCTGTGAGCTCCCTCTTGTGGTACATGGGGGCAAGCCATACATGTTTTTTTGAATAAAATATTTTTAGAAATATATAAAATGATCTAACTAGTACAAGATTTGGAATGAATAAAAATGCAATTCATATGTGAAATAATCACTGAAGTAATGAGTTCATAGCTAATAGGGTAAGCCTCCACTGCTGTATGTTCATATCAAGATCCAAATGTATTTTTTAGGTCGGCCATGATGGTGGAACTGGGAGAGATCGATATTTCCTCAGGTGGTACACATTGTGAAACGTTTGAGAACCGCTGTGTTAGACTTTTGAATGTTGAGATTTTGCGACAAAAATATTAACATGAATTATTTCAGCTACCTTTTATTGCAACAACTTAAGTGTAAAATTGTGCACATTCTGTATGTAATCTGTAAATACATTACTCTTTCTGTCCACATCGTAATCTACTCCACTTTTATCATTTCCGCTGTATGTGGCTTTGATCTGAAAATCAACTGATACATTATGAAAGCAGAGATGAAGAGCGATATATACAAAGACTGAGGTGGCGGCGTGATGGGCGCCGATGATATCGGCGCTCATTCCTACAGCAGTTTCACTATCAGTCGGGAGTGAGGAGAGTACCACTGCTCGCTGTTTGATCTTAGTTTCTCATCTTCCTCCTCCTGGCTTGTCTGCATATCAAAGCTCCCAGCTAGAGGCCCTCTCGCTCCCCCACACCTCGTATACCATCGATCTGTATATCAGGAGAGATTGTTGAGCTTCATTGAACTTCCATAAGTTGTGTGAAAATTGGCCTGGAATTCATGTTGATTTTCAATTTAGTTCTCAAAAACATCATTTATGTGCACGTGCACAGTGAAATTCCAATTTAATTGATTGTACTGAACTAATAAAGGCTGGATTATTTTTTTTTTTTTTTTTACAAGAGCTGGGTTCAGTTCATAGACTTCCCATGTGGAGGTTGTATGTTCTCACTGCCTCTGTTTCTCCCTTACAAGCCAAATACATAACGTACATGTTGGGTCACTTAGTGACTGTTATCTGCAGCTTGTGTCTTCTGTCAGCTCTAGCCCTGTGATGGACGGGACCATGGTGCCTTTCATCCAGAAACGGCTGGGAATGACAAATCCTTTGAAGTGCAAGTCTGGATGAATCGGGAATAGATGGCTGAGAAATTAATGGATGGATGAATGGTTGAACTGATAAATCCATTAATCTCCAACTCACAGTCGATGTGTGAACCAGATGTTGTCCTAGCCAAAACCAGCTCACAGTAAGTTTCTGTGAGTAACTGATTTAGACGTGAACCTTTTCGGTCTACAATGTCGGCAAACATTGGAGTTGTCAATATCTGTAGGTACTTTTAAGATTTTGGCCAAGGTGAGAATAAATTGGACTATATCTGGCCTCTGAACTAAAAACGAGTTTAGTTGAGAATGTCTATAGTGAAATTTCAGTGGCAAAACAAGATGCAGGCCCTAAACATCATACACAAGCTTCTGAAACATTGCCTTTCTGATGCTTCCAGGCTGACTGTCGCGAAACGTCTTCAATGTGTCGAAGCTCATTTGTCACATACGAACAGCTTCTTCAGTCCAATAGAGAACGGCGCTGACATTTATGCACTCTGTTGTGATAAATGAGCTGACCTTTCATACTGCTAACAGAGAGTTGCATGTTTGTTCATATATTAGGTGGCGACAAAACGTGACTTGATCATGTTGTTTGTGAGCTTTAGACGACACACAACTCTCCAGAGACCAAGCAGGTGTATCAAGTTGATCAAATGGGAGATATCCTAAGCTGTGTTTATTTTGGACTTTACCACACACTCTTCTATCGCCGCTAAATCTTGAGGACAGTAATGTCAGACGGTCTCGTAAGGAATTACGAAAACTAAGAAGTGAGCAAATGCCTCCGTTTTGTGGTTGCAGGGTTACTGCACAATGACTAGTTGAACTTTAAAACAAAACACCTCTCTCTTTATTTATAATTCTTTTTTTTTTTTTTTTTTGTTTCCTTTTGCAATATTTGCAGCGCTGTGCCGCATTACTCTACTTTATTTACCATCATTTTGTTTCTGAAAAACGAGATCTTTGACATTGAGCAGTAAATTGCAGGATTTACATAAAACTAAAATCATAAACGGAAATTGAGTGTTGAGTAAGTGGATGCAAGAGGTAAATATGGTTAATTGAGGCTTACTTCTTAAATACATCTAAAGTGTTGTGATTATTTGGCTAATGTCCCGTGACGTGGAATAAAACTTTGAAACGTAACACAAGGAATCGGTCTACCCTGAGGTGCTCTCTGAACTATTGGGGCATTGATGTGAAATCAGCTGCAAAATGTCATAAGCAATAATTTTATTTTATTTATTTTTTTTTTTACGGAACAACCCAACAATTGCCCGGAACTCAGATTGGTACTAAACCCCATCGGTCGTCAAAGGAGCATAGGGCATCCACAAAATGATCCATTCTTTCCTTGTTGGTAATCTCCCATAGATCTTCATTACAGATTACCAAGGGCCATCAGATGGGGTTATGGCTGCCGTTGTTGCTTCTCATAACCTTAAGTCTGGCTTCTTTTGATGCTCAAACGTTTGGGCTTTGCCACTGAAGCGAGTGACGGGACCTATGTTTTGTGCATGCTGGTGAGAATGAGAGAAGAGAGTCACGTCATGAGGAAAATCTAGGTCTTAAAGTTGGGATGCGAGAGTCCACTGGATGCCAGTTGTTTCACTCTCTGTAGTGGTGTTACTGTTAATGATGCTGTTGGTTTTTTTTCTTGGAAGAAAATTGAATAAACTAAATAATATCAATATTAAAATCGTAACGCACACTTGGAATTGCCTTACTATTTCTATTTTACTAAGAAAAACAAACGGCAGCATTAACATTTGCTGGCTGTTTACCAGATTGTCTTGATTTATTATTTTGTGTCTTCCTGGCTGCCTCTAAACTGGCATTCAGCAGATTTGTAATACAAAATAACCTTTAAGATAAACCAGTCCCAGCAAATAATAGCCTCCAAATCAATGGCACAATTTTGATAAAACGCCCAAGCACAACACATGAATGAATTAAAAGCCCAAAAAGTCCATCATCAGACTCGTTACAACAGAGGACTGCGACCTGTTCCTGCTCTAAAATCATTTTCTTTTCAAACTTCTTCTTTTTTTTTTTTAATGGAGTGACTATTTTTCATATAACTCAGATGATCTCTTCAAAAGGGCAAATCAAGTTAAATAAATGTTCTTACTTTATTGTGTTTGCCACTTAGAGATGGATTTTGCAGTTGTGCTGGCTGTCAAACACTGCAAAAGAAAATCGAAACATTAACTGTGAAATAAATACACCATCATTTTCTCTGCTCGGGTGGCTGAATAAATGTCTTAAAATTGGCCGACTATTACTATAATTTTGGGTAGTTCTTGCTCACTCATCTTATAATTAGCAGAGCCAACGTTTTTTTTTCCCTGTCATAATTCCCCTATTTCGTTAGATCTCTTGGGAAGCAAAATCTTCTCTATTGTTAGATGAAGTAGGATCACACATTTTTATCATTCTCTTTCTCTGCTTGAAAATAGTATTTATAGTCAAACTGAATTGCTATCAGTCACTTTGAAATCAGTCATTTGTGTCATTTGTGTCTCTTCCAATTTATTTTGCTTGGAAAATACTTGTATTGCTTGATTTTGTTTAAAAAAGATATTAATGTGCTGAAAGCTGATTATTTTTCACAGCAACATCATTTCATACATGGTGACCACTGCAGATGTAAGAAACACGGAAGCAAAGAAAATTAAGAATACACAATCAAAATCATGATAATCATTTATTGATCTATAGTCTTTGAGTTGTGTTTTCCCTGACCAGTTTTTCTTTGCTGATTTGAGTCCACCATTGACTGATGGCTGTGGGCCATCAAAGTGGGCTGGCAGTGTAATTAAATGCGCCCCATTTTCAGGAGTGAAGAACTATTATGGTCGTGTTACTTTTAATAATGATGTACAATTGGAGTTACAAGAAATTCATTTGGAGAGATTTCCTTGCATACATATGTCAGATGTATTCTTCGTAGCAGCAACCACATCAGTCTGTCTCAGGTTTGTGTTCTTCTGAGAGAAACCGGTTCTGTTCTGATCAGTACTGAAAGGAGATCACATCTTAGAGAAGATCTTCACTTTATCTTTTTTTTTTTTTGTTTTTTAACTTGTCATCACAAACGCAGTGGATGTGGTTTGGCCATGATAAAATATTAATAAATGAATAGGATTTTTTAATCTAATCAACAGCGGAGGTGTTAAAAAAAGGAATCCCTCTTGACAGTGAAGGAAAATGCTTCAAGCAAATCAAGAATAAAGGCATTTTCAAGCTCTGAATCTTCTTTTGGTTTCACGATCAGAAAAGTGTTTGAGTTAATCTGTGATGGCTCTTATGAAAAGGTGAAGTGGATTCATTTTTTATTTATTTTTCTCTCTGCTTTGGTAGTCCCAAACGTATTGGATGGTTCCAACTAAATTACATTTATAACATTTCATTTTATGAATGATCAATCACGTTTCAATCAATCTTCAATATCATCTTCAAGTTAGCAGGAAATTGTTTTGTGACACAGCTAAACTAGTTTGTGCTTGGATCTCCTTTAACTCGACAGCCTTGGCTGACATTAATCAGACACTGGCAGGAGTTCTGGCATCAAGTCAAGGCTAAATGGGATGTGTTTGTTCGTACTGCATACTTGGCAATAATACAGTATAGGCCCAAGGGAATGATTTTTCCACATTGTTCTCAATTTCCATAATTTACCAACTGATTGCATCAATTTATATAATTAATTAATTATTCTAAACTAGGGGACGGTTATCTGTCTTTAATATAGCAGCTTGATCTAAGTAACACCTATTACTAGGTGTTTGACTATGCTGCAGTCGACACATTCAAGCTATTGCTTTGAGAAAAAGGATCAGATGTGCCTTTCAACCATATTCTTTTTGCCTTTTCTCAATCAAAAGGGTGTAGAAACAATTCTTAAATTTTTCTAGGCCTGACAGGACATCAGTTCCAGCGGGTCTTCATTGTGTTGTGGAAATTTGTTAAAAAAAAACCCAACTGAAATCTCTGTTTGAAATATTTACAATTTGCTTAGTGGTTTGTCGGGCTGGATTGGAGCATCTTGTAGGTCTGTTCGGCACCCCTCATATTGACGCTACTTTATTTGATCCTAAGATTTGCAACGCAGCTTAACCCAATCTACATGCTCAGTAAAACAGACAAAGAAAAATAATCTTTCTGTTGACCTAGTCCCACTGTTAAGTCATACAGAGTAAAGAAAAAATGAAGCTTCTGTCTTGATTATAAATTACAATGCACTTTTGTGTTTCAATGACAGTCAAAGCCCGCTAACAGAAAAATATATAAATAAAAAGAAGAGAGATTATGCGAAAAATGTCCTTCATACAGAGTTAGAAATACAAACCAGTGCTGTTGACACATTATAAAACCGTCTCCATTGTTCATGTCTTCATGTTAAACCATCACATATGTATTATGTTGTACTTTTATCTCCCTTTGTTCTCACAGGCTGAATTTAATGTTCTCCTGACTAGTTTTAAATTTTCTCACTGTACATCCATCTATGAATAACAAAGAGAAAACTACACAGTAACACAGTGCACATATCTCACGTGCAAAATAGGAGAACTCATCCATTTCAGGAGCAATGGTTTTCATTTTGTTGCTTTGTATTTGTCCTTCTCAACACTTGAGTGTAACGTCTAGTTAATAATGCACTTCTTTGTTCTAATTATATTTCTTATTTTCCTATTTCTCTTTTGTAACAATGGTTCTTGGCTAAAAATGATATCAGGAAGTCTGTTTTTTCTTCTTATATGATGCTACATTTACAATGTGAAGGACATGCATTTGTAGGGTGAGCAACAGAAAGGTGTATGTGTACAAATAAAACATTGGAAGAACAGTCTCAACCATGCTTCAATTTCGTCCTTGGTTTACTGTTGTATGTGCCGTGCTTCTCTGATTTTTAAAATGGTAGCATCAACTCTGTTTTGCATCTTTTAACAAAATATTTACGTTGGATATGTGCTACTGAACACAATCACAACTAAACCGGGTTTTACTTGTTGTAGCATGGCTGATCGTGAAGCACGGAACCTCTACAATCTGCTACTCCACTAAAACAAAAACAAAACTCTTTAGAATCAAGCTGTTCAGCCTTTGTCTGCTCATTTGACCAAGCCGAGCCCTCTGATCTCCTCTCACACCGGACCTCATGCCAGCTGTGGCCTGGCAGATACCCTGAGCCGACACGGTCTTGGCCTGGCACCGGCCAGGTCGTGTCAGGATAATGTCCTACAGGAGGCATTAACTAATTAGTCACTAACAAAGACCACAGTGGCGGATACCTTTTGAGCAGCTGGGCTGAAGTAGAGCCTGTGCCAGTTTTATAAGATGTATAACTTGCATCTAAATGCTAATTCTGCCACAAGATGGATCCAAGTTTGAAGTTCTTCTACTTACTCATCAGCTGTATATGATGTTTCTCATGCTGATAACTCAGCAGGCCGCTCCTGAGAAGAACACTATTACTTTGTGTCACTCGCTCGGAGCCGGTGGTTAATTTGTTGATAAGCTCACACGGTTTCAGAGGCAATAAACATTTTGTAGCATCAGTCTTGTCATCTTGAAAGATAAATCTCAAATAAACCATCACATCACCAAATGTATTTTGAAGTACAACCAAGACACTTGTTTACTGTATAAGTTTTGATTTGTGTTCATGTGTATATTTTTTCTAATTTGTGGTTCTCTTTCTCTCTTTCTGGTGCTCCTGTCTGCTGATGTTTTCCATCCTGAAACCTGTTTTGTGGATCTTGAAATGCAGGTAAAATGTGACTAATTCCATATCTAATGTGGTGTGACAGCTTAAATGCAAATTTTCAATGTGAGAGCACTCACTTTTGGCTGCCTTTACCCCAACTGCAGTTGCAGCTGTAGGGTAAAACAGACAATTATCCTTTTTCATTCTCGCAGCTCCAAAATGCTTTAATCTGTATGCATGTTCCTGTTGCCAAGCATCATGATTCATAGCTGAAGTTTCTGTGGATGAAGCTCATTGCACACGTGATCTGTGTGCTTGGCGGTGACCAGATTAGATATTGGAATAACTTTGAAAAATACAACTTAACTAGCAATTTTAAGTGTGCACCATGCAGAGGGAGAATAATTACTTATTGTGGACATATTTTATGCTGAAAGTGTATCGATAGTAGCAATTAAGTTTTGTGGTGACTGTGGCTGTAATCATTTTCTGGTGCTGTTTGCTGAATGGTAGCAATAAACTGTAAAAGAGATGCTGATTGTTGCATGTTGCTACACCTGCAAACGATATAACGACTGCGTTGTTATTGGCAATGCATATTCCAATTTACTCTTAACTCAGTGCATTTGTTGAGCTTATTATTACTGCCTTGTAAGTGATTTTTTTCCCCACACTTCTCAGAAACATAAACGCTCAATGTAGATTTTTTGTAAACGATACTTGGTGAGTTAAAATGTCAGTTTATTTATTTATTTTTTCATTTCTTTGTTTGTCTTTTTTTCAACACCTCAGTCTCACATTTCTATCTTGTCAAGATCTCATAGAATTTTTGATAATTATCTGAGGTGTCTGTTTGTTTTTCTGGTGCAACAGTGACAACGATAAATGAACCAAAGACAGTGCAAGGTCATATGTAATAGTGACTACAATAGTCTGAGGCAAACTATGGTTTGCAGGAGCTCTATGGATATCAAGAGGGTTCAGCGTTCTCGGTAAAGTGTGCAGTTTTATTCATAGGATTCAGTCTTTTGAGAGTGTTGTTAGTTTTTCACGGTTTTAATGATCAGTAAGCAGATTCAGCCATTGAGTTTATCCTTCCAGTTGAACCAAATTGTCTTCTTGGCAATAGTCAATTCTCGTAATAAAAAGGGTATTAAATGATGAGACTTATGCAATGTTGATGGATGACCTTGTACAATTGTTTGACAGACAGGGACGAGGTAGAGTAACTCAGAACCTGTTCATGACCTCGGACAAAAGGAATATTCCATATATATATAATATAACAGATGTGGGGCTGATAAAATAGTTTTTGGTTTGGCTTAAGCCCAAGCAGTTTAGTCTGTGGGTTGTGGGGTGTGTTCGTTGTAGGATTTTATACTGAGTGACTTGCGTTTTAAAATTACAAGTCAAGTAAATAAGATTTTGGCAATAGTGTGCAATTTAAAATCTGATGGTAAATTCTTTGTGTCTTCATTCCACTTATCTGTGGGTAGTGTTGCCGTCATTCAAGGCCAGTAGTTTGTATATCTGTGAACAAGTTTTATGTTGTTTCATTTTGAAATATAAACGCATATGACTATAACCTCTGTTCTTTACCTGGCCAAAGCTTTTTTTGTCTTTGTTCTCTTCGGATTGTGTGGTTTGAATTTGTGCAGTGCTGTTTATTTGAGCCACGGTGATCTGCAGCATGATCTTTAATATGAATCGGACAGTTTAATATCTCACACTGCCTTGAATAATTGTTTGCAATAAAGTTTGAAATGGAGTGAACTTTCCACTTCATGTTGAACACTATTGGTTGATTGTGTTAAACTTCAGCCACACAAATAAAGTGAAGATGCAAAAATTTAATTTTTAGGGCAAATCTGCCAAACTGTAGTGACAGTGAAACTGACAAAGAGAACTCAGGATTAATGACAAAATTGTATCTTCAGTCCAATTGTCATGTTGTCGATATTGCTTTATTACACATAATGATTTCCATAAGCACACAGGGCTGTATTAAATAAACATAAAGAAACATACTCAGCAGCAAATGCAGCTTAAGATGCTGATAATGGATTCACAAAGCTTTGCTGTGTAACAAAGCAAGGTCACACAAATTGTAAGCCATGTATGTGTCAATTGTACCATGTCATCGTAGAATGCTCCATTGATATACGACTTGTTTATAGTTCATGAATAGCACAATAGTTTTTCCCTCATTTCTAAAAAAAAAAAGGAATACTCCCAACTGCATGAAAAGCTCTTGTTTTAATCATGGTGTTCACGAGAAGTGACTGTTGAGGTTACTGTACAGATTTGCAAGCAAACATTGCAAACCTCTATTGTGTTGGCTTGCTAATGCTTCATGTGGAACTGATGGTGTTTCCACTTGAGACAGCGCTGCACCATCAGCAGCATCTTCAGACACACTGAAGAACTTTAAAACTTGCTTGCAAATAAATTACTTTGTGACCTGTCTACTTTCTTCCCAACTTGTTAGGAGCAAACTGAAGAAATCATTAGTTTGTTCATGCTTTCCTAATAAAATGCTGCAGACATAGCATTGACCCCAGTCTCATCAAGCATTTTTACCTTCAGCAAACCACAGAGAGTTTCAGGCAAACTATTAGCTTGTGTTAAGGTTCCAGCCAAAGAGAAACACAGTGTTTGCAATGTGTCATGAACCCAGACTAATTAACAGTCTGTCATTAGCGAGAAGCCTTCTCTTCCCGGGCCAAGTATTATCCATCTGTCAGTATCGTATCACACCGGTTATATCCTGAATTAATTGTTTTGTCCTTCCAGTGCTCTGATCTTGACATTCAAGTAATCATAATTTATTTTAAATATAGTGATTTCCTAGCTCTGAAGCTCACTACCAGCATTTTGAACACTTTTAATTTCTCATCTCTTTATCATGAAACTTATTCATTTATCTAAGGAAAAATCGAGGTCCACGCTCCACTGCACGCAGAAAATAAATGGAAACTTCGTAAAAGCTCTGCCATTCCTTTCACCAGTGACCATATTCTCCGGCAGTGGGACATTGTGTTTGGTTTATTTTTGTATTGGCTGAAGACATGAGGAGACTGGTCCACTGAAACCTGTCAAGCTTTCAACCCAGGCAACTATACATGTCATCACATATCACTCCCACTCGCTCAGCCTCTAACTATTTCCCATATTTTGGTTTGCTTTCTCTTGAGCTCATACAGCCTAGCTTTCAATAATATTTGGAGGACAATAATTTCTACTTGAGTATGAGAGCATGGCAATACATTGTTACCATATGTAATGTGGAGGGCAAAACAGCTGTTTTGCACTCTCGTCTCACAACAGGACCTTGTGGGAGTTTTGCATGTTCTTTTTATGCGAGTACTTTAGCTTCCTTCCACTGTCCGAAGACAATCATATGAGAATAATTGCATGATTGAACTGTGAATTGCATATTAGGTATGATTGGATGCACGTGTCTCTGCAGAAAGGCCTTCACTTCTTATAAACTCAGTAGTTCAGTTTTGGTGTAAATCCCACTGAGACAAAAACACATCATGCATGCCTGTAAGGCATCAGCTGAACGCTTTCAAAGACTCTTGACTTTGGACGTTCGACTGTGAAACACGAGTGGCCTGGACTCATAACATCTCCTGAACTTTCTTGCTAATGATGGAACATAATGAGCAGGACTTGTTTTCCCTCCAGTGTTAAAAGTATGAGAGAAGATGTTTAAAACCCCAAGGAATTGTCTCATCAGTTTTTCGGGACTGGCAAGTTTCTTGTAGATCTTTCATCTAATAATGTTCACCATCTGCTTTTGATATTGGGAGAGCTTTCATCCTTAGTTTTACATTCCCATCAGTACAATGAATGAATATCAGGCACTGTGGGCATAAACAGGTTATTCACCTTATCTAACATCTGTGGAGTCATACCATTTAATGCAACTATGCAAAAGCAGTTTTGTATAACCTTTGTAGCCAGCATTGTATTTTTAGCTCGTCAGGTAATACACTAGACACCGTAACATTGTAAGTCCTACTTTTGCACAATTTAATAAAATGGTACTTTCTGGCATGCATTATTATTTTGTGCAATAGACTGTACCATATCACAACTCAGCAATACATCACCTTCAGCAGCAACCTTTTTTTAGGTATTGTGCACTAGGGCTGGGCGATATGGCCCTTTATCAATATCTTGATATTCTTAAACCATATTATGATACACAATATATAGCTCAATATTCTGACTTGGCCTGAAGTCAACACGTTTGATGTATGCAAATAACACTAGTATGACAAATCTATGTCTCCATCAAAACATTCTTGTTCATACTACATTAATATATGCTAATAAATACAGTAAAACCTCTAATGTAGGGATGCCTTAAAATCCAAGGGCAAGTGTCCCCTGAAGACAGATGTCCTCTCTTTGGAGGGACAGGTCAAGAGGACAAATTGTAGGACCAGTTGATATTGAACGAACCAAACACCAAATATGTTATGGTTATGTAAAAGCACATATGTGAACCAATACAGGATGTATACAATATAAATACATAAGTATATAAGATGTATACAAGATAATTATTAAATAAGATTTAATTTACTTCAGGGACCATATACAGTTCAGTTTCATCCCGAGTGGGCCAGACTGGTAAAATATTGCTATTATAACCTTTAAATTGACATTTCTGCGCATGCGCCAGCGCCTACTGGACGCTTGTGTGAGGAGCTCCTCCTTCTCCCTGTCTGAACAATCACAATATAAAAGCAAATAAAGAGCTAGAGGCTCAGAACCCCTGAAGTGACTTGAGGAAAGGTGGAGAACACCGGGCAGCAGAAGTGGAGATTTTTTCGGGATTGTTATGTTAAGTTAAGGGACGCGCATGGAAGTGAGCCCAGAGTGTAGTATGGTGCGCACCCGCGGGCCGTATATTCCAATAATCAGGTCCAGTCCAAGTGTTTTGGCCATTTCAGTGTCTGTTCAGCTTCATATTTGCCAGGAAAACCTGTCCCTTGTCTGCGTCAGGCAGGTTGTCCGCTCATTAAGCTGTGTTAACAGTTCAATATGTGTCCAATGTCGAAAAGTGACGGACACGTCACTTTTCTATATCGCACAGAGAACGAGCCACAATACATTGAGTATATTCTATATATTGCCCTGCCCTATTGTGCACAATCCCTTCTCAAATGCAATCTTTTCATTTGAAATGTTCACATTGAAATGTTTGTGGGCTGAAATGGAATCCTGCTTACTCCGAAAATAGAGACGCATGATCAGGAGAAATGATAACCCTTTGTAGTCTGTGCGGTGTTGCTTCAGTATGAGTGTTTATCAAACTCTCAAGTACCAATTCTGGGTAGTGAACCATAAAGCTTCCAGTCCTCAGGGACTCCCATCTCACTGTGATGGATTTTAGTGTCCCACAGTCTCACTGCATTTCTCCCAACATTTAACATCACTGACCGACGGTGTTGGTTTAACCCAGCAGTCACATGATAGCTTTATGGCAGCCTTGTTATTGTATACTGTGCCGTGGTGCGAGAATTAGGGGGGATTTGTGCTGCTTCAGTGATTCTTGTAATGTATGACCAGTTTATGATGCTATTGAAGAGTCACTGGTAACGTGAAATTCCCAATAACAATGCAGCCTCAGTTTGCTGCTTTTAGTGAGCCAAAGGAGGATAGTAACATGCTGTTTGGCATATTCTATTTTGCTTAAAATGTGTAGTTTATTTGTTTATCACGGGTAATATAATCAAAATATAAGTAACAATATGACTGATAGCATTTGCATTTCATTGTGCCAGTACCCATATTGGGTCAGATACTGCAAGTACTCGTTCTCCAAAAAAGATCCCCGGTGGGTACTATGTGACATCATCCATCACCATTGTTGCCCGAATTTACCCGAGAGCATGAGTGATGTATATATTCTTCAATATTAACGAGAACGAGAAACCTAAGGCAGACTGCAAACTATGATCTGCCAAATTCGCTAACCCGATGTTGCTCATTAGTTGAACTGCCGAGCAGCTAACTCCGAGCCATGCTACATGCTACATGCTAAATAGCTTCAGGGCTCACACAGGCCAGCAATGCTGCATGATGAAAGTATTTCAGATACAGTCATTAACAGCAAGCTGGAGTGTGCGTGGCACACAGGAAGCTCGACCCCTTGGTCATTAGTCTACACGACGCAGAGGGCAGTTAGACTCTAGGCACTGGCCTCTGCATCCTGTAAGCTGTTGGAGGTCCGTGTAGCATCTATGCATAGGTAAATTAATTAAGCTTTATATATATATATATATATATACATATATATATACACCCACCCACCCACCGTATAGTTCCCAACAGAAGCGCAGAGCACAGGTGCAAAACTCGGGGGTGCGCTTATAGTGGGAACATGCATAGTTTTAGGCAGCGAGACGTCCAGCCTTCATTTGGATGGACTATTTTTAAAACTGACATCCGGAAAAATAGTGCACAGTAGAACCTCGGACGAGGGGACCCGATACTGAGTGGACAAATCATCGTGAACGTAACTGTTAACACACCTTAATGAGCGGACAGCCTGCTCCCAGCATAGTGCTTTACTGTGATTCCTCTTAAGTTTCACTTTCACTTTTCACCAGAGGAGTCAAACATAAGGCCTGTGGGCCAAAACCAGCTGCAAAAGGCTCAAATCAAGCCACACAAACCACCAAGCAAGGTGGTTACATAGGTTTTAAAAGAGTTTTTTTTTTTTTTTTACATTTTCACTGTATTTTGCACCAGAATTTTTCATTAAAATTGACTTTATTTTGAGATTGTAATCATTTTCAGTACGGACTGTTTGATCTTGCATAATTATCATCACATACACTGTGCGCCACAACAAAGCAAAACATTCAAGTGTAAATTCAAAGTTTTATTATAGCAATGTTTTACCGGTTCAGCCCATTCAATATGAAACTGGACTGTATGTGGCCTCTGAAGTCAAATGGTATTTAGTGTATGTATATATACTCGTGCAAACTTCTGATCCAATCACCACGCGCTGCAGCTGTAGCACACACTCGCAAATGCAGCACTGTTCCGCGGTATGAGTAACAGATGAACACTGTGATCAAGAGAAACTTGATACCAGATGGAGGAAAGAGTAGGAAGGAGAAAATGGCCTGTCAGTAGAGAGGAAGGCATCAGTTACTGGTTTAAAGAGTAATGAAAGTGCACCTGTGTGTGTGTGTGTGTGTGTGTGTGTGTGTGTGTGTGTGTGTGTGTGTGTGTGTGTGTGTGTGTGTGTGTGTGTGTGTGTGTGTGTGTGTGTGTGTGTGTGTGTGTGTGTGTGTGTGTGTGTGTGTGTGTGTGTGTGTGTGTGTGTGTGTGTGTGTGTGTGTGTGTGTGTAAAAGTGAGAGAAAATAGATCTGCTTTTCATCCCTTCTTCATTCAATATCCATGTCCCATCTTTCCAGATAGATGGTGCCAAGCTTCTTAATGATGCCCATTTTTCCCTCAGTGGCTCTGGCAGCAGCTGTCATGCTTGAAAATACAGCATGCATGCATGCACCTTCCCTTTCATGCTTAAAATCAATTCAGATACACCGAGCATTGATGGCAAACCTGTCATCAGTGCAAATTCTGACTGAATATCCATTATCATGAAAAATAACACTCACCTTTTTCTGCTTTTAACGCGTGTTGTCAAGACATAGGGACTGTACATTCTATTAGCCTTCCAAGGTGTGCTATGTCATTCAGGAAGAAGAAAAGGCAGGACACAATTTCTTCGCACTCAAGGTCCACTTTAATTCAGTCAGCAGGTTTTCTCATAACCAGGATGAGAGTGACCATATTAAAACAGATGGGATTACAGCCATGGTATTAGTGTCTGGATTGGTAATTTGATACCTAAATAAGCCTTCTGGAAAACAAATTAGTGCCACCTACACATTTTGTTAGTTCCACTCAAAACTGTAAAACGCACACTGTAATCAAGTGATGTATTACACTTCCACTCCTTTGAAGAAGGATTAATATCCATTAAACACAAACTGCAGTTTTGTTCATCACTGCATTCATGCTGCTTTCCAGTCTCCCACTGTGAGTTCAGCAGGACAACAGAACAGAGGAGGAATTCACTTTGATATTTAAAGACCGCAATGACTCCAAGAACAGAGAACAATGTGGCAGTAGAAGAGAGGACACTGGTTGGTGTGTACAGTAAGTACTGCATGTGCCCACCGTTGATCCTGGACTGACATTAGCGGGGACTTCATTTGCCCTGCATGTTGAGTCCTCATCTGAACTGGAAGTACAAAGAGTAGAGACTTCTGAAGGTTTTTGCTTTTCATTCAATCCAACACTTTGACTTCTGTTGTTACCTTATGCTCACATACACTGAAGTGCTCTGCATAGCTCACTGCAGAACTTTGGATAACAAACTGTCATTAGATATGTCCTCGTTACATTTATTTGAAATCTGATTCTCTTGATTTACATTTTAACTGAAATGACTGTAATTTTCATCTTAGGTCAGCGATAACAGAACGCTGATCGAGACTTGGCCATGTCATTGAAATGAACTCGCTGACAATCATCCACTGTTGTAGGTTTTCTGATCAATATGTGAGCTCTGAAGAGATGAGTGACTACTGAGCTTTATTTCTAATCTTAATGTAGGACTGGCAGTGCTTCAGGTGGTTCTCATTTTCTTTGTGACTGGTCTGTAACCTTGCCGTCATCTGTTGGCAAAGTCTCAGTGAAAGATCTGTGTTAAAATTAAGTTCTGCAATCGTGCTTCTGGAGATGCTTTGCTGAGCTGTCTTGAGGACACCCAACCCTGGACTATCAGAATTTGGACCGATATGCGTCCATTATGTTGATCTTATGAGTTTATTTGGCTTTACTTTGGCTTTTCTTCAAAATTCAAGAAGTATTCATCACTGAGGCTTTCACAGTTCAATGGTGTCACATATGAAAGATAGGTTATCAATACTCTACCAGAGTGGCTTCAGTGCACAACTCTAGAGACTGAATACAGTGTAAATACAGAAATCCAAACACAACCTGTACAGCCTATTATAAACTATGTCATGCTATATATAATCTCAACTACACTCTGAGCTTAGCTTGTCATTAGACCTACAGGCATGAACACCAATTGTGGCTCTGAAATTTTTTTTTTGGTGAACATAGTTTTTATTAACGTAGTAAGAAATAGAAGTATAACTCTGGTATACAATATACAGTATATGACATATCAAACTGCATTTTTCAGTTATTACACACATCTCAAACTACATTAACATAACAAACATTTTTTCTCTTTTTATTTAGTCCTATACATTTAATAAATTGCAGGTACGTGGTTTGAAATCACCAATAAAAAAAATGTATTGCAGCAATCCCACCGGTTTAGCTGTCGTCATTATTATTGTTATTTAAAATCAGAATTTCATCTGCTATACTGCTTTTTTTCCATTAGGAGATGTTTGGGTCTGGTGCCGACACCATTGACAGATAACCTGTCCACAGAGAAAACGTAGAGAGATAAACATGCATGTTTCGAGACAAAGGGAGGAAACCTGATTACTTGGAGACCAATACTGATGGGTAGAAGATTCAATTCAATTCCCATTGAAGAAGTTAATAATTTCCTCTGCTGGTTGCTTCCCAGCAATTACACGAGAGGCCTCACATTTATAACAGCAAAAAGTTTAGTGTAACGTTTTAATTAGAGAATGCAGCAAGCTGTATCTTCTATTGTCACTGTTGTCTGATATACTGTAGGTGCTCCTGACTTTGACTCAGAGTTAAATTGAGACCCAAATCAGCAGAAACATTAGAGTCAACTTAACATTAATGATCTTTTATCTGTGTATGAAATGAAGCAAACACAAACAAAGCCATCATTCATTCCATTATGCATACTATTTATCACAGCTTGATGGAGCGTTCTTATTTGTCTCCACCACACAGCGCTCTATGGGAGTCTTCAAACTCACTCAATAACAGCAGTGTTTGCTTTACGCAAGCACGGCTCATCTTTCACTCAGGCTCGACATGATGGGTGGAATGGACCCGTAGTTGACTGAACTTTCTGCAAGAACATAGCACATTATCATGATTGTGTGGGAAGATTCAATTTAAAACCTGATTTACACGAGAAGTAAGAAAAATGAACATAACAAAATAAAATAAATGATAGAAACATGTGATCACAGTTAAAAAGGAATTCCCAGCACATTGTATTGCTCAGTGCCGGATAGTGTGTGAACTGTAACCTCAGACCTTTTTTCTTTGTGTTTCTCATTTTTTCGGGGCATTTCTGTCTTTTTTTTTTTTTTTTTACTCACCCTTTTCCTTGCTTATGTTTCTCATGTAACCTTGAGTGTATTGCAAAGATCCAAAGGCAGCATTTGTATTCAACGTGTGTGTACTGCAGTCATGTCTGGCTCTGCACATTTCCATCGGGAATGTGCCAGCTGATACAAATCATGGGATCAACCTGTGTTGTGGCGCATGTGTGTGTCTTAAACACACTCATGCACCTGCTTGTAATGGTCTTGGTGTATTAAGCACAAAGCCTCCTATCTATTTTATTCCCCTTTGATTTATATATTTTTTTTCATTATTACTTCACAGCAACACAAGTCAGTTTTAGAGGTGTAGGGCAAGCAATACATGCTCGAGGCTAACTATTTTTCAGGTAGTCAATGTATTACACATGTTACTTCATTGGATGACACAGGAATAATTTATATTTTGAAAGCCTCGAACCTCACCTTCTCCTCTGTTGGCTGAGGCCTCTAAATGCCATTTGAGAGGTTCACCGGACTATGTTATGCTGATCCACACTGTCCATCAGAAACCCATTTTTCCTGGAAGGCCCTCTTGCAGTATTGTTATTCTGTGTTTGTCATACGTTAATGTACAGACGACAGGATGCCTTGTCACTGCAAACTTCCTACAAGCATACAATAACTTATTACAATGAACTGTAAACAAGGAGATCAAAGCCTGAAGCCCATAGTGATTACCAATATCACACCATGTCCCTCCGAAGATCCATTAATTTGACCAAAAAGAAACTGCTTTTCGTATTTCTTTATTTTTTGCATTTTCTTTAAAATTGTAGTATAACTATTGAAGAAGTGAGTGCACACTAATGGATCTGTACAACAGACAGATAACAAGGAAGACTAATGCCATCCTTTCCGACAGCCCCCGTCCCTTTCATGCTGAGTTCCTGGAAAAGCCATTTCCCTTCTGAATTCAGGATAGGGTAGGAGGAGTTGTAACTCAAATAGCGAGGTTTGATTAATCAGTGCTCGTGTTCCACCTCGATGTCTTGGAAAGAAGTGCCTGAAAGGACTATAGTTTTGAGAGTCACTGCCAAAGTCTCGCAGAGTGCCTCGCATCCGGGACCTTGTTAACACAGACAATGCCCCAGGTCTGTCATATTTCAAACTAATGAGCGAGATGAGAATGATACAAGTTTACAGACTTTTGTTTTTCCTCACACAGAAAAATCGCATCAGAAAGAATGTATATGGTACATATTGCAATAGCTGGTTATTTATTTATATATACAGCTCACAACTCTAATAACGTGTACAGGACGTTCACAATTAATAGTGTGAAATGCAACTTTGCGTCAAGTAGTGATTGTAAAACTAACCAGAGTGAGTTTGGGGACATCGTGTAATAGACAGTGTGTTAGTGGGTGGATGGAAACTGGCTCCTTGCCGCATTTAATTCCTCAGTGTGCTGATGTGTTTGAAAAGATAAAATAGAATCTGCCAAATCCAAAGCCCTGGCTCCTTCTCCAGCCTTCAGCCAAACGCTTCCATATTTCCATTACCGACACAATGACTGCCTTTCTAACCCCGGGGCGGCCACACATGATGGAGACAAAAGTGAAACCCAGTTGGGAGGGAAAAAAAACCGTCTGGTTATTCTCTTGCAAATTGTCATTTCCATTTTTACCTCATAGTAAATGCTCCCTCTAGGTCACCAGCCACCGTCACAATTACTCCTTAATGCAATTTAATAAGGTGCAAAGTTTGGAATGAGATTAAAGGCTCACTGATTGCTCTCTAATTAGCCACTGATGAGAAGTTGATGTTATTGTCTAGAGTAACTCTTTTTTTTTGGGCTCTGTATTTGATGAGTTTTTTTTTTATTTTTATATATATATATTTGAATTGTAAATCACATTTCTCTGTTTCTTTTTTAATAAGCCCCGTCTCCAAATGTTTATTTAATACAACCACAATCCCATACAAGTTAAAAAAAAAATACATTGTTCTGGTCATGATTAATGATGTCCAAATTTCAAAACAACACCACATGGAATGTTTATCCATCGCAAAGTTTATCCAACAACCTGGAAAGACAAGATGAACATCTCATAACTAATTAAGTAAAGCTGGAAAAAAATAGAAAGAAAATCTGCTTTATTCGGGGATGCCACATTTTTGATACTGCACTCTATTTATATGTATCTGCTAAGTCAAGCTTAGGTGCATTTCTTCCATCTTTTATTTGGAGTGTCCGCTCTGTGGCTGTCAGGTTTCTCATCTGTTGGTAAATTGACTGATTTCAAGCCACTTGCAGCCATCTGTCACTGCAGCATCCTAATAAGATCTAAATCCCTACACCTTCATTTAAAAATCACACTGCTGTCAGGAAAGACAGGAAATGTTGCTACTGGCCAATCCATCTGTCTCACCAATATGTACGACGTGTACAGTACATCTGCCTGCTTGCGTGCTGGTGTCTCACGATTTATCTCTTTGTTTCGTGGGAGCTGATCAATTGTATGATGGACAGCAGCTCCTGATTCTGCCATGGCATTTGGTCTGTAGATGTAACAAAGGCATGTTGGCTCTCGGGAAACTGTATGAGAAACAGAACGGGATTATAGTCTTTAGATGGGTGTGAGTAGCTACTGTACCTTGTTTGATGATGCTGCTTCAGTGTACAGTAGCTACTAGCACCCATCTAAAGACTATAATCCCGTTCTGTTTCTCATACAGTTTCCAGAGGCAGAACGGGATTATAGTTTTTAGATGGGTGTGAGTAGCTACTGTACCTTGTTTGATGATGCTGCTTCAGTGTACAGAGTTGTACATTTTATATTTTTGAGTTCATGTGTGTTTTGACTCTGTCTCCCTGTAAGACGCAGCTTTTTGAAAACGCTATGAGTCCACCTCCGTGTAAATGGAGGAGGAAATGCTGCTACTGCGCATGTGCGCCAAGGCAGTAATAAATAGTTCTTCTACATGCGTGAGGAGATTGACACAAACAATAATGGCAGCCTCCAAAGTCTGTGTACTCGCCATTGTTAATTTTTTATAGCCTATTGTTCTCGGCACACACGAATGTGTGGTTTCATTGCATAAACAGCCAACATTGCCAAGTCATGGCTTGGCATGTAATTATGTTGTTTTCAGTGTTTCTGCCATTTCCGTGTAAACACACGTAATTTATTTTTAAATGTTGTAAAAGTGAAGGCTGTCTGAAATAAAAACACCAAAACGGAAATGTTGTTATCTAAAATGCAATGTCCCTCATTGATAATTAAAGGCAGGCTTGTGTGTGTGAGCCACAGTGGCAGTAATACCTTCAGGTAATGGCATGAGAAAACTCCACTGCATTATTATTATTGTTATTATTGGGGGTTTTTTTGTATACATAATTTGTTAAGGATGTAAATTAGGTGACATGTGATCTTACAAATTAAAGATAATGGTAAAGAACAATGATTCAATTTCCTTTGTAAGCATATGCAAACAAACAAAGTGCTGTATATGAGGGGTAGGATTTAAAACTTAAGACATGAGAAGTTTATTGACCTAAACAGGGAGTGAAATTTGTTCGGTTTCATAATGATGTGCGTTTGAATTAAAAAAAAGTTGTCGTCATATGACTACCGAATATCATCTGAAAACAGGCTGACAAGCCATGAAAAGGGGAATGCTGACTCACTTTGATGCTTTAATTTCTACTCTCGACTATGTAGATTTTGTCAATTAAAAAAAAACAAACAAAAGAATAGTTGGTGACTTTATTATTTGAACTAATCAAAAAAAAAAAAAAAAAAGATTAGTGATACTTATACATGCAGTCCGAGACACATTTAATTTCACAAGCAGAACGGGTCCGTCAAAGAAGCTGCTGCAGCTTGGAATGAGATTGAATTTTGAAACATGTTCCATTTCAATTAAATGGTACAAATTGAACCTTCCCCGGTGATAGGATGGATCTTAAATGCTGCACCAACCAGGTGAAAGGAACTCAGGAACACAGTCAGAAATACGGTGCAATTGGAGGTTGAAAAGACCTGGCTGAGCGGAGTCAAGATGATACACACTTTTAATAATTTCCCTGGAATGCATGGAAAATCACTCTTGTTGCAGCCCGGTGAAAAGACGAAGGTGTACTCAGCTGGCTGGCAGGCAAGCGATTAATAATTAGTTGATACTGAGACTCACACATGTCCCTTCTTTCCACTAAACGCACATGTCCTGGGGCTTCTTTACACAAAGCAGACATGCTCAGTGGCACCAGGGCTTGGTGGCAGAAATGCTATAAAATGCTCTCACGTGCAGAGGTGAAATTATTCCTGTGATTTAGTGAAGTGGGATGAGGCCTTCATTAACAGTAGAGAGTCAAGATTCTTAATGCACTCGCAGTGTGTTCTAATAGAAAAATAAATTAGAGCGAGAGGAAGCGCTTATGTCCTGGGAGCTGGAATAAGTTTGGTTTGGTTACTCATCCTACTGCACGAGTCTGGAACATTACATAATGTTGAAAGAAAGGCGGGGAATCACACACTTTTAATCTGTTTTGAATATAGCATTGAAACCAGCATTTATTTATTTTTTTCAGAGACTCAGTGAATCAATTAATTTGCCCTTTGTCAATCTGCACCACAATAAATGTTGTTGATAAGTTTTACTACAGCCACAACATGTCATGAAAATGAAAGAGGAAGGGTATAATTGGGTTATAGATGAGCCCTCAAATACCACCAATCGACTTGTTACTAGTATCCACTATATCACCAACTCAACTGTATTTTGGGATATTTTCTTAAAATGAATTCATTTAATCTGCTACCTCAGCATAATATCACTGACTTTAATTATGGGCCATGGAATTAGTACAGTATAGTTTAATATATATACAACAATGGTATTGGTGTATGCGTCTAAGAAAGAATGTTGGCTCTCAGCGTTATTGTTTTTCTTTAACCTTTCTGTAGATCTCCTTCAGCTTTTGTTAACTTAATCCATCCTCTTTACACAATTTAGAATATAGAAGAAATAAGGTCAACACTAATTGACCTAACACAGTGTTTGAATGGTGAAAGAAGCCTAAAGCACAATGTCCTTTGGCAGTCCAAAGACCCTATGATGGCACCTGAAAGATGGTTTTCTGACACTGGGTCACACTCTTGGCTTTAAAATGCCTGTTTATTTTCAGATTTGATAATTTTTACTGTAACGCAGTCGATCCAGAGGCAGCAAGGCAGTCCCGCTGATAAAAGCGCCATCATGTATAGCAGGTCAGGCAATCTTTCCTTTGTGAGTGTAATTTTGCCGACCTACAAACAGAATGATGCATTGCATTTTCAAAGAGTTCTGCTTTAGGTTCATGTGTCCATAAAACAGCACGCAAGACTGTGTTTCATCTTTTCCAAGATTTTTTTCAAACACATTTTTGTCCTTTTACCCAGCTTAGTTTTGTGTGCACCTCTTCGTAGTGGTTGAATTCCTTGCTCCAGATTGTTCTTGCTGAGCCCAAAGCTCCTCACATTTCCCTGTCAACTGTTCCTGTTCCATTTGGCACCGATCCTGACAGCCTCCTTTCACTTTGTTCACTCTTTGCATCTGAGAAGAATCGAACGTTACGAACGTTAATTGTTTTCATAAAATACACCGCCGAAACAGGAATTTCTAGATCCTTGGCAATTACTTACAAATCTTTGGAGTCAGGATATTCCTCTGAAAGGTATTTTCTGCCCAGATTCATTCGTCAACAGAAATACTGACTTTGGATTTTGTACATTTGTTTATTTGTTTGTTTTTTGTGGATGCCCATGGCAACTCTGCTAAATTTATTCTGTAAAAATTATTGTCAGCAATCAATGTTGAATCAGTATATTTGCTGAAGAAAACTGAGAAAAGGGGGAAGGCAGCGATCTGTTGAATTGATGGTTTCCCATTCCCACTCTTCCTATTCTACATATTTACGTGGTTGTCGATGTGCCCACTGATTTGTCTGCCAAGTGCAAAAGTTAACGAAATAGTGATCTTGTAAAATTGTATTCTGTTGAACTTATATGGTTTGCTTTCTGTTATCTTTGCTTCTGAGATTTGATTGGGAACGTATTTATCAGCACCACACAATGCTTGAAACGAGTGCAGAATTTATATGCTGAGAAAAAAGAAATAGACTGGAGGGAAAATCAATCAACAAAAACTTGAGATGCATGAAGGATGACGTTTGTGCAGCGTTTACTGTATTTATGAGGATGTATCGTGTGTATTCAGTGAGCAACAGATGGGTAATATCAGGCATCTTAAAGAAACTCAGCAGGCTTGGAGGACGTCTGGGGAAAGAAAGGAAGCTGGTGAACTCCAAAAGGAATCAGAAACTGGTGAGATGCAGATAATGGTGGACTTGGCTGAGGACATAAGACATTCTTGATTTTGTCTAACATGAAACCTTGATTGGAGACAACTAAGGTTGACAAATCCTACACATTTTTGTTATGTTTGAACATGCTGGCGCAAACGTTTGATTGCTTTAATGACGCCAGAGGCCAATTGAATGAATCATTCAGTGCTCTGCCTTTCTTTTTTTCTTACTGCATCCCTCACATTCAGCTGGATAATTACAACGAGCTGGAAGGTGGAAGCAGAGAAAACCTCGACCGGCCTTCCTCATAGCTCTCTATAAATATTTATGAATGCATTTGAATAATGTGATTTAGTAACAACAAAATATCATTTGGAGAAAGGTGCAGGGAGGGGGGAGGAATGTCAACAAGCAGTGGAGGAAGAATCATCCACAGTTGAAAGTGGATCATCTGGCACTGATGAGAAAAATGGAGGATACAAAATAAGTAATTCATTCTGTGATTTTCATTTTTGAGTAAGTCAAGATCCTTCCGCAAAGTGAAAACAAACTTTTTCATTAAATAATTTTTTTAAGATGCATTTTTTTGGGGGGGGGGGGGGTGAAAATAGTGATCCAATCTCAATCCCATGGACATGTTTATTGATGGTCAAAATCATTGCTCATTGTAGTTCCTGCAAAAGTTAAAACTTTAGGCAGCATTGGACACCCAAGCAATTACAGCTAATACAAGTTTTCGTGAGACACTGTTGAACAAGCTGTGTGACCTTGTGAATGTGAATGAGTTACAAAACTTCATTTAACACTGATCACTATGTTTGATTATGAAACTGTTCTCTTATGCATAGAACTATATGTAGTTCATAATGTGCTTGATGTGAGGAAAAGTTCAGAAACAACAGAATCACACCAAGTTTCAACCCTCAAAGTATTCTTGACCTAACAATGGATAGAAGCGTTAATAAAAACAACAAAAAAAAAAAAAAAACCTTCCTCTCTCAAAAAGAACACTTCTGCAAAAGTGCCCACCGGGTAAGGCCTTTCTAGTGCTCTGGCTTTCGTCTACATCCTGAACTTTAAGTTAACTATTTATGTTTGTGGGTTGGTGTTTCTCCCTCTTTGTTATCCCTGTATCAAGCTGGCAAGTTGTTCAGAGTGTATCCTGACTTTTAGTGCCCGTTTACAAGAAAAGGTTTTCAAGAGAGAAAACTGGAAACTTTTGTTACATTTTGGGCGTCAGTTTACACAACAACGGTGCTCGGAGCCACTGGATTACGGCAGCACATCATCATGAGTATGGTAAAATTAACCTGCTTTGCGAAGTTCTAAACTCAGCTTATGTTCCTTATTAGTGGGTGACGAGTCAAATGCTCGTTTAATTCTGTTTCACAATGATAGGAAGGGCCAACAACGAAGGATCAAATGCAACTCCCATGGTGAACTTTTTGAAAATTTTCTGTCTCTGTGGAAATGCGAGAAAAGTCAGCTTTTCTGAAACACTGCTACTGGGGTATTATTTGTTATAGTGGCTATTTTTTATTTCCATTTGTGATCTGCAACAGTGGCTGGAAACTTGAATTTCCTTCAGTATCAATTATTGCAACGTACGTATTCTCACCTGCTTATCTGTGCCTGCAATCCTTTCAAGTTAAGTGCAGTAATCCTTACAGCAAACAACACATCAAGCTGGCAGTCTCTGGACATATGTCTTGAACCCCCGATTACAGAAACCACTAACATATGTTTAGTTTTTGTTGTACAACTGAAGAAAAAGTGCTACCAAAACCCAACAGCTGCACATGTATCCTATACCAATGCATATATGTACCCTACATGAGTAAATTAGGAACATAAATAAATAGATGAATAAATAAAGCATCTTGGCAGCCGAATGCAGTACATAACACCCAAAGGGAATGAATGAGTACAGTATTTGTATTTACACAACACACCGGCACACTCGCACTCTAATTCATGGCAGCTTGTTTCTATAACATCTGCGACTCCATCAGCAACACGAGACTCCGCATGTCAACAGTTGGCACTCCACTGAGACGCCAGATGGATACACTTTGAGTTTCTGCAGTGGCGTTCAGAAATCATCTGACACTTTAGGTAACTGTGCATGTTTGCTGTGGTTTTTGTGGGTCTTGCATGTTTGTGCCAATGTATGCATTTCCCAAACAAATGATCTTGGCGCCGGGCTGTGCTGAATTGAAGAGCATTGCTTTGTCGGCTAGACTAATCTCTAATTACCGATGAGGGGGAGGAAGGATGAGGTGATTGATGGATAGTTGAAGGAGAATAGTGGGATTTTGTCCAGACCGTTGATTTCAGTGTTTAGCTGTTGGCGACAACAGCAGCAAATTTCATAAGTATGCCTCTGGTATGATGGTTCATTAATTTTAGAATTGTGCTCGGGATTTCGAATCTGTTACAATTCAAGGACTGTCAGAGTTGTGCATGAGAAATAGATGACTGTATGTTCTTTCCAATTCACCAGCAGAACATTAAAGTGTACATACAGAGGGTCTGTCTGCCGAACCAAGCATGATGTATTAGTTTTAACTGGACTTGCTCAATATCAAGAAGGTACGATGTTTCCGAAAGAAAATAAAAGCTGCCTTACATCACAGAAATGGTATGTAAGCTCTGCATAAGGTAGCATTTATCTTTTTCGACAGATTTTTGACAGAAAATCTAAACCCTAAAAATGTAATATGTGACTATTCATGCTCTTCTGGGATATATATATATATATATATAAGCAGAACAGTGTCATAGATGGTGGTTTCTCAGACTCTTTTGAAGAGTAAATTCAGCAGACGTTCATGCCCTCAGTTCAAGGGCCCTCACACTGCTGTGGCACTTTTGGTTTTCAGTCTTTCTCTCTCTTCAGGAGGGTCGGCTATCAGCCAATATATCATCAGAGCAAACGGAGAAAGCTGATAATAGACTTGGTTGGGAGAAAATGACTGAGTAGAGAGGAGGAGCGATAACTGAAGAGAAAATGGTCGCGTCGGGCTGTCTATCAGTCAGAATGGCAGGACAAGCTTGTGATTGTCTGAAAAGTGTGAATGGGTGGTGTGTCACACAATAGATGTCTCTATTAGCGGCCTTCATCCACTGTTGCTATCCTGTAATCCTGGATATATATACTGTTGAGTGACTTAATGACATCTGCATTTCTCTCAATAGCTCCAGCAAATGGTGCATAAAAATATCAATAAAACTACTGTTGGAAGGATTATACTATATACTATAATATAAGCGTATTCCCAATTGGAAAGTCCCCTGAAGTGTTTTTGGAAAAGATTGAACAAGTTTAAATCCTGTTTTAGATTTGTCCTCTTTAGCTATTTTCAACCAGTGACCAGCAGTGACCACTAATCAGAGACAAGAACATTGCTAAAACAGGTGATTCAGGGTAATCGGATCGATCTGATTGTAATAGACTTAAAACAGCAGACTTCTGAAATTGCAATATGTGCAATGGTTCTATTAGTGTCACTTGCCTTATATTTGATTGTGGGCAGACTGCAGAGTCAGTGATGAACAGTTAAAATGAATGTTTGATACAGTGATATTTTTGGTTTAATGCTTGAGAAACAGCAGCATGAAGTATGGTTGATAACCTTTTTTTTTTTTTTTTTGTTTTTTTTTTCCCCCCCATCTTTCCTTAGATTAAGTTTTCAGTGACAAAAGTAGCTTTCTGCACTATACAGGTTTCATTCCGGAATGGCTGATTACGTTATTCACTTGTTTCCTCAATCCAGAATACTGAGTCAAGCAAATGCAAAATCCAGAAAGCTTATAAACCATGCAACCGAATACACAGGTTTACATATTGAAATAACAAATGTGACGAGAAGGGAGGGACATTATATCCAAAGTGTAAACGGCAGAAATAGTACAAAATAACCAACATATATGTTTCATTTCAAAAGAATGATTTCTTGAAGTTTAAGCTCTGGACAAAAACATCCTATTGTGTGATTGCTGTGTCTATAGCAATATACTTACTGAATGTTTCTGTTCACTTACATCCTCTTGAACATAATCTCCTCTCCTGTCATTTAGTATTTTTCACTGCAAATTTATCCACCTCCAAGTTTACCTGCATAGTTGTTTTTTTTCTTTTCTTTTCATGCCCCCGCCAACCATCATCACAACTCTAGCCCACTGAGAAAGATGCATAAAACAGTATTAAAGCACTCCCGACATGTATGCATTCCAAGCGCCTGTCTCTCCATTACAAAAGTGTAGGTGTTTATTCTTTTTTTTTTTTCTATAAATCATCTGGCGCTGTTATTTTCACATTATTTTCAAGCGATATATTTCCCACTATGGTGCTCAAAACTCTGTAGCAGGAAACGCACCTCTCGTCAGTGCAAAAGCTGTTTGGCTGATCCATTGTTTACTGCAGTCTCACTAGAGAAAATAGGTTTTAATCAAGTGAGGCAGGATTATATTTTCCCTTTAGAAGTACCTATGGATCATAAAGTGACTCAAGCCTGGGCCAATGTTTTTTTGGTTTTGTTTTCTCCACACTCTCTGTTAGAAAATCTAATTAAAGCCCAGTATATTCTTCTTGAAAACATTGTCCTCATGAAAATGAGCTAATGTGATTGAAATGCTATTGGGCTGAGCTCGGCTTTCGCTCAGTGATGGTGTCATCAAGAAACTCAATCGCTACTGGATGATCATAAACGCAAATGATTATTTGTAAGGAAATCTGATAATATTTTATCTATTAAACAAAGTGTTTACTTCAGCTTTATGTCACTGAGCTACATTGTTTGTTGAAATGCTTTTCAGTGTTTGCTTCCTAATGGGATTCTACTCTTGGTTCAGTGCAAACAGTAATTGTATGCAGGATATGAAACCACCATACAACTCGGAGTCATGTATATTTGCTATAACAGAGTTTCACCTGAGAGAGGATATAACTTTGTTCTTGCCTCATTGCTCTCTGGCTATGTACTCTCCCTCTCAGACTTGACTGTTGTAAGCTCTGGTTGCTTGTAATCCCTATTTACAAAGTCACTGTCGTGTTTTGAGCTTTGCTGTGTTCAAGTTCATTGAGCTGTTGACTCACTTGTTCACTCTACAGTGTAATGCAATGCAACCACATCATGGAGCTTCACTACGGATCAACACACTGGCTGTAATATGTGACAAAACCAGAGGAGGAGTCTTTTGGAGAAATCACTATAAATACAAAGGATAGAAAGACATTTGTAAATGTAACAAATACCAAATAAAGGTACACAATGTGATAAACAACCATCAGGGTGGCTTACCAAGCTGACTTCCATTTCCAAAATGAAAGCCTTGTTGGGATCCATAGGCGCTGGGATGATTAACGGACTTCTTGAAGGAAACACAAATCAACTCAAGTTTGCTGCTTTATGTGAGTCTACATGTATTCTTATAGAAAATAGTGTATTTTCTAAATTACGGAGTGAAAATCCACCCAAAATGCTTTCAAAAACTCAGATCCTGCGTATCTTTATATTTACAGTACATGTGGGAGACACATGATTTGTCTCCTTCAAAGCAACTGACAGTCTTTCATTCATTTATCAAAGAAAAAGATAAGCTGATGACACAACTGTGAGTTGAAGGTTATAACATTGCTGTACTTTCACAAACATTACCCATTTAAAAAAAATAAAAAATTTAAGTGTAAATTCATAATTCCTCCACGTTTCACCAAAATACTGGAGGAAATGATTGGTCGACACATAAACACAGATGCTTTTCATCAACCCGTCTTGTATCAAAAAAACAAACATCTGTAGACACATCTGTATCACTGCTGTAAGATCTGTCTGGATCGAAAACTCTGCATCAACATCAATGATGTTAGTTTTGTAACAGCAAGTTGTAAACTTTCGTCAAACACAGAGAGCACTCCGGGTAATATATTCCACTCACACATCAACCATATACCTGAAGTGGCTGTTTTGCATGTGTTTACATTATTTTCTGCTGTCATATTTGCTGTGACTGTCGGGAGTGTTTGCAGGTTGATAATAACCCTCAAACAAATTTAGTTACCCAGACTCACAGAGGTGTCACAGCAAATCAGATATCTTAATGGAAAATTAAAGTGAATATCGCAGATAAGGACAGCGGCGCTTTTCAATTTGCATGTCATTTACCAAATCCAACTATTTTCTGTCTTTTATGGGCAAAATAAATGTATTTCCTGATATTTGCCCATGTCAGAGATTATTCAGACATTTGAACATATATTTCAAATTGAAGATGGTTTCTTCAAAGTGAATATACACTTATTATTTCTAATAATTGAACAGCCATTAGTCTTTTTTTGCCCAAGACAAGTTGGAAGTTCATGAAGGGGCTAACACGATGAGATGGAGAGAAAACCACACTGACAGGCATCTTATAGTCAACGATTCAGCGAACAAACATTTCTTTGTATTGGTAGAAAAAAAGAGAGTTCAGGGGGAGGATGCAAAATCTACACAAAAAGCCCTGTAGCTAACCAATGCACGGTGTTCCAGTTATCCTAGTGAGCCTCAGTAACATCAGAGTCAGAACAGTAGGACCCTCAGAAGACTTTCACAATTGACCGTCCACTCGAACGAAGTGACCAAGCAAGTGTGTCCTTGGTCTGTGTAATGTTCAGGGACCTCGGGGTCACTTTAACAGAGCTTGAAAACATTTCTGCAAAAAGCCATGAATCTCTTAAAGGAGTCATATTATACAGCTTTTCAACACTTTCACATGGGTCTTGTTGGTCCAAAAACATTGTATTCAAAGTTTATTGCCCCAAATCCAGCTTTTTCCTTGATTTTCAGCCATTTGGATGTTGGATCATATGAGCTGCATTCAGAATCTGCTGTGTCTGTGTGAGCTGGACTGTCTCCGCCCACAGATGGAAGAGGAAGCACTTCCTCTGGTGGTGCCATGTGCCAGAGCAGAGCTGCCTAATTGTGGGAGGGTACCTTGATTGGAATTGGCTAAACCTCCAATGACATTTTAAAAGGATTTGTTTCTGATTAGCTCATTGGAGCGATAACATTTTAAACAAGCCAGGGAGAGAGATGAGACACTTTCTTCACTTCTGGGACGTCATTCCCAGGTATGGGGACACATATTACATTTTAAAGTGAATTTTGCATAATATGACCCCTTTCAAAGGATAACCTCAGGAGTAGTATATCACTTTTATCTTGGAATTTGTAGAGGACGATGTTAATGAGTCAAAAGTACATCGCTGACCAACTGAAATACTCTATCAGTATCTTAAGATGAACATTAAACCTTTTAACTCTTCATCTTCCGAATATACAGCAAAACAAAATGAGGGGGATACAAGTAAAACTTGAACAAACTATGGTTTGCACATAACAAAACACTTTAATTTTCCATGAAATATCTATGTATGAAAGAGCAACCAGGATAATTGTTCAGGACAGGTCTGTGATTGTCCTTGAGTGACCTAGCCAATGCTGAGACATCTGTGGAGAGATCTGTTCACAGATGCTTGTCATCCAATCTGATAAATCATGACAGGAACAGCCAAGAAAACTAGCCAAATTCCAAATCTACATGGTCTGTGGAGACTTTCCCATTAAGAGTCAGAACAGTGGTAGCTGCCAAAAAGGCTGCTGCAAAGTACTGAATTAAGCATCTGAACCTTTCAGCTCTGAAATCTTAATTACATTTACAAAGATAATTACTTTGTCATTTACAAAGATTTTGGCATTATGAGTTGTTCAGTGTTTATTGATGGGCAAAATCGACAATTTTACTCGTACAGTATTAAACACACAGCACTATAACATGAGCTATAAGAGAGCGTTAAAATGTGATTATGACTGTTAGGATGGCCAATAGCAGCTGGATAAAAGCCCTGAGATGAGGTGCAAACCAACTCGCTGTTTTACATCACCCATGGAGAAATATATGAAACATTAGGACACATACACCATTTGATGTGCTGCAAAGTTCGTAACTGTCAGCCTCATAGTTGATTACCACTACAGCTGTACCACTTCGTTCTAACTATTATTTGGACAACGTTTAACATGAAATATAACAAAAACTGACCAGTCGTTGCAGATCATGTTGTTGACGTGAAAACTTGTGATGAATCTCGGTTTTGAGTGCAAATCAATGATGGAAACACTCAGGATTTATTGCAGTGACCATGCTGACAATCACAAACAAATGAGAAATGAACTGATGAATTCCATCGGTCTGGTTCAGAAAAGAGCCCAATGTTCCATTGCCATGGAAACACAGAAAGAGGGAGTGGCTTCTCGTCACAGATCTTTTTCCCCGTAGAATATAACAATAATCTAATAATTAATTTATTTGTCCCATTTCTTTATTGGTAAATGGACTAGCTTATATAGCGCCTTTTAGCTGACAATAGCCCCAAAGCGCTTTACATAGCTCATCACATTGGAGGCTGCAGCCATGCAAGGCGCTGTAACTCCAATATCTGAGCTCTTCTCATTATTGTTTGTTGTATTTTTGTTTGGGATTTTCTTCATATTCCTGACATGAGGTAGAACATGAGGTTGACGGTGGCCAAACACAGAACTTAAGTTATCATAAGGTACCTCCGTCATATATCTGTCAGTTTATGTTTCACAGTTGTCAGAGCTACATTGACTTGCATATGACGAGCTTTTCTGTGTCACAAGCTATTGTCACAAACACTGTAGGAGAGATACTAATTTGTAATCTTGTGTTCTCTGGGGATCACCTGAAGCTCATTATTTTTCCTGCCTAATGAAACACATTGTAATTTTTTTTTACTCTGTTGTTGATTTAAATAGGTTTAGATTTGAGCTCTGTGGGTTTTGTTTGCCTCGAGTTAATGAAGGATTGTTTTCTTTAAGTGGAATATTTTCAATTTTTAGGCAGTAATTGCCTTCTGAGGTGCTTGTGGGGGAATTGCGAGCACTGTGTGGAAGAAGTGCAGATGTTTTTTTTAAATTTTCAATATTCATTGAGGAATTTTCAGGGTTCAGTGAGGCATTACACATAGTCTGATGAAAGTCTGTATTATAAAATTATCTGTCCTTGGCAGGCAGTCTTTATCTTCTTTGGTATGCAAGTAACCACTTAGCATGCAAGAGATACCAAAATGTTTCCATAATATCAACTTTATTTCAACCCTCCCACTGAATCTTCTTGGTGCCCATTGTTCTCTTTGGTGAATGAAAAATAATTCCCTCTTTAATCTTCTAAAGAAACCCTATGTCTCCAGATATATATTATTCATTGCAAGCTATTTAACAGTGGCAAGAAAGAAAAGCACCATTTGTTATTATTTTGTTGCTGTTATTTTTTGTTGTGTTGCTTCTCACATTTTCAGGGTAATTTTAGCTTTTCCCCTTAGTCCAGTTTGAAGTGTTAGATACTTTACCTCAGGCTTTATTTGTAATTGTGCTCTATTTTTCATCAAACATGTCTGATTATGTCCTGTATTTGCACCTTTTTCATTATTTTGTGATTCGGGCCCTGTTTCCATGACAAAATTTCGAGTGTAAACACGTTTTTGAAAAACTTTTGTGCTTACAAGGCAATAGTTTTAAAACAGAAACACTGAAAACAACATCGTTTCCATGTATGGTCCAGTAGTTAGTGCTGTTGATAGTTTTTGTAATGAAACCATCTGGACAGAAGACAACGGTGAATTGCTATTCCACGTGACTCGACAATAAAGCTGCCAAGTCCCAGGAAAATATGAGTCACGCCACTCTGGAGGCAAACATTGTTGTGTTTTTCCATCTACTGGCGCATGTGCAGAATAGCTATTTACTATGGCCGTGGTGGGCATGTGCAGTCGCAGATTTTCATAAAAGTTGAGTATACATCTTTTCCACAGAGATGGAGTCTGGGCGTTTTCACAAAGTTCCATCTTGGGATTCGATTTCAACAAGTTGTGCTTTCAGAGTTTTCCTTGTTACTTGAAAACGTCGTCGTGTAAACAGGGTCCCAGTCAGAAGTGTATTGTTTTTCTATGGGTTTATATACAAAACCATTCCAATTCCTACATACTTGTCTTTCAAATATGAGACACGGACGACAACCTTCAATTTCTTGTTTACTTGGATACACTCAATATATGGAATGATTTCCATATTGATCTTCTCAGAAAAAAGTTGTAATTTTCTCCATAATCTCTGTGATCGCAAGCTTTTTGTGTGTTTTACATCATCAGATTGGATTCTAGATTACTAGATTAATATGTCAAAGGTTTCAAAGTTTTGCAGATACTTAGATGAGACATCTTTGTACAATTCAATTGGAAACATTTTAGATGTACTTTCCGTATTCACCATCTACTGTTTATCTTGTAATGTCAGCCTGATAGCTGTTACATCTGTTTTGTTTTTCCCTTGGAAAAATATACACAGGTCAGTGAGAACCACTGTACAAGTAAGTGGAAGGGAGTTATGAAGCAAGGACGCAGACGGAGTCTGTGTAGGTCAAACTTTCATAATACAAAAATAACTTTTAATTAGTTTTGACAGTGTTATGTTAAGCAGGAACGGTCGAGTAGTTCAGTGTTTTGCTTATACATTGCCTCCTTCATTAAATGTGCAGACATGTTTGAAAATCTTGATTCAGACCTCAAAGTCAAGTTTACATCTTATGTGAATGAAGGCTGTTTCAAATAAACTCTTCAACAGACCTTGGCATGTTTGAACATTGCAGGAGGGCAAATTCTGTACTTACGAGGACGACTGGTGCTTCTTTAGGACACCTAATCAAAAGAAAAGCATATTGATGTGTTTGCATCACAGTTACATTGGGCACACTGTCATTTGTCTGCATCTTGTCGCCTTTCAGTCTCTTTTAGTTGTTAATACTTTAGCTTTCTTCCATTTGACATATGTGTATAAAGGTAATTGTTCTGTCCAAATTGCCTGTGGGTGTTAGAAGTGCATGGCTGATTGTCTTTCCCTCCTTGTGTTTTAGTTGATGGACTAACCTGTCTCCAGTGCACTTTGCCTTTCATTTAATATGAACTGAGTTCTACTCCACCCAGTGCAAACCGGCTCTAAATAAAGCGTGTATCAAACATAGATGGATGGGTGGTCCTGCTTTAGTGCGCAATCCCAGCAACTTAATTTAGACAGTACATTTCTATATTTTTATAACTCTGAAAGTTGAAACTGGCTGAGGGAAACTTAATGAGAAGAGGCTCCGTAGGAGGATTACAGCTGCAGTTTCTGGACCTTGTAACAAGGGAAGGTACAGAAGTTAAATGCATCTTGGCAAATAGTCAAAATGTTGAGTGCGACTTGTATGAAGTCGATATTAAAAAGAAACTGAAGCTACGATTCCCCCAGGCTTACCAACATTTAACAATAGAAGAATGGATAGACATTTGATAGGTAGTGATAATATTTTAGTTCTATGACATGTTAGTTGCAGCACTCAGGCTGTTACTTATTTGTTATTATTGCAATTATTTGAAGCAATCCGATAATGAAAGTACAATCCCCGGATCATCTACATATGATGAGTCATTTTATAGTGTCATCACAAATAAATGCATCGCACTCTGTTGGTTTGGGCTCCTCATTTTTCTTCAGCACATATGTTCCGTTTTTTCCTGCCCTACAGACCATCTCTTTTGCAGTGCAACATTTGGATAGAAATCAAAACAAGTAGCCTGTTACTTTTCCCTACTATTCAATCTGTATTTCATTCAATTTAAATGACTTATGATGGTTAAAATCTAGTTATTCACATAGTTAAAATTCTAATACATTACATTTATGCCCATTAACCACATCAGTTTAACTATTCTTTGGTTTGCATCCCTCTTTTCTGGACATCTAAAATGTGTTGTTGATTGTTTACTCTCATGTTGGCATGTGTCGAAGGTGAAAATGGCTTCATCAGTTTGGTTGGCTAAGGCAGCCCATCTGTCATCCTGCTTGAAGCTTCTGGGCAGAACCTCAGCTCTGCAGAGATAAATTGACTTTTTGCAAGGTGAAAAGAGGAAAAAGCCTCTAAATGCAAATTAGCAGCTGGAACTGACAGAAAAGTTTAGGCAGAAGGAGTCACAGATTGGGTTGATTTCCTCTTATCCTTCTTGGAAAACATTCACCAGGTTGCACTGTCACTACATCAGTATTTACAGTTTCCCTAAAAAAAAAAAAAAAAAAAACACATTTGAAAGAAAAGAGCTATTATATGTACCACCAGACATAAAGGCATCTAATCTCTTTTCAAACTGTTTCAGGTATACGTTTCTCCGAAGAGGGTCATCACTGTGTAGAGAAAGGACAGTGAAACAGAAAATGGGCAATGTGGCCGAGGCTGACATAGAAAGTACATTTTGTAAGACTACTCCCTCAGGGAAAATGACAAACGGGATCAACAGCAGCATGTGGTTGTTTTGCCTCAGTGACACAGTGTGTCAACAGCGCCTTGCTTTGCTAAAAAGCCTCTTATCGACTTGACTGCCCCGGCATCCTCACATGTGTACATCTAAAAACAGACATGACAGATTCTCCACTTTATTTCTGAAAGGAATTTGTTTTTCACATATTTGATTAATCATAGATAATGTTGTTACCCAAAAGGACACAGGTTATGAAAGTCTTAGGAAAACTTCACGATACATCCTTGACTTCTTCATTTCTGTTCACTACTAGTCAATAGATATCAAGTCAGCACAAGGGATTTCTTTTCACCAAATGGCGTCACAAAAAAACTGCACCTCTGTTTAAACAGATGCACTGTTTCTTCTCACCGAGCTGAACAACCTGTGACAAGTTTTCACAAAGGTATTTGCCCAAAAGTTGGAGATTGCGACTTAGGATCCATCCACACATCTTGCAGTACCAAAGTTACAGATTTGATCACCATACCCTGGTCAAGACACTGAAGCCAAGCCAAGTCGGCTGCCTGGTAAATGTTGAGTGTGTGTGCGCTTTGGGGTTTTGCTTCAAGACAGGAGAAGCGGTTAAAACTCTGCTAAATTATGTTATTCACCATTTGGAGGTTGGTTTTTTTTTTTGCAACATTGCTAGATTACATGACTACCTTTTCCATTGGAAGATCACTCGAGTCCCATTTCCCACCTCAGGTATATAGAAACTCCAAGAAGCTACAAAAACAGTCACTGTCGGTCAAGAATTCCACATATTGCTCATCAGAATACTGCTGAATGACAGCTATATTACAGTCATCCCCAAGCAATCATTTGAAATCCCTGCTGAGAAGTAGATAAGCTTCTTCTGAATTACATTTTCCATGATCTTAGTTTCACGGAGAGTAAACCACTGTCAAAAGTTGTGTGTCATATAACTTTGAGCCCAGAAACTTTAAAATTAATGTTGACCTCCTATGTGACGTCATCATTCACCACCCAGCTCTATTCATCAAGTTCGGGAACAGGCAGGCCTCTCTGACTTGAAGGAGCAAATCCAATCCTTAAACAAAACAAAACAAAGAACCTCTTGAGAATGCCGCTCAGCACGCCACAGATCATCATCTACTACTTAAGTTCCCTCATAACAAGCATGAAACAAGCCGTGCTTTAATCCCCTTGATCTTTTTTTTTTTTTTTCTCTGTTCTTCTTGCATGTTACCACGAATACCATAATGTGCTGAAATTTCAGGAATTTACTGCATATAGTCCGCTGATGAATAATGCAGCAAAGAGTGATAACAGGACTCCCTCTCTCTGGCTCTTTTATGGACTACTGCCACTGGTCCAGTTTTACTTCTTGCACCATTTGTAGTTGTCCAGTTTCCTTTCTTGACAAACGGCGTCATTTATCCACAGAAATAAATTCTGGGAGTTCTTTAGACTCCTACTGAGCAACTCTTCACTGAATAGTCACTTAAACATGCCTACAGGGTGAACATGGTTGTGCTCGTTATTCAGGGCTCGCATGTACAACTGTATACTCTTATTTCAGTTTGTTTCTCAGCTGAGTGTAATTATTAAGCAATGTGAGTTAATCATTTTGAGACAACTGCCATTTTAAATTAAAGACTTGACTTGTACAAAGCAGTCTGCGGAGGCACAATGTGGAAAGTATGGCGAGGCCTTTACTCACTATGCTACAGAAAATATATATATATAACTTGAACTAATACACATAGTGTTGCAGTTCTTTGGTCAATTTTTTGTACTAGAGCAGTTATTGACCTTAACCAATTGTTGGCATTAGTTCTGTGATCCAAGGACCCACATATAAGAACTATTCTTTATTCTTTTGACTCTACAGCTCAAGTCCTTAAACCTCTTGGCCGAGAGCAGCAAGTTTAACAGCTGCTGTCCAGAATAGGATTGATCCTTGGATATTTTAGCTTCCCTTCTCAGACAGTTGGAGATAGAAATTACCTTGCTCTGTGGGCAAACTGATATGGGTTGAACGTCTGGGGAAGGAGGGCTCTCAGGTGCACAAGGATGAGCATTTCTTAGCACTTTCTGACCACTGACATCACTGCTACCAGTTTGTAGTCATTTACTGATGGAATTATGTCTGCTTGAATTCTTAAGATATTTCAGCCTCTAATGTGGAGCTTCCAAGTACAAAAGAAAATTGTTTTCTTCAATGTGTTGAATCCCTCAATCAATCTACATGTTTTGTGTGATGGTGACACAGGCATTCGGCGTGTTTCCTGTTTGGCACATCCCGCAGCTTTCATCCACAGGATTTCAACACTACGTACTGACGTTAAACTGACTTATTGTGCCTTTTGAGCTGTTTGTTTGTGGCTGGTTTAGTTTCTGTGTTCATAGATTTGTTCTGTTCTTTTGTCTCTCTTTAAATTGAGTCATTTTTGATTAATTGCTATTTTCAAATCCTTTTTCACATTGTGTGTGTGTGTGTGTGTGTGTGTGTGTGTGTGTGTGTGTGTGTGTGTGTGTGTGTGTGTGTGTGTGTGTGTGTGTGTGTGTGTGTGTGTGTGTGTGTGTGTGTGTGTGTGTGTGTGTGTGTGTAGCATTCCAATGTGTTGTGGGTCATTTTCAGTCAGTAGAAAATTGTAATATGAGTGACATCTATTTTCCTCTTGCCATTTTTTCCCATCTCCGTTTAAATGTTACAGATTTTGTCTCGTGGTAAGTCATCCGTTCACCATGTTCGGGTCATGACGTGTTGTATTGAAAAAGCATGATTTGTCAGTTTCACTTTTGTGAGTATCTCCTCCTTGAAGAGGTGTTTTGTTTAACATTTTATGTGTCTTTGTTCTGGTTTTACATCACTTCATTTGTATTCTGTACATCAATTATACATTAGAGTGAATCGAGGCAGGGGAACGTTTGAGAGCTCCCATAAGAGCTGTTTCTGTCTCTCACTGCTGATAAGGCTCTCAAATTTTCTTGTTTCGTTAAAGCTTGTTTCACAGATTAGTGAAAGAGGGCTGGTGGTGGTGGTGGTAGTGGTGGTGGTGGGTGAAAACAGACGTTCCAAAGGACAAATAGGCCACTATTTACAACAGACATGATTTAAACAACAATATCTGGATAATATGAGATTATCCTTTAATGTGTCAGCGGTTTTGCACGGCAAGAAACAGGATGTCAATTCTAGTATGTGTAGTACATGCAATTTAATTCTCTATTCATCACACTCTTGCACTTTATTTTAACCGCTTAGTTTGCTCATATGCAAATGCTGGTTTCAAACCTTTTCCAGAACCACATGGTTTATTCCCACCAAAAAGTCACCAAAAAACCCCAAAAAACCTATTACACTCTTGTCTCTTCAAAGTGATATATGTGATATTTTATATCACTTTGTATGTAATGTCACACTTCAAAGACATACCGTATTGGTCCGAATATAAGATGAACATTTTTGTCATTTATTTAGAGATAGGACAGGATTTACTTTATTGATCCCCAGAGGGGAACTGGAATTTAAACTGACAAGTAATAATAACTACATGAAATATTTTAAGAAGTTAAAAGTTAAACCACAGCACTGCGTGTGCAGATATAAGTATGAACACATCACATATTGTCATACACATATAACATTTTTTTTGGCATATTTTGCAGGGCAGGAGGCAGAGATTATTGCGCTTCAGTGATGATACGGACGGGCAGGAGTCTGATGGCACTATGAAGGAATGATTTCCTGTAGCGTTCCTTTAAACAGCGAAGCTGGATGAGACTGTGGCTGAAGCTGCTCTTGAGGTTGACCAGTGTTTCATGCAGTGGATGGGAAACCTTGTCCTAGATTGTCAGCAACTTTGCCACCATTCTATCCAACCTTTTGTTCATAAACTTCAAAATAAACAATATGTAATTACATTAGATCAATTTCACGGGGAGTTTTTACCTGGATTGACTTTGATGAGGGCCTTTATCGTTAAAAAATACAATACTTGCATATATATTATAAATGAAAAGACTAAACGAAATAAAAATTCGGGCGTACAATATTATCAACGACTGAATTCAAAACTGGGTTCAGGATGTTCTGGATATTTGAGTCGTATAGCTTGATGATTCATGGCAAATTGGAGAAAAAGGAGGTAATACAGACTACATTATTGCGCAAGAGCCATAATACTCTTCCTCCAAAGGCCTGTTGAAGGTTTTACAGAAAGCAGAGTTGCATATTCCCGGTGGGTTGACACTCAGCTGAGCTGGAGCGTCAACACTGCTGTGATAATCCTTGAAAAGCTACAGAACTGGAGGGTGAAGCTTGAAGGCGGAGGGGTAAGTAAAGTGGAAGCAAAGTGTAACTTTACTCCCGTAGGAGGAATTAGTGTAACACATCATTTCAAATGGCTGCCCTATTAGGAGAATGAATTGTGCTTGATTGTAGGAATGGTCATTGTGCAGCCTGGTAGTGTACAGTATGTGATCCCTGAGTGCTCAGAGCCAGCCCATAATAATAGTGTTGGAAAAGTGCTTTAACTTATTACGGTATGTATTACTCAGTGGACCTTTAATTCTTTTACAACAGTTGCACTAAATGAAATCATGCACAGTATTTATTAGATTGGTGTCATTCAAGCCGTCTCAAAGTCTTCCACTTTTTAGAACAACTTTTATTCAGTTTGATTCAGTTTTATTTATACTGGTACTGAACCTAAAACAGTAAAGAAAACATCTAACTTGACAAAACCCACGCGGCTATAGAAAGAAAAAAGACTCGGAATTTGGCAGCTCTTAACGGGTATCATAGCTTCCACTCTTCTCGGAAGTTCCTTCTTTCTTTAATGATTATGAAATATATCTGTGTGTTTCTTCCACATAAATCCTTATTTGTGTTATGCTAGTCTTAAAGACAGGTTTAAATATTGCTCTAGCACTGTCCGTTTCAGTCTTATATACTGTATATAGCCCATTCCCTCTATTATCATTATTTGATCCACATCAAACTCTCTACAGTTTCTCCAGCATGCCTGCTGAGCATGTAATTTCTTCCTATATTTTTTTGGAGTAATAAAGAAGAGAACCAGATTGTTCCAAGATAATCCCTTCTAAAATCATGTGTTAGTTGTTGAGTGGTGTGTTTGCCAAATATTGGACCACTCTTCATCTGTGATTTTGACTTTGTCGTTTTGTCATATGAATTCAGTCTGTGTCTATGATACCGTAGTTTGTAGTGTGGACATTTACACTGTTGGATGAGAGCGCCTGGCTCACACTCTCTGTTTCAGTGCATCCCAAAGGTGTAAGATGAGAATTATGTCATATCACTGTACTGACATAGTTTAATCATAGTTTCCGTTTAACAGTGTGAAGCAAGCAGGCTTCCTTTAATTATTCATCAATTGTAAAAAAAAAAAAAAAATTATCTGGTTTCAGTGAACTTTTGCTTTTGTGTCTCACTTTAGGCTAAATTACTTAGAGTAACTCTGCTTATGGGAAGCAGAGCAGCAGCTGTTGAAACTTGGTCTGGGTGTGTGTGTGTGTGTGTGTGTGTGTGTGTGTGTGTGTGTGTGTGTGTGTGTGTGTGTGTGTGTGTGTGTGTGTGTGTGTGTGTGTGTGTGTGTGTGTGTGTGTGTGTGTGTGTGTGTGTGTCTGCAAATTAGTCGTGAAGGGACATGAGTTGTTTCTTGTCAGTAGCAACTATAAGTGTACAAAGGCACATCCCTTAACATTAAGTCTCTTTTAATGGCTGAACTGTACTCTGTTGGTCTTTGGCATAACTCCAAGCATCCCGCTGGCAGCATGAAACAAAAATTTGGTTTGTTTTTGACAGTTGTGCATTAATAATGTAAACCTCTGATGAGTGGGTGTGTTTCTTATCTGGTTCTGAACCAGCTGATGTATCATTCAACTTAACACCGGGACCTATGGTCTCCTTTAACTGGCTATTGATCATCTTTTCACCCGCTCTCACTCTTTAATGAACTGCCACCGCAGCTGTTGGTTCGCTCGCAATAAAGAAACGGTATACTGTAATGGAAAGGCACTGAGGCCGAAAGTAATTACTGAGTTTATGTTGACTGATTTTACACCCCCCGCCCCACCCACCCTTCACTTACATGCCTTTCTCGTTAAACCTGATTTCTTTTAATGTACTTGTGGTGGAGAAGCTGAGGAGCACTGTGTGCAGGATAGAGCGCAATAACTGAATAAAAAAATACCAATGTTATCTTTCAGGAAAGCAATCCACAATATTTCCCAAATTAGTAAAACTCTTACTGACTTATCATCACTAAATTATACATACTTATCTTTTACCAAATGTCAGTCTTTGAGTTACAGGAACAGTCCATATACTAAATGTATACAATTCAATTTGAAAGATGTATGAAAAAGACAAAGTCAAGCGAAAAGTACTATTTGTGTATGGAGAGAAACAGAATATGTCAGATTCGCTGTTTACTTACTTTTCCTAATACATGGACAAGACTGACTTAACTGGAATATTTCCCCATGCATAATGTATTCATGCTGCAATTTCAAAATAAATGTGAGATGAATCACTTAATTAACAAATATTATTTAAACAAAACAACAAAAAAACATTTAATTTAATGCATGCTCTCCACTGGACATTGGTGAGAAGCACAACAATCTAGGGAACCAATGCTACTAGAATTACAAAGCTAGTTGAACATTGGGACACGAGCAAAAACACTTTTTATTTTTATTGTATAATTTCTTTTTTTGATACATTCACATTATTTATTTGAGTGCATTTAGAGAAAATTATACTAATATCTCAATACTCAGTCATAATTCACATGTTCACGTAGTACTGTGCAGCCCTACTCATAGGCGTACATTACATACATAACAACACTCCTTCATGGCTTAATTAATGTGGTATAAAAGAAAAATTAATATGCTGAGCCTCATTCCATCCCCTTTTGACTTGATGCATGTGACGAGCTTTCTGGATTTTTTTTCTAAAATGGGATAATCCTATTTGGCAAACCCATCCGACTTACAGCTGTATATACTCCCCAAAAAAGCAATGTAAATGCAACATAGCCAGACCAATCAGGAGTGAGGCTAATCGACACTGAAGATTATAGGCCAGGTAGACACTCTAAACAGATGTAGAAGGACTAAGAATAATGGGAACAATATTTTAAAAAAACATTGCAAGTCAGAAGATACTGTAATTACCAAGACGAGAGGAACAGGGTGTATTGGGAACAATGCTTCAATCAGCCATAAGTTACACAAAAACACAGGGGTTGTGACACTCATGAAGAAAGAGATTTCGACTAGATTTGAGTGGCCGGGAGAGGAGATTGTTCTCATCTGTATTATTAATCTGTCTATATGCTCTTTCAGCATTATAGGCAGTAGTGTTAGGTTAAATTAAGTAAATTACCTCAATAAATGAGTGTGATTGAGCATCATCATCATCATTGGTGTTATCTTTTTTGTTCAACATCATATTTATTCTTTGTCATCACATTACCCAAAATATGTTTCATCCCTAACCTGGTGGGTTATGTGATAACTCTCAACAGGGTACTCACATCTCAGGAAAATTTGAAAGTTGTCCAATTTGCATAAAATATGTATCTCAAAGGACTTCTCACTCACTGTCAGCTGGGGTAGACTGATGCCCCCTGCGGTCATAACGTGAATAAATTGGCTATAGAAGATGGATGGATGGATCTCAGTCGTGTTTGATGTTTGGCGAATGATTAGTTATGCAAAGTCTGAGTTTGGTTCTTTGAAATGTAAAAAAACTACAGTTAAAAAAAAAAAAAAAAGGATCCTTGAGGGACCACTATCCTTGGCTGTTTTTTTTTTTTAAAGATATAAAAAAATAAGTGTGGGTGAAAGTGTTTGAATTTGTCTCTCTCTAACTTTCGAGCCGTCTTCAGTTGGCGAGCTGTCCATGGTGCTGATCTGACAAAATCAGCCATCTTTCCTGATTCAATCCAACAATGCAGAAGATGTGTTCTTCAAATCTGAATCCTACCGTTAAGAATACATGATATGTAAGGCATGGAGGGGAAGAGGAAGGTCGAGAAAAGCTTGACTACCTTCATTTTCTTTCAGTCATTTTAACTTCCACTATTAAAAATGATGAGCTGCCTGGTCTGTCCATGTAACCAGCTGCTGCTATCATTAAACACTATCAGGCCTCAATTTAATAATCTCTCTCATCAGTGCTCGGTAATATTGGCCTTGTGGAAACTTGGCAGTGTCCAGATTGTAAAGTGATTACTCAAGTAATTTAAAAAAAGGGTTAAGTCTTTACCATTTCGTGATTGAAATACAGTGCCCGAGCACACAGAAAGTGTATCTGATCATCAGTCACAACATCAAATCTTGGGGCCTGATTCCTTTTGATGCTCACGTTCACTAATGAATACTTAAATATTGTAGACTAAACTTCACTGATGTATTGTTTCTTCAAGCTGCTAGATGTTTGTATGTTACAGTTGAGCTACCCTTGTTTTTCTCTTGACATTTTGGCCATTCAAATCAATATTTGTAAATTATTTTGAGCTGAAAATGATCAGTATCTGCTATCATTGTGTCAGCTTAGTTATTTTTACTGCAGGAAGTTACACATTTTAGAGTGCCCCAATTTTTTTTTTATCAGTTATTAACTGCAATTCAAGTTATTCAAGTCTATTTAATAGCTTGATAAGTGGTGAACTTAGAGGTTTAAAAAGGTAAGGTTAATCAAACTTGGGGGAAAAAAAAAAACTACACTTCAAAATTTTACAAACAGTTTTTTTTCCACCTGAGAAGGCCCAATGAGGGAGTGTCGGTGCAACTCTGATTCACTCTGTTGAACTTGATCTTGGTATAATGCCTAAAAAATCTGCAGGGTACTCGTAAGTTTCAGCTCAGAAAAAAACTCTTGAAATCTGAAGCATCTTAGCTTGTTCGGTGAGCTTGATTGAAACATTACGAAAGATGATGCCAAACAAAGATTTGATGCCTCAATATTGTGTTTCCAATCACTAAAAAATGTGTCATAAACCAGTTCAACTTCATACAGAAGACTGGATGGGCTTGTACAATTTAGTTGGGTTTCAAATAAACAATGTATTTAATCAAAATGAATAGTTTACTCAAATATTACAAAGAAAAAATGTAACATATGGGAAAATAAACAATCCCAAAATCACACTGCAACAAGACGAAAACCATCGAGCCAGGATGGGTGAGAGAGAAAACGGAATACATCAGAGCTGTTTATAAGGAACAAGGAAAGTTGACCTCACTCTTCCATCCCCCTCTCGCACTCAGGATGAAGGTGAGGGAAAAAATGATTGGAAAATTCCCTGCAGAGACGAAGAATCGTCACACAACTCAAGTGTATTTTTATTTTACAAGCATCTGATAGAAAGAACACAACAAGTACATGATGTCCGGCCGGTCGACGCAGCATTTCGATCAGAGCGGCAGAAGCAGACGTACTAACTACAGAGTTTTTATTTACATTTCTGTGACAACAGAATGTGGCCTCTGGCCCGCACCAGCAAATGTGAAAAACAAAGACCAACTGCGGCTCAGATGGGACTATTAGTTTCTCACAGTGAAACGCAGTCAGGACGAGCTGTAACAATGTTAACGTGTGTTTGTATACCAAATTCTCTTCAGTTGTTTACAGAAATTGCGTTGTTTTTTTTTAAATTTTATTTGTTATATTTATGCAGTCAACTCATCTTCGCACAGAAAATCCCTCCATTTCTGTCTGGAGCCAGACGCCTTGTTTTCGATCCTTTGTTGCATCCGAGCCGAGGTATTTTCTGCCGTCTCATTTCAGCGGATAATCTGCTGCAATTCATTTTGCTTCTTTTTTCCTCTACAAGTGCTTTTCATCATGGCGTATTATCGCAGTCACAGGTAGCTGTTTCACCTACTCTGTCTTCCTCTAATTGGCTGGCTGCTCATTCATCATCCCTGTTGTGTTTGGCAGATAAGTCCTATGAGAGTGAATTAAATGGAGGTGCTAATTAAAAAAAAAACAACAAAAAAAAAGTCTGCATAAACAATGACTTGCAGTTTTTTGAACTGCAAGTTCTCAGAAGCCGTTTGAATGGTTATTGTTAAATATACCAGAATATTTGATGTACAGCCAGTTGACATGCTTCATAGTTTTTGTGTTACTCGGCATTTCTGATCATTTTGAATTCTCCGGCGTTTGTTTCTATGATTCAATGTAGACAGCTGTCCAACTAGATTGAGAAACTCTTGGCTCCTGCATATTTCAACACTAGTTCAGTCTTTAGAGAAGATGAACTCAACTAAGTGATCAGTGGTTAAATGTTTTGATATAGTGGAGGGTGAATTGTGTTTCTCAGAGTTTTGTGAACAGCACTCTGCAAAGTGCTGGAGTCTTTTTTCGTGTTTCCAGAAAACTTTACAATCTCAGGCAGATGTCAATGAGCATTTTCCAGGGTAAATGTTTTTGTAAGCTATTATATAAAAGTCCGTTTGAGTACAGACAAAAGTTGAACGTGCTACTGTCGAGAAGTTTTGTTTTACAGAGGTTTTTAAAGTTTTTATTTTGACTTAAAAGGAAACAGTGAAGACCATTCATAGTTTCATCCGGTAAATCCTAAAACCGCTTGCCAAAATTAAATCCAATTGGCTGTTTCTTTAAATAGTTTTAATTAGACAATAGTTGGCATATGTAGCCCTTAGTGTAATTGTGATTAACTTTTAACTCAACAATAATCACAGATACAAAACAAAAGGAAAGTCTGTCTTTATTTATCTACATTCATGCAATTCATGTGGGGCTTTTGAACTGTAGGTAAAGTATTAAAATATTCAAGACTATATAACATCAGACTATGAAAATGGTTTAAAAAATAAACAAAACTCAACATTAACATCAATTGTGCCGTTTGATCAGCTGCTACTGAACCTCTTTACCAGCTTTGACTCGATTGGTAGTTCATCGTCCAATTGCAGTTTTTTTTGCCGTGTCCATGCATCAATGTGCTATTGTGCAAAATACTAAACCCCAAGGATAGTAACACATCTTTTCATGTTAGGCATCATCAAGCTGGGCTCCGTTACAGACTGTTTTAACTCAGACGTAGCAATACAAACTTAAGTTTGTCCACTTCATTACACATCAGAAAGGTTCCCACTGTGAACTCGATCTCTCTCTTTTTCTCAGGACATATCGGCCCGCCGAGTCCACCAAGCATGCTTTGTGAAAAAAAAAAAAAAAAAAAACCTCCTGTCAGAAGTGATTTACTGTTTTAAGTGATTGTGTGAGATATTGCTGCTCCGAGCTGCTCCATCAGCGTCACACTTGATTTTGCAGCTGAGATAACTAAGCTTCCGTCGTCTGTGTCCGAATGTGTATACCAATCATTGTGTATTGCACAAAACAAACACAGGATTTTTTAACTTCGACATGAATAAATATAATCACATTTCTACATGTATCCTTAAAAACATGCAAATAAAGAAAACCAATGGGGGTCCAGACAGTGTCTTATCGTGGTTTTCTTCAACATGTTCAAATTGAGGACACAGAGCTGACCCTCTCTCTCTCTCGCTCTCTCAGGTAAGATGATCACCCCCTTGTAGGAGACTGACTTCATGCGTGGGCAGATGTTTGTGTAATGCCTGTACAAAAATCAAGCATATTTCAATATGCTGCCCGACAGATCTAACAGTAAGTAAATCTAGTTAAAAAGGCTGTGACTTAAATCTCACCATATTGCAAATTTTCTTGTCACTCCATCCTTTCAGCAAAGTTATTTCCCTCTCAAAGCAAATCCCTACTTCTCAGGTTGATGTACTGTTTGTTTGGATACATTTTCAAGATCAAAACTACTTTCTGATGTAATTCAAATGGAAAGGAACGTTCAGTGTTTGATTGTGGGTCCATTGATGCCATCGCATTTACAAAGAGGAGGTAGGTGAATGTAAAAAGGTCCCTCTGCTTCTCTGGCTGCGTATTTGCATTCACAGGACCTGGTTAGAGGAGAAGTGCTGCCTCAGATGGCTTTCATCCTGGTTGGATTCCTGCTGTGTTGCATTTAGAAGGCTTGGTTTGACTGTAGAAATGATGATGTGGACAGACATGCTGTGGTTATTAGTAGCTGTAAGGCAACACTACTCGGTGTACTGTGGTGCCGACAGGCTGCGTGTGTGTGTGTGTGTGTCAGAGAGAAATCGACTGTGTTACATGCATGACAAGTGAAAAATTTGGTATTTGCTTTTTGCAGTGGAAACCAGCAGGCACTCTGTTTAATTCAGGAGTGTGGATCATCACAGACGGCACTCACCAGCACCGTGCAGAATTTCATCTCGGGTCAAACCATAATCACTCAGTGCTTTTGGCAGAGAGTGCTCCCTTTTTTTTTTCCCTCTCTGACTGGTTTTCTTCCAGTAAATGTGGAGATGGGATGATTATCATTTGAGCCACAGTTGCTACAGCTGTGCTGCATTGATTGTGGTTAAAATCTGTCAGGATTTCCCTGGAAAACCGAATGCATGGATGCTGAAACATCTGCTGCCGGTTAGAAAAGAAGCAAATCAGTCCATCTATCTATTCATCTATCTGACCACTCATTTCATTCAGCTGATTTATATTCAGTTCATGAAGAAATATTACTTTTGTGTTGTTTTGGTGGGGGTAACTTGATTTTAGTCCGCAGTTTAATTTTATAGGAATACATATTATGAAAATGCTTCAAAAGAAAAACACTGTAAAACCTAGTTTGCTGAGTGCGGTTTGGTGGGTCCATGTGTGTTAATTTTGAACTGCTCTAAAATGTCTGATTTGACTGAAGCCAAACACTGGAGGACAAATATTTTTCGCAAACTGGTTTTCTATTCGTTAAATAACTTCTCGGCCAATCCAGCACCTTGCCCCTGATGCCATACCTTTCCAGTGATTTATGGTGTCGAAAGCTTTTTTTCCAAGTCTTGGAAAGTACCGATGGAGTACTGTGTTTGCTCCAGTGAGTTTGTGATTTGTGCTAGTAATGTTGATCTGTTTGTACTGATTCCATACTGGTTTTCTATCTGAATATACTAGAACTGCAGTAAGATCAAACATATTGATACTCCAAATCTGTTTATTACTAGAATGAGATGGGGAAAACAAGAATGGCAGGTGAGATGAGAGATAAATGAAATTTGTGTATCAAGTAGCAGTATAGGTGACGAGAGAGGGAAAAAAAAAAAAAAACATCAAATTGCAGCTGCTCAGTATATAAAACAAATCTGTCCTGTGACCACAAGTTTTTTTTTTTCCATTCATCTTATCTGTCTTATGGTTAGTTCACCTTGTGAATTAAAAGGGTTTTGGAGCTAAGCATGTATACAATGGGTTATAGAGGTTGTACTGAAAATTAATTTCCCTCCTGTCAGTGTTTCTACTCACATTGCTGATTAGTTCAAATTAGAAGTAAACATCAGTAAAGTAATGCAAATCACAGCTTCTGCGGGTGTCGCTTAATGCCAAAGTTACTTCCAGTTGGATCTCTTGCCTGCTACTGTCATTAAGACTGAGTTAGTTCAGAAGTAATGAGGCGTTCCTCCTTCACTGAACACAAGTTTGATTTAATAGTGGCATATCTGCTCTTTGCTTAAAATAAGCCCTGCAGACTATGCCAGTGCTGAAGCAGTTTAAGCTCTGGGAGCTCCAACTGTTTATCCCCCAAAACAAAGCGACAAGCACATAGGAGACACAACTGTGTGTTTTAGGCTTTAAGAAATGGTGAAAGTGAGTTGAATCAATGAGTTTAATCTATACCACGATTCAGAAGACGATGCACTTCGCTTATAAAATGGCGGTGCATTCACCTCAAGTGTCCTGATTCTGACTTTTTTCACTGGTTTCAGTTTATTTATCCTCATATTTTCTTTGCCTGCATGATCTGGTTTCAAATTCCTTCCACAAGGCAGATTTAATTTGCTCACCCACCATTTTTAATAGGATCACTGAACAGCCATACTTTAATCTGACATTAATTAGCTCCTAATTGGTCCAATGATGGACTGTGGTATAATATTATTGTGAAGGTTTTTGGGTCTCTGGTGGTATCAAATGTCTCTCACATTTGCTACACGCTCTCATCCAAAGTTGTTCCTCTCAAGGCCAAAACTTTCTCAAAGAGGGTCTTTGTCAGTGTCTTAACTCTTGGTATTCTTGATGGCTAATTGGAAATAGAAGCTCCAGATTGCTGAATCATTAAAAACTACCCCCTGGTATTTCTCATTTCTAATACCAAAGACCTTGGTAGTCATTGAACAATGTTTGTTTAACTCAACACACAATCTAACGCCAACACAGGCCACTGTATTATTAATGTATTGATCCATGTATTTACGCCACTCCACCTGTACACAGATGATTGTTTCGGCCTCAGTGTGACACTAAAACACAAGTCTTTTAATCTACTGTATGTGTATTTCCACTTTCCACTTAACCATTTGCTGGACAGAACATGTGGACCACACAGCTGGTATATCTCCCGTTCTAGTCTAGCAAGCTTCTTTTGGGTACATTTCGTCCCACAGTTCAAAATCATTTGTTTGAGGTTATATGGTAACCGTAAGGGTGCAAGATTATGAAGTGACAAGCTCTACAGTATGCACCTTGCTTTTGCCCATAATCAGCACGGACTGCCTGAGCTGAATAAAAGCAGTGTATAAGATGTAGCCGCACCACACTGTTAGTTGTATAGACACAGGTGAAGACACTGACAGAACAAAGAAAAAACAACACTGCACCTAAACACTCAAAAAACAATGAAAAAATTCCTCCAGTCAAAGACACAAAAAAATTATGTTCAAGCCATCAACTGAGCGCCAATGTCTTTATATAAATTTATTGTCATAATTCAAAACAAACAAACAAAAACCTTATGTTTTGGTTGAGAACACACACGCGTCACTTTACACTCTCGTCCGAGGCCGTGAACGGAGTTGTAGGACAGCATTTGTGGCGTTCTTGCAAAACTGGAGCATCTGGTCCCGTCACGGGTGTCAGAAGACAGCCAGGCGGTCTGCAGTGGAGCAGAGAGAAGAAACTCAGCCCAGCTCACTGCAGCTTTGACAGGTTGTTGAGAACCAAACACACCAGTAAGGGAGCATCACTGTGGAGGGAGCAAAGCCTGCTCATACACTACGTTTAAGTCTTCTGGAGACATTCACTGAAATGTCAAATATATAATACATACATTTCACTTTAAGCTTTTTTGATATTACGGTATAAAAATGCTGGTAAAACAAATGGGTGCTTGTTACATGGAAACACCGAGAAAAATTACTTGATAAAGGCAGGTAACAAAACAGAAGAAACGTAAATCCATAAATGACCAGATTGGTTATTCAAATTAATCTTCAGTCACAAGTAAGTCCATGAATTTTGACAGGTCTGTTCAAATAATTTAAATATGTTTGTTGTCTAACACGGACATGGTTTATTATGTAATGCTGTTAATGCTAAGGAAGAATTGCCCCGAACAGCAAATGATGATAATAAAAAAAAAAAAAAAGAAAAAGCTGAAAAATAATGTGTATCTGTGTGTTTATATTTCTACCATGTGGATTTTTACACAACGTGAGGCTAAGGCCATTTACACAACATTTCCAGGTGAAAATTATCGACGTTCATTATGGTTCCCTTTTACACAACAACGCCTCCGTGTAAACGGGAAAATGCAGCCTTTCTGAAACACCGCTACACCGCATGCTCACCACAGCCATAGTAAATAGTTCCCATACACCAGTCATACACCAGTAAATGGACAATAATAATAATGACGCCCTTTAGAGTGGCATGACTCCCAGTACATATCCATGTGTAAACACCAATTTTTTTGGAATGCAAATGCAAAAACAATGTGTTTTCACTCGAAACATTGTCGTGTAAACGGGGCCTGAATCACAAAATAATGAATGTGTCCATACGAATGTCTGAGTACTCGCCATGTTTCGAGCATATTGATCTCTGCCAGCATGTTTATGCGTGTGTGTGTGTGTGTGTGTGGTTACATTAGAAAAACAACCAACAGCATCAAAACAATGCGTTTTCACTTTTATTTTTCAAATATTATTCTCCAGCCTTGACAATTCACTAAAAAGTTAAAACAAACATGCATGCACACACACTTATTCCCCAAAACAACATATGTCATTTCTTTGAATACTAAGTAGAAAACTAACTCAGAGACTCGTTTATCCTTCTCCTTGAACCCCCCCCCCCCCCCCCCCCCCCCAACCCCCCCCCACCCATGGATCTCACTTACTGAAGATGTTGAGAAAGGCTGCAGCACATCACCGCTTCATGAGACTATTCAGTTCAGAGGGGTGACTCTCATGAGCTCTACTGGCTCAGACGCTCATTGTTAACCATGTCAGGACTATTGAGGTCGCAAAGACCTGTGGGAGACGTGCAGAATTACCAGTGCTACGGGAGATAAAAAGGGGCAACCCGCCTTGAAAAGAAAGCCACTCAAGGATAAGGTGGGAGGTTTTGAGGGAGAGAGGAGGGAAATGATGGAGGGTGACATTTGTACTCGCAGGAAATGGCAATGGAGAGACTTCACTGAGGAAACGAGAAATGAAATGCAGGAGGCAAAGATGGTTTAAAATCTGCTGAGTTTGTACTGGAAAGAGTTAGTCAAAACATAAGAGGAAAAAAATCCTCTCCGTCTTTGTTATAAAGTCACAGTCAAGGTTACTCGTGTTTATGGTTAATTCAGGAGGGACCTTTCAGACTGTGCACTCCACTGCTTTATTGTTTTGGAGTTTTGGAGGCTAGGCACTGGGAGCCTGGCAGTTTAACAGATTTGATGTGTCTGTTCCACTTTAAATGTGTAAAATGTCAATTGTGTTTTCACGAAAATTGTTATACAAAGAATTCTTATATATAACTTATACGTTTTCAAAAGGCTGTTCGAACTTTAAACTCGCATGATGATGACAAGTTGTACATTTCAGTTGATGCAGGTCTCTCTGTATTTTCACAGTGAAAGATCATCTTGTTGATACTCCAGACACAATTAACATTTGTTGACAGGTTCTAGTTTTTACTTTAAAAGTGATCCAACAAGGACATTTCTGCAGCCTACAGACTTGAAACGTTCATTAAGGTCTTTGCTGCATATTATTCTCAATTTTGTCTCCACTAAATTTTTACATGCATTAAATTGGTTTAACATTTTTAACACATTGATAACACATTGCTCAGATCTCCTACTTTTCTTGTAAGTGTCCTTCCTCACCAAAAACAGCAACACATCTGATTTCATCACAAATCACACCCCGGTAATGCTCTTTTTCCAAAGCATTTTATTGGTTACCCCTAAGAAAACTAACAATAAAACATATAACAACATACATACCTTTGGTGTTTTCTTCCTGCTTTTCAAGGTACTTTGCCACGTAGATCGATTTCAAACTCTGTATGTTGTTGCTTCCCATGTGATTACTTTAAAACCATAGCCTTTTGTATTCCTTGAGTGAACTTCGAATAAGCCAAACTCAATTCTCAATTCGGTTCTAGGTCTTTTTAGCCTCTGGATTAGGAGTTAATTTGAGTGCAAATGAAGTCTGGCACAGAGATTAGAAGACGACCCTCTTCCAGGTATGAACACCTCCACTGCACACAGACCACACTCTCACCAAATGACCAAGTATTTGATGAATATCTATTGAAATCACACAATAAGTCTATCAAGGCGTCTGTGTCTGTTTTAAAGATTTTTAAACTCTCATAGGCAGTCGGCAGCTGTGTTCCTCATCGGAGCTGTACCTCCAGAACAGAATAATATTAAGTGTATGTGTGAGTATGAATGTGCTGGATCATTCCTGAAGTTTTCTGAGGCAGTATTTCTCTCTGCTGACCCCGCCTCCCCATCGACCTGCCAAGCGAATGGTTTACCTGAATTATGGATACTTCACCGTCACCAGAGACAAAACAGACGATTTCATCATCCCACTCTGCTCGTTTATTTGCCTTGTGTGGCAAAAGCATTGAAGGAAAGACACAAGGAACACTATATTTACCTGAAAAGAGAGTGTGATTAGGAGCTGTCATCTGTACTAAATGCAGAAGTGTATTCTCTTCTGGCAGGGAGCTATTGTTACTGTAGCTAAATTTTGGAATATGACATCCTTGAATTTTGAATTTGTTGTCAGGGAATTTCAAGTAGAGCAGAGCGAATTGAAATATCACAGGACCAGAGATATTATATTCATATGATATATGGGATATTCTCCTTTTCTACTATATATATATATATATATATATATATATATATATATATATATATACTTATAACATAATTCAGCAATAGAGACATTATATAAATTGATTATAGCATTATTATTGTCGAATGCTGGTTACTTGTTTTAAAGAATTATACAGTGTAGTGTGAATGCTTAGGTTGCATTAGTTGAAGATGCTAATGATGCATCTCATTAGCAGAAGAAAATACAGTTTTCTTCTTCTTTTTCTTGTTACTGTTATTATTGTTACTACTATTTTTATTGTCATTACTCCTTGAGCATTGCACCCAATGTAGTTTTCAGGATATAAACTCCATGACATTTCATATATGGTGTGGTTTCAATTTCATTTTGAGTAAAGTTATATTCCTTTACCCTCCCTCACCCAGAGTGACCAGTGATGTAAAAAGAAGAAATGTATCACGCAACTCTTTTGTGTGCATTTGAACCCCAACTGTCAATTAAAATGTTTTTATTTTATTTTATATCGATTGTTTCTCCCCTTTCTCCTTAACTTTCGCTTTTCCCAACCATTTCATTGAATGCTTACAGCATTTTAAAACTTGTGAATGGATTTGAAACTAATGCTGTCAGAAAGCGATGTTCACCCCTCTCTGTTACTTTTTAATCTTGACCCCATAAGCTATAGAGAAAGTTATCAATCTTAACACACTGAGCCACATCACATCCATTTGTCAGGTTTCTGTGGACAAGTAAGGTGTCATCAGATGTGACAAATGCGGTGCGACTCCTGCTGCAGGAGGGTTAAGGAGATAAGAACCCATAAAACACTCTGGCAGCTGCTGTGTGGCTTAAAACTTGCAGAGAAATGAAAGAACGGCCCGGTGGAGTCTCACGGAGCAGTGGGAGCACATTTACAGCTCCTTTGGAGCATGTGGAAAATGTAAGTACAGCATAAATTATTAATTAATGCTTTTGAATAACCTGTGGCCGGAATTGTACAGAAGATTCAACTCGACACAGACACTTCACCTCTTCAGTCTCCTGGTGAGGGATCTGACGCACACTTTATAGTGTTGTTCAAAATCAAATTCTACATTGCGAAGAGCTGAAAATATTAGAGGACCTGAATCTTGAAAATGTTGGAAGCGATAGCATCAAAACTTTGCACCAAAAAAATTCCCTAATTATTGAAAATCTGTCAACCTGTGCATGCTTTCATTATTTTTCCAACAAGTGTTTACATCTAAACACAAAGAACATGAATGGTTGATTAAAAATGTCTGTTAATGCATGTAATGACAAAAAAAAAAATTGAATTCAACACAATAAAGCAAAGTGTCACAGGGGCAATTTAAAATAAAGGACATTGTTTTCAGCGTTCTCACTGTGTAGCACATTAATCCAAGCTGCATTGCATTTACCTATAAGCCTGACTTGTACTGTAATAATGGAGCAGTGAGTCAGACCACCCCCATACCAAGAGGAAAGGAGGAGATTTATTTGATACTAACCCAATTAATGAAGGATGAAGGAAAAATAGGTCTTTTAGAAAAACTAATAATATATACATTAATAAATAGTGCTGTGATCACTGTAAATGAAGCTTTTTTTTTTTTTAATCCAGTCACAAATAACTGAAATAATAGAAATGTTTTGTTATCAGAAGCCATTACACGAGTTTTGACACAAACAAGCACATCTTGGAATGTACCTTTTTTTTTTTTTTTCTTTTCCTTCCACCATTTGGAATTATTGTGCTGAAGAAATATAAGGGTCAGTTCGGTCCTCCGTCTCAGTTCAGCAGGTTTAACAGCCCCCTTACTGTCAGCTATCAGCAGGAAAAGGGCTATACATTACTCCTGGAGAAAGCACTGCATTGGCCTGGACTGTATACTGGAAGAGGCAGATATAGCTGTCCAATGGAAATTATTGTCCACATCTCGGACTGTAATATTTCTTCGAGATGTTGTAAATGAAATTGTGCCAGCTATTCTGACAGCATGGCCTTGGTTTGCCGCTACTTAACATCTCTAATGTGGAGAGAAGAGGAGACTGGTTGAAGCTGAGAGCTGCATACCGATTCTCTCTGTCGACTCTAAACAATTACAATCACTTTTTCACGCTGACAGAGATAAAGGTTCTCTTTTAGCTGAGGATAAGGAATTTGTTGTTTTGTCACTTACAATTTTGTTTTGGTGCCAGCTCTCATAATTCCCTCACTGAAATCCAAATAAATTTAATTAAACTTTTAATCAAGTAAAGTCTACAGTAAATGTCAGTTTTTGTTTTCTAAAAAAAATCTAACATGGGTTTAAATGTCTTTTTCTTATGCTGGAAACATCACTGATGCGTTGTTGCAATAGTAATCTTATTTTGGATTTTGTGCCACTGGAGGGGAACTTGGCTGACTTTAGGTGAAAGACATCCTGAACGGGCCACTCGTCCATAAAAGAGAAAACACAGAAAGACAGACACAAATTCACACCTACAGAAAATTTGGAAGAGTAACTAATTATCCTCAAACCCATATTTTTATAATGGAGGACGGAATCATATTTGGAAAGTCATACACAATAGATGAGAACATGCAAACTGCAAAAAAAACTCCACACAGAAAGCTGTCCAAACCTGCACTTGAACGACAAATGGTCCCACTCACTACTATTCTGTGTCCCCACCCACCACACCACAGGCATAGGACCCTTTTTTTTTTTTTTTTAATTGAAATAGGAACACATCACATCATTCTACAAGGTGTTCGACATTGTGAATTAAGATTGATGTCAATGAAATGAACGCAGTCACACAACATATATTTGAATTTCGATTTGAATTTCTGACACTTAAAATAGAAATAAATGTGATATTTTCTGTTTTGTTTTGTCAATCAGCCTGTCTTTAGAGGACATTCCCAATGAAGACATCACAGATGTTTACATTCTTTAATTGTTATAGTCATTTGAAGACGCATGTATTTACTTCAAATATGCAGCTGCTGTTGGCTCAACCAAATTCGTAAAAGAAGCATTAGATACATACCAAGACTACGCAGAAGGCTTCATGCTGTCCAGAAGACATCTGTGCAAGGGCAGTTCATGTTTTAGAAAAGCCCTTGGTCTGTCATATAATCTTCACAGAAGGTGGAACCTTGAAGAAAATGTCACGGTGTTCAGTCAGGTGGATATTATAAATTGGCTTCTATGTTGGTAACATTTTGTTTATGCAATAGCGTAGAGACAAGGTGAGTGTAAATGTGGTGGCAGAGAAAACAACATAATCAATCAGAACTTTCCGAACACCTTCTGAAGTCCAGCTTCCTTTTTGCCTTGGGTGTTCTTCAACTTCACAGCTTCATCCTTTCTTTTGCTTTGGGTAATTTCCCATACATGCAGAATATAATGCATACACACAGAAAGTTGAACATGGACTTTACTGTTTAAAGAGAGAGGAAAGAAAAAAAAAGTGCACCAGAGCTGGTTTCAAAATCTACTTTTCCTGCAACCCGGAACGACTCATGGAAAAATGATAAGAAACATGCTGTTTATGTGATTGAGTCAATCCTGAAGGGTAGAGTGAGATTCACCTGTGAAGGTTTTGTACCGCTGAGCTCATACTGCCTGAGTCGGTGTCATCGTCAAGTCAAACTGAACAGGATCAGGATGTACGAGCAGAAACTGAAGCAAGAACATCTTACAGCATGTGGGATGTCGTGTCACCAAAGTTCGGCATCTTATTTCTCGATTGTTTTGTCAGGTCTTGGCAACAAAAATGTGGGTTTGTGGATAGATTGTAAGTTTGCTTACCGTACTGTGTTTGGGGATTTTTGGGCTTGCACAAACCCTCAAAGTTAACATTCGGGTTGCAAAAAAGAAAAAAAATGCTCTTAATAACGCAGCACTGATTCAGTGTCCTTGAAGCTGTAGACTGACAAAACAAGGCTGTTTGGCTTAAATTGCCTTGCTTTATATAACTTAATTCAACAGGATTTCTTCCAAAGAAATAAAAATCATGACATGGACGAATGTGTGGGTGAGAAGCCCCACTCCTCAAAAGATGAAAGTTCCCAAGACATCCAGACAGAGCAAGAAGCAAATATTCATGCAAAACACGATAAATAGCAAGAAATATACATTTCTCTTTTATTCAGATGTTTTTTGCTGTCATTCTGTCACTTTTATTTATTTATTTTATTTTCTAATTTTTGCAGTTTTCTTCTCCCTCTGTCAAACTCGCTGTTGTCGCTTCTTACGCAAAATGGGATAAACAGCAGGAGCTATTTATACGATAAACTGTGAAATGTAATTATCATGCAAGCCAAAGCTTAAAATGAATGAAAATTGGACTTAATCTTTGACATCATATGTGCATAATTGTGTAACTTAATGCCAAGTGCAAACTTGCTGTGAAGTAGAGACTCGCAATACAACATGGTTGCAGTTTGAATTCATCCACGCATTTTGCCTTGAATTTGCAGGTTGTGTAATCACTGTATTAACTCTGAAGACAAGACAGAGTTAATAAAAAACCTCAAAATAATGCTTATGTCTTTGTAAATGCATGACAAAGAGTACCTACATGAGCAATGAATAAATAAATAATTAGTTTCAGAGTTGACAAACATAATATTCTAAAATGTTTAGCGCAGTGGTGTCAAACCATGGTTTTAGGCTGAAATTTATGTTTTGGGTGGCCATCCAAAAAGTCCAGGGGCCCGAAATATATTTGGGAAAATTTGGAAAAAAATGTGACATGTACCTCCAGAACAGAATAATATTATGTCACATGTGTGACATGTGATTAGATTTTGCTTCTTAACAGTGATATATTTTCTTTTCTGACTGTGTGGTGAGGGTGCTAACCACCCAAAGGACCCAATTTCATCTGGAGTTGGCCGGACCGATAAAATAGTGCCATAATAACCCCACAATTATAACTTGATAAGGGACGCACAACCGTATCCGAGTTCACCTCATTCTTCCTGTTTCCTCAAAAACTGCAGTCTAACGTCTGGTCTGACTTCAGGATGTCTCACTTGCATGGTGATCCCTGCAGCGTCTTTCAGTCTAAAGCATCTTTTACTGGGTAGAATGTTTTTCTTCCCAGATGCTAATCAAATTCTGCAACATTTGTCACAGAAACTCTTTTCCCCCCTCGAACTTTCCCAACAGGAGCCGAATCCATTCCCCTTATCAGCCAGACAATAAATCTGAGAGGGAAGAAAAGTGAATGACTGAAGGAAGACATATATAAAAGATAAGCGAGGTGTTGAAATGGATTTGAGCAAGAGCTTGGTGTGTGGATACTAAATGGCCCTTCTGGATAAACAGTGTTTTGACCTGATAAAGAGGGGCTTGGAGAGGGAGTGGTGGATCGATTGGTTAGAGGAAGATGAAGACAGATAGAAAATTTAAAAAAAAAAAAGTGAGGGGAAAAGTAAAAAGATGACATGAGGCAATAAGGTGTAACTATTATCCAAACTGATAAAGGCCAAAAGCCAAGGAAATTGTTAAGCACTAGTATTTAATTTCTGGGCTCTAAAAGCATCAAAACTGGTAAAATACTGCTCTGGTTTTGTGGAGGCAAAAAAAAAAACCTGCCATAAAATATTATTTATTATTATATAGATATTGGTTTTAAATTGCAATATTAAATATATTACTACTACTACTACTCCTACTGCTATTCCTACTAATACTAATGACTCCTTGATTTCTGTCTTATGTCTGCCCCCGTATGCTACGTAGTGCAATCTTTCATGTGCAAGAAAAAAACACAGCAAACAAGTTGGTTGATCTTAAGGTGAAAGTGTATAAAACTGTTACGCAATCCACCATTTTTACATAATGTGGCACTACAGACCTGCTTATGATCACTCTGAAAAGAAGCAGCCCATCAGGAGAGACGATTATCAAAGTTAATGTGCCTCAAGACTAGGGATATGAATTGATAAGATTTTTGCCATTTTTGCCATTTTCAATTCTACTTAACAATTCAGTTCTTTATCGATTCTCATTTGGGAAAAAAAAAAAAAAATCTGCTGTTACCGGGAGAATTAACAGCAGAAGATGTGCTAACATTGCCACTGCTGCTTGGTTGAGATTCACTTCAGAGAAATTCAAGAACGCGACATTCATACAAATTTATTGCATGCTGTGTGCGCAAATGTTTCTGCATATTGGAAGTATTTCCTCCTTTTGATAAAATACCCACTTTGCAAGTATTGCAAGTTGCCCTGTTATCTTTTCTTGCGAAATGTAACCACACTTTTTGAGCGCGTTGTGCCGCTTGGGCGTCATGTTTGCTGCTGGCTGCAATGGTGAACGACACCTCTCCACATGTGGCATAGCTTATGTAAGCTGGTGGCGACGTTATTCGCAACTACTGGAATCAACAAGGGAATCATTTGCGTTATTGGCAAACGATTCCAAATAAATTGAAACACTGGGAACCAGTTTTTGTTTTCCATCCCTACTTAAGACACTAAACTAAATGTCATGTTGCTCTGGAAAACGTCTTAGATGGGGAGGTATACGACTATATTGTGATGCTTTTTGGACACACTGATTAGGACTTTCAAATTGGGAGTTTGGTGGGGTTTTTTTGTTTTGTTTTTTTGTTTAGTTTTTTTGCTTTTTTTTGGTTCTTTTTCAAATTGCGACCTTTGTTGTATTCCATTGTTGGCTCATGTGTATTCTGAGTTGACTATCACTTTGTCCAATTGCATGCTACAGCTGTTCAGTGGTTTGCTTTGGTTATGTTACTTATTTTTCCATAACAAATCTTTGTCTATACCTTCTTTCATGACGGGGGCGCTATGTGATTTTTTTTTTAAGTCTGTTGTACATTGGGTGGCGGTGTTGAATCAGGGCCTTTCTGCATTTCAACTTCAGCTCTTCTTCTTGGGTGGCAGTTGCAGGGGTCTGGATTGCGTCTGGTGGATGAACATATGTGTAGCATATGTGTATATATATATATATATGCCTCAAGACTCAATACAGTATTTTCAGTCTACTTTTTTTTTGTTAGTCTGTGTGCTATCTGTAGAGTTCAGCGTGACCTCTTTGTCACTATAAATCTACCCCTGCCAAACCAAATCCACCATCGGTGGGTTTGTATGTGTGCAGGAAGGAGGCACTTTGATGTTGCGGTAGTTGTATAAAAGCAGAAAGAAGAAGCTAATTGTGATTCAGGCTGTCGTCCTTCTTCGGAATGAAAAAACTCTTAGCAGTCAGAGCACATACACATCTTGTTCCCCATTCTTCTTCCGTTTTGCCATTTTCTATTCATTTTGTTCGACTGCTGGCTTTTTTGCAGATGTTTTCTTTTTCCTTTTTTCTTCCAGCTAAGTAGCTACACTTAAGCATCTGCTCTCTGAATATCCAGTCCCATCCCATTCTAGCTTCTCAGCGATAATGATCCCATCCATTACTCTCACTAATGCAATCTATTTAACCTATTGAACATCAAAAGGGCAGATGCACTTTTGCCGTGCAAATTGATGAGTTTCTATGGCACTTATCATTTATTCATCGCCGTGATTCAGATTATGTTAAATTATAATCCTAATGTCCATGCAAATTGGAGAGAGAATGAATATGACGGAGAAAGGAGGTGATTGGGAGCAGTTTGAATCTTTTCTGAAGAATTTCCTTGAATTGGTTCATCAATTAATGAGTCGGTGATCAGTGTGTTACGTCGTTAATCACAATTAGAACCAAGACTGTGACAGACCGAAGCTGCTGCCAGTTGGGCGTGGTTAGACGATGTAGGGCGGTTTGGCTCCCTGGTGAGGTGTTGTAATGAATACTGAAAGAGATTCACTGTACTAAGATCAGGTTTCTGTTACTGGCCGGGGTTTCTCCGTATCATTTCATAGAGAGGCCTAATCACCGAAGCCCCATTACAATATGATGCATCATCATCAAAACGAGAGTATCCTGAGGCAGCTGTCTGCTCATTCCTGACGGCAAGGATAACATATACCACAATTGACTTTTTGTCAGATTTTGGATATGAATGAATAAATAAATAAATAAATAAAGCAAACCTTGTCTTGACCCCAAGGCTGTTCATTTTTCCTCTCGAACCCAGACTGTACACTGTGTGTTCCAGACATCTTCAGCTCCTTCCTCTTCTCTCTTTGAATCTACACTGTGGTGTTGTTTGATATAGTCCTCTGGTATTTGGAAGCTCCATAAAAAGAGAAACTTTCTCTCATTGTCAATGTCTCACTACAATCCGAGTTTTATTTAATTTTTTTAAGGTGTGCATGCGCGCCTGTAGCTGTGGTGTCAATCACACGAGTGTGGTTGGAGGCTCAGGAACTTTGGCTCATCCCTCAACGCTAGTGAAATTCTCAGTTGCCCCTTGCGAAGCAATTTTTTTGTTTATTGTTGGGGGTTTTTTTTTCTTCCCCAAAAACAAGTGGATAATCATAAATGACACCAGCTTCATGTTGAATGCTTATATTTTAAAGACGTTATCGTTTGGTTAAATCTCTTGGAAATCTACAGCAACACTTTATGTGAAGGTCCATTACATATTGCATTATGAAAGATACCATAGAGCACCTAATAAAATAGGTCATAAGATTGCAAGTAGTGGATATAAATTCTTATAACATTATTGTTTGGAATCTTAAATCCTGGCTTGTATATCAGGTTATATTGCGCAAACTGTACAACTCATAAATGCAATTGATTTGTGCAAATTAAGTGTTATATCATCGAATTGCTAACAATCTCACGCATTACTGTCACTTCATTAAGAGCAGATAAACCCTCGGAATAGCATATTAGTCATATGTTCTTTTTCTTTCTTTTTTCATTTTGTGTATTTACTTCCATTACGTCTATTTTATCCAAGTTGCACCACAAGGACAAATTGAAAGGTCAAAAGAAAACAAACCTTTTACTGCTCTTGACACAGTGTTTGTAGATATGTTTTGTCTCAGAGCAGACCTCCCAGTGGATCTTTCACTTGACTGTTTTGAAGAATCGTCTCCATAAATGATCTCTCACCCTGACTGTGTGAGACAAAACACGCTCGCAAATCTAATTTATATCTGCCTCGTTGACATCTGTGAGTCCAACAGCACCACCAGCAGCCTCCCACTCACTGACTAAATGTGGAGCTCCGCTGTGCTGCCGGATGAATGCGATGCGATTTGCGACTTCATAGTTCTGTTGCTCTGAAGGTCATCTTAACAGAATAAAGGTGCAGCCAGTTAATTAAAAGGTATTTCTGAGTTGGCGATCTTATTGTTAATCTTGATACAAAGTGAATGAAATATTTGTGGACACAGGATTCAGTGACCCTTTTGTCTGCTCAATATTTAACGTTGAGCTTTACAGTTTTATTTCACTTCGAAGGACAGTAATGGTCTGATTTATGCCGCTGGATGTTACATCTTTCTAAGGAAAATGATTCCAGCTGCCCTGAGTTCAATATAAGCATTCACAGTCACGAAAGCCTCAGAAACTGATTTTTGCGTCAACTCATTTACTTCAAATAAGGAAGTAAATGAGTGTGGTGTGACTGCTATTGTTGACTGTTTCTGGCTGAGGGAGGAGCTGATCACTGCGGTGATAAATATTTTGGCAGCATCCATATGAGAGAAACGCTCAGTCGGTACCAATTAAGTTCACAGCAAATTCTTCAGTTGCAGTTTATTGCTTGACATTGGCATTTCTGTTAAAATAACACATTCAAAGTTTACAGATGGGATGCGTAGATTTCTGCTCTGCTTTTTGTGCTCCTTCTGTTGTATTACTGTTTTTTCTCTTCAATATGTTTTATGATACAATTGCATTTTGGTTCACTTCTATTTACTCATATACATGAAGACAAAATCACATCTGTCTCTTTCTTCAGCATATCCACTGAGCTGATTGTACCGTGACTCAGTAGATAATAAGCTGATGATTGTTACGCTATCTTATAATTACTAATACGGTAGCTTTTAGGTTGAGGACGTAGCAATTAAACAATATTCACAATTTTAATTTTGTTTTAGCACCTCGGAATCCAGTTTCTAGAGAGCCATATCTTCAGAGGTGTGTTTCTTCATTACAGCCGCTCCACAGACATCAGACATTGCTATGAAGAGAAACCATAAAAAGCATGTCATTGAATGTGCCGTTTCACTGTGGTTTCTCAAAACCACACTCACTGTGCATTTCGAAGGACCTGTACAAAGATGCTACATCATGATGCAGCAGAGCTATGAATATCCGCAAAATAACAGCTTTTAGCTGCTTTGAGAAAAGTAAACTGAATTCCATTCTGTAGAGTTGGTTGGTCTCGATTATTTTTGTATTGACATGGGCACGTGAAGCCAATAACCATCACAACAGAGCAAAATGCATGATTCACCACAGATATTATGGTTCACCCAGGGAAAAAAAAATATAAGCTCTGTCATATAGATGTAATTGTGTGTGCATTAGTGCATCACTACAATGAGACACTATCTGTCTCACAACCTCTGTATCTGTGGATATATACTATATTCTCTTTGACTGTCAGAGGTTAATGTAACAGGCAAGAGAAACAAAAAGGCTGGTGTTGACTTCAATCAATAACTAAGTGTTTCCACACATTGCTGTGTCGGCATTTCTGAGTCCAATAATGTCTTCCAGGTCGAAGATGTAGAGATTATCTCAGTCTAGACTCTGATGCAGGTATCAAATATGTGAAATAATCTCTTTCTCAAATTAATTGTTTCTGAATTCCATTTTAGCTCATTTGTTTTGGGCTGTTCTTTTGTTAGAATAAATACATTATCTTAGAATCTGGGCTAATTTGCTTTAAATGAATGACATCAGACAAGTTGGTCCTATTATAATGTTGTGTTTTATTGGCTGTTTTATGATGATCTGATTCTCCTGTCATACAGCATTAATCGACTGTTGTAACTTTTACTGACCTTTTATTGGCCAACAGTTTTTCATTCTCACTCTATTTTCCCTGCATCCCATATTTCATTGGCTGTTTTAATCCCCTGTATGTGCAAATTCATCACATAACTTTGCTGCATATAAAACACAAGGACAAACTAACTACAATCTGACATTTTTAAAGTGGAGTGCTTGATTCATGGCCGCAAGTCTCGGCCACTTGCTCTGCCGGGCATTGCTGAAATGCAGCTGACTGCCTCGGTCACTTTTCACTGCCAACTCACACTTCACTTTACTTTATACAGGCCAATTTAACACCTTTTTAGAGCCCTTGACAGGGCACTACAACAGTTTCTGTCACAGCAGTGAAAGATGGCGATACACAACTCGAGGGTGTGATCCATATTGGTGTCTAAACATCAAGCTGTATGAGGGCGACTGAAACAACTTGGTCCATATCGCTGCATCTACACATCTAGGTTGTAATCTTTACTATATGCTGCACGAGCTGCAAGACCTGCTGGGTTCCATTGGCTATCAGCCATATTCATTGGCTTTTCCTTTTTTCTTTTTTTTTTCACCCTCCTCACACATTAAAAGGAAACGATAATGCTGAACTCCATATTTGTCCTGATGCAAATCAAGCCCTTCAGAGTGGAACCCACTGGTCCCAATATGGTTCATATTTGTACTGATTTTTGCAGAAAAGCACTGAAAAATTACTGAATAAATTGAGTTGTTATATTTGTTTGCAGATGTGTGTACATAGTGTATATATAGATGTATATATATATTCCTCTGGATCTCTTGGATAATAAATCCCACGGAAGGAAAGAAAGGAAGCAAATCCGCAATCATTGTTTCAGTGTTTATCTGTTACCCCTCGTGTTTACTGTGGTTTTTATTACCATCACCTATATGAAGCAGTCAGGGGAACAGACTTTGTTAATAGGGGGTGTAATCGGGTATTTGACAGTAGTTGGAGTCTCAAACATCTGAACACCACTAATGACTGTTCTCTGTAACTGCTGTTAAGTCATGATTACAGATCTCAGAGGGATAATGAACAGTCTAACAACATTCTCCACCGATTGCTTTCATTGTGATGTTAAACTGTGAGCTCATTTGAGTCTTTTTTTGCTGGGCTTATAAACAGTGTTGTCCAGCTGGATTTGGATAGACAATATAATTAATATCATTATTATAAGAACGTCTTCAGAAAGTCACATCATTTTATAACACTTGGCTAAAGTTACTTTGATCATAAATACTACTATTTTACTTGTTGCTTTATTCAGTGGGTCTCCCTATTTCTTGTCAAAGACAAACGTCCCTCTTACTGTAATCGCGCCTTATTTTCAAAGAAACCAATTTGTGTGGTGGGCAAGAAAAGCTAGAGGTCTGTGTTACACCAACCTTTATATCTCAGCTGTCAACACTTAATTTGTCTACAATAGTTTTTTCACTTTATGACAGCTTTTCTTCTATTTTTATTTTGAAAGCCATATCATTTTATTTATTATTTTTTGGGCTGTAGCTTTTATTTCTTTGTAAACCTCCTCCTTGAATATGTCCAACCTCATGTCTTGTGCTGGTTTATACTTGGCTCTCAATCCAGTCTTTCAGTGACTAATGTAGACAGCAACTTGCGTAAAACCCTTCAATAATCCTACATATTCAATCTCAGTCATCAATTTAACTGTAACTCTAATGCCGCACTTTCACAATAAGAATTTCAAGTGAAAACGGAAAACTTCAGAAGCATCGTGTGTTTTCACATCCGCAACAATGATTATTAAAGCCACTGAAAACACAACTCCGTCTCTGTGAAAAGGGGGACAACATAACTTTTCTGAAATGCAGCTACTGAGCATAAACACTACGGAGTGAACTGTTCTTCTACACATGCATGAGCAGATGGACAATAACAACAACAATGGCAACCTCCAGAGTGGCATGACTCCAGGTCCATATTCTCCTGGGACTTGGTAGTTTTATAGTTCAGTCACCCATTTTCGCAATCCGACTTTGTCCATCCATACAAATGTCTGTGTACCCGCCATTGTTAAAGTTTATAGCGTATTGTTCTCTGCAGGCATCAGTGTGCGGTTCCAAAACCAACCAACAGTACCAGCTTATAGTGGTACTATAATTCCTTTGGAAACAGACGTGTGTGTGTGTGTGTGTGTGTGTGTGTGTGTGTGTGTGTGTGTGTGTGTGTGTGTGTGTGTGTGTGTGTGTGTGTGTGTGTGTGTGTGTGTGTGTGTGTGTGTGTGTGTGTGTGTGTGTGTGTGTGTGTGTGTGTGTGTGTGTGTGTGTGTGTGTGTGTGAGATTGTTTTGGTTGTATTGATAATCTCCACATGTTTCTGTCACCAGGCGCATGACTAGTTTAACCACAGCTCACTGGCCTGCACCGAGTCATCTTATCTGCTGCTGTGTAGATTGAGTCTTCACTCTTGCTGCCCTTGACATGTTTCCTCGCCTGCTCAATAAACTTGGACTGATTTGAAGGTACCTAAAGCACTTCTTTGAAAGATAAAAGACCCTATGTTCATTCAGGTTTCAATTAAAGTGAGCATTATGCTAAGATGTTGAGTATTGGACAAATATACAATTATATTTACGAGACATCTGCAATTTTCCGTCAATATTTTATCCTACATTCTCTTTGAAGTTACAGACAAAGCGAGACTTTTCTTGTCATACTAGAACTATTTTTACCCTGCACTCTTATTTATAGAACACGCATCAGGATTAGATGCATCTGACAGGTTTTCAGAAAATAGTTTTTCTGTCAGCCGCTGAGGTTAATGATACACATGGGCAGATATCTTGCCTGTTCGTAGTTTGTTTTCTCTCCAGCCAAATTTTGAATCAAACACTGTTTTAAGATAAATGTGTCTTGAAGATGCACAACTCAGAAGCACAGCAGTCAATCAATAAAAAACACACTCTAATATAGACTATATGTTTTATCTTGACTTCCGAATGCAATGGCATTTTAGTGCATAATTAGTTGAATTAAATTATCGTACTATCGTACTATGCTATTGTTGATACAATATATCCCCAAAAAAACAATACACTAATTTCAACCATCAACACCAAGCATACAATATATCTATCATTGACAGAATCCAACTCAGTTACACGGCACTGGAGCCGATCCAAGTTTTCTATGGCCAAAGGCAGGTTATATAGGTCAAAAGTCCATCACAGGGTAAACACAGACTCACCCCTCCAGGCAACTTGCAAAACAAACATTAACCTCAAGTGCATGCTATTGAATAATGGGAGGAAACCAGAATTTCCGGACACAACTCATGCACTCACAGGGATGAAAAAAATACTCCACAGGAAAGCAGCTCAATTTAGGCTTAAACTGGGGACTTCTGGCTATGAGGTGAGAGTCCAAACCACTACCCCAATCCATAGCCCAAGAAGGTAACCCTAATATCAATCTTAACCTTAATCCAATCTTAAACTTACTTGTAACATGTGTTTTTTCTTATGATATTGACTGTGCAGTTGTTTGAACTCGATCTGCACAATGAGACATGTTTGGCCTCAGGCCCAGGGACTCTATGGATTTGTTTGTGAAATCCAAAGACAAACATTTAAGGTGAATTGAGGTTTCAAAATGAAACATATAAATTTGATTGTGAATATGTTTGACTGTCTATGTTTACACTGTGATGTCTGGTGACCTTTCCAAGGAGTATGCTTGCATCAATTTTACACTTGGATTGGGTCCAGTGAAGGACTACACAATGAATTGCATGTATTTCTCAAACTATTACCTAAACTAGAGGTAAAGCATTATTTGGCCTTATCCTTATTCTACCCTTGATTTTAAGAATCAGCTTGATGGGAACAGCCATTTTCACAGAAGAGTTTATAGTTCAACTAATCCCAGCTATAACTATGGATGAGAGCAGGGTACACCCTGGGCAGGTCGCCACTCTATCACAGAGAGTCAGAAAACCACAAACACTCACTTTCACAGCTATGGGCAAATTCAGGTAACAATTTATGACACCTAATATGCTGCGCACTATGCAGGAATAACTTTACTGTCCCCTCCTACACTCCTAATGGTAATCATAGTTACAATGGGTATGGGTGTTTTACTTGTGCAGAATATAAATTGGGCTTTTTTTTTCTTTTTTTTTTTTTTTTTACTACTACTTATTGCTTAAGTATTCCAATTTAATGTATTTGTACTTTGAAATTTGTTGTACTAAAAGCTGTTTGTTTTTTGTTTTTTCTGCTTTCACCAAATTTGAAATGATTGCAAAAATATCTTGACTGCAGCAGCTTCCCATTTTGCTTGATCTATTCTGCACAACTTGACATAGCTTTAGCCAATAACATAGATTAACAATGCCTGAAAACATTGTAATTTCCCCGTAAGCCATGAGACCTCCTTTACTTAGATTTTTCAGGTGAAGGATCTTTTGGAAATACCTTGTCTTAAGTCCTATGATCTGTCTGTCTGTCTGTCAAAATGGAGTCTTGTTATTAACACGCACTAAATACGCTATTCGGAAGTAGCATCAGTCAAAGCTGATACGAGTTTATGCTCCTTTTATGTTCCCTTCCACCAGGTGGAAATAGCTGTTAGCCTGGTATTTCCCTGTTCGTCACAATAACATGGATGCCCTTCCATGAAGGACTTGTCCAATTAATTATGACAAATTAAACTTTGTTATTTTAATGAGCGATTTGTTTGTTTCCCCTGAGTGAGAAACACGATGACTGACAGATAGCTTGGGGGGGGGGGCGGGGGGGGGGGGGGATTATTGTCAGCAAGCTCTGCCTTGATTTCATTCCTCACCTCATCACATCTCCCTTAATGAATCACACAATCACAACGCACTAATGAGTTACTTTGACATAAATTAGAAATATTATTGGCGGATTGCCTCTTGAAAATGAAACCGACACTTTGACATTTAGATAGTCATATAATCGATCAATGGATCTATTAAGGGTCTTTGTTTACTTCCTCTATAGTCACGAGTGTACTTGAAATACTTCAAAAGAGTTTTAGTTGGATTTAGTTGGATTTACCAGCTATTCACATTGAATAAAACAGTTGCCAAATATAAGTGGGCAGAATCTAATGTGTCTATAATGGTGACGACAGTGTTTTGTTTCAGGTATTCAGAAACTTTTTTTCTTTTCTTTACCGTAAGATAGCTGGTGTTCTTTCAAGATGAAAGTATTTATAGGTACTTTGGAAAGTTGAAATTGGCCTACTTTGATGCACTTCTCTTTATGAGATGGCTGTCCAACCTTTAAAAGCTATAACAAATATATATTTTTGTTCAGCTTCTTTGAAACTCATATCTGTGTTCTTGATGTGGTTGCAGCTTATCAGTGGATGTAAGAAGATGTTTATGGTACAGCTTTCTTTAATTCCTTTTTTCTTTGGTAGAATACAGACTTCAAAGCTAAATTATGCAGTACTGTGGTAGCCTGCAGGTAGTTCTGTGGCTCAGGATGAGTAGATTCTGCAACTAAATTTACTTTTAAGTGTTGAAAATTACAATAAAAAAGGCGATTTTCTTCATGAGACAGTGATATATTGAATTTCCTAAAAAAAAAAAAAAAAAAAAGTGAGGCAATGCATCCTGTTCATGTGTGTCATCTTTCTTAACCTGTTTTTCTATTACTACAAATCCTTTTCTAATCATGTTATATGACACACCAATGTGTAATGGTATATTCAGTGACATGTCAACATACAGTAGCAGAGTCCCACTCTTCCACTGATATAAATCACAAATGTTACATTTAAATCTGCATACAGCTGCAGTAGATTAGAGCACTATCTTTTCCATTTAAAATAATCGAAATGACTCACCAGAGAAATACTAATGGCTCTCGAAAAGTATCCAACCACAGGTCTTCAAATAATGAAAGAACTCACCAGTCATCTCTACTGCTTGTGTGTTCACCAACACAGCTGAAACCTCAAGTGAAAGTGCAGTTTCTTAAATTTATCACAAGAACCCGATATATATGAATAAACAACATGATCAACCACCATAAGACAAATTGAATGTCTCTGTTGGTTGGGTTAACTTTGTTTGATATTTTAGTCTGGAAATGTTTATATGGGCATATTGTGGTTCACACTTCCAAGAGTTATCTCACATCAGAACAATGGGGGGAGTGACGTGATGCCAGGTCTGGTCGTGACAGATGTTTGCTGAGGTTCTGTAATGAGTTGTGTGTTAGTTGGAGGTCTGCATATCCTAATTTGTCTGTTTCATTGTATCAACTTCTACATTGCTGACCTGGTAACATTGTGAGGTCAAGTGGCTGGGAGGCCAGTCAAGCCCCAACTGTATCTATTGGCAACTCCCATCAAATTACTTAAGTATTTTCACATAGTTGCCGTGCCGTGTTGCACACTTACTAGGAGATGAACTCATGGAGAACTTGCTACTTCTACTTATTTCAGGCGACTCTTGTTTTTTGTTTTTTTTTTCTTCTTTTCTTCTTGCCCAATTATTCCTACTTCTGTTCCAACCTCCAGTACACGCTGCTCTAGTTAGCTCACCTTGCAAAAAGGATTACCTCACTTTGACCAAGGAAGTCGACAGGCTATATCCGGTGTCCTTCTGTACAAGCTATGCTCCAAGCACAACCAACTGTTGTTTTGGACGCTGGACTGAGCTTAATTGAAAATGTCTGATAAAAAAATGTATTAAAATAAATCATTCATTTAAGAAAAACAAACAAAAGAAAACTCAATAGGTCCCTCCAGGTAAGGTCTTCGCTTTCAGGCTCAGTTTATTAAGAAAATAAATAAATAAATAAAATTATATATATATATATATATATATATATATATATATATATATATATATATATATATATATGTCTGTGTGTGAAATTGCCAAATAGAGAACCAACCACAATGGGTAGAACACCTGGCTTAGCTAAAATGAATGAACTACTAAAATGTAATCAGACACGTCGACAATGAATGGCGGTAGGAAAGGGTGATGTGGTTTTAACCCATAAATATTACCTGATGAAAGTTGGTCAAATTACCCAGTTTAAGGCGCTGTGTATACAACAGCATTTCAAATAAAAATACATGGTTTGTAAAATTCCGTTTCAATAAACCTGTGCATTTATTTATATGGCAACATTATTTACAAGAAATTATGTAATTAGCATGGCAGCCCACAAGTCCACACCGTTACTTGCTTTTGTAAGGAAACCACACACATGATGTAAATATTAACAATGGGGAGTGCTCTTATGGACTGATGACGAAGTTGGATCGCTGTTACGGGTGACTCTCAACTCTGAAACTGCAGAGTCCCAGGAGAATATGGACTGGGAGTAATGCCACTCCGGAGGTCGCCATTATTGTTATTGTCCATCTACTCGCGCATGATTTCAGGTTTCACAGATAAACTATAATGCATTGGAATTTAGAAGAAATCATTCTAGAAAGAAATCATATACTTGATGCAGAATCTCCAAACAGCTGCACAGGGACATCACTGCTAATACCTAAATATTTTCACTTAATATTTAGTCTATAGTCTTTGTCTAGCAGCTGTAGAATGTCAATAATACTACAGAAAAATGGCCTGACAGAGCAGGTTGAAGTAATGAAACACAAGTATTTTTGATCACAGATAAGAGCCAGTGTAGTGAGAAGCGAGTAAAGAGATGAAGTCTAGACGGGAGAGAACATATATTAATATCCACTTCATCAATTTTTATTGGCAATAGAAAGATCAATATTCACAGTAACTGAAATATACAGACACATACCTCTCCCCATCCAAATGAACACTGCAATAGGAGACTTAATCATGCAAAGAGTCAAATTTATTGAACTGTTTTATTCACTGATTAACAATGATGCTTCATGGAATGCCAACCATAAAAATAACACATTTTATTGCCACTTAGGACTTTTATTTATTTAACAAAACTGCTGACAGACTATCAAAATACCGATCAGGGACTTCTTCTCGTTTCACCAATGAAAAGTAAGCATTTTTATACTTCCTTGCTGTGTTTTTCACCACAGCAGTTTTTTTATGCTGCTGTGGTCTAAGTTCATCTAATCCATTTGGACGAATGCCATTCACCACAATGAATCAATAAATAAAAAAATCTAAATAGCTTTTCATAAAACTCTAAAATGCAAATATACACTGTGGAAATATCTGAAATCCCATCCTCCTCTGTGTTTCTGTTCTGACTGTTGCCAAAAAGCTGCTACTTCAAACATCACTTCCCTCTGCTTACATGCTTTCACACGGACCCACACAGTCTACACAAATACTCTGTGTATCTCACTGTTGTGTGAATTTTACCAAAACAGTTTGATCTGTTTCATGTAATATACACACCCACAAATGCATACAGAGGACCTTTAAGCTGTCTTTATTTGTCATTTTGGCCCACTGTGTATCTGCTTCAAAGAAATATAATGTGTAAATGTTTCAATGCACACTCCCTCGGAGACCCACTGTTAAAGTCAGGAGTGAACAGCACACATTCGATTCAGTGTTATGAATGAATTCCTCTAGCACAAGGGTGGCCAACCAGTCAGAGACGAAGAGCAACGGAAATGACGGTGGTACTACAAAGAACCACATCATACAAATGTGGGCTTACAAAGAAGCCCCCCTCTCTCACACAGACTGACATAAAGTGAAAATACATACAAAATGTTGATGCTTTTCGATATGGAATTATAAAGTTATACAACAGTCAGCAAGGCTTGGAGTTACAGCATTATCAGGGATAATTTCATTCCCTCAGTCCACACAAATGTGCAGGGACCATCTGCCAATTAAACGATTGACAAGATACTACAAACCATATATCACTATCAAATCGAGTGTTGTAGTATAATCAAATGAAGGTTGCAGTGATATTGGTGACACTGCAGAGAATACCAGTAACGTTATTGGGTATTTTTGTCATATCGGTCTTCGCTTTTGCCGGAGTTTGTAATTTGCAGACGATCCCTGCTCCAGCCCAAACTCACCCAAACACTTCCCACTAGCTCAATGCATTGTAAAAGGGCCCAATGCTTCAGCGGTCTGTGGTCACTTAGGATATCTATTGAAAACGGTCCAAGAATTAAATACTAACCCGAATAACTAAATGAAAAAAAAAAAAAAATCCAATATTTAGTATAGACGATGCATCTCATGAATAACTTATCTGCTTTAAATTTTGAGTAATATCGACCAAGTACATAAATAAGTAAACACAATGCAGGCAAGGTTCAACACCTTGGCCACAGGTGACTTTGATACACAATAAAAATATAGGAAATGTACTTACTTTCACCTTTTAGCTACCACTAAGTTGCAGGAGAAAAATGTTAATGATTCCATGAGTTTACTTCGTCGTGTCCAGTAAAGCAGCTTTCCTGTACCCATATATTCCCTTGCGATTACTTGCTATTGAAAGTGATGTACTGGACATCAATTGGAAAGTAAAAACGGCAGTAGATTATACGGTAGAATATTGTTCATGTTCCAGTGTATACATTGGTAGAATCTACATGTGTTGGTAACCTGGCTTTTGTTACTTGTATACAACTTGTTGGTATGACTCAGGACACGTGCATCACAAAGCACAGTAGGGTATCATATAAACAAACAGTACGCAGTCGATATAAAGTGTCTCTGGGAGCCGGCGGGATGGTGGTATGTCTGAAAGGTTAAGAGTTGACCTTTGATCAGCCTTTAATATTGACAAAACAGCACTGAGCACCAACTCGCATCTGGGAGTCTCAGCTGACATTAACTGAAACCAAATCAGAGAAACTAAATGGCATTCCCTCTGCGATTTCACACGCAAAATGTCTGCTATTACATAATTACATGAACAATCAAGTTTAGAATTAAAGATGTGCGACTCCGTATCGTGGCCTGCATTGCATCATGCATTTAGAGCTGAACATTAACCTTCCATGCATTTGCATTAATAGAACTGGTCGGTTCCAGATCTGAACGGTGCACGGAAACACACTGATGAGAGCGACGTCCCATGACTATTCATGCCTTTAGTTTAATTTCAGATTTGATTAGATTTGGTCCCTTGTCATTTTGTATCAAATACGCAAACAATTTAACGTCTTGAATAACTCCTTTTGCTGATGTGTCTCCATATCCTGCACTCATTTCTTTTTTTCTTCAACCCAGCCATGTGGTATCCTATAAAGTATGTAAACTTGGGTGCGAGTGTATACACACTGTTTTTAGGAGCATTCTGCAGGTGTCATAGGTCCAACAACTTTAACTTAATTTACTGTAAAGCAGCTTTCTTTCATAATAGCCTGAACATTTTGCATAATACTTTGGAATTTACTATTATGCATTTGTTTCAATAAAACTTTTCTTGAATGTATTAGCCAAAAAATTATCCCAACAGCTGTTCACATCTCTGTACCATAATCCTTTATTTACAATGGTTTTAATTATATGTTGCAATGTTCCTAATTTATACTGTAGGAATCCTAAACTATCCATATCTATATTCCCTATTTTGCACAATTCCAATAAAAAAAAAACAAAAAAAAAAAAACTAAACATGGTTTTTGTTTTATCGTTGTCTGAGTGGAGCAACAAATGTGATGTCACATTTTAGTGTTGTCTTTCTTTCTTTCTTTCTTTCTTTCTTTCTTTCTTTCTTTCTTTCGTTCTTTCTTTCTTTCTTTCTTAAAGCTATGGATCAAATGTGCACCATACAGTATGTGTTGCAGAAGAGAGCAGCTTTAATGGTGATGGCAGAAGAAAATGTGTTGAACGGAAGCAAGAACAGCAGAGAAAGAAAAAGCATTTAAGATGGTTGAATCGATTTCCCCATTTCCCTGCTTTTGTAATTGAATGCCACCATTAATGATGCTCTTCAGACTATAAGTAGCTTAACCCAAAATGGTGCCCTGATAATTGAGTGCTAACGCACGCACGCACGCACGCACGCACGCACGCACGCACGCACGCACGCACGCACGCACGCACGCACGCACGCACGCACGCACGCACGCACGCACGCACGCACGCACACACACACACACACACACACACGCACACACACACACACACAGATTGATTAGTAGCTACATATAACTGTCAGAGCCGACACAACCTCTGCTCTAGTAAATTTACATTTCTTACAAAATAATAAAGAAAGAAATGGTAGTTTGGTCTGGTGGTTTGAAAAAAAAAAAAATCTTTCTGTTTGAGGTTGAGATTTGATGCAATTCGACCGTCCCCTACTAGAAGTTCTACCAGGAGACTGCTGTACGTCTGAATAGTCTGACACACCACACTACCTGGGATCAAACATCACACACTGTTTCAGCTGCAGTTCTGCCGTCACTATGTTGAATATACTGGGACGTTTGCTTTGACTAACAGACAGTATCATCACCACAATATGTCCTCAGGCTCTGCTGTTGTATTATAAAAAAATATGTGTATGGCTCGTCCTTCAGATCTGACGGTCTTTTTCTGTGGAGGTTGCATGTTCTCCTGATGCTTGCATAGTTATCCTCGGGGAACTTTGCTTCCCATACATGTTCCGGTCACTGTTTTGTGCATGGAATATATCTTTCCAGGTTGTACCCTGTCTTTGGTCCTGTGTTTACTGGGATCACCTCAGGCCCCTGCAATTCTTTTTCAGGTACAGTACAAAATGAAGATGTGTGCATCAATGGAAGAACAAGTGGATATATATATATATATATAATCACTTGATGAATTTAGGGTATTAATGACTTAAAATATTAATTACAAAAAGGGAAATAAAAGGAAAGTTGAAACTAGAAGTCTAACCACACCAACATTTCTGAAAATGACTGAGCAGTAGCAAAGGCTTTTCAATCAACATGTTATTAATTTGCATAAGTAGACATCATTTGAAAAGCAGATGGTAAGACAGTTTATTAATCAAGGAACAGTCACTGATGAGATGTCAAAATCCTAACATACCTTTCACAATTACACAGCATATCATTTTGATAAACAGGTGCATCTGAATAGTAAACGGACAAGAGCAGATGATCTGAAGGGAAACTTCAAATGAACTTTCAAAAACTTTATTGTTGAATACTGATTAATAGAAACCTGCATAAAGCAATGGTGCTGGGGGCCACTGAAAACATTTTTTTTTTTTAAAAGTGGCTCCCTGGTTGGAACTTTTTTGAAAATTCTTTGACTCCATATCTGTGAAAAATACAACTTTTCTGAAACACATGCATTTTTCATACTGCACATGCACACCACATCATAATACGTAGTTTTTCTACATACTGTACGTGCAATAGATGGATGATAACAACAAAGGCACACTCCAGAGTGGCATGACTCCCAGTCTATATTCTACTGGAACTTGGTGGTTTTAGAAGTGTGTAAAACAGCATTTTCTGCATTTCTGTGTAAACGTCCTTCATTTTCAGAACGCTGCTGTGTAATTTCAAAACTTGTCTGAGGGGCAAAAAAAAAATCGACATTTTCAATTCAAACATTGTTTTGTAAACGGGGCCGGAGTCTTGGCTCTCACTGGGTCAACATTGTTGGGCAATGTCTATCAAACGTGGTCTATGGAAAGAACAGAGATTTACAACACCCTACAAGAGCTGCAGTTATAGAGATGTTTTGGACATAGCCAATCTAACCCTGGCCCTAGTCAAATGAGTGAAAATCTTTAGACTAGTCCATGTGGCCTGCTTCCATTATGTCCGTTTTCAGTGAAGCAGGTCGAATGGATCCATTAAAAGAAGTAAATAATTAATATGATTTATCCATTTATGGTCAAAGTGTTACGGCTGATTGTTGTGATTAAGATTTTAATCACTTTCATTGTCAAAGCTTTTTAATTGCATAAATGTCATCTCTCAAATTTTGGACTTCACGACTTCTTCCTCTTTGTTCACTTGTTATCACTGCCAGGCAGCCATCTGTTCAGTTAGCCGATCTGATTCAAACCTCTGACCCTGCAAGACATTTCTGACTGTTGCATATTTCATCGGCCAGACGCCGGCTGCAACTCCAGAGGAAAGTAAAGTAGTACTCGTGTCTCAGGGATCATTATGCATCTCCACCTCTTAGGTGAGAAACTAAGAAATATTTAGTCATATGCTTCAGTTTGTACATCCCCACAGGATGAAAAGTGTCCTTGTTTTCTTCCCCTGGGCTGCAGCTTTAACAAGGAAAGTGCTGTTCAAGGCTTTGCTTCACTGACTCTGACATCCTTTAGCTGTCAGGGATTCTGGCTCATGGAAACGGGTGATGCTTGATACTTGAAGGGCAATTCAGCTGTGTTGCATCATGTGCAAAACCTGTGAGAAACCTCTCAGTTTCTACTGGTGATTGATAGGCTGGAAGTCCCGGTGCAGGAGGATGGACAAGGTAAGCATGACTAATTCTAGCCTTCCATTCAATGAGCTGTCTTAACATCTACTGTGAATATTGTTACCTTTTATGACCGTGCGGCTTCACTTGGCTTCGGCTACTTTTAAGTCAAAACAACCTATGTGAATAGTTTTTCATGTCTGCACCAAAACACACCCATGTGCCAAAAGTATTTTTGTCACGTATTGGATATGAAACTATCTCAAATATTATTTACTAAAACTCTATTACCCTTTTTAAATTAAGCTTTCACCCCGTCACATCTCTTTGAATGTATTCGGTTACATTAAACCATAAACCTCCCAATCCTGCCTGTATTTAAGTGGTATGGGTCTTTTTCTTGTGTCTAGTCATGCCTGCGTTTCTTCTCTTCTATGTCTGCCTTTTGACCTAACTTTTCATTGAGTTCAGAACATTTGTTGTTGTTCGATCTCCTGTTTACCTTTTTTCTTTCAGTTTATAAACCTCCATTCTGAATAGACATGGTATTACATATGAATCCCCAGTGACCTTTACCAACGAATATTTTTTTAATGTTTTTAAATTATTATTATTATTTTTTATTTTTTTATTTTTTTAATTATTAAATGTGTTGGATTTATTTATTATACAATTTGATTGAATCCAACTCTCAAACAAATGTATCTTATTTGCATGATGTCATTGTACTTAATCTATCATCTTGTTTTGTGCCAGTTTGAAGGCTGTGTTTGTGGAATTTTAAGTTTCAAATGAGATTCCTCATATGAAACAGTCCACACATCAGTGTTGAGTCTTCCCATTTCAGACTGCTTAAATGATGAAAACACGCATTACAAGTGTCTCCCTTTGTTGTTGTATAATGGGGCTCATTTTATGATGGTTATAATCCTCCTAGGTTTGAGGTGAAGGATCAGGAAAAGAAAAAAAAATACAGGTTCAGTAAGACTGGAGACGAGTGCATCCACCTGGCTGCTGCTTTTCTCAAGAGTGTGGCTCGTCAACTAAAAGGTGGATGATTTGGAGGAGTCATTTTACCATCCATCTGTCCATCAATTTTCTATGGCGATTTATTAAAGTCTAATCCAGGGCAAAGGCAGGGTCCAACTTGGACAGATGCCAGTACATCAATGGGGAAACCCAGAGATATTTAAAAAGCCTCAATTACCTTAAAATCCATACTTTTGGATTGTCGGATCTTAATAAAAGGGATAAAACCCACATCTAAGAATGTGAAGCTTTAGTTATTGGTGGACAACCATGTTTCACTGCTCACTAAATCACATTTCAGGACTCTTTGACTGACCTCCATTCTCATCAGTGTTGCCTCACCGTACACAATAAATATAAATAGCAAACCCATTCTTCTAAGTTCTGGTTTTAAAGCCACGCTCCCATTCTCTCAGAGAATTTGTCAAAACTTTCAGTTCCACTTTTCATGAAACTTTAGTTTGATTATGCAGAATAGCATTTCTAAGGAAGAAACTCATCAATAAATAAAACATCCTTCTTCTTAGTAGAAAACTGTCTCCACATGACACTAGCTGGTATTTTGTTCATTGTCTTTGCTGTTGCTGCATGAGTGTCTCCTACTGTGAGTTCTGGGTATGAGAACTCAGAGCAGTTTTAGTTAGATTTTTATCTGTGGACATCAATACACAGGATTAAAACAGAAGCTCAGTGTGTTCCATTTTACTTTTTGGAGAGTTAGATGACTTTCAGAGACAGTGACTTTCTGTGGTTGTCACTTTCTGTATTCTACACTCATGCTGTCACAGTTTGGTCCAGTTCACAGTTGGAAAATAATACATTTAATATGAAAAGAGGCATACATCTCCGTGGTTGTTCATTATGTATATCTTTACCTTGACTTTGATCAATTGTTTAAAAGGCAGTCCATAAAAAACTTTTGTTGTAAATCTTTTTTTTCCCCAGGTAAAAGTCATTTTTGTCACTAGCTTTGTGTGGATAACATAGAAGCAAAGGTGCGTGACTCAAACAAGTGAGGGTTTGTTGGTCTGATTAGAAAACTATTGGCCAACATGGACTACACACGCACACACGGGCAGTTCGGTTTCCCTCCAAGAAACTTTAAATTGATCTCCACCGATTTTCTTCTTTTCTTCTTCTGACTGACCCTAACATCCTGAACTCGAACTATGACCTGTCTTTTCTTAGCATTATTATATCCCTGAACTTGAATCATTATACTAGCCTGATTATATTCCAACATTTAATGATTGATGCTTTGGGAACTTGATTTATGTCCCCCTATTTCTGACAATATAATAACAGATTCAGGTCATAACAACATCTGCAAGGAAAAGCAACACACGCACACGCGCACTCACACAAATGCAGAGGTGAAGGTTTTAACAAATACGACAGAATAGAAAATATAAAAAACAATCCTGGTGTTCTTTTTGTGTTTTAGGTAATCGTGTTACCACTGAAAATGTAGCGTGCAGGCTGTACTAAAAAAGCACAACAGTGTTTTGGATGAAAGAAGTTCAAAGCACCATCCAGTTCAGCTGTCACGAATACCCTTCCAGTTTCTTTGAAATTAGAGGATCAGTAGGCTTAAAAGGCAACAAAGGACATATACAGGAGATGTGTAAAAACCGTAAATCCCCCCATGGAAATAAGATGACACCAATACAAACACAGAACAGCTTCACTGACTTGTTTAATGCCAGAGGTTGTGGGAAATTGAAATTATCAGCTCGTAGCTGAAGCTCATGAATAACATGAACAACCACTTCAGTTAATCTGCTTCTTCCAGTCAGCCTTGGTGTGAAAGCCTCTTCAGTTGGACCATTCAATACAGGCTGTGCTGTGCTCAAAAGACCTTACCTACATCCTCACTGATAGACCTGGCATTTACAGAGAGAAAGGCAAGCCTGCCCATTGATTTGGCTGCTTTGTCACTGAGCCTCCTGCCAGGGAATAAATAGAAATGTTTGATAATAGCAGGGTAATGGAGATAGAGTGCTTTCCCTGGGTTATTTAATATTAATTTATTTATTTTATCTAGGACAGTCTCTCATTCTACTATTTTTTCACACTTGGGGGATTACAGAGAGAGAGAGAGACGTGTGGACAGGGATAATGGAATAAAAATGAGTATGGCCCAGTAAGAGTTTTCTAGCTGATGACAGATAAATCTCTTGGCTGAGTCTTGACATGTTGGCCATTCAGCCTCTACCTTGACTTGCCGTAATACCAGGTATTTATATTTCCTCCACAGCTGGTTTGCTGCTGATGGGATGGAGGTTATTTATTTATTTATTTATTTTCACGTTTTAAAGGAGTAGCGGCAGTAAAAGTATATGAGTTCAAGTATATGGTGTCAACCATCCAGAGCAATGGCCAGTACACAACAAGATTGACGAGACATTTGGTGTAACAGCCAAGGAAGCAGAATATTGGCTGCGATGGAGGCAGGTGATCTGCTGTGATTACCCCTGAAAGGCGCTGCCTAATGAGGGCGAAGTTAATTGACTTTGACAAATAGAAGACCTTTAAGGAAGCCAGAGATAATGCTTCTTAATTATTCAAGGCAGTTTTGAATTGTTTACTATTGTGACAAATTAATCACAAGAATCATTTCATATGCAGTCACTTTAAAAGCTTGTCCAAAATCCAATTTAGAAGATGTTAAACTCATTCGTAAGAAGGAATATTGGAAACATTACCAGTTTAACCAGTATGTGATTTACTTTAAAGATTTAGGAGGTTTTGTGTATGACCAGATCACTCCTGATTGTACATGCTAAATCTATAGTTTCATACAAAAGTATCCTCAGACCTTTTAGTAGCAAAAATGTTAAGCACTTATATAGTCAATATATGTAACCTATATCTCATTAGAAACAGAAATATTCTTTTTATAGCTGACAGGGATCCATCCATCCATCTTCTCCCGCTTATCCGTTTCCCGGGCGCGGGGGTGGCAGTCTGAGCACTGTCACCCAGATCACATTGCACTGATTAAGAACCTTTCCTGCGGGTGGTGAGCCCACGGGAAGGTGACCCCCGGTGTGGGATGTGAACCCACTAACTTGAGATTGTGAGTCTCCTGCTCTACCAACCGAGCTAGCCGGGGACCGATGACCTGACCTGAGTATTGATAAATTAGGCAATACATAATTGAAGAAAATATAAATAGTCCCAATGGAAACTAATAATCTGCAGTGGCTACTCTAAACATGATAAGTGGTAGAGAAGATGGATGGATGGGCGGACAGACATGTTTGGCCATTGTTTGTATGCGACAGCAAACCCATTCATATTCTGACAGTGTATATTCAAGGCTATAAACTCACCTGCAGGCAAACCTGGAGGATAGAAATAAATGAATTAAAGTGGAGAAGTTTCTCATAGAGCCATAGGGACATAATTCCTATATCCTTCATCTCTTGCATACCTCCTTCAGGGGTGGTCCCATCATTACCAACAGATGGATGAACAGAAGGATCACTTGTGGTGTTTTCCGTGGGAATGCTTCCTCTTCCCCCCAATGCCACTTTGTGTTCTACCCCAGTTTGTTCTCGAAAGCTGCTAAATTACTGCATTGTGTTGAACGATCGGTGTGTGTTTTTGTGCGCACAGAAGGATAAATAATGTATTGTTTTCTGTCATTTGTCATGTTCAGTGTTTCTTTACCCAAGATGAGGTGTTTATCTACTGTGCTATGGGGAATTGGTTTCCTCGTCCTACCAATGTTATTAGTCTCTGACGAAAACAGACTAAGTATGCAAAGAGTGGCATATTTATATCAAGATGTTCTTACTTAAGAGAAAGCTTGAGCATGCTTTTACATACATATTGACAAAAATATAACTTATTTAATGCCTTGACTTCTATTTATGACACATAGCAGTGTGTTTCATTAGCAAATCCTCACTTTGGCTACAAATGATTTATATTTAAATCAGTATGCAGTGCTATAAAGGGAGATTGTCTTTGCATGGTGAGGAAAATAATTCAAGTCCTCCATCATGCTGTAGCCACCATATTTAAATAACAAAGAAATAACACATTAATGGGACTTTGAGTTCTTGGAAAAACTGATGTATATTGATTTATATATACAGGAAATTGATTGTATCTTTGGCTAAGTCAGTTTATAGTGAATCAGTGTGAATAAACCTTGAAGTTGGCCAGTTGTGCTCTGAGGCTGTATTTTCATGAATAAGACCCCAGAAAGTCTTTCATATTCACATTTCCATGACAGTGTGTAACTGTTCGTTTGGTTTTCTGGGAGCATATGGATGCAAATCCAGACCCTGGAGCAAATACTGTGGATTTACTTCTGCAAAGCGTTATTTACATGTCATCATATGCTAATCCACTGTTCTTCACAGCCACACAGCAAACTGAAAATCTGAACATGAACAGCATTTTTTTAAATGGATCATATTATACAGCTTTTCAACACTTTCACATGGGTCTTGTTGGTCCACAAATGTTGTATTCAAAGTTTGTTGCCCCAAATCCAGCTTTTATTGATTTTCACCCATTTGAATATTGGATCATAGGAGCTGCATTCAGAATCTGTTGCGTCTGTGTGAGCTTGACTGGCTACACCCACACATGCCCATCTTGGGAAGAGGAGGAAGTACTTCCTCTCATGGTGCCATGTGCCAGAGCAGAACTGCCTAATAGTGAGAGGGTCAAGGGGAGGGTCTACCTTGATTGGGATTGGCTAAACCCCTGACACCTTGATTTCTGATTGGCTCGTTTGAGAACACACTTTTTTTTTTAAATTAAACACACCGAGGATGACAGACTTCATTCTTTTCTTCAGTGCCATTTCCTGGTATGGAGATATATATTACTGTTGTAAAACAATTAGAAAGTGAATTTTGCACATATGACCCATTTGACATTTTTAAACTTCAAAAGAATGACTAAAGCACATGACACTGTTTAAAGGGACTTCCAAAAAAAATTCCAAGTGCTCAGCTTGCCCTTTAATGTAGAAAACCCTCAAAGTATGCAACTTTTTGCAGACAACTAATTTTTTATGTGGAGGATTTATGTTCTGCCGGAAGCAAGATGTGGATCTGCAAATCTAACACCGTTAGTTATTAAGACCTTCTGTCATCCATTTCCTTTCACTTTATACTGTAGCGAAGCAGTTTAGCTGCTACTGCACAAAATTGAATGTCATGTTGTATAAGCAGTATGAGAATACTACGCATTTTCTTACATTCTGTAATTTTTTGATAAGTTATGAATTATTCCTTGCCTGCTGAAACCAGTAACGTCTTAGCAGAGAACAGGGCATATCCATTTTGACATCACTATATGCTTTCACTTGGCACTGGGATCACAAACAGTGACATCTGTCACGGCGGCAAATTATCCAAGGTTTGACTAAACGAGACAATGTGGCGAAAGATGGACAATTTATCTACTCTATCCGCGGTATAAGTCTCAGCAGCAGGTGACTTTGGAACCCTAAAGCCAAACACAATCACAATCTAAGCTTTAATGTATTTATTTTATTAATATATTTGTTGTCTTTGTTTACTTTTTACTGTATTTAATTTCTTTAATATCTTTGTAAAGCACTGTGAATTGCCCTGTTTGAATGGTGCTCTATAAATAAATTTGCCTTGTATGTACACAGATGACAGATGCAGCTCAACGATAAATGCCACATGCAGAACAGAAAATGACATCTTTATTTACTTTGATCAAACAGACTGATTATGAGGACAGCTATTGGCTGGTAAAAAAAAATAAATCAACCACCAACAAAACAAATCAAAACAGGCAAAATGAAAGCATCTTGATTGGTAAGGTGATGACTCAAGCAATCAACCCTTGCAATATCAGTAATTGAAAATTGAAAAGGCTGGATAGATTTAATGACTTTTCATAACACCTCAACCAGTAGAACAGTGATGTGTGAATGGATCTCAGCTGGGTGTTTGTGTGTTAATGTTGGGGGTGGGTGGTACAGTGGGAGAACTGTTTCAAGTGGGGTGTTAGAGGCAATACGTAGAGGGGTAAACTAGTATCCATTTTAATAGAGCACAATGATGTAGAAAACATTTTATCACTGAAATACCATGGGGTTGTTTTGTACCTATGATAAAACTTATTTTTTTTCCAAACTGGCTCACTGTCACTTCCTTCAAAATCTGAAAAAAAAAAGAAAGAAAATCATTGAAAGCGAAAGCCTCTAACTAGAACTCATCAGCAGATGTCCTTTGTTTTCAATGAGAAATTGCAAGAACTCTGGAATGTATCCTCAATTTACAGTTAATCACATTGATGTATGTGTTGATGCATTAGAAGTGACAGCTCTTTGATGTATTTTAAAATATAATTATTACATGTAACTTTTGTGATCAGCCTGTGGAGATAAACTTTATTTCTCTTCATGATGAAAATAACAAAGCAGAAGTGAAATACGAACTCTGGGGGGATTGAGAAAGCATACTCCTCATCCTTCTAGCAAATTGACTGTTGATAATTATATGTGGTAAGGAAATTTGAGACCAGAATGTAGTTTACAGTTTTAGAAAAAATACAACACAAGTATTGAGTGAATCACATTACCAATGAACTGCAAGATTTGAACACCAAGTTACCTCAAAGCATTTGTTTTGCTTACTAACACAAACACATCTGTGGGTGTGGTTGAGTCATAGTGAGTGGGTGTAAAGTCTCAATGGTAGACTGATATAGAGCAGAAAAATAAACAATCTTTCTTAGAGGAAGTCCACCAGTGAACTGTGACAAGACCAAATAATCTACATCAATGTAAAACAACCTCAGGGTCAAAAGGTACTTAGCAAAAACTGGCATCCTGACAAGAACTCTCAAAAGAACTCAACAGGTTACTAGACAGGAGTCATAGGAGGAAACAGACTGATTGACGAGGAGGCAAGGACACACAGATGCTCGACGTTCGTTAGTTTAAAACAGCTGACAGCAATGAATTGATGAAGGCGACACATACAGGTTGAAGTAACATTTGGTTGAGTAGATGCGGTAGAGCAGTGATTCTCAACCACTGGGCCGGGTCGCGAGCACCAACTACTGGACCGCGGAAATTGGGACCGCAATGCCGCATCCCACCACTTGGGGCAGTGACGTATCATTCAGTTGTCGAATACGTTCGAATAAGCAGCAGAGGAAGAAGCCAGGCAATATCACTGTGTGTGTGTGTGTGTGTGTGTGTGTGTGTGTGTGTGTGTGTGTGTGTGTGTGTGTGTGTGTGTGTGTGTGTGTGTGTGTGTGTGTGTGTGTGTGTGTGTGTGTGTGTGTGTGTGTGTGTGTGTGTGTGTGTGTGTGTGTGTGTGTGGCCCCTTTAACCGATGCTGTGTGCGCAGGTTGCTTTACCGGTATGTGTGTGATTGAGTGATTGTGTGTGTCGGAGGAACAATGAAGGAGAGGAGTAGAAGATGGCAAATAAGTGATACAGGTGTTGGTCCCAGAAAATGAGTCCATGTCGCGTTTCCTAATTGCTGTGAAGCAAGAGAGTGAATCCTGAAGCCCCAGAGCAGAAGTTGGTCTCCAATGTGTCTCCCAACCACTGTCTGGAGGCTGGAACGGAAGGGTTAACACATGCAGTGGCACCGCCAGCCGGGATTCCTGTACGCACTGTGCGTACAATTTTTTTGAATTTGTGAAAAAAACTGTAATATTTTAAAGGGTTGTTTGTTGTTGTCTCGGCCTGGTGCGCTGTCACCATAACATTTTGCTGGGCTGTTTTCATCTGTATTATCTGTGTTTCGGTACGCCACAAGGTCAAAAAGGTTGAGAACCCCTGCGATAGAGCACAGAGGCAGCACAGACCTCCAGCTCAAGGGTGATGAAAAACCTGGACTTGGAAACAAACATGAAAGTGGACCACATTAAAAACGGAACTGATGGGATGACAGAACTGGTACTGATTAGAACATCAACATGACAAGACATTAGACATCTCTTAGAATCGCACAAGAAAATAAAATAAATAAGTCAGACATCAGGAGAAGCACAAAGGAAAAACACTGGCTGCACCATGTTCAATCTTTCCCAGCATGAGGGAAATAAATAGCTTCTTCATGAAAGAAAAATAATCTCCATTTCACTGTACACCTTATCACAGAGCAGGGTAACAAATAGAAGATCAGCTCCATCATAGTACACTATTTTATTTTCTTAATGTCACCATTATGAACGGACCCCAGTTGCAGCTGTCTATGTGCAAGTGAATCACTGATTTGTGGTTGGTCAGTGTAGTACTATTCATATCATATGTGTCTAACACTGTTGTTACCAATAGTTTTCCACACCATATAGTCCTTTTGACTGGCACTTCCTTTAATTGTTTCAATTTTTTTTTTTACTTGCAAAGTGGATTTTCCTCTTCTGTGAACTTTTGACCAGTTTGAAGAGTCACGGTCCAACAGAATGACCTGCAACACTTTTAGGAGCGGCTTGAAACAGCTGAACTCTTCCAAGGACTCCTATTTGTCCTTAGCAGCCGAGCCTCTCTTCATTGCCGCTGCCTGTTTTAAACTGAATGTTACACGGAGTTCTGCTGCGACCCGACTGATTTGTGTGCTGAATAAAGATGTTTGACAGCTGATTTAAAAACTTGCAGCCCTGAGAGGAAGTGAATCAATGTCCTGTGATCAAAAAAAACCTGTTTGCCTCACACTTTCTTCAAGTCATTGAAGATGTGTCTGCAGTCAATGAAGAACCTTGATGATATCTAAAATGCCTGCGGACGTGAAACTCCGGGGTTGCTCTCAATATAAAACAAAGAACTGTGTAAAACTATGCATCATGAGGCAGTTTTACAAAGAATAGTTCTTTCCAAAAGCTCAGTGAGATTTAAAATTTTTCCTGTTGCACTGACGAAGCTGTCTATTTTCATTTTTCTTTTTTTCTTTTCTTTCCTCTCTGCTGTCAGCAAGCTTGTAAATAATTCTTGGGTTTCCGCACTTGAATCATACTGTTGTAGTCTGCACCAAATTAAACTTTAATTAGCGTCATACTGAGAACACAAACAGCTACAACCCACACTCATCTCTTCCTCCCTTCAATAAACTTCTACATCATAGTCTGGGTACTGTGCCACAGATGTGGACTGGGTCTGTTACCATGGTGATAAAAGATCATGTTGATTATGTTGTGGAATTCCCAAAGTGACAGAAGAATGTGGCTTTGCTTCATGGATAGATGCAAATTGTGAGAGAGAGACAGACGGACTCGGTTGTTGTGTAGTCCAGGGTATATGTGATTATATGATGTTTGCCCACTTTATTTTTAGTCAATTATTATACCAATGTAGCGACTAGTGATAACAAACTTCCAAACACTGTGTTGCCTTCTTCCTTTGACCAATACAGACCTATTCATAGTCCAAAATGAAGAGCTAAGTTTGCTTCCTGATGTCAGCCAGCGGTAAAAAATAAATAAATAAAAAATAAAAAATTGTCAGGACATTTCATACTTCGAGAAGAAACTGTTTAATCCTGCACAAACTCTCTTCCATTTGACATTTTTGGGATATTTCTCCCGATTAATTCCTGGCCATTTTGGTGTCTCATTTTAAACTTATGGTGGTAGAGATGTTTGTGTCACTTCACCTCATCCGCGAACTGCTCTTTGATGGCATCCATTTTGGTTTGCGGCTCGGCAGAATGAAGAAGTAAACTAGAAATATCCGACCAATCACAGAAGCGTTTGCCGGCCATGCAGCTTAACAAACTTTACACCGGATGAGGTGCCAGGTGGGTCTTTTTTTTTATGACAGACAAACCTGTGCAAACAATGTATGTCGCTTGTTTGCTCACACACCCCCCTAGTATTAGAATGCTTTATCATTTCAAAACCAATGTGGGCACACTATCGTCACCTAAAGGAGGAAAGTGACATTGCTTACATTTTTGTACTGCACCTTTTAATAGGGCAACATATCTCATGGCATACTGAACATTTTCTGTAAGTTAAAAATAGGTTCTTCCTATAATCGAAAGCCCAATAGGACTATTCATGTGATCTGTGGATCAGTATTTTGCAGATCCGTGGTTGTTCGGTTGCTCACTGAGACCACAGCTGTTTAAAAGGTGATGACGGGGTTCAGTCTTGGCTGAGCTGTCTGGTGCCAGCTGAGCTGGAGAGGCTTTATCAGCAGGGTTCTGAGTCCTGTGGAGAACAGGATGGTTATGGGCATCACATAATGTGCAGTTTGAATTATCAGATCAGGTATTGAATCCACTTGTGAATTTTTCTCGATGTAAAATAGGTCAGAAAATACTACTGCAAAAAAATGTTGTCAGTTTAAAGATAAAAAAAAAAAATGAAACAGGTTCTGGTAAAATGCACTCGATTACAAAAGTAAACTTGATTAATATGCAACATCTTTGAAAGACATCACATTTTGTTATTGTGTGGGGAATTCACATAATTATACACATGAATATTGTTATTTTAACCAATCTAACTCTGCTAGTCACCAAGGGATACATGCAGCATAATATTTAGCAATTACACAAATAATGATTCGACTTGAATTACAATGGCTTTCAAAGGTTTTGATACCCCTTGAACGTTAACATATTTGTCACATTACAGCCACAAATGTAAATATTTCCATTGTGATTTAATTGGAATTTTGTGATAAACATACACAACTTGCCACATGTTTTTGGATGGCAAGGAAATTATACATGGCTTTATTTATTTTTTTACAAACAAACTGAAAAGTGGGGTCTATGTTTACATTTGATTTTAGAATCTGACAGAGTTCAAGGGACATGAAAACATTTGCAAGTCAATGATTCGAGTTCTCAGTCAAAAATTGTTACTTTTGACAAATCTAAATACAACAGGGTATAAGTTTTATACCACTATGAATTCTATTTTTAAACTTTAATCCTCAACTTTTTTCTAAACAGAAACATGAGGTCTGGACTTTCAACCATATCTGATACAACTCGATCCATCAACTTCTGCAAGTTCACTGCGGATCACTGCTGCTGTCAGTTGCGTTGATCCATTCGCTGTAACTGGAATATTTCTTGATTCAAAACATTTGAGTATTGAAACTTTTAGAAATTGATGCATTTTTCAATTAAAATGAATCGACTATGTATTCAGAGAAACTGAAAGCCATTTTTTTTTTCTGTGTGTATGTGACTCTCTTCACTCTCTAATAGTTTGTCACACCCAGTAGAACATACATGAATGCACACTGAACACAGCTTGCAAGAGTATATTAATGACAAAATGTCTACATCGAACAGTGTTTGTTTTCTCCCATGTTCCAGTGACTGCAGGCTTCCTCTCTACAGTCCACGAGGCAATCATTTCCGAAAAATAGACTGATTGGTTGCTCCACTCTGAATAATTTCATGGCGCATTTCTGCTTGGAAACCAACATCAAGGGAAAAGTGGATGCATGACATAGGCACAAACTGTGATCCTTTCAAATACCAGTCGCACAAATGTTGCCACTCATTAACGCAGCAACAGCTGTGACAGGAAGCGTGCATCAAGAGATTAATGAGGATTTTAATCCACTTGAACAAATTTCCTCCTGACATGGTTATCACCGTTATTCAAAGACTTTTCATTCAGTGAAAGAGCCATGACAAAATCTCTAATAAAATACTGCATAAAAAAAATCAGTGTGACATTTTTATTTTATTTTTTAATCCCCAAAAGTGACTCATCATCTCCCAGAATTGCACAAATCTGCAAATATTTCTGCAGACTCCTGCATGATTGTGCATCAGAGTCTGCACCTTGGAACTTTTCATGTTATTAATCTACCTGTTCCATAAGTTCTTTCTTTGCAACTGTATAGCAGAACAGTGTACCATTTATCATCCGTCCTCTCAAATCAGAGGGACTGAGATGTTTGAGGACATTGGATATAAGATACCCCCTCATGTCCCAAAATACTAAGAGCCTCAGCATTTTTCAGTCGAGAGCCAGATACAAAGGCAGCATTTTCTCTTTTCAGATTGCATCAGCTTCTCATAGTGATGTGCTCAGACAAAGAACTCGGATATTTCTGCAGACTCTTAATAGGAGCTGAACTGACCTTACTCGTCAGCCGGAGCAACCACAACAAGACTTTCCAGAAATAAACAGAATAACGGTAAAAAAGATTGTGGAAAAAAAATATTCTGAGAAAATTATTAAATTTGTTTGTCTGCTTTAGAACCGAGGAAAACTCAAATTTGACAAATACAAAGATTCTTTGATATTCTATACAAGAAGTTAAAAAAAAAAGAAAAAAAACATTAAGCAAATAGAGGAATTTGTGTGTAAGCAAAAAAAAAAAAAAAAAGGAAAACAATGCATGGAAAGATTTGACTTGTCAGTAACCCTGGCAACGTGTTCATCACTCAAATTTCCCCTACATTTTTAATTTTTTTTTTTCTTGACATAAAGGGAAAAAAGTTACCATTTCCAATATTTAACTCCTTTTCTTCACATTTGGATATGCCTGTATTCTTTACTCTGTGTAGAGCAGCGTCACAACCGCAGTAATGCTGCTCTCATTTACATGTCATTACAAGAAGTGATGCGCCTCCCTCACATCACCACTGATTAGCATTTTATGTTTAATACATATGAATTATTTCAACATTCAGTACATGAAAGAAATAAAGAAGAGGAACTGAGACAAATACAGCCCAGAAAACAGTGCAAGCTTGTGCAAACACCCTGCAAACCTGATGCTTCTTCGAGGGTATTTGGGAATACATTTCTTGTCTCTGCATGCATTAGTGTTTCACTAAGTGCACTCAGTCTTATGCAGACTCTTCATTCAGGGTTGGTCTCATCTCTCTAATGCTGCCACCCCGGGGTTCTGTAGGATTACACGTATTTAGAGTTGTTCAATGAGCATTTACGCTTTAATTCCACCCAAGAGAACAGGGCCTCCATACTTTATCACATATCCGATATTTAGAGACACTGGCTGAGGAACTGTCTGCATATTCGGTGGCACTATAGTAGCAGTAATAGAAAACAGTTGAATTGTAGATGTTCGGATTGAGGTCCAGAAGTAATTATACTTATAATGTACTTTTCATGTGTAGTTCCTAATACAGTTTGTCTATTTCTAGCAGCGCATCTATTTATCTGAAAATATTTGTAAAATTTCTAATTATCTTTTTAGATAATTATGTAAGCCACCACAAATGGATAATGCCAAATGTATTCAATACTGTTGTGTATAACCCAAAATCAATAAAGTTGGATAATGATCCGTGAAATTGTGCAACTGAATGGCTCACGTTTCATTTAAATACTCAAGACTGAATCACGACATTTTGCGTGGTCAAGGTGTTGGAATGATTACTGCTGTCCCCTCATAGCAAGTTCTTCATCCAAAATCAAGAAGCCCTTTCTGTTCGGAAAGTGCATGTTCTTCCTGTGCAAGTGTTCAGATACTCACACTTGTGACCACAATCCAAATAGTCAAAATCCTTTCCTGAGCGTGATTGTGGATTTTATTTGCGACCCTGTGATTGACCGACGTGATGCCTTGGCTGTATCTTCCCTCTGTGTCAGCTGCCATCATCTTCTGATAGGTTGGTCTTGATGAGAGGATGGATGGATATTAAATTTCACTCAATACCCTAACTTCTTTTGAGACTCGGGGTTTATCAAAAAAGTGTCACTTCTGTGTCGTTTGTGTCAGTTTTATTTCCCTTTCAGATCTTGATAGAAGCAAGAGGCTCTGTGATGTTGTTTGTTTGCTTTTTTGTTTGCTTTTTATGTACGACGTCTGAAATCATGGAGAAAAAAAAAAAAAAAAGGTCAGGTTATCGTCTTTCACAACACTGAGGAGACTCATAGCAGTCTCGTCATATAAAAGCTGTGACAGTGTCTCAATAAAACCCTTGCTCACATACTTTATGGCATGCATTTTATTTTGGGTCTGTGGAGGATTTAGAGAAAGGAAAAAAAAACAAAAAAAAACAAGAAGCTGTACAAAAACATCTGATCTGACAGCTTGTTGTCATCTGGAGATCGGTACCCCCTGAGGGCAGGGAAGGCTTCGTGTCACCTCTAGGGAAAGATGGTTTGATTTGATTGTCGATCCACTGCTCACGCACGAGAGAGGAAGCTGGCTCAGACTGCACTTCAACAACCCTGCTAATCTCTTTCGAGGGATTTGCCATACTTACACTTTGTTTGATATATGTACACTATATTAGCCCTTTTTTTTTTTTTTTTTTTTTTTGAGAGCCTGAATCAACTGTAAGCAAACCTGTCATCGCAGGATTTCACACATGTTGGAGTCAGCGTATAATATATTCATCAGATCACTGTCTACACTCTGTTTTTCTCTTTGTTTATTGGATGAATATCCCTAAACACCTCTCAGATGTGCTTGCTGCTCATGAGCTAAACACATTTCCCACACAGGCTCACTTTAAGGATTACAGTGAACTTGAGGGAGGCTTTTTTTTTTTTTTTTTTTTTTTTTTAAACAGTAAAGTACTTTGCGGCAGCTAGCCAGATATGTCTTTGCAGGGACTGCCAGCTGTAACGATTTGAGTGTGCGACTCCAAACTCATGCGCTCACACCACACATGCCTTTTCTCACTTAAAGATGGAATAATTAGCTCCGAGCAAAATGTCCTGACTGCAGTCTAACTAGTGCAACAACACATCAATCACTAGGGGTAAAAATAACCTGGTTCACGACGGTCTTAAACCAGCTCATGTGTACCTTTTAGTGGCTGAACAATCCAACGCTCAATGGATTTTTCTAGGTAAATGCATAATTCATTATGATTCAAGAATACTCACCAGACACAGTTGACAACCTAAATGCATTTTGTGAGTTTTTATTACAAAATTAAGTGCATTTCCATATGTATTGGTTAAATATGTCATAAATATCAGATATGGTTTTACAACATGGCCTGTTTTAATTTTTTCATTTGTCCTCCTTACATATACTTTATGATTTCTGCTTAAAACCAAAACAGTCTTTTATTTTCAATAAAAAAAAATTGTTCTCCCACATGCTTAAAACATCATTTACCGCCATGGCTCATCCACTACAACCACCGCATTCATGGATTCCTTTTTTTAAACAGATATCTAATTTTATCAAGTTTCTTTTTTAAATAAATATAAGTAACACTGTAAACACTATCAATGACACCACATTCACTCCATCATTTGTGCTTCTTTTCCCATCAAGCGATATGTTATTTTGTAGCACTGTAGAAAAGTGTTGCCCCCGAGTCTACATGCTCATGGATCTAGGTATTGTTTCCACTTCCCTGTCGTGTGCTCCTCAGTACTGCTGGACACCTGGTGTTCTTCACAGAATGCCAGCTCAAGTCCCTGTTGTGGGAGTTGTTGCTGGTCTTTTACTTTTTCCAATTAGCCGTGCGTTCCCAATTATTGTTTATAAAGCTACTGGTGTGCACCGAGCTCAAAACTTTCACACTTGAAGTCATCAACTGTTTTAGTATCACAATATGCCATAGTCATGATTCTCAAATCCCTACAATGCTGTTTAATTGATGCAAAATGGCTATCATTACCCATTAGTGTTAGAACGTCCTCCAGTTCTGAATAATTTCTGGCATCATCTCAACCTCTGGTGGTGTCCTGGAAACGTGTGGATGCGATCTGAGGTCTCTATGAAACCCCTGAATTAAAGCATAGAATAGGAAGGGACATTTGGAGCACTCATTTTGTTCTTTCTGTGTGTAGACTATGAGTTCTGTTTTGAGACGTTGTCTTTTGCTTAATCATTTCTTTGCAGGGCTATCTATAGCACAAGCTTTACAAACAACACTGGAGAGGTTCAGGCTGCAGGTTGTCCAAATCCTCTATACTGATCAAAGAGGATAAATAAACTTTACGTTGTTTTGCTTTATCAAAGTGGGTCAGAGCACTTCATGATTTTCATGTTTCAGTATTTAAAGGCAAAGCTTTTAAACTCTTTTGAAAATTATGAAAGCTGAATGAGAAAAAGCACCTCCGATTCTGCATACACTGTAATGACCTTGTCGTTCATTCAATTTTCTTGTTTGTTTCTTGGATGTTTGTTCATTTTCACAGTCCTTTGTGCAATACATACTAATATTATGGTGTCGTGTTGTGTGCTGATAGTTGAGTGTTTAAAATGGGAGTCACTGCTGGATGACCAGATTTTATATAAAAAGCCTTAGGCTCTAAGGCTGGAGGTACATGTGTTTATCCAGAGCCTCTGGTAATGCTACACATTTCTGCTGTGTGCCTCTGAGCTATGCTGTGTGTGGGATAGGACACATGCAGCATAGCTGGTTACCATTGATCAATTCTGTTACAGTCCTCATGATGTGGTATTTTCAGCCTTTTATCATACTGCTGTTTACGTCTTTGATTCATCTACTGCACAATAAAACCCTGTGAACCTTATTCACTATCAGGCTACTGATAGTTGAAACATGTCAGTGAGGTATGAAACACCCTTCATTACTACTTTGTCGGTTAAAAAAGAAACGGTCATAAAGTTAAAATGACAAAATGAACTTAAATCACATATGCTAGTTGGTCCCCTGTTTTCCCTCTTCATATCAATCTCATGCCGAAATACTAGAAAGCATGGGTTGTGTTAATCACTTAAACGGTGGCTATGTTCCTTTGAGGTTCACCACTAAATTAAGCCAACAAAACTCCACACTCAGGAGCTTTGCATTATGAACACACCTCCATGGATTGCAGCCACTGTTGGTATTATTAATTATACCTGTGCTTTTCCTACTGGGACCTGTTCCATTTTAGGCAATCGTCCAAAAATTGTGCGGAAATTATGCCATCTTCAGCTGAAAGTGGAGGACACACAACATCCTTGGCAGCACTCCATATTATGTAATTCATTGTCTTATTATTATTCTGATTAATAAGGTGTTCTTTTTTCCGCTGACCAGGTTCTGAGAAAGCAGTTAAGAAGCAAAAGAAAAGAAAAAAAATAATGCAGAAATACTAGCAGTGCCAGCAAACTGGGAAATTTATTTCTGGGCTTTGAATCTATGAACCGAAATTAACATGTCTCCATGTGCTTAGTTAGATGGAGGAACCAGGTATCTGATACAAGGTCTCTCCTTGAACAATCACAGATTCAAACACTTTCACAGTATATAGAGAGGACTTTCAAGTGTGTCCACACATTGCTGAGCACATCCACAGATTATGCGAGTCATTTTTCTCGTTTAAACTTCATTAGTTGACACCCAATTATAATGCTGCCAAGAACGTCCATGCTATTAAAAAAAAAAAATAGTGTGTGTAGTGACAGGACAGTGTCAAATTCTCTCTAAGAAAATACCCTGTGCATTGCTATTCCACACAGCCTTCACTCTCAAACAAGACTTTATTGGCTTAGCTACTCACCCTGTCAGATCACCACACTACAATTTGCATGCTAATGCTCAGCCATGACGAGCTGATTCTACCAGGGCTTTCCCCTGTAAGGTGGCAGGAATAACATCACTGCTCAATCACTTTCCTGTAGGCTGGGAGGAATAAACAAATGCCTTATGTGGTGAGATGCCCCCGGCCCTGTTCGCCACGATGTGTCAGTCCCTTGGTCCCTGACCAGCAAGGCTCAAGGAATGCTTCAAATTTCAAAAGTATTTGTTTTAAAGGCAAAGACAGCAGGCAGCTCTCCACTGTTGTCTTCCACTCATCCCGACAGTTTTTTTTTTTTTTTTTTTTCAGTCTTGATAAGGCCATGTCTTATTTATAGCAAGTTTGCCTGCCACTTCTGGTTATTGTCACATTAAGGTGCCTGACTGGACGTCTGTGTTGTCCAAGTTGCATATTGCTGGCATGATGCAAACAATTGCCTTAAAACAGCTTTTTATTACTTTCGTCAATATTATATATCAGTGATGCCAGTCACCCAGAACACAGGGGACCAAAAGGTTTTGTACGGTCATGATAAATTCACTGAAAACTTTTTGTCTCTTTATTTGTGAGCCTCAACTTTGACATTGAGAGCTGGGTTTGAGCTCATATAAAAAGTAAAAATAAATATAAAAAATACCGTATATTTTTGCCCCAAGGCAGAAGGCACACTGAGCATCAAGATTGTGTGCTTATCTTTGAGAACTGTTCATAGTAAAAGTGCCTCTGTGGATTTCCTTGTAATTAAGTGAGAACAACACAGCCTTTGTCCGTGATGTAACGATCAGCAAACATGTTTGTAGTACGTGAAAGGAATGACATCATCCATGATCATTGCGTGCAAAATTGAAATCAATTTATCAATTCCATTGGTCTCATTTTTGTATAAGTGTATGAAATTGCAGTGACAATGGACGTTTATGGTAATGTTTTTTGTTTTGTTTTTTTCCCCACCAAGATTTTTCAGCAAATAAAAGTTGGTACTCGCGTAACTGAATTGAATGCTGTCATTTAAATTGTACACAAAACAATACAATTAGGCTGTTCTTCACATGTGAGGGTGATCTCAAGGTGTCAATGACAACATTGATTATTGAACATAGCATGAGATATAAACAAAAAAAGGGTATATTATGGACAAAAATTGCAGTTATTTTGTTGTTGTGTCTCAGTGAAGCAGATCAAGCAGTAACAGTGCTTTATGATTGCGTGTTCTGAATTATGATGGCTGTCTGAAGGAGAAACACTGTCTCTGAGTCTGCTGGTGGTGTTTTTACTGCTCTGTACCACCTATCTGATAGCAGTAGTTCAGAACAGTAGTGGGCAAAGTGTGATTCTGTCTGCTCTGCAGAGTTATCCAAAGTGGGAGCATCTTCCAGTTACGGCAAGGAGTTATTTTCTTTGCAGGGGGAAGTCTGAGTTTTACCGACAAGGATGTACGGAAGATTGTGTTTAATGCCGAGCTGAAGTCAGCAGAGTATTCTGGCATAGCACCTCTGATGACTCAACAGGGTGTGCGACAGTGAGGGCATCGTCAGTTGACCTGTTGGATCTGTAAGTGAATTGTTTGGGGTTGAGGCAGAGCAGGAGGCTGGCTGGGATGCAGCAGAATACCAGTTTTATCAGGCACTTTGTAATAACATTCAAGAATGGAATGGACTTGTGGGTGTTCGGGTCCTAGGAGGCCGTTCATTTATTTTTATGTATTTTTTGCTGACAGGGATGATGGTGGCTATCTATCATCAAGGTGGAGCTTGTGCAACAGAGGTGTTTTGATTTCTGTGAAGATTGGGATTTTTGCTGGTTACGCTGTTTGGCTTAACTGATCTTTTCCCAATTCTAGTTGGCAGGGACTACACTGGGTAGAGGCATGGGAGGTGAGTTTAGGTGTTCTCTTCTGGGCCAGCTTTGGTGAGCCTACTGGAGGTAGTGCTGACATTAAACTTTATATACTGGAGATAATGGCACATTATCTGAGGTTTTTGGTGTGTATGATTGTCCTCTATTCTCCTCTTGTATGTCTCCATGTGATTCTTAATTCACCTTTTTCAGTGTATCTCGGGCAGCACTTTACTGTGCTTGGTTTCATGACCTAAAAGCATCACTCCTGTTTTTTAAGGTGCTTTTGAGCTTCATGTGAAATCCATGCTTTCAGGTTGTGACGCTCACTGCACAGTACTTGATGTAAAACAGCACAGTCAGTATGTTCTACCAAGTCACCCTGATCAAATGCGTCTCAGTCAGTTCTATCAAAGCAGTCCAGTAGTTGCTCAATTGCACCCTCAGGCCAGATAGTAATTGTGGAGATGGTTTGTTCTTATGAGACAAAAATAGGGAGGGAAGCAGGAGCAGAGAGAGGTATGATAATTGTGAATGTCAGTGTACACATGATCAGACTGTTTTCCTTGTCGATGCACTTTAGAGAGAACAGTCTTTAAACAGGCCTGGATAAAGTGGCCAGCTATAATGTTCACTCTGCTGTGTATTTATGATGGTTGACAGGTATCCAACCATGATGGTGACTACAGTGAGCTCATGGGGGAACATACAATGGCCTGTATGATACAGTGAGGGCCTCCAGGTCCGGACTGTAGCGCCGGGGCAACAACACTGATTGTGCAAGTTGAGCCAGAGCCTTCCGCCATTGCTCGTATTTCTGTCTTGCTGTTGGCTAGCATGGCCAACTAACTCAACCTCATGAATCAACCGTGGCATTTAGGATGGTGATTTCAATTATAATCATACTAGAGCAGATTTGAATAAGAGTTAGCTACTTTTTCTTCATCCGCTTTGCTGTTGATCGAGCTAGCGTCTGTGCAAAAGACGCTTGGGGGCGAGGGTTTGAATGGTCACGTCTTTATCTCTGCGAAAAATACATACACACAAAAGTAGATAACTGCACTGTTGTCTGCCACCATGTTAACACACAAACTTCATGCAGAATTGCCTACATGCATTTAAAACGATCAAACTGGGCAGATTCATGGTAAATGTTTGCAGACACATACAAATTGTGGAGCAATTCTATATACAGTACCCTAAATGCACTTGTGTATCTATCATCAGGGATCTAATATATGTACGCCACAAGGTCACTCCAAAGTATTCCTTGATGTGCTGTGCTATAAGTGACTATACTATCTTAAACACTTGAAGACATGCTACAAAACATTGTAAACAATGATGCTCAGAAACACGTGTGTGTATACACCAAACTCTGTCATGGTAATGTCTTTGACGCCGACCAACAACGTATGACTCCTTCACATAACAACACTTGATGTTTCACCAGGACCAAAGGTGCATACAGTTTAATCACTGGATGAAACAATTGCTATGACATATTTCCAGAGGTTAAATAATTATGTGTGGGTGAGTATGATTCTCTTTGTGTGGCCTTGGCTTATACATAGTTTCCTCTATTGTGTGCAATTAAATTGTGGCAATAACTTCACAGTAGGTCAAAGAAAAAAAAACATTTAAAATCAAGTGTCATGGATATCTTCATGCTGAAATCAGACATCCGTCACTGCCCCTTTTAATTATTTCATTGCATCCAGAGTACAGCATGTTCTAGTACTTATTTCATTAAAATTGCACAAATGCTGAATTGTCCAACATCTCTTTGTCAATGTGGTAAAAACGTGAGGTATTTTTATACCCCACTAGTACATTATAAGTCCTCTCACTCACTAAAACCTTAAAATGGAACTTTTTGAAGGACACAGATTCAAGTGGAAAAGAGCTTCATCACTCAGCCCGTTGATGTATTGAGTTCTGAGAGCTTTGAAGAATCAGACGGACTCGGATTGTTGACACTCTTCCTCATCTGCTGTGAAGTTCACGCTGTTTGTCATAATACGAGCTGTTAAAAGCTCCGGCTTCAATAAATAGATCTGTAACCTCCAACATTTTCTCATGAAGAGTCAGTGACGGGCAGCTGAGTGGAACCAAGCCGAGAGGGAGAAATCACTCATTGTGACGGTGGCCTCCACACTTCGCACAATCTTTACATAACAACAAAGCAGGTGGAGTGTGCGTGTGCTCGCGAGAGTCCGTGTGTGTGTGTGTGTGTGTGTGTGTGTGTGTGTGTGTGTGTGTGTGTGTGTGTGTGTGTGTGTGTGTGTGTGTGTGTGTGTGTGTGTGTGTGTGTGTGTGTGTGTGTGTGTGTGTGTGTGTGTGTGTGTGTGTGTGTGTGTGTGTGTGTGTGTGTGTGTGTTCGAGAGACAGAGAGCGAGATGAGCTGCCTATATTGGTTTAGGACCCATCCTTCCATTTCTTTGTCCAGGATTGTGAGTCGTTGGATCTGACCCCAGCTAGCGATGGTTGAAGAAGGCATGGTTAAAAATAATAATTTCCTGTGCGGTAAGCCTTAATGTTTTTAATATGATATAAGCTTAGTTGATTGTTGAAGTTGACCATTTCCTTTTTTTCTTTGTTTTTTCCTTTTCTAATTGTGTCACCTTTTACACGTAACGCCTTTATGGCTGCAGCCTTTGTGATGTTACACATTTTCGCATTTCAGTTGTGGATTTGATTTTGAGTGCCAGTTCACGAGCACTCAGCATCCATGTCTCGGCTGGTTTTACATGTTCAATGTTGAACACACATCGATCACGAGAGTATCAATGACTGACCACAAGAATTCAGTGACACACCGACTCATTCAGCCATAAGTCAACCAGTGAGTTCACATTTTTAATTTGTATGATTGGATTCTGGTTTGTGGTAGACCATGGAGTCCACATTGCATTCTTCCTCACTTGAATCAGCTACTTTAAGTGCATAACACTTTCACAATATTGTTGTTGGCTTGAAGTGCTGACTCGATGTGAATGTGGCATTCTTACATGTAACTACCCTTGTTAGAGGGAGAAGCACACGCAGCCTGACCCTGCTCTTTATTACTGTTACTTAACTCGGAGTGTAACAATGCCCTTTCCTCTGTCATTTTGCTTTATCTGGCTCACTTTACATTTTGTCATCGAGAGAAAATCCCACTCTTACCGTGATATATTCAGCTTTTATCTTTGACCCAGAATGCAGTCTTTTGAGTTAGGGATTCTGAGTGCAAAGCTCTTTGACACCATCGGCTCAGTCACATTGCCGCCATTTCTGTTACTTCATGATATGCTCATTGAATTCAATGTGACTCCACAGATGGTGCAGGCCGCTACTTGGTAAATTCTTCCTGTACGTCATGCTATTCATCAAGAGTGGCAGAATGTTACGGCGGGGAGACAGAGGCTCAAGCGCAGAAAGTCACCAGAACAAAGATGAAGTGAACCAAGGATTTTATTTAACAAACGAAATAATTTTAGACTTTAGACTCCTCCAGAAGAGATAAAGTCTTGGGGAGAGTGGCTCAGGCTAGCGTGGACGGAGTCAGGCTGACGGAGTGAGGGGACGTGTCCTTGTCCGGACGGGGGCTCCCGGGAATCAGCACCAGAGCCGAGTACAGAGCTGATTGGGGCAGAGCAGGTTGAAGCTGTGGTCCAGTGGGTGGCGGCCGAGGCAGTGTGGGACGAGCTGGTGCTGGCTGGGCCCGAGCGTGGAGTGTTGAGCAGGTAGCAAGAGGTAGAATTAACAGACAACACCACAACTCCTAACTCTTGTTGATTTTACGGTCCCGCGTCGAGTGGAGTGAGGAGCCCGTTTAAAAAGCAGAGCCACTCCTCCAAAACGCCTCCACCTGCTACCCGCAGCTGTACTGAATCCTGGTAATTAACCCAGCCAGCTCTTCCATCCCAAACACCACCTCCAGGCACGCCCACCTGAAACACACTGCAGGGAAAAAAGCACACACCTGCAGCCAATAACCCCTCCCCCTAAGGGGCTGCAGGAGAGCTGATCATGACACAGAAAGTGGTGGAAATGCAAGTGTGGCAGAGATCTGGCAGGCAGTGTTATTACAGATGTAACGATGTTTCAATTGCCATTTCATATAACAGTTTATGCTTCAATGTAAAAAAGGTAACCAGTATTTTCTAATGGTAAATGATGCCCAAGGTTACATGTGGCATCACTGTGAAGCCTAATTTTAGGAGGATCTTGTATTTTGGATGACTTCTTGATCCCATATGGAAAAATATGTGCGGAAATTGTGACACATCAAAAATCTCAAGGATAATGCAAGTGAATGTAATTCCCTTTAATCTAATAGAAACGTATGGGTTTAAATGTATGTGTTTGCTTCTTTCAAGGCAAGATTGATTTTTGTATCGATGCAAGTTTTGTTTTGTTTTGGGTTTCTTACCCTGAAGTTAAAATGGTCATGCTGAAATGTTGCCAATGACTGACTGCCCATTTGAGATTATCCTTTGTAACATATGAACTTCACTTAGTTTTTAAGCAGCTTGTTTAAACCATTTACTCTGGTCAAGGATAGAGTTTGATGTTTCAAACTTGAAACCAAGTCAGTATTGTAGACATTTAAAAACCAAAAAAGCAAAATCTAAACAGCATTTGCCTGTATTTACTACTTCCAGTTCAGTTCCACTTGATGGAACCGAGCAGTTTATTCTGCATGTCTTCACACCTGTCGGATTCTATTAGAACAATGTATGTCTGCTGAGCTGATCAAGGCTGTAAACCAGCAGCTGGTGAGCTGACGACCGTTCATAATGGAGAATATTAATATTAAATTACCTGATGATGGAAATTAGTTTGGCTTTCTATCAGTGAAGCCAATTGTTGCATGTGCTCCCACTAAGGTGGTTGGAGGACTTTGGAATAATTTAGTTCGACCAATCAGGTAATGTGCAGCAAATGTTATTGACAATTAAACCTGACTTGAAGTAAATATGACACCCTCGCATGCAAACTCCCAGACTGAAGTCCATGATCTGTAGACCTTACTGTGGTGTGACTCTCAGCAAATTATAATTCAAATCTATTGAAGAGATTCTGTTGTGTTTTGCTGAAATCATTTCTGATTCTGAGCTTGCTTTTCAGAAGAAAAAAAACAAAACAACCCTCAATAAATGCAATATTTGTGTTGCCTGGTGAACCTTTATTTTAATTGGATGTGTTATTGAGCCGCTGAGACACTATAGAATTACATCGTTTTTCTTTTTAATTTCTCTTCGGAGTTCTTTTCCATTCTACAAATAACATTTCACTGCCGTTACTTAACTCCGGAAAATAAGATTTATGGTGAAACAACACCCTGTCCTCTCTGTCATTTTGCTTTATCTGATTCAGTTCACTATTTCTCATCCAGACATAATTTAAGCTTCTGTTCGATATGGTGGTCAGAATGCAGACTATACTTTAACAGCCACAACACAACATAGCTGATATCTAATACCTCTAATATCTATCTGTGTTTTGTTCCAAAACCATATAGGGTTTTTTTGTGTTCATGTTATGGTTTTTGCATCTGTACAGGAGTTTTGAATTTGTGCTTTGATTTTAGTATTGTCGTCGTTGCTTCTGGAAATATATTGTGGCTTTTACATGCTGGTGACCCTTATTTGCCCCTGTGGTTTTATTTGTTTATTTTTTAACCTTTACAATTAACACTTATTTAGTCCATTTAATTCACGAGGGAATACAATTCTCGGTAAATAATAGTCTGCCTTTGGAGTGAAGTACAACTGGTCCTCCTCTGATTCTCCTCTGGCTGTAGCTCAGGTGTCCCAGCAGGTCGTGCTTTGATCGCAGGGTGTTTGATCCCTGTCCCTTTGTGTTTTGATTACAAAGCGCAATTGGTCTGGACACTGCCCCTGATGACTCCTGAGCACCCGGTATGGCAGCTCTGTCACCTCTGGTGTGTGTCAATGGGTCACTGAACGTGATTGACGTTTTGAAGTGCCCTGAGGTTCTAAATGGGAAACCGTTATGTGGAGGCAAAGTCACTTTACTATTAATCTCATTTTCTAACCTCATTTACAATCACAGTTCTATTGTTTTCGTTTTGAACTCACATGGCTATCTTCAAAAATAGGCAGAACTGATTGTGTTACACTGAAAATGTAGGACATTTCAAGGTCTATAGATGACACACAACAAAATATGTGTCAGTACAAATATGAGTCCACAGCTATTACGTGGCCCTTCTGGTCTGCTCGCTGTTTGCTCTCTTCTCCAGAAGCACATCTAATCACATCAACAGGGACTTGTGATATCTAATTTCCACTGGAGACTGCAGTATAAAGATGTCGAACCGATCATTCACAACCAAACAGTCTTTATAGTAGTCATATTAACATTTCCTCAGAGAGGGTGACCAATCATCTGTGTGTTCATGTTATTGACAAACAGAGGGTCTTACAAGATAAGACACACTCATCAGATGGCGTCTATGGTGATGTAGTTAAAGCTCTTCAAATCAGATGCATTTCCTCAGGTCCAGACTAATTAAACGTTAGATAGAGGCACTTGTTGTGCCGGAGGCAGGCTTTCATTGGAGCTGAAACACACTCTCATATGAAGTGGCACCTGCTTCATTTATCTGCCAGTTTACTGGAATCTGCTTTGTCATTGTTGTTACACTAATGACACATTACCCAAAGTGTGCAGTAAACTTTAATTTGTACAAACCTTTTGAAGCAACCTCAGATTAGGTACATGGTTATTGTTTGGTTGTTTTGTTTTTATGTTTGTTTGTTTGTTTGTTTTCTTTGTTTGTGTGTGTGTGTAGCAATTACTGGTGTTAAGTGTGGGAACAACTGTACTGAAAGTAGCATGGATCTAATTTGTGGTTGCCATGCAAAGAAACATGGTGATCATGAACAAAACCTCTATTTTTCCTCTATTGTGATGATGATAATGATGATGATGACTCTTGAAACAGCTGCATTGACAATAATATTTAAAAAATTGGAAAGAAACACATGGCCCATGCAAGATATGTCATAATGTCACATAAAAACTATTCTTATTTTTACTATAGTTTGGTTTGTGGTGTAGCACAGGAAGACTCAGATAGGCTTGTTTACTTCTTCATTTTATAGTTTTATTTTTTTAAAAGCCGTATATGCATGCACATATTTTTTTTTTCCATTGAGTATCATTATTTTGACTTTTCATTTACAGGGTTTTAATGTCTATATGTGTGTTGGAAATCTAGGGTTTATTGTTTCTAATAATAACTTCAGCATTTCATTTTTTCACATTTATGGTTACTGCAGGTTGGTTGAGAGTGTGAGTTCTGCACAGCTACTTTATTAGTACTCCACTTTTTACTTTCTGACTTGGATTATTACTTTTTTTTTTTTTTTTTTTTTTTTTTTTTTAGTAAAGCGGGTTCATTTTGATGTAGAAATGAACTTTGTATGTCAACTTGTAATGAAAATGATCAGATGAAACAAGAAGTTCTCTTTTTTTTTCTTTCACTATCATACAAAACAATTTTAAATTCACATTTACAAAGCTTGTCTGAAAGAAAAAAAAAACAATTGGTCAATAAGGTTATAGTGTAGTTTTCAGTTAATTCCCTTTCCTCCAACTTGATTCATTGAATCCTTATTGCAGGTCTACATAACATTGATTTTTACTGTCCAGTATAATTGGGGGAAAAAAAAAAAAAGCTTTCAAGACTCACCAAGGAATGGCAGAAACAGCCTTAACCGTTAATTCTTCCCAACAAGTTTCAGGCGGTTGAACACTGACTATAGCCCCATCAAATGCCACCTGCCCTTCTCATTGGTCATTTGTTACCCGGAAAATCAATGTCTTTTTGGACTCAAGCTGGTGACTGCATAGCAAATTAACTGCTGTAATGGGGAGGGGGTGAGGGCCAAAGACATGCTTTACAACCACTTGCTTTTTCATGAACTCCTAATTGATATCATTGTTTGTAATGTTAGACTAACATGTCCTCTCCTCACCTGGAATTAGTATTTGGAACTACTTCTGTTAGTAATTAGTCTCGGCTCCAGGGAATGAAAAGGACTGAGTCCAAGATACTGAATCAGGGAGCGATGCTTTGCTCTGCAGTCATTTGGCTCTTGTTTGGAGGGTAAGTGTGATCAAACCACTCTTCGGGAAAGCTCTCTTAGGCTTTTTGTCCCACGCCAGCAGAGAGCTCACATATCATAAATGCAAAACGCTCATAAATCAAACACTCTCAGTAGAATAGCTGGCAATAAGGTCTGCTGTGATGGAAGCCACTGGGGTGGAGTCACTAGAAATAGACGGAGGAGCTCTTTATTCAGGGCAGAGACCAACAGCGGAGGAAACTAGAAACTAGAGCTCCAACAGTCATTAGCATCAGAGTACAGGTGCTACCCAGCATCTGTAACTTCACTGCAATTGATCCACTTCTGGAGGTCGCGGCAAACATTAACAAGAACACTGTAAAGCAGTGTCATATTTAGAAGTATAATCAATGCAGGTCTTTATGAACTACATCCTGACAATTGATGGATGAGCAGAAAGTTGAGCTGCTTATGGTTATACATTTGGCTTGGAAAATAGCTCTGCTGAGAAAGAAATAACGACCCTTTCTACTATTTCCCATACATGATCCTTCTCTGCCATAGATTCACATTTGGAAATAATTGCGATACAGGTAAACTATTAGAAATGTCAACCTAGTGGCAAGTAAACAAACGTTTTTTTGTGATCATCATTGGCACTATGTTGACAATTAACTGTACCAAATCTGTTTATTTTTTTCCAATCATATTGCTTCCATGTGTGAAAAATGCATGTGTATCTTCATTAGATGTTAACGTGGCAACCTTGTGTTACTCATTGTGGCATTAACAAGGAATAATTAGAATATATACCCACATAGATGTAGTTTCTGTCTGTTATCTCCCAACTGAATCAACACCGTGATGCTCCCTGAACATCTCGCTACATCTCAAGTATGTATTAGTGCTGATATCAACAGCCTACTGCAACATTTTCAAAGAAGAACTTTTCAGATGGAGACTGCTTGATTCATTGATTTTACTGTAGCAAGATCATCTTGTACATACATTCACTTGATGACTTTAAACTAAATATGCAGAAGCGCTTCTACACAAAGTGACTGGATACATCCCCAGATGGCAGCTCCGAGGACCAGTGGTAAAATGAGATGCTGAGACACTGCAACAGTTTTTCATCATCATCCGTCAGGTCTCGGGTGGGAGACAGAGTGATGCAGAGTCACAGATGTCTGGCTCTGAACCATGCAGCAGAACACTTAATCTGAGTACTTACTTCCTGGAACTTATATCCTCATTCCGTCTTTTTCTACCCACCATTTTGACAGGCATTTTCTTCATTTTTTTAAAACTTTTCTATCTCTGTTTTTTTTTATTTTTTGCCTTTCTAAAACCGTGATGGTGTCTGAGCCATGTCACCTGCCCTGAATGTGTTTCTCTGAGAATGACACGCTCACACATGATTTTCTCTGTAGGGCTCTCATACTCGCCATGCTGTCATTGCACCACCAAATTCCCCAGCTTTAGCCTGAGGCTTCCACACTGACATATAAAGGTTTTGCTGGAGGACAGAAAAACACTGTGGGCTGGAAATTAATTATGAATCAAGACACATGGAGGTCAGGAGGTTTGACCTTAGTGTTCAATGGAAAACATGAGTTGACTGCATGCTGTTAAATGAATGTGAATTTTCTCTCTAATGAGTGGAATGTAATGAATAGAAGACTAGTTTTGACTCTTAGTGAGCAACAGTAGAATTAGGATAATAAATCAGAGATTATTCATCCATCTATCAGCTTATTTTCTGCTTAGTCCACCTTGGGTCGCGGTATCAGTGTGGAGAGTAAAGAAGCCCACACAACCATGTCCACCCCAACTCCCTTTAGCTCTTGAGCGCTGCTTCTTCTACTGACCGCAACTTCCTCCAGCTCTTTAGCAGAAGTGGCCTAGTAGTTGGAGAAGCAAACTTTGGAAGGAAAGTTTCTTTTTCGACTCCCACACCTGCCGGGTTACCTGTGGGTCCTTGAGCAAGACCCTTGGTGCATAAGTTCCTTCAGCAGGCGAAGCAATATGGCAGCCTTCTAGAAATAGGATGGGTTAAATGCAGCTCTTCAGCATAAGTTCACATTCCATCTATCTCTTGAGTGGTGGTGGCCTGACTTGAGTTTGGTAATTGGGCGGTTCAAATCCCACTGCTGGCAAGTCTCCACTGTGGTCCCCCAAACAAGACCCTTGGCCCAGCTGGGTTCAATGCAGAGAAGTAATTTCTCCAAGGGGATCAATGAAGTTTGCTTTCCTCCATGTTCTTTTGGAGGAACAACAAGTCACTTCCAGACACAAGAATGACGTCAGGGCCTCTTCCCAGCAGTGATGACATGTACATGGAAAAACCTCTTATAGGAGGCAACGAGGAGGAAACCAGGAGGCATCCTTACCAAATGCCAAACAACCCTAGATGGCTCCTCCCAATGTGAAGGAGTAGCAGATCAACTTTGACCTTGGTTGAGCTGCCCGAAACCACAGTTTGAAGTAGATGGTCACAGTTGCCTTGTTTGGTGTACCATGTATTGCCAAACTCATTATCTCTCACTAGTAACGATTATTTTTAGCAAATGTATTACTAAGATTAACTAACGTGAAATCCCTTTCCACCATCTGCCATGCTGTTTCTCATTACAGTCATCTGATGAATACTTTGCATATTTCCGTCTACTGTTCCAGCATGTTTCTAAATAACTTGTACAGAATCCCTACAGTATTTAAATCCTTCGGCATGCTAGATAATACTTTGTAAATACTGTGATTTAGATGGTTTCAACTGAAAATTCAGCCTGAAACCACTTAAATGACACCAATGAGTCTGTTGGTAGCAGCATTTAGGAACACTAAAGAGCATAAGAAGAACCGTGAAAGCCAGCTGTAAAATGTAGCTTTCTTTCTCACAAATATAGCAGGTCAATGTGTTGTTTAAGTGGGGTTTTCAAACAACCTTTTTTTTTTTTTCTTTCAGGCATGTTATAATTAATCGTTTTCTGCTAATTTGGTGACTAAAATGCCAATGAGCAGGTTGACAGAAACAAGTGGAGAATCGAGGATTGTCCACAGCTCCTTGCAAGTTTAGGTTGGATAAAATGTGTACATGACACGGTTAGACGAAGACACTCTCTGCAAAAGTATCAACATTCATAATGCTGGATATTCAGAGACCCAATAGCAAAACACAATTTCAAGTGTCCTGAAAAATACATAATGTGGAAATTCAGAATATGATACATTGCAGGGTGGCAAAGCAGGGACTGAGTTTTCAACACTGCGAGTTGACGGTAGGCTGAGTGGCGACAGATCTAAACTGTAAAGCAAACCAAAGTGAAGACAAAACCCGAACACAGGGAAACAGAAGATAAATACGAGGTATCACAAAAACTACTTTAGAATCCAAGCCCCTCAAGTGCAGAATACAGCATGAGGTAAACAGATAGTGCTTCAGTGAAGAACCAGGATACACTGGTTGAGTTGAATACTTGAATACACTAGTTGAGTTGATGAAGGATCAACCTCAGGTGTGTGATCTGATTGCTTTCCGGTCCTCAGAGCTCATGCCACGCCCAGTCCTACTGAAACGGCAACAAGAGAGAGAAGAGAGATTTCTGCTCTTCTTGACATTAACTGGCAAAGTCGCTCCCAGCAGGAGTCCAGCTGTCAGTATTTGTTTCAAAGGGAGGGAGGTCAGTCAGTCAGTGCAATTACACAATAGATGCACCTTCAAGCAATATGAATGGGACGTGTTGTTCTTCTTGTGGTTGTTGTTGTAATTCTTTATTTCAGTCAAAAGTAAAATATATAAAAAAAACAGTCTTAGTAACATTACTTCCACATGAAGGATTTTGTTAGGAAAAACGCAAAAAAACAAAAACAACCTCAGGATGTGTTACAATATTTGCAATGTTAATTTGGGGGAAGTGCTTAGCCCTTTCGTGTCTTAACTGGAATATCCCCGTTTCAAATCAGGGAATGACAAACTTTCTTTCAAATGTTTGCACGTTCTCCCTCTGCCTAAGTGGGTTTTCTACAATTACTCTGATTACCTCTCATAGTTGGAAATAATTGTATTTGTGTTGAGTTAATTGGTGACTGTCTGTCTGTGTTTCGTCATGAAATTGTTTTCATTTTTTGAATTTCTTCGTTCAACTGAATCACACTCATTAATTTGTACATCTATTCTGTATATGACAACAAAAACAAATCCATGTCATTCATGTTATGAGTTATTATTGGCATCAATAACATGATCGTAATCATACATGTCGTCAGGCGGCGAACTATGGGGGAGCCTGGGGGGGCTCAGTCCCCCTTAATGAGACAGGAGCCCCCCTTAAAACATGATTTGTGAAGTTTTGGGGGGACTGATAAATATTGGTAAAATGCAGTGTTTTCCTGTACATTTCCTTTTTGTTTTCAATTTTGTCATGATCATGTGTAAATTTCTTTTTTTTTTTATTTGTGCATGAGGGTGACTCATCACTCTTTCACTTTGATAAAGTTGCCGGCATGCATGCAGTTCTTGTCCTCACCATTGAAGTGAGGGGGCGCTAGTCTTTAATGTCACTTTAAATCAGACAGTCGTTCAATTTCAAACAGGGAAACCTTGTAAATTTCGGATTTCCTACGAAAAATAAGCTGGGGGACTCTGAGGAGCAGTAGCAGGAAGCTGATCAAGGTCTGTGGTGGCTTCTGTCCGAAGGTAATGTCCATAAACTGTATTATTAATATTCAGCACTGTGTTGTATATGATGTTGCTGAGGACTGGATGTCTTGTAGTCTTGACCTTTATTTTTCTAATTCTGATGGTCATGCGTGTTTGGTGTCAATTATTGGTTTGTTGACGCGTGTTAACGTATTTCAGAGAATATTTTGTGCATGTTTATGCGGATTTGATTCCTGGTGGAGTCGCACTTGTTTTTTATTGACCTTCATATGACGTCCAGACAAGACATTCATGCAATGTCTCGGAAATTCATACAGAAACTTTAATTGTGACTTTTTGTGTCCAATTGTGGCCCTGAAGCCACAACTGGACACCAGTTTTGGCCCAGTGGTGAAGACAGGTAGGCTGTATGATGATTGTGTTATGAGTCACCCCGAAAGCTGCGGTATAGTTCGCACACTGCATGTAGTGGTGTGAGACATCTTTGAAATGCTCTAATGTTGTGCGGAGCATCACCACTCTAGAAAGTTGTTTGTTGTCCAATTCCCTTGTTGAAACTCTCCATCCATCTTCAACACCTCTTCATCCAATTCAAGGTGGCCAGGATGCTGGCGCTGATCCCAGCTGACTATGGAGGAAAGCAATGTGCACCCTGCACTGACAGTGAAAACACAGGAGTACAACTGAAACGAGATAAATTTGACAGAAGATGGAAACCAATAATACAAGCAACACAGATCTAAACACCCCTGCTTTTCTCTCTTTTTTTAAAAAAATATATACTTTATTTTAAGGTATTTTCTCATTTACACTTGTTTTAGTTTTGCGAGTGCACTCATCTGTACTATTGGACTGTTTGAGAAAAGTCAGAACTCAGTGAACATTTGTGGTATCAGTATAAATTATGTGTGATTCAGACCTTTGACTTATGTTTAACTTATACGGATGGTATAGTATGTGTGGATGAGTATAGGTAAGATGATTTGAACTAAGTTGATTAGAAATTGAAACAGTTTTGATTGAAGGTACATCTTCATATGTTTGTATTGAATAAATAAAACACACACAAAAAAAACAAATAAATGTTAGATTCACTTTTAACTAAGCAATCAAGACAGTGTTCCATGTCAGAAGTTAGCACTCTCGCCTCACAGTGAGAAAATATGGGTTCATATATTGGCAAATATTGGATTTTAATGTGCCAAATAAAAATGGACCATGGCCACAGTTCTCCCATGGGCCTCAGTTCGGACAACTTTGTTTTACTTTGTCAATGATGGCGCTAATATCTATTTTTTTTAAGCATAGGCTGTTTTACTAGTTTGTTTCAGGTGAGTTCTTCTATCTAATGAAGGCATATTATATGTGTGTGATACACCCGCACGCTTCCTCCATCTGCGATTATTCTTTTTTTCCCCATCCTGATCACGTTCAGTGGTAGATTTTATGCGCAGCGGAAACATTGAGAGCCTCAAAGTGGGGGGACATCGTGGCAGTGGTGCTGAATGAAATGTGTTGGATTTGTCAAGATTAGTCTCACTCTCAGTCGTGAACCATGAAGCGCGCAGTTTAAATAGAACTTTTTTTTTTTTTTTTTTTCCACCACCCGATGCACGTGCACGCAACCCTTCGTCGGTGCGTGTTTCTGTAGGGGTCGCTGATGTCCGCTCGGAAGCAGCGGCTGGAGAAGCAGCGACAGTCTCCAGCTCCGCTGTTCCATCAGCGCCACTCGCACCGGGATTTCCTCCTCCTGCGCGGCTCCGTTTGTTTCCCTCCTCTGGAAACTCCCCGCTGGAGCCTTGTTCTCGTAACATCGCGGAGCTTTTGCGCCTGATTAAAGGGAACCATGCGTTACTTCTGGATACACACCGTGTGGATCACCGGCGTCGCTTTCCTACTGGGATTTCAAGGCAAGGGATTAGTTTAATTATTTGATTCCCCCCCCCCTCCCATTTATTCTGTGTTGAAAGGTGAGAGTCTGTGCGTCCGACGCGGAGAGAGGAGTTGTGCAGGTATGTGAAGTGATGCTGCGGAGAGGAGCGCGGTCCTCACCGGGAATCCTCTGACTCCTGCTGTTGGAGCAGAGCCGCCGTTTGCTCTGAATAATAATTTAGAAAAAAAAAAAAAAAAAAAAAGTTGGAGAGTTTTAGTGGGGCTGAGCTGGTAGTGTGTAGAAGCAGACAAGGAGTGCGCAGCAGTGGAGGCTGGCAGCTTCAGGAGAGTGGTGAGGCTGTACAGAAACACGCTGCTCGACTGTCAACTCGGAGTTATTTCAGGAGGCTGATTCCTAATGGGATTGTGACATGTTTATCAATCAGTGGTTTCAAGTTATTAGATTATCATTGGGTCTATTACCCTTTCAAGACGCATATAGGCGTGTACGTGTGAGTGCGCGCGCGCCTATTTAAGGCGTCTGCCACTCACTCACTTAGTTTTTCTCAAAAGCTTTGTTGCCTCTCCTCTCCTATATATATTTTCACCAAAACCTTGGTGTTATGATTTAAGACAGCAAATTAAAGGTTCACTTGCACTTCTTTCCCAGACAGATGAAACCATTTTATGCAGGTTTTAATGTCGTCATTTATTTAATAAATTGGCAAGCCTTTTTTATAGAAATAGAACCACATCAAGTAAAATATGTTTCCAACAGATGAGGCGCTTTGAAGTTGTCAAAATTAAAGATAAAGAAATGAATGTAGAAACAATATTTTGTCGACATACATATCCAGACCTCTGCATATGATCTATGGTCTGATAGTGTTCTAAGGTCTACAGAGAATGGAAAGTAGAGTGCAACTGACTGATTTCATTATCGCTGTGCACCTTCTTTCTCACTCTGCTCTCTCTCTTTCTCAGTTCTTTCTACTCCAGACAGTAACTACTGTCTTCTGTTGTCATGTGGTTGTTCACAGAATAACCGTCAAATTCTATTGCTCAGTCCTCGTTGATATCGTCAAGAAAGTGAGCCGCCTAACTAAGTGTGAAAACAAAAAAAAGCAGACATATAAAAGCATGTTTGTATTACCTTGTCAAATGATGTGGGCATAGGATTCAGACTGGAATTCGTGACTCTTATCAAAGCCCTTTATTCTTTGACTACATCTTTGCTTTTGTTATTCGCGCTCAGTCACTTACTTTTTTGGGACTAAAGCATATGCTTAATTAAATGACAGCAGCTGGTATTTCTGATGACTACAGATGGTGATCATCTGGGGAGGAAAAAAAAACAGCGACAATTTTCAGAAAGAAAGGTCAGTGTCATCCATCGCAACTTCTTTAACTAAACTTGATGCACAGTGAGCTTCGTAACGATTTGTCTTCACTGTGCCTGTGATGCTTAACTATTTTGGGCAATTAGCAGCTCCACTGATTGCTGCAGCCTCTTTAATATTCTCATTGATTCTCGCCCTCACAACAACTGCCGTAACTCAAACTGTGTGCAACTTGTGGAACAGTTCATAGCATTATTTATCTACTCGTGTTTTTTTTTTTTTTTTCAGTTCTGACTGAACTCAGCTGCTTTCTTTGTGAAAGCTTTTTTTTTAATCTTTTGTTTTTCGGGATGTACCAAATAGCCACGTTTTATGGTTATATATTAGAAAAGCTGAGCTATTAGAAAGAGTGGGGTTGATGTATTAAAAGAGTTGCCGTTAAGATTCTCATCACCACCTTTAACAATAAGTCGAGTCTCTGGGATGTGAAGTTATTAGCCTCACATCTTCCTTTATTGAGCCTCACCTGCCTTCCTAACCTACATACTGTCTGACCGCCTTTTCTTTCTTTACAGAACTCTTATAGTTTCGAGATTTTTTTCTTCCTCTTTTCCTTTATCTCTATCCTGGAATAATTTCCCAATCTGAGTGCAGTCACGTCACTAAGCTGAACTGTCCCTGAAGCAGAGCTGTCATGCCCGCCCCATGGCTGAGTGGCTTTAAACGCCTCATCTGGTCAAGCTTCAATCTATCTCGGGGATGATTTGCATCTCGTTTTTCAAAGTGAAACAGGTACGACCGATCAAAAACTGGGCACCAATGCAATTGGTGATGCCGGCCAAGTGCCGTCTTGATGTGGGCAGGAGTGATTTGGCAGTTGAAGCAGGTAATCAGCTCAGCGGCTTTCTTCACTTGACAAGTATTTATATTTTTGCTGAACAACACTTTCAATCACAGGGGTTCTCATTATTTTCTTTTTCCAACAAGGGCAGCTACTCAGGTATGTCTTATAATTCATTTTTACAGGTGCAAACAAGATCCATATGGGATCATTATCTATTTACTTTTAAGTCTGAGATGCGTGATAAATGTTTAGTTTGATACAGAGAGACACATGCGGTTTGATTTATTTATTTATTTTTTGCCAGGAATGCCACTGGTATTTTCAACCTGTGTATGTGCAGGTGGTTTCCCAGTTCAATCAGAAACAAGTTTCTAAGGTTTGGTCACTTGGCGACTTAAACGGTCTATAAATATGGACCCGCTCGAGAGTTGTATTAATTCAAGCGTGAATGCATGTTTATTAGTTTATAAGTAGATAAAACAGCCCCATTCAGTTCCAGCTTTAAGCAGATAATTTTCTATAAAACTTCTGCTTTAGTAATGCAGACATCTTGGGGAGATCTACCCTCTGGCACCCGGTGAGATGGAACTCCCTAAAAACAGGATTGTGCTCATTTTCTTTGGCAGCAGAGGACTTCGTGGCTGATTCACAGGGGGAGAAATTCATGTGTCATTGATGCTGAAGGTGCGCTTCACTTCCTCTGACTCGGTTGGTGGTTGTCAGATAAACTTGTAGTGACTGCTGAGTTTTTGGCTCTTGGGCTGTTATCTCTTCTCTCAGTGCCAGAAACAAATTCCTGTCATTTCAAGAGGAAAGTGGGAAATTTGTCTGTTTTCACTCTTTTTTTTCTTACCTTAAGTTGTCATAAAAAAACCAAAAGCAAATAATAACCTTTTCTCTTTTCTCTCCATCATTTGCATATATTTGTTTGCGTATTTATTTCTACAGTTGTATGTTTCTTCATTAGAGGGAAACTAAAATCAAGGATTAATAATGGTCTTAATTAATTTATTTTTTTTAAGCCAGTGCATAATGTTTGTAACAACAGCCAGGGAGAAAAAAAGAAGAAAAAAGACAGATATTTTTACATATAAGTGACGGTGGAGTTATCCTTATTTAAAAACAGCATCTCACCATCATCTTTTCGGAATTTATTCATTTTACACCGTTTGTCACCTCATCAGATTTGTTAGATAACAGTAGCAATGATCCTGCTGGCAGTTTTTGTATGTATTCCATCCAACACATTTAGTCATTAACCATAATAGCATCATACCTGATATTTATTACCATAGGATCTTAACTATGTGTAATATTTGTCTTTTAAAATAGTTTATTTGAAGTTTTTCCACAACCTGACAGATAAGACTTTACTAGAAAAGTTGTTCTCACACTATAAGACTCAGTCAGATATTGTTTGACTTGGACATCTCAGACACACGTCCCTGAAAAAAATGACAAGTAATCAAGAGGATATGACGAAAGCACTTGTATTCATTAGTTTTAGCAGTATGTACCAAAATGTACTGCGTACGTGGAAGTTGTAATTGCCAATGCAGTATCAGGTTGTTTCACTCTGACCATACACAACTAGTCAAACATGTTTTTGTATGATTACACTGTAATTTAAAACGTGTAAAACTGTAATTTACAGTTGACTGTGAGGCCAGAAGCATGGCTGTGTTAAATTGACAACACAAACATGTCTTTTTAGTGCCTTAAGCAGTGCATTTTTGTTTAGTTGTGTAACTAAATCCCTGGATGTAACATCAGATGAATCTTGTCAGCTTTAAGTCAGATCGATTGCACTGTTTACTACTATATCTTAACCGATGAGTCGTCGACCAATCGAGTGATGTCTTTTGCCAATTGCCCTTAAAATCCTGTATTTTAGCAGAAAATGTCCAGTTATTTTCAGTCTAGTTTTATACAGCGCAAAGGTGGTAGTCCCTACTGTTACACAATGTAATTTCAGTCTGCTCAAATAATTGTAATCACACAATTATACAGTACTTGTCATCTGAATGGTTACAATGACACTTTACAACGTCCTGGATTACTAGCTAGTCTGGCCTTCGCGTTGAAGGGAATTAGAATAAACATAGACTTGAGTGGAGTGCTTTGTCATTCTCAGCAATGAGAAAATCTGACAGTGCATTTAGCAACGAGTGGTTGTAATTATGCAGCTGATCTGATTGCCTTCAAGGCTGTGTAGAGCTCGCATGGTATATTTCATATCAGGGTGGAAGAGTGACATTCTTGGGTATAGTTATGCAAGTTCATTCGATAAATTGATGGTTGTAAACTAGCTAAACAATGTCAACATCCCTTTACTAGGCGCATACAATATTGTGACATAATCCCATCCCATTTGAAAAATTGTCCTGAGTTTTAGCAGATCAGAACATGTAGAAATTGACTGTGATTGCATCTTGTTGTTTATACTATGTGAAACCTTTTGTCTGAACAACAGCTTTATAATTAGCACCAGTAGATATATATGTACTGTAAAACAGTGGGTGGTCTAACAGCTGAACCTCTCTGATGCTTTACCTCGTGTTAATTGTTACTAATGTGTTTATCTGCGTGTCGCCTTGTAAGGGCATAACATTCTGGGCATTTTTTTTTTCTTCTGTTTTTTATCTTTTAATATAACTGGATGCATTCCTTTCCAAAAGATCCCTCAGCTAACGTCATATCCGCTGGTGTCCACCAAAAACTATAGCAGTATAGGGTGTCTGCTCTGATCTTATGCATGGGAACTCATATGTATACAATGGATGTGCATTTTCAAAGTAATCGCAAGCACTTGGCACGTAGCTAAATATAAGTACTCGTATTCAGTCTATAAAAGGGGATATTGCAATATACTTACTCATTATATGTCTCAGAGTATTCTGAAAAAATACACGTCACAACCCTTATAGCTTGTAAATGCTCTTGCGAAACAAAGCCATTGTCACCTTTTTTTCCTAAATTTCTATCTTCGTCGTGGTTTCCTTTTCACTTCACAATCAAGTATAGATAAGTAATTTGGTGCCTTGCAAGGCATAGTCTTTATCTGATCTAATCTAATCATTTTTTTGATGATTTTCTGTGATATTTTGACAGATCCATGTTATTGTAGTGCTTGGCAGTCAAGAAAAAAATAAATAAATGGATCATTGTGTGGTAAATTTGCAGTCCTTCTGAGGTAAGATACATATATAGTCTACAGCACAAAAAGTACATCTCATGAGAGCTATGTGCAGCTTCAACAGTAAAAAGCAATCTGCTGAAATAGTAAAAATTAAGTGATCTAGTAGGTCAGTATAGTATAAAGGGCACTTTCTTCAATAACATGGCGCGGAAGTAAATACAAATAGGTGAGACTGTGTTATAGGATTAAAAGGATTCAAAGGTGTTTGCTAGAATTAAAGGTTTACCATTTAAAACACATCAGCATATCCAGTTTCCATTAATGTGTCATTCAAACAGGTAATCCTGTTGAAGGAAACACTTTCTTTGTTATTCTGCCATGCTGGTGGATTCACATTCCAATGAAGCTCTGAGTATGTTTGGCAGATGAGTGGATTAAAATGCTTACAACAGAAGTGCATGCATGCTTAAAAAAAAAAAAAAAAAATCAAAGCTTTTTTTTTATTATATTGTTCGGTTTATTTGTTAAAGGGCGCCCAATAGTAAATTGAGAAGTGCCCGAGTTGTGATGTAGGAATTAATCCAGGTGAGCTTTGTGTGATTACAAACACGGCTGTGTGAGAATAACTGCAAATTCAGCCTGATAGCCAGCACACATTGTAGTGCTCAAAGCCAAATGCAGCGATTAGTTCCAGTTGCAATTGTCAGTGTTTATCTGTGCAAATGCGATAGGTTTGATTTCACCTGGAATGTGCTGCCAACACTATGAGCTGGAGGAGACATTTTACCACAGGACAGTGCAGATTCCCAGAATCACTGTGAATAGATGCATTCATTACTCACTTGAGACAGCATTCCTTTCAGTTTTCTGCAGGCTTCAACCCTAAACTCACCCTTACCCTAACGCACACCCCCCTCTCCAAAACATATCTCGAGTTTGAATGTGTTTGTGAATGGATTTTAGTCCCCACAACAATAAACCACGCATGCATGCACACACACAGACATGTGCCTCTTTATATGGGCCTTCTCATTGACAAAGTGCGTTTCTAAACACGTCAGCCAAACCTTATCCATCAAGTATGTGACCCTGACTTTAAACTAATAGTAAGCTCCAACTATATGCAATAGTGTATTTTGTTTCCAAGTGGATCTGTTTTCAATGTCCAGGCTCGCTATACAGTATTGATATATACAAGACCAGCAACTGTAAAATAGATTTGCATCCATACCTACAGTAACTGTCATTGTGGGGCACACTCACTGACATAGTGTGTTGCCTTGTCTCTTAACGATCACTTTGCCATTGCAACTAAGTCCACAGCTTTAAACCAGAACCTATTTAAGCCTGCAGATCCAATTTGAACCTTAAATGGATGGTGTGTGTACTCGCCACAAGAAAGAATCCCAAAGACACCCAGATAAAGATGTCAACACTACTAGAGTTAGACGCTTGTATAGTTAGTGGATGGAGAGTAGAACAGAGATAGTGATCTGGTCTGGTCCTCCGCCACAGGATAGAAAGACACAAAGAACGGCTGTGTCACAGGAGAGTGAAAGGCTGTGATTCCATGCTGGGTGAGCTTTAACTTACCACCATCCAGTGTGGGTCCCATTAGCTCTGATTAGTGTTATCAAGCTGTCTGTGTGCTCAAGAGGACCAGATAGATACACACTCGTGGAACAGAAGAGGAAGGAAAGCACAAAGAGACACAATGTACATTTAAAACTGTGTAAATGGTACATGTTATTAATATCTAAAATTCAGAGAGAGATTTGTGGGGGGACATCTCTCCCTGAATACCATAACTAAGACCTCCCCCTTATATCATTTAAACACTGACTTTGGATTTGAGTTACATATCTGAAGGGATTATTCTTTGTTTGCATATTCAACATTTTGACAGCTAAACGTAATAAGAGTTTTCTGACGAGTCAACAAGGTTTAAACTAGTCAAACCTCTAAAACAACAAAGCAGCTGCAGTCACGTCTGGATCTGCTTGGTAAATATTTTGTTTACTTTTTCTTGTACTTTCTTCACATGACTTATTGCTAAGTGTTTCAGTATGATCCTCTCTTCGCTATCAGGTGCCATTAAGGTTGCATAGGTGTCTCTTTCGAGCTCCTGCCTGCCAAACACTGCAGCAGGAGAGCAATGATGTTGAGCCTCAACGGGGATGTTTCTGTCGGAGGACGTGAAGCGAGCCACACTGCAGTCCGTCAGTTTTTATTGGGCTCCTAGTAGCTGTTGATGTCCTCTGCTGGCCTATTCATTGCCAAGTTAGACGAGGGACCTGTAACCAGTGGCTGTGGAGCGGCGTGTGGCTCTTCAGGTCCTCTGTAGCAGTTCCCTGTAGCTTTCCCCAAATTATTTGTGAATAAACATTTTTATCTCTTATCTTGCGGTTTCCAAGTAACAAATGTGACACTATGTGTCAAATCCCACTATGTCATGGCCCTGCTGCCTTTTACAGCCGGTGAGAGCGGTAACAACCATGAAAAAGCGTGAAGAAGCTTCTTGCAGGTGAATAGAGCGATTCACACGACATGAACAGACTTTAACTGGTAATAATGCTGCTTTAAGTGCCATTTATGTGAAGAGAAATGATCAAATGTAATGGCAAATTGATTCTATTTAGTGCTTTCCCACTAATTTAGCAGTTCCAACAAGTAGTTTACATTGATAGTCACATTCACTCATTTAGCCACACTCTAATAGGAATGGCTGCCGTGCAAAGCACTCAGTCCATCCTTTTGAGGGCAACTGAGGGCAGTTTAGGGTTTCACTGTCTTGTTCACCTCCACATATGGTGCATCACACCTGCAACTTTCTGATCAAGAGACCTACTCTATCAACTGAGCCATAGCAGACCCAAACAGCAATTAACTAACAACTAAAATAGCTCAAATCCAGTCAAAAAGGTTTGAGCAGGTAAAAGGGATAATGGAATACGAATCAATTTTAATCATCCATCCATCCATCTATTGGGATTTTCAAATTTTGACTTTACTTATTATTTTTGTCATTGAGTTTTTTTCTCTCTCCAGACCTAGCTCGGTACAAGCATAACAAATGTGACCAGGTTATTAATGCTACAGTGTGTGTTTTTTATTATTCACCTGTCCCTTTACAAATATATATGAGAAGAAATAAAATGAACATGGGTGGTTGATTTTGAATATATTGTAAAACAATTTGAATGGAGTATTTATAAGTCTGAAACAATCCTAAAAAATTTCAACCTCCCTCTCACTGATATTTATTTCCTGGAGTGTACTGATGGAACATCTTATCTATTGTAAGAGCACAGTGTCTACCATAGATCCATCAGCGTGGTATCTTATCTTTGACCTGTTAGTTGTCCCTTCAGTGATTCTCCCTGACTTATGAGCTGTGTGTTTTGTATCTACAAGCAGTTGTCTGGTGATTTTCATCGCAGACTTTTGAAACAATATCAGATTTATTCTGTGCTTCATTTTGTCGGTAGCAAACTGTGAGTCGTTCATGTTAAATATATTCACATTGGTGCCATCCAAAACCAGCTGCATGATTCCCATGTGAAGTTTCCTCTGGCCAAAAGAAGAGCAATGTCTCGGGTGATGAAAACGGGGTTCCTTCTCGCTCAGAACTGTTTGGCTGGAGGCTTTAATAACAGAGGCCTGAGAAGGTGTAAATGGCGATATAGACAGCAGACAGATACTATCTTCTGTCTCTAATATTCAGGGATTTCCTCCAAAAGGCAGCAGCTGGAAACGCTCCAGTTTGGAGGCATGAGCAGAGCGAACATGCATAGCCTCCGGAAAGATTTTATGAAAACCAAATTTTTGTCATTGACATGCACAAGTGGTAGCTGTCAAACACTAGACGATCTGATTTTTCATGCACAGTTCCTCCCCTAGATGTCACAACCAAGTACGGCCTTTTCTACCTTGAATGTAGGTTTTATATTTCTACGAATTAATTATGAATAATGGTTTAGTTTAACATAATGCCTGAATAAGTCATCATTAATATACAGTGAATATTTATAAGGGCTTCAGTCTCTAATGGCAGTAATCACCAGCACTTGGGATTAGTGTGCACATCATTTTAGTTCCATCATCATTTGTTAGTCATGTCCTATTTCAACAATTTTGTCCTTTTTTATTATTTTTTCTTAATTTTTTTTTCGGGGTGTGGAGAGTGGTTTCCTGTATGCTCCAAATTGTACCAGGTGGAAGGAATAGTGACCACAAGGAGGTTATGTATCACTGAGTAAAATAACAGGATGTGAAAGTGCAGATCGGGTCACCTCCTCCACTTTTAATTTTTATTCCTAATAAATCGCAGTCATTATGCCATGATGTAAAATTTTTTCAGAAATACTTAACTAATGAAAGATGGTGTTTGTGACCACGACACCGTATTGGTCCAGTTTGAACTGCAGGAGCAGACAGCCCTGAGTGTTGCAATTATAGGCACCGGCTGGTAGCCCGCAAGTGACACTCCCACACAAGAGTTACACGTGAGGTGTGCAACACTTTCCCCGGCTCCAGTTGTGGGTGGAGCCACAACAGTGATTAAACAATAATCTGCGGCGGGCTTTATTACGCATACGTGCGCACACACACACACACACACACACACACACACACACACACACACACACACACACACACACACACACACACACACACACACACACACACACACACACACACACACACACACACACACAGGCAAAATTAATTACAAAACCAAAAAATGTCATCCATAAGTGCATATTAAACCATGCAGGGTGAACCCAACGGTTCAATATTTTACCAAGAACCCTCACATCCCTAATGCGGATCAGTAAATGGCTGTTTACTTTCATCTCTCAGCACACAAGACTGTGAATACAGACACACAAGCACGTAGATGGCTACTGAGTTCGTCCTTAGAATACACAGCTCTTCTATTGCCTTGTTAAACACTGTTTTTTTGTGTCTTACATCACTTCCCCGAGACCTGACCTTCATCATTTATATCCACAGAGAAGAGTGTGTCATGCACAGGCCTATAATCTGCCTGTTGTTTTGAGTGTTAGACACACTGTGTGCACTGGTAGAGAAATGATGCCGAAATGATAAAAATCCTGATTTCTTTCACCCTGTCTTCAGAAAATGGCTGTTTATATTTTACTCAGACAGTGGCTGTACTTACCGGGCAGATCACACCGCACAAAAGCACCATGTTAGACCCCTGATGTCTAAAGAAACTTTTCTCCTATTTTCAGTTTTTGTCTCTTTGGTCTTGAGTCTCAAATAGCCACCATCACATCTCACTGCTAATGTGCTCCCATAAGTAAAATGCTTGAGAATTGGATTAGAGAGCCAATGATTGCACTGTAATTGGATACTTATGGTAGGTTGATGTACAGTAATGCATATCCCATCATCTTGGTGTGGAAAATGTTGTCTTTTTGTCTGAGAAGAGATCGGAGGAGATTTGGTTTTGTTTTCTTACGATTTGTTCAGTCTGTTTTTCCCGTGATTGTTTGTTTGGAGGCAACCTTCACAGTCACATTGCTGAAGTCATATGTTCTGATATTACAAACGATCATGAAGTGATCTCAAGGATTGATTGCATGCCATCTATGTTCACAATAAATAGAGAAAGACTTGAAGTGTGTGTGATGCTAAGGATTTCAAAAAGTTTGAACATAAACTATTTTACAAAAAAGAAATATCACTAACGTGTTAGCCGTTAGCTCATATCGCTGATAGCAACATAAACAACAATAGCGGCGTTAGCATGGCAGCTTCCGTGCTGCAGTCCTGACTGACAGCGCACCGTGGAGCTCCAGTGTGTCTACAATGGAGTAAATATCTTACCTCTCCAAGAGCTGCTGTGTCTGAAAATCAAACCCATTGGTCCTTGGATCATGACACATCATCCTTGAAGATTTCATGCAATTTTGGTCAGTATTTTTTGTGAAAAGTTGGTTAAATACATACATACAAACCAATAAATGCACGCAAACAAACACATATCCTTTGGCCCAATGTTTGTTGACGAAGGTAACAAAGCCACATGAACTACTGAGGTTATGATTTTTAAATACGAGGTTCTCACCATGTCCACTGACTTCTTTGTTACAATAGTGAGTTGCAATTTCGGTGATGTCATAATATGTTAGGGCTCTCTTCATCCTGGTATCCCCACAGTAGCGCCAAACACATTCATTGGAGAATCTCATAGAGCAAAGCCTCATCAGTCAAACCATAACTGTGTAACTCTAGTGTTGCTAAAAATAGTGAACTCTCCTGAGACATGTTCCTCTGACCATGATTTATTTATTTTTCTTCACAGAGGCTGAACAATAATTAATAGAAAATAATTGAACACCTTACCCTAAGGGCAAATTGGTCGCTCTTGACTGTTGAGCGGCTGACTGATCAACAGAGACGGCGCTAATTAGACTTTGTTTAGACAGAGCACGTAATTAATGTGGATTTCAATGAGTGATGGGTTCCTTTTACCAGAGTTCTTGTCAGGAGTAAATTTTATTTCTCTCCAAAACAAAGTGATAAGGGTCAAACACTCGAGATCATGGCGGGTAATTTCCGGGCACCAAAACGCTCCATGAAGCTTTTGTTAGCGATGTAGCATTCATCACAGTTTATCTAATGTGTTGCAGAAATCTTTGGTGTCACATTAAAGCAATGTCAATGGCGGTCAAAGCAGCTATTTGCTAACATGATGTATCACTGCTAACTCCTGTAATGCATTTTTTTTTCTCAGTAATGGATTTACTGGGTCACATACTGTAATGAAGTATCTTGTCAATATCAGCTGAATGACAATCACACTTCTGCTACTCACTCGCCCAACAGATCATAAGTTGATATGCTCCGTGGTTTAGGTCTTGTACGGCAGATTAATGAAGCATCTTCTGAGACAGGTTTCCTTATGAGCCGTCGCTCCACAACCCGGCTTTCATCTGTCCGTTTCTGCCAGCTCCAAGCTGTCAATCCTCTCTCACACACTCTTACTCACAAGGGGTTCAGCCTAATGCCTTGGCTTGACAGCTTGGAGGTATACAGTAATAATAATATTAGCTGTCAGTCCACATACTGACACATTTGCTTCCTGCTACAGCCTTCCTTTCATGCTGTAGAAATCCTCTGAGGTCATTACAGACAGTGAGTCCAGTAACCATATATGCACCATTAGTATGCACACACGCTCTCTCCTCGCACATATGTCCTAACATCACATCATTTATGCTTGGACTGTGGGAGCACAGAACTGAACATGCTAAATTCATATTGCAAATAATTATTCAGTCTTCACTTGATCACCGCAACCAATCTCAAACAATTCCATTATTCATACATTTAAGTTCATTGTACATTGGCATTGCATTGACGACAGATGTTGGATGTCGAATGCACTGCAGCAAATGACGGTTCTGCTTCTTGAGTCCTGTGCGACTTGAAATTCTCCTTGTTATTCTTTCTGCAGAGCTTCCTGATGACACATTATATTACGTTTAGTTACTATCGACCAGGAAAACATTGAAAACATGCAGGACTATGGGCCTCAGGGAGCACCGGTCTGTGCATCGGCTTGGTGGAGTAACTGGGAATCATATTCAGAGCCCGTATATGGTGTCACAAAATATATTTTAATTTGAACTTTCAAGAAATGCCTAAGGGTTACTCTATCCTGCCCTTCCTTTGCTTTCTGTAATACTGCTTGGAAACATGTCTATATCTCTTTGTACAGTCTGATCAAAACAATGATCATGTTATAAAAGCTTCAGTAGCACTCACTGTGATTCTGACAGCATAATTATGCTTCTTCGTGCTGCTAATAGCAGTGCCGATGTATATTTTAGGGTTCCACAGAAATATATGACAAGGTCATATTCACTGAAAATAACCTTTTGTTGTATATGCTATGCTATGCTCTCTCAGGATCTGAAGATTGAAAATTGCTCCTTAGGAGGTTTTTTTTTTTTAGCTCAGCCAGCTTTGACAATTGTAAAATTTTTAATTGCATAGAGAATAGTGCTTAAGGGCAATAACTCTTGCTTGTAAATTACTTCAAGTGTTACAGACAGAAAATGAAGTAAAGTTGTTGTTTCCATTTAAGTCATGCAGTTCTTCAGTAGTGGAGCTCACAAAGCTCATAGCAATGCACCCTCCCTGCGCTATCAGCAAAATTGATCGATGGATGAATGGACACTGTTCATAAAACATTTTCAAAACACTGACTATTATATTTGAAACTGAAACCGGACTATATTACCTTAAATAGGGCAATCATTCTTTTGTTAGTTCAGGATTTTTCAAGACATTAAAGTCACTCTAAAACTATATAGATGTGCTATTACTGAGCATATGTTACATATGTTGGGAAATATTTTGTGAATATTAATGATAAATGCTTTGGTGTTTTTCTCAAGCAGAATTTTTCATGGTTTATTACTTCATGTTAAATTCATCTATCCAGTGGATTGACTAGAAAGAAAGATGCTTCACAAAGAGGTCAAAACACACCAGCTGGAGTAAGTTAGTCAGTGTTTAGCGGAGCAGTTTGATGATGCAATATCAGATTTTTATCAATGTACAATTATCAGTTTAAAAGAAACCGGAATAACTTATCAGTCGTCACTTTCTCAATGAAGGGTAAAATGAATTGTTTGATCAGTGGTTCATCTTGGACCTTTGCACTGACTGATTATAATGTTTACTGCTTTTATACAGGCTTTTTTACTTCAGATATGTGGGAAATTGTTCAGGGTAAGCATGGAATCAATGAATGTGTCACTGCCGTATTGAACTTTATGTTGTATAAAACAAAACAAAACCAAAACACTTGGTATAGGTGCCATTGCAGCAATACGCTATACTGAACATTCTACTCCCTCTCGCTCGTGCTCTGATTGGGTGAGTAAAGAGCTGTAAGCCTTCAACTAGTCCTTGAGCTGCTGCACACACTTGTGTAGCGATCAAGCAGGTGGTTACGCCCATATCCACTAAGCTGTTGCTTTCAAACATGTTTTTATTTTTTATTTTTTTCTTCCCCCACCATTATTGACATGCACTATAGAAACATTGTCACAAGTGATCGTAGTGTACCGATCACCTTATGTAATGTTTGAGCCATGTGAAGCTGGACCAAAGAGTTGAAAACACTGACCCTTGTTCCTCTGCTCATATATTGAGGGCCCGGCACTCTTGTTAATTGAGTTTATTTCTTTGTGAGCTCAGCTAAGTAAGTCAACACCTTCCAACCTTTCCATGTTGAAGCCGTTAACACAATCTCACCGTGAAACCCTCTGAAATCGAGTTATGGCATTATACCACTCTGGCTGTTCAAAATCCAATAGCAAGTAAAATATAGCTGGTATCGGCTAAACTGAGACAATGTTAAAAGTGTAGTACTTACTTACTTAACCCCATCACTTCCAAGAGGAGGATAGGGCATCCATAAAAATGCACTACCATATTAACAACTTTGAGCTAATCTGGCAATCTTGTGCCAGTCTGATCCAGTTTGATGCAGTTCTGTGTTTGGTTTCCAACTCAGTTTGGGTCAGCTAGACTTTCTCTTGCCCTGCGGGTTCCAAGATAGCGCTCATCTTATCACATAGTCCTGAGGTCTCCTGAGCGTGTGCCAAATCCACCTCAACTTCCTTCTGTGTATTTAGTGTGCCATTCTTTCCTGGCTGGTAATGTCCCATAGATCTGCATTACAGATTACTAAAGGCCATCGGATCCCAAGGATGTCATGCAGGCATTGGTTAAATAGGATCTGGACCCTGTCTAAAATTTTTGTTTATGTTTTTGGGATTAACCTCTGGGTCTCATAACCATAGAGTAAAACAACTTTGATGTTGCTATGGAAGATGTTCAGCTTGGTCTTAAGGCTTAAATTTCCATTTTGATTCTACAAAATCAAAAGAGTAACGTAGTCAGAGGAAAGAGTTCCATGTATTTTTCCATGTATTAAAGCTTTTGAAGAGACAGCAGCTCGAAACATCATAGTTTCAGTCTTTGACATGACCATCTTGAGTGTGTGGGGTCATTATAAAGCATCACTGATCCCACCTCAAAGCTGTAATTATGCCACCCAGAATGGATCATAATACTGGATATAAAGATATATGCTGTATCAACACCAACATAATTTCAGTATAAACCTATTTATCATTAAGCAGATGAGTGGGCCAGACCGGGAAATCGCACCATAATAACCTTTACATTTTAACGGTAATGTTTTTCTTTGTTGTTGTGCAGAGTACACATGTTGAAAATATCTATATTTTTACAAAATCAAACTATTATTACTGAATATATATTAGTAATTGTCTTTTTAAATGGCAATTTGAAGTAGGAATGTTTTTCCGTTGACATATTTTGTCGGCACCTCCAGCTCTCCTCAGAGCATCATCTGGCGTGTGATGACGTGTCCGGCTTATTGCTTCAACTTGTCGCTAAAAAAGAATTTATAATATACGTTTAAGAATGACAAAATCAACATAATTTAGCAATTACTAGTGAAAATTGCTCCAGTCTCAAAGCCAATTTTAATGATACTTTCTGGTGCAAAAGAAGTGAACAATCATAAAAATAGTACCTGTTGTAGCAGTTGCATTATGCATGTTTTTATAAATTCACCCTGACATGCATGGCTTTAAGGCTACTTTGATAGCAATGCAGGAGCTAGCATTCATGACAGTATCACTGGTATTTCAGCGCAGGTCTAATTGTTCTCTTGTGTCCTCTACTCTTAGGAAATGTGTTCAATAAATCTATGTTTTCTTTTAAATTTTCACCATTTACTTGGTGGTTTGGTAGAACAGATTGGAGCCTCTTCCGGGCCAGTTTTGGCCCACCGGCCTTATGTTTGACACCCCTAAGCTAAAGAATGGGTCCACTACATTAAATTATATTGTGAATGAATTTAGATCTGAAATTGCTGACGACTATTTTCATGTGTGTATGTGCTGACATTGATCAATATCAATATTGTGACGTGAATAAGTGTCTCAACCTAAATGATCAAAAAAAAAAAAGAAAAAAAAAGAAAGGAAAACATAACCTTAATATACAGCAGAAGCCTTACAGCATATTTCAGCAATTAAAAAAAAAAAAAGTGTCATTTGTCACAAAACCCAAGTAGCTCATGTGATGAGGTGCCCAATCTAGAAGCCTTGAAGGCAAGCAAAGAGGTCTCCATCAAAATAATGGAGAAAGCTGACTCCAGCACTCTGTTGTAGCTCCTCACAAGTGTGCAATCACTTCACCTGCTCACTGTGCTGTCACAGTTTTCACTGGCAATCAAACACCACGGTCAGCCTGCCTGCCACTTCTAGAAGCCTACCGGCTGCATTAACTATACTATACAAAAAAAATCTGGACTTGCCCTCTTCATAACTGAAACCCTTCAAGCAATGAAAGATTAATGAGCACATTAATGCCATTTTATTCTGACAGTAGTCCAACTAACACGCTCTGACATTTTTTTATGTCACTGAAGCCTGAATTTGCTTTCATTCCTCACACAAGAGGTTCACCTGTTAATAAGACCTGAGAACAAGAGGAGAATACAATAAAAGCATAATGGAGCAAGGGGAATAGAGAGGGAAGAACAAATGGCCAGAATGGTCTGGACATATTAATTCTGCTTTTGGTAGAGTGCCAAGTGTTGATCTATGGTATCTTGAGAGTTTGTCAGGGTGGCCTTTTTTTATGAGAGTAATTGCTGGTGTATTTTTGGTTCTGTTTTCTCTCACAGCACCAGAATCACAAATAGCTGTATGGGGCAGAAAAAGACTGCATTTGATTATAAAAGTTGTGTAACATCTTTTCTTCTATCAAGCAACAACTGGGACTGTCAATAAGGTGCAAGATCAATTAACGGTAGGCAATACTCCAAAGATATAGCATTTTCCCCCGTCAGATTACAACAATCCAAGTCAGATTGCGACAATTTTACCACAATTATGTATATCAGGGATGGGCCAGTTAACTCGATTTTGAGGTCCATAAAACACTATCCTCACTAACGGGGACTGATTGATCAGTCAGCCACAGTAGAAAAATGATAGCTATGTATTTTTTTTTAATTTAATTTGTAATTATATTGTTTCAATAACAGAGTTTTGATAATTAGAACGTGAAAGCGATATTTTGGGCCACACAGTGAGAAGGACCAGGATCAAATGCTGGGCCTTGCTGTGCTTGTTCTCTCTGTGTTTATGGGGTTTCCTTGATGTACTCCAGTTTCTTCCCTCACATCTAAAACATGCACGTGAGGATAACGAGTGACCCTAAATTGCTCAGAGAAGTGAATGTGAGTGTGTGTGGGGTTGTCTGTCTATCTGTATTTGACCTCTGATGAACTGGTGGTTTGTCCAGGTTTTCTCTGCTGTCACCCTTAGTGAGCTGGGATAGGCTCCAGCGTCCCTCAATCGTGTAATCAGTATAGAACATGGATGGATCAAAACGTTTTCCTTTTAATTATTATTCTTCGAATTCGGTTCATGTTCCCAAAGAAAGGGGACAGGTGCTCTATGTCTGATGTGTACTGTCCATTTTTGGTTGATTTTACAGTATGAAGACGAGCACAAACAAACAATTACACTTTCATCAGGATAACTGGCAAAGTGGCAAAACCTGTTTTGTGGGAGTTATGCTGATCCTTGCTGACAATGTATAGATGTTGAGGTAGCTTGGCCAGAAAAATGACGGGGTAACACAGTAGTCGCTAATGAATCTAACTTGCAAACATTTTTATTGGAGGAGGAACCACAGTGCCCACAAGAGGCAGAACAGAGAAATGAAAGGATATTTTTTGCAGTCAGAAAGGGAGTGGTGAGCATTACATGACTCTACAGTGGTTGAATGATGACCTCGAGATGTGTTCATTGTCTTTGTCCAACGTGCAAAATATCCTGTCTGAGCATCTATGACCTTCAGGGTAATTTTTCAATTTAGGAGTCGGGACACTTCGGTGGTTTCCTGAAAAAAATGCAAATAGTGTTCTTAAAACAGCAAAGGGAAAATAACATTACTCTGAATTGTGGTATATGGCCTTTTAATTTAAGTACCTCAAGTAAACCAAAAGGCCACATTGTTCTGTACTTTGCTCTGAGTTCAACAGCTGAAGGAGGGATTCAGTATTTGACATTTGTAAATGCAGGCAAAGTGATGTACTATTAGCATAATTCCATAATTCCATTTATGAAATTAATGTTCACCCTTTTAATGAAATTGGAAAAAGGAAAGTGTGTTCAGCATTACTTATTCATTGCAATCACTCCTCCCCCCTCCACCCCCACCCGCCTCCAGTGATAGATTGATGCATCAAGGCTTCATTACGTTCTTCAGTCTTGCCTGAGTTCCATCTCATTAGTCTCATCCATTAGGCTGCATTCAGTTTGTGTTATATATGTAAACTTTGGTTAAATAGGAAACAGGCAAATAAAAGTTAGTCGGCGTGTTTGTGTTTGAGAAGATAAAATGGTCAGATTGAGCAACATCATGGCACTAATATCCATCCATCCATCCATCCATCCATCCATCCATCCATCCATCCATCCATCCATCCATCCATCCATCCATCCATCCATTTTCTCCCGCTTATCCGTTTCCAGGTCGCGGGGGTGACAGTCTGAGCACTGTCACCCAGATCACATTGCACCGATTAAGAACCTTTCCTGCAGGTGGTGAGCCCACGGGAAGGTGGCACCCGGTATGGGACATCAACCCACTAATTTGAGATTGCGAGTCTCATGCTCTACCAACTGAGCTAGCCGGGGGCACGCATTAATATATTATTTCTTTTTATTCGTTATTTTTATAATTTAAAGACTTTAAAGAACATTCAATCCGGTATATGTACATATGTCCAGTAAAATCAATTGAAGCGTTCAAGCATGATCCACAGTGTTTACAAACCCAATGTACCAAAGGTGCGTTACACACCGATGTAGGAGACTACCCAGAAATGTTATAACAGTACTCTTTCTCTTGTCTCAACTTTACTGGACCATGTTTTTTTTAGTTTTTTTTCTTAATTTCTCACCAACATCAATTCAAAAGTGAAGCAGTTGGTTGACTTTCCTGTTTGTATGCCTTTGTTCTTCTGACTTCTGTATATTCCAAATGTGTTTGTGGTCATGCCCGGTTTTTACAAACTTCAGTAAAGCAAAGCCTGCGTTGTCGATATTTTAAATACAAATCCCTAACTTTTACCATTTTAACATTGAAACGGATCTGTTGAAGCTGATCTTAGAAAAAGTTCAGTGTTTATTCGAGAAATTCCAGATTAACGACCACCCCAACCTCAAATCGCAAGAGACGTGCTTCCTTTATTTCTTATTGGGGTGACAAAGGGATTCAGGAAACCGTTGCTGGTCATGTTTCTCCATGCCTGGAGCAATATGTCTGTATGCAGACCTTAGCGAGATAAAAGATGTATTCCTATTTTCAACAGAGACACCATACGTAGTACTAGCCAGCCGCTCCAAAACACCCTCATATACAGAATCGTTTCATGTATGGAACCGTTTTGAAGGGGAAAATAAGGACATTTGTTGGGAAAAGGCTTTGGTATTTTAACTTTTTTCTTTTTATCAATAATTTGCATCAGATCAAAAATTTATGAATAAATAGATTAAAGATCCAAGACTGTGGAAATGTACTTTCCATTTTATAGGGTTTTTGATATTTATTGATATCGCTCATGTAAATTATTAAGATTGACTTCCTGGAAACTTTGGATTCCCTTTAGAAAAATAAATTATATATTCATCCAGCATGTATGAATGGATGTTATCACTTATGTAGGTTGAAAGCAACAATGGGTGACATTAAAAATAGAGTTTCTCATCCCCCCCCAGTGGGTGTTTCTGTGGTCGTAGTGCAGTCATAACTTTAATACGAGACACGAGCTGCCAATCAGAATGTTGCCTGTGCTGCTGAGGTCTTTCACGTCTGGAGATTAGGTGTTAATTAACAGGGTAAATGAAGTGTGCGGGGGAGATTAGTATGATCCTCCTCCAGGTTATCAACAGCTCGACTATACACACATCCTATCGACTGAGGAAACTCCAAAAATTTATACAACATAAAACAGAGTACCTTCTTTGAGTGTTTTCAGACGAAACTTTCAGATCATTAATTACTCTTTGTTAGTTCAATTCAATGACTGGAAGTTCAGTATTGAGCGAGAACAGACAGGATGATGATCATAAAAGAATGGTGACAGCTGGAAAGACAGTTGGTTGCTGGGAAGGGCCGGTGCATGGGGAGTTCAGACTTGGCAAACAGAAGTGTGCTCTCACAAGAGTTCCCCATATCATGAGTGCAGATTGATTTATGGAGGGGTACCTCTGGAGCCAACTGACAGGGGGGCTCATTATCCAAACACAGCTGATAAGTCTGAGCAAATGAGGATGTGAGCAAAATCTGGAACGCGAGGATTCAGGAGAGCTGCCCCAAACGAGTACAGAGCAGGGCTTATTTCATGTTCGTATGCAATATTTAAATAGGGCCCAGTGAAATGTGTCACATATATTTATGCAGAGAACATTTGTTTTACTTTTTTTTTTTTTTTTTTTTCTCTTTAACAAACTGTGTTTAAATAAAACATGGACAGCTTCCTAGAAATCATGAAAAAGTAAATGCTTAAAATGTAACCCCCAAATTTTTTTTTATCTTTTTCTCGACACATATTTACAATTGTGCTGTACCTCACATGAAGCGTTTTCAGATGCTGGTGCCCTCACCTCATCACTACCTGAAGACATTTGTATTCCTTATTTTTCTGCTAATTCTTTACGAAGTGACCTCAAATTTAATCATAGCTGTGTCTGGTGGCAATATGCTTGTAAGTGGTAATGAGGACCCCGAGTGTGATCTGACGGTTTATCTGTTATTTTGTTCTTTTACTCGTTGGCATTACTGTCTCATGGTGAAAAGAAATTATCAAAATACCCAGATGAGAGCTTTATTGCCTCATGGCACTCCTCTTTTAGAAAATGAGAGATTGTCCCCATGGATTGTGCAACTAAACAATTTCTCTCACCAACCTAACTTTGCATATTAGGTAATCAATTATCCACATTGCCTTTGTTTGCGTAAGCTTCTGACATGATTCTGACATATCTCCAGACATTTTTATGCTCTGTTCAGGCTCTTGCGCTCACTCTCATCTGAATTACATCAAATGATTGATTACGGAGAACATCATTGAGACTCCACAGAGGAGCTAGTCCCTGAAACAGTGCTCCGCAGACATAAATAATCATGACAACAGCCATACTTAATATGCAGAAATACAGGTTTGAGGACAGAAAAAGTAATCAGGCTTGCACCAGCCTGCATTGTTAATTCTGTCCACCTTCTGTTGAAGCTAAACAGGTTGTGCTTCATCCAACGTAATCAGCAGTCTGCAAGCTATAGCGGTTTAGCTTCACATTTAAAATGCGTTTATCTCGGTCTAAAACAGTCCTTTTGAGTGGTTTTGGCTTAGTTTAGTTATGCAGGTTTTCCCGGGAAAGTCGCACAAGTTGCTCCTGATAGCGCTCAAACGCGTCGCATGACGTCATCGGTGTACAATTGTAACTTAAATGTATGTGTGAATATGTCTGTGTGAGTGATCATTTAAAGTGTTTTAAGACAGTGCTGTGAAATGATTACTTGCCATTGGCAGTGCTGGGTGCGGTCCGCGCAAAGGGCACCAATTATGTAGGGATTTCTAACCTCATACGGATCATGTGGTACCATTTATGTAGTGTTTTGGCAGTTTGGGTATTGATAACGATGAATAGTTATCAAAGATAGTTATTGATTATTTTTTTGAACATTTTATCTGATCTGTATCAGACACCTCGTGAGCCCCACCTGTATGCATGTGTGTGTGGTTTTATTACATAAAAATCGAATCGCGCCCGGCATGCTAAGTACGTTTTTTTCTCGTGTCTCTACCATTTCCATGTAAATGGAATTTTTTTTCAAATTGTGTCATGTCAACAATAAACTAATCTGAAACAAAAAACGGTGCGTTTATACTTAAAATGTTGTGTAAATGGGGCCTTGACCTTATCTTTGCGGTCATGTAGGGAGTGGAAGCACACGTCTGGTATTTTTACGGGTTCACCTTTAAAATATTTTGAAGCTGCACCTTTTGACTTACATTGTATGTGTATTTTATTAGATTTCTCACAGTCTGCTGGTGAAGTCGCATTAATCACCGTTAGCATTAATTAAAGCATTGATTAACGGAGTAGTTGATACGGTCTCCCTCATCCCTATGGGAAATTACACCCTGTCTGTTAAAACACCTTTAATAAGACTTTTTCCGAGACATTTACATGTGCAGGTCAATGTAATATATTCTTGGTAATAACCTGTGCTTTTTGAAAATGACCACATATCTGTATGGAGCCCTTGTGCCAGTCTTGACTTTGAGCTCCAGGCGAAGTCTCTCTTCAGCGTCCTTTAATTCTTCTCAACATGACGGCATATAAAAATTGTCGCTCCCGGCCATTAATAATTAAAAATTTGAGCCAGTCATAAAGAAATGTGATTATGTTTGTGTGTTGCACTGAATTACAAAGTGAACGTCAGTCGCAAAGCGTAGTTCCATGCGGATAGGTAACTTATTAGTCATCTAAAATCGCATTTAGATTTCTGTGAAGATCAATTTTCTGACTTTGTTTAAAAAAAATGTAAAATATTATTTCACACTGCTGTTGATTATTGTCCCTTGGAAGCAGCTGCGTCTCCGGGTCTGTAGTTTTCTAATGAAATATGGATGCATTGCATATTTCCTGCATCTTGTGTAGCCTCCTGTGCAGCCCTGCAGCCCTTAAAATACTCTATTATTAATATCAATATTGCATGATCTTCCACTAGGTGAGATCATGTCTCATCCATATGCCAGGTCTCCGTGCTCTCAGCCATGCGGGACTAAGCTGTTTCTCTCTGCGAAACCTCATTCAACCTCTGACATTTTGCCATTTTCACTGGAGATGGGATCTCAAATAAATCGGCATCAATTTTAAGTGTTATCAGCATTTATGAAATATTTCACGCCTGCCACTGCGACGTTTCAGGGCTTAGGATCCTTCTCCTAAAGAAGTGAGATTTATCATTTTTTTCCCCTCTAATCTAAGTTCAAATGTAAAGAATTTATAGGAGCAAATATGTATTTTAAACTTCGTAGGCCATACAGTAACCGAACGTGTTCATCCAGTCTAAAATTATTCTCATAACTCATTTGTGACTTTCGTTCTTTCCTATGTTCCTATCATATTAATGACTTATTTGAACATAGCAAAAGGTTTCTCACATATGTTGTTATTCTTTAGGATTAATTGTTTAACAATACCTGGGTTGACAAGACCTGTTTTATCAATGTAAAGCACACTGACTAGAGGAAATAATTTCATAAACACCTCATGGACACAAAATAATGTTTGAAGAATCAAAGAAGGAGCTTTTGCAGGCTCGAAAGACTGAGCAGAAGGTAAAGCTAAACTGAAATCATTAGTTTTGGGACTTTACAGCGTCACAGTCCCGCAGTGCAAAGTGCTTTACCTCAGCTGAGTGCATGTGTTCAGTGAATGGAGGGGATGGAAGAAGAAGAGTCCTCAGATAAGCAAGTTTTCATGTGTTCAGAGGACTATGAAGAATGACATCAAATGTTTTATTTACATTCATATAGATACAATATCTAGCGTACATTTCTTCCTGACTAAATGAAGTAAAGTTGATATTTTAATAATGCAAGTGTTTAACCTGCTTATGTTGTTCCTCAGGACACAAAACTAATATTGATCATTCACTCAAATGTTTTCTCTTGAATATATATGCATGTTCCAGATGCATTCTAGGTTGTTATTGGTTGTTTTGTTTTGTTTTTTCTGATACTGACAGTTTATGTTGACTTTGGCAGTGGTACCCACTGTTTCCATTTTCTTATTGTGTTAATTTTCATTAAAGCTTTAATGATGGTGGAGATTTTTTCTTTCAATTACAACATGTTGTAATTTGAAGGGACATTTCTAAGAGCAAAATAGCTCAAATGTGTTTTTATTATTGTCACTAATCCACCATGACAGGATTAAAACCTGAAATCACTCTATACATGTGTTATGTTCTGTATCTAAGATACTGTACGTGTCTTCAGTGGTAGATGAACTGCATTGCAACCAGAGGTGAAGATCTTGAACTGGACAAAAGTGAACTGTACAGAATAATAATGCCAATGAACCTTCTTTCACAACACATCTTTTATGATAGTCATCAAATCTATTCATGAAGACACTTATTTAGTTGTTTGAGTTTCTAGTTGAATAGAGAACACAGTGCCCCCTCACACTTCTTTTTCCTCTCGAATAAGACCCTTGCTGAAAAGTATTTGCTAGATAAAGCACACATATATATAGAGGGGCCCATTCAGTATGGTTTTCTTCTGCACATAGGCCGACAGGTCAGGTCTGTCATTTGTGAGCGATTTAGATGAAGTTCACTTGTGAAATGCAGCCGAGGTCATGGGTGAACGTTGAAGGAATTTTTTCGCTGGTCTGAAGAATAAAAAAGTCCTCAGGGATGGAAAGAGCATGCAAGATTCAGCCAATTAAACAAGAGTTGGTAACCCATAGACTTTATGTGGCAGTACAACGTTATATTAGCACTGGAGTCTGGCACTTCAAATCGCCTCAAAATGAAAATAGTCAGCCAGTTAACCACATAATGGTTATAGTTACAAAGCAAAATGATTTTCATAGATTTTCATATCTATTTTTTTTTTTTTTTTTTTTTAAACTGCACTCTACGCAGTTTGAATGCTACACCAGCTTTCAATCTTGTTAGTTTTTTTGTTTGTTTTTGTTTTTGCTCATTCTAGTAAGTATGACTAAAGTGTGATTCTGCATATTGGACACAGAGTTGATCAAATACTTTGTGTACATTTACAATGCAGTTCAAGTTGGTCCGCTCTTTTGACTTTTTCGACACATTTTACAATGCAAAACACTAAAATGGTCTTCTTTCACCATTATTCTCCACCTATTAAAGCTTGACTAGGCGGCTGCTTAGTCTATAGATCAAATTAAAGTATGTGGCTAAATACAAATCTTAGATGCAGGGATAATATGCTAATTGGAAGAACAAGTGGCAGTTTGCCTGGAAGCATGCTCGGGGGAAGTGTAATCTGAAATTATTTAAACATAATTTTGTGATCCAACTCCTCCTAGCCATTAATGAGTGATTGCCCTGCTCATTTTCTTGGACTGAAAGCGAGAGAATTCAGGATAACAACGGAATAAAATGGAAGATTTACAATCAGGTGACCTGCAAGGAGCATATTCACATTATTAACTTGCTAAATGAAGTTGCGAGACACACAAAAGATGATTCTACTATGGTTTGCTCTGCCCTTCTGGCCACAACAGTTATCTGTTGCGTGACCGAAGTTGGATATGAATCCTTATTGCTTGTGAGCAAACAGAACATGCTGACAGGGAGGCACTGCTCTGCCTTCACTCATTTCAATCGATACCAACCAGATCACTCTGTAGAAGCAGTCAATGAGCTCTACTGGACTTCTATTCAGTAATGATCGGTACTGATTCATGCACACACAGAAGAGCCCAGATTCGGGGTCAGCTGCGGTTCAGTTTGAGTGATGCCTTTATTGTGGTTTTGTGTTGGGAGAGCTTGATATAAATTGGTAAATAGTAGAGGTTGCCTTGGGTCAGGATCTAGAAATCATTCGAATATGAGAGAAGCCATACGGCAATACTGTGTCGTGGTAAGATTTCTAAAAAGCACCAAAGATTCAACATCCATATCTACATTCAGTTCAACTCGGTGTCTACACTGCCTTATTTCTGTCCTTCGAGACACTGTTAGGTCACATGCAAAAACAGCAAACAATAAATCTTGATGGAGGTGTACCATCTGTTAATTTTGGCTGCAGCAATTCCACTGTAACCTCCTGTACTTTGGTCGAGACAAGGCAACAGGGAATGGGTGGCCTGGTCAGGGAACAGATGGTTGGTGTGTCGATGTGGAGATAAATGAGGAAAAGTTGGAGCAGGACAGTAAGGTTTGAAGACCTAACTAATTGTGAGATTTGTATTCATTTAATTATTTTTATTGCACCCAATGGTTGGCAAGCTCGCGATGGACCCCCGAACAGGCTCGCCTCTAATTTGGTTTTGGCGTGCGTGGGAGAAGAAGAATGAACCAGGGAACTGAAAGCTTGTGAGTGGCAAATTCCCTGAGTTTAAGACTGTACTATGTGTTTTGACAGCACATACAAGCTTCTGAAGTATTATTGACAGGGTTGTATTTTCCTTGTACCCCTATGAAGGAATAGGAGTAGAAAGGTCTGTCTTACGCTTTGACTGGAGACACAGAAAGGGTAAAGGTCATAGCACAGGAGGGTCACCTCCTGATAGTCCTCTCGCTAGTTTATGATAATGGTAAAGACTTTAACTGGTCAGCTGTTGCTGAGGGCGGTCTTCGTGGTCCCAAAGTGGGCCGTATGGTCAGTGGTTGTGGGAAACATAAAGATCTGGAGATGTACTTTTGTGACGATTATAATTTAATTGTAAACATGCCAGAGAAGGTAGATTAATACTTTGGTTTTTGTGTATTTTTACACAGGTTTTGCTCTTTGTGCAGAACGAAATAATTTAGGCAGTTTTTCCCTTTGTACTTAATATTAATAATAACAATGGCTTGGATGTATATAGCACTTTTTTCAAGCTGACTCAAAGCGCATAAACGAAAGGTTAAATTCACGGTTTTTCTCTTTGTACCTAATGATAGAATTAGGCAGTTTTACTCTTTGTACTTAAGGAAAGAAACTAAATTCCAATTGTCAATTACGGGTTTTTATTTCCCTGGTACCCCTACAAAGGAATGGGAGCAGAGACGTCTGTCTACTGCTTGAACTGGAGTCCCAGAAAGGGTAAAGGTTATATCACAGGAGGTTCACCTCCTAATAGTCCTCTGGCAAGTTTATGTGCCTGGTAAAGCTTCGCTATTGGTTTTAATGTATTTATTTCATTTCTTTTTAAACTTTAATGTATTTCTTATATTAATATATTTCATACGTCTTTGTAAAGCTTTTCTGTATTTTTTTTTTTTTTTTGATCTCTTTGTAAAGCACTATGAATTGCCCTGTGTTTGAATGGTGCTCTATAAATAAATTTGCCTTGCCTTGAATGCTGGACATAATACACTGGAAGAGCAGAAAAAAAATTACATGAACAAAACATTTTGTTAAATAGGCGCTGTTTACACAACATTTTCAAGTGAATATGCAACACTGTCATGACATTCTGGGTGTCCTTTTACACAAAAATGGTACTTTTTTAAAACAATCTGACGCCATGTAGACAGTGGAAACATTGCTCCTGCCCTTGCGCGCCATGGCCAATGTAAATTGTTCTTCTGCACATGCACAAGTACATGGACAATAACAAACATGGTGGGTCATGGCTCCCAGTCCATATTGTCCTGGGACTTTATAGTTGTATAGTGGAGAGTCACCCGCCATCGCAATCCAATTTCTCTGTATTTTCATAACGAATGTCCGTGTACTCACCATTGTTGATGTTGATGGCATATTGGTCTCTGCGCACGCATGTTTGTGAATTCACTACAGAAACCAACAACATCACCCTCAAGTGGCCCTTCATGAAAACTACATCATTTTCAGCGTTTCTGCCTTTTCCGTGTAAAAAAAGATATCGTTTTCAAAACACCTCAAAACATTGTAGTGTAAACGGGGCTTTAGATTGATTAAGAATACTTGATCTCGCTGTTAATATCTTTCTCTACTCATATTGGTTTTTCACTGCTTTTTAGTCTCATGTTTGTCAGTGTCAGTTTTTCATTTTTCTGTTCACATCTGCAAAAACAAAAAACACAAAACCTCATATCTTCTGAAGATTAGTTCTTTTAAAGTGTTATTTTGCCACGTTTTAAATTTTTATTTTAATCTTATTTCTAAAGGTGTTATCATGAGGAAGTGCACGCTTTGGACAGTTTAAATATAGTGCATGCTTTTAATGATAAATGATGTGCACACATCCATCTATTTTTGGCTCTATTAATTCTTCCTGAGTGTTACTTTTATGTTTGCGCTTGGAGGGTGCACTTGTTTGGTGTTTGAACACGGCCTGCTCCTCCAGGCTTGTCGGCCTATCAAAGCCTCTGGGTAGACGTCTGCCTGCTCCCTCGGGCCTCAGTCAGTACACTGGACGTGTTCATTCACTGCTCTGTCATCCATGTTGTCTGCTGTTGATCTTTTGCTCTCGGTGATTGATGGAGGTGCAGCATCTTGTTCCCTTGCGTACTAAAAAGGATCTTGGGGAGGAAAAAAAAACAAAAAACACATAAAAGCAGTTGAAAAAGAGGATGCATAGATACTGAAAGTGAACAGAAGTCCGTATGTGGACGTGTGTTTACATAACAGACATGGCATGGACAACTTTAAAGGCTTGACATGTGCTCAATGGAATAGTGCGATTGGGAAAATATATATTTTTTCACTTTTTTCCAATTGTAGCCACTACTTTTCAGAGCGATTTCAATCCATTGTGTGGTGTGTTTACTTTATGTCTCTACATAATTATGTTCAAAATGTAGACATTAAGCGGTGTTTAAATGCAGAGTACCCCAAGGCTATTCTTATCTAACTTGCGAAACATGCTGCTGTCACTGAAACAAAATGCTTCCATTTGATTATGAAGTACAAACCTTTATTCCAATCATTAGGGGGAACTGCCTTTACTTTTGCACCTGTCACTGGAAAAACAGTTGGAGAACTATTTTACTTATGCATGCAAAATACACACTTTAGTGACAGCCTGTCAGCATTTTCTGTTTACTAGAGGCCACTTGCTGGAATATAATTAGTCATAATGTGAAAGTGTTCACCCCGACTGCTCTCTTTGGTTGTTTTTATTCATGGAGTGTCCATCTCTTTCTGTCCAATCCCTCAATCCAATTCCTTATTGTGGCACAGACTCATATTGAACTGATTAAAATTGAATGCACAAAAGTTAAAGGATATCATTGCTTTTAAACAAATATTATAGATGCCTTGAGGGTCTAAACTCCACAAGGTACCAGGAATCTTTGAGACCTTCTGTGGAGTATTTCTTTCAATCAGACACTTATTCTGTTTTCTGTTGTCATACTGTAGACAATATGAATATTGTCTTAGAAATGCTAGTCAAATAAAGAAATAAATGCAGTTTTGGGTTGTTGTTTTTTTTGCTGTTATTTTTTTAATCATCAAGGTACTTCAGCATGTGGTAAAACTATGACCGGCAAAAGTTTTTCATACTGCATTGAGTGTAATGAAGAGTTTTACATTCAACCTCAAACAGGTGTTTGTTGCCTTTGTTGGACATTTCCTCTGTTGCCCTGCCCTTCAAGTGTTTTTACCTGGAGGGACGTCCACCATCACTTATCTCTGCTGTCTGATACTCACCCGAGTCACTGCACTCTGGCCCCACCCCGAAGCCCGCTGAAGCCATTTGCTCGCAGATATTTGATTAAATGCGGCCATTGACTCCCACATGAAAGGAGTCAAGTCCAGCCTCACCTGATCAGAGCAGCCAGATTCCCTCGTGAAGTGTGGGTAGGGGTGAAATACGGGGCTGGAGGTTGCAGGACGTAGGAGTTCACATTAACAATGGAAGAGATGAGAAGTGGGCGGAGATGAAACACTTAATGTGCAATCCACACACACAAAGCAAGAGACATGCAGCACCCTATCGTTCCTGACTCACTGGCAGCTCCCAGCACCCTGAGGGCCTCCCATCATACTGAAAATGTTTAAACAGAAAAGCTTCTGATTGTGTATCTGCCATCTCTATAAAGGTTGCTGAAAATTCATAAACCTCAGCTTTCAAATGCCCTTTTTGCTTCTGATTCCGCTGAAATGCCACATTACATTTCTTTATAGTCGCCTTTAGATGTCGGTTCTGCACTATTTTTCTCAACAATATGCCGTCACATCACATCGCTCTGTAGTACAAAAGTGAAGGGAAAAAAAATGCTTTAGATGATGCCACTTTTAATTAGCAATCAATTAACAGAAAGGTAAGATTCATAATGGTTGAATCAGTCTTGAGCAAAACTTTGCAATAAGAACACTTTCAGCACCCACTAATTTAAAATATAATAGAGCAGAGAATAATTTTCCCTAGGTTTTCACCCACCACATGATGAGATGTTGTTTCGTGCTTGAATGATGAATCAAAATGAAAGAAAAAAAAATTCTGTAATACAAAATGGCAAAAGTAGTTGTTCAAATGTATAATATGTAACGGCGTAAATGAACACATATATTTGTATATATTAGACAAAACTACACAACTGGGAGGTGTGGCCTAGCCGATGATTAACTTGTCACTGTGTGGTATATCAAGATGTATTGATTCTCTTTACCTTAAAACACAACGATACCTGAGGCCTTGATATATTACCTTCATCAATATTGTTCCTGTGGTGTGTTTAAAAGATTGATATGCAATAAGCTGCAGAGGCCTCATCCTCGCCTGATGGAACTGAGGTGTAAATGCTTAATGACCAGCTCTAAACACATAATCCAACAGAGCCCTGGGGTGGCAGGGTTGAAGAGGGAGATGAAAAGATCCTCAATATACTGCCGACACTGACTGAAAACTCACCCACTTCACCAACCACACTGTAACATCCTTTGCAAACACAAGATGGAGGGCTGAGACCAACTGAAATGTGAAAAAAATAAACAAAAAGAAAAACATATCAAGTGTTCGTTTTGGTGTGACTGAGCTCCACTATGTAGAGTGTTACACTCCTTTATGATGAAACTCGATAGAGAGAAGAATGAGGCTGCCCTTTCCATCCCACCATAAGTCACCATGATAAAAGATGTCCTTCTCTCTCCTTGGGAGTAAATGCTTTTAGAAAAGTGCCCAAACTATTTTGCTCATCTAATTTACATTTCTGCCACTTCTTCAGTCCTTTGTGTTTTTATTAAGTGAAGTAGAGTGATGCAGAGAAATGTTACCTCAGCTGATTGTCTTTCCCTGCACAGAGAGAACGTGAGAGAGAGACTCTGTAGTTTTGTCACGTAAACTCTGGGCTACCCTTCAATCCTACTTTAACTTCTCACTTCAATGTTTTAGTTTTTAAGCAGATAACCAGGCTTAGGATAATTCACTCAATCACATTGGCAAAAGTTTGACCATCCAAACAGTGTTCAGGAATTAATAGATTGTTCAAGCATATTGTATATCATATGGTGACTTCTGAGTATATAGTATATTCACAGCCAAACATGAAAGACTAAAATTGGAACACGGGCAAAAAGACAGCTGTAAAAATAATATATGTGGCACTAAAATATAGAAAAAGTGAATCAACAAAAAACTGCTGGATTATTATTTAGGTTAAATGGCAACAAGTCAGTAAATTGGTAGAGTATTCAAAAATCACCTGAAAGTGTTTCTTAGCAATGAAGAGAATAAAGGTTCACCATTATGCGGAAGGAAAAAAAAGGACATATTATTGTGTCATCAGTTATTGATTTTCCGTGAGTAAAGGACCATCTGGTGCATAGTTCAAAAGCCTGCATCTTTGATTTTAGGTGTCCTAACGTTTTGAGAATTGTTGTTTCTATGTCACACAAAAGCTGCAAGTTATGAATATGAGCTTTAATATGAGCAATTATGTGCAAGGAGATCACATGGGAAGTGTTTTATTTTTTCATTAATTATAGGAGTTTAATTCAATATTGATGTGTTCTTGAGACAGACCATTACTCATTGATGAGTTTTACAGTAGGACTCCTCAGCTGCATGACTCGCTTATCCCCTCCAAACGAATGTTTCTATTCCTCAGATGAATTAATCAGGTCCTCGGAGATTATTTCTGGTATCACGGCAGGGTGATAGTGTCCTTTATGGTTTATTGGATTATAATTCACTATTTCACAGCATGTTGACGCTTCTCATCAAAACAATATTTTAATCCAAACACGGTTGACAATAAAACAATATGTTGTGGCCCTGTTTTGCATGTAAATGTGTTAGAGTGGTCGCACCATTTTAAAGAAAAAAAAGAGTAAAGGAGTGCAACACTTTCACTGTGCAAGAACCCTCAACCTCTCTCTTGACTCCTCAATGACTGTGGGCAACCTCTTGAATCCCACACGTTTAAAACTCGCCACGTGGTTAATGACGTCTAATTTTACTGAAGTGTGAGTTGAATGCTGATTCACCCAGGTCACTGTAGTTTGATGGCTCTCCATCAGATCACTTTAACACAGTTGACCATCAGTTGACCATTTCAGTGAAATACACTGAATCAGTGAGGGAAATAATTGAAAATCTACTTTAATTGTATTCGCACTGGAAAAAAAAAAAAGGATTCTAAATGCTTTCTTTATTTCTTGATGTTTGTTGTCAATGTTTTTATTAATTGATGATGCACTCAGTGATCAATTGAAAACTTATTTCACATGAGATGTGGATTTATTGGATGGAGTATATCTACGTATTTGTAGTAAATAACTCAATCAAAGCTTGTATAGGTGGGGCTGCATTGTGACAATCACATGGAACATTTTGGTTTATACATTTGAATGGTTGGCAATCTTAGGCCAGACTCACACAATTGGTAATCCATTCAACATAAGCTGCATACAATAGCATGTGATGTAACAGAGTGAGTTTTTTATTTCTTTATTTTTTTAACCAATGGTTGAATGATTATCAGACATTGTTTAGCAAGATGGAGCAGAGTGCGTATTGGACATTAAAAAAGACTGTAAAGGTACTTGAAGAAGCATGAACCAGAATAGAGGGGTTTAAGCATCATTGTACGTGGATTTTGGGTAGCTGATGGAAAGGGGGTTTTACTGCTCGAGGGTAGAAGCTAGTTTTTTTTTGTTTGTTTTTTAAACTCTGTGTCTTCTAATAAATAGAGAATTTATACTATCCAAGGGAGAGCAGGGTCGTCTCTGGTTACAGCTGGTCTGGTTACCTTCACCAATGAAAGCTGGCCTGAGAAGGTTGTATTTTTGTATTGTGTGTATTTATTGGTTTGTATGTTTAAATGTATGTTTGCATTTTACCAGCTTTTAGCAGAAAACTACACACTTGAAATGCATGAAATCTTCAGGGATGATTTGTCATCATCCACTCAAATAGATTTTGGGATTTTAGTGGCCATTTCTGAATAAATCCCCCAAAACAGTGAAAAAATACAGAGCGGATGGGAGAGGCGATGTTTTTCTTGATTTATTTTATTTTATTACTGTTATTCATTGATTTATTTTTTGAGAGGAAAACTTTGTTGTTAATTTTCTTTTCTTTTTTCTTTTTGTTTTCGTATTCGAAATAAACATTTCAATCAATCAATCAAAGGAGATCAAGGATCACTTATGTAAAGGTTTAGTATAAAGCCATTGGTGTTTTTGGTAGATGGATAGATAGATAGACAGACAGACAGATACCTCAGTATTAAAGCACACTGCGTCACTGTCTCATACCTATATAAAGGCTGAGCATGAAGTCCACCGTGAAGAGCGCGACATTCGTGTATGTGTCGGGTGGGAAGCAGTGAAGTACCACCTTCTCTGTTGACCTGTGAGCATTCTGGTGTTGACCGAGGTCTCCAAAGAAGACGGCTTTAATGTGAGAGATCGAGAGACATAGTTGGACTTTGCAGATTTATTTTTTGTTGCTTCCAGCCAACAAAGGGTGTCATGCCGCTTTAGTCTCACTGTGATTTAGCTTGTTAGAAAAGAGTGAAGCTGATGAATAAGATATTATTATTATTGTTATTGTTGTTGTTGTTTCTATATATTGTGGTTGTATTCCATGCCAGGGCCTTTCTGTGTGGATTGCATGCTCTCTAGGTTTTCATGGCTTTTCTCATTGTTCCCCTACTGTTTGATTAATTGGTTGCTTTAAATTGCCTGAAGCCATGAGTGTGTATGCCAAGAGTATGTCTGTTACATTTGGGATTGTGCTGGACTGGTGATTTGTCTGATTCTAGCCAGTCCAGATGAATGAATGTTCTACTTTTATTGTATTTTTTAGTTTCAACATAAGATGAACACTTTTATTTATGATTGTATAAAACTACAAAGATTAAGATTACAAGTTAATGTAATTGCAAGTATTTGAAATCTTCCTTGTGTTACACAGTTTTGATGACTGTATAATTTTGCCATAGTGGATGACTTTGTCAAAAATCACTGCCTGTTTGTTTATTTATTTAGCTTTGCTCTCTTTGCCTGATCAGTGTTTTAACCTGTCGATGACAGTGTAGACTGATTCGGCTCTAGTTCCTTTCACATTCAAACTGAACTTGTCCTCTGTGACTGCTAATCTTCTAAGATCCTTCCTCCAGTTCTACTCATCACAGTTGGATATGATGGCCTGACTCTACCCAGCATGCTGTATAATGACACTCCACTGGGAGCTCAGGGACTTTACAGGACAGATTGACAGTTTTGCATTTGCTGGTATCCATGATAAGAGTAATGAGCAGCAGGAACTCATCAGAATATTTGACTGAAAGGAAAGCAGTATGATAAAAAGAAAAAAAATGCTGGAAGTGAGTGGCTGTGAAACTTCTGGACTAAAGTGAGTAATTGTGTCTCAGTTGCCTGCTGTGTCTTCGTAGTTCACCCTCCAAGCCCAGTCCCTTTCTAATACTTAAATTGATAGTCCCTCTTGATCATCTCAGTAAAAGTCCCTTAGCATGCTATTGACTACCTTTTCTCTATTTTTCTCTTGTCTCCTCTCAATTGCAATGAAGTGAGAGTGGTTTGGAAAAAGTGGAAGAGGTTTGAGAAATAAACACCTAAAGAATGGTGTTAGACAGGTGGATTAGTAGAAGATGGAAAGAGAAGTGTACATGCAGATAGACACCAGCAGCTCCAGGAGGTAGTGAGTAGGCATTTACAGTCAGACAGTGCTGAAGTCAAAGTACTTCTGCTGGATGGCTGCGATTGTTGGTGGAAAATCTTTGCAATAACCGACAAAATGACAGCAGTGCTATTACCCTGGCAGTCAATCATACTCTGCTTATCCTCTCATCCTTCTCTTTTATTGGTTCAGCCTTAATGTGGTTGGGATGGGGGAAAAAATGTCTTGAGAAATATTGACATGAGATCAGATCAAAACTGGGAAGAGGAAATTATACAAACACCTACTTGATCCACCCTCTCCTGGGAAAGATGTTTACAGCAAGCAAAGAGACTTTTATTGTCAGATAATGTTTGATTAAAACATTCACCAGCTTTGAAATTATTCCCAGCGTCCCATTGAATATGTGCAATTTCTGTAAGTCTGACACCTCTTCGAGGCAGTGTTGTTGTGGATGGGCCACAGGATGGATGTTCAGAGCAAAAAGTTTGATATTAATATTAGTTTACATTTCCAAATTACTTTGTTAGATAACCGTTTCAATTGTTCCTGGAGAGTATAAGCTTTCTTATCTCAAAATTATTTGGCCAAAAGAGCTCTTTCTTGAACCAAATCTCCCCTACATATAGATTTCATGGCATGAAGATAATTAATCAATATTGTATTCGATTTTTTTTGACATTTGATTGTCTCGATCAAAAAAGTCCTTACATTCCAATGTCCATGTCCTATTTTATTGGCAGTTTAAGCATCATTATTTGCCTCGCATGTAGATCCAACATGGCATTAACATCTTGTACCTCTAGTTCTCCACAGTAGAGAACAGTAGTGATGCTAGTTTCCGTTTCTGTAGTAAGCAGTTTATACTTAAGGGGATTATTATCCCACCACCCAACCCCCAACCTGGAGGGCCAGGAGTATCACTCTTCGTCTGGTCTTTACCCTTCGACCTGTTTGGCATGGGTGGCCCTACCCGGAGTATAATGGCGCTTTTCCACTAGTACCGACTCGGACCTACTCGACTCGACTTGTCTTGCCTCAGCGTCACTTGTATTCTGTTACAATAGTACCACCGCGGCGTGGGCAGAGTCACTAGAGTTTTCTCCATCATGCACAAGTATTCACCCCTGATTTGATGCAGAGCAAACATGCTTTGGATATCAGCTCAAATAATAAAAAAAAATACATATGTTGATATATTTAATAATAATAATAAAAAATGTGGATTAATATGATCGTGCATCCCTGTCAGGTGTTTCGGTTTCACTGGTGCACCTGTTAACTGGTGACTTCTGCCACAAGCCGTTAGCAACATCTGATGTTGAAATAAGACAATCAAACAGTATGATACTTTAAACTTTAACGGAAATGCAGTTCAACGCCGTTCGCCAGGACAGCTACATATTTTTATTGGGTTTTTAAAATCTGCTGAGAAAAGGGGACTCTTGAGGAAGCCAGCCACCAGTTAACAGGAAATATTAATCTGAAACAGCGGTGGTATCCGCGGCTCAGAGACCTCCTGATATCCGTAGCGGGTCACTCCATGGAGCTCCCTCTGAATCCTCTGGTCGGCCACCAGACAAAGGAATGTCTGCACCTCATCGCTGCTCCAAAGGGTTTATTCCTGTGCTTCTATCGCTGTTTGTCAGCGTTCTTTTTGTAATCAGGTTTAAAAAATGACGGCATGAACGAGCCACCCTCTGACTCATCTGTGTTGTCACATGCTGGCCAATCAGCGGCTTGCCGTCTGCCGACATCACATTGTCCACGAAAGTGGAAAAGCATCAATACCGAGTAGAGTCAAGTCGAGTAGGAACTCGTGGAAAAGTGCCATAATACTCCAGCGGACATAGTACTAGGGGTCCTAGAAACACACAAACTATCCCCCATGTTAAGCCAAGCAGACTTGTTTTCCACATTGGTGTGACTTGTAAACCAGGCTAGCCTAATTTAGTCTTGAAAAACTTTTTACAATTGGAAATAACACGAATGGTTGCCATGAAAGTTGCAATGTTATTTAACCTTCCTAGCTAAATTCCTATATGGTCTTCGACCACATCCCAGGGTATAGGTAAAATACTCATGATGCTTGAAACTAAATCTATTTTAGAGTTTCAAGGAAGAAAAAAAACCCAACAATTTATTTTAGAAGAGGGGACATGAAAAAAGGCCATTGTGTCCAGTCTGTTCCTTTATAGCTGCAAGCCATGATTATGATGTTTGATTATGCTGTTAGTCTGGCTCATTGTCCCTTCAGAACCTTTCATGGCTTGTAAAAAGCAGAGGGAAAAAGCTTTCCATTTTTTAACCAAACTATTACTTATGAGCAATTTCAGCCTCTCTCTGAATATCATATTTCCAGATACTCTTAAATCTAAATCAAGAATAATGTTCAAATGAGGGGCACCGTGAGGACAAAGGAAGTGGCTGGCATTTGTGTGCTGTTCACATTGTGAAAAGCTTGTAAAGATGATATTATTTCATTGTCATTTTCTTTGGCATGGGAACAAAGACGCTAATGTGACCACACATGGTTAGTGTGTGCATCTGCATTTTATTTCAGCTGCTAATATTTGATTTTGCCTGTGACAGTAAAAAAAAAAAATGGGGAAAAAAAAGATTTACATTCGACATCAAAGCTAGCAAGCTGCTCATTGTATTTGCAGAACTACTTAAGAGATAAAGGAAGCTTTCTGGCTACGAGGGAATTTAACACAAGAAGACTCACCAAGGTTTACTGACATTCACATCTGAAGATGTAAAATAATATGAATGATGAATCAGTCAGATGATTCTGTAGTAGCTCACAAAACTCCCAGACTATATTAGTTATATTCAGATTGATTTATATAATGTCCTATTTCATTTCTAATCTAATCCATGGGCTTTCATCTTCCTGAAGTAAACAAGAGACACAAACAATCAAACATAGTGATGAAGTCTGAGGAAGAAAACCTATATCACATTAGTCATGTTCGCTCACACAGTTTTGGGACAGTCCTTTTAACATTTGATTGTTAGATCCAAACTCATAATTTGCATTTACCTTTTAGACTATTGTTTTGACATGCAGTAATTTGATTATAAACTCATAGTGATGAGTTTGTGTCTGTATCATCCACTCAGTTCACCGGTAGTGAAACTTCAGAGTAGTGGATCAGAGAAGTAAGGACCTGTCGAGACAAGCTGTATCCGTTGTTGAGGACAGGGATTCAGTTTATACTGAGGGAGCTCAAGTTCCTTGAGAATAGTGAGACAGTATTTGAAACAGAGCTCTGTAGAAAATTACTCACGCAACATGACATTCAGGGATTATTGTCCCAGCAGCTCTCTCTTTGAAACAGTAGTTTAATAAATAGGATGGCCCTAGGGCAGCCAGGATCCAGGGTCTCAGCTTGTGAGACACTGGCTTTTATCCAACAGTCTCACCATTGTATTGTATCGTAATGCATCGTATCGTATCATATTGAACTTTTCCCGTCTTTGCATTGAACTGCCTCATATTCATTTTATGCAGACGTATGCAAAGTCTTTCTAAGTCTTTTTTTGCCCTAAACTTGACACAATGAAACTCAGAAGGTAAAACATCAAGCAGATCTCCTTTTTAACTTTTTTCTTTTTTTTTTTCTGCACGAAAAAACTTTTAGAATTAAATATATGACTGGGAATTCAGCGCGCCCAATAGAACACCGGGGTCAAAAAATAAGGAAAAAATTATTCTCTGTGTCGACAATATCAAAAACCATGGAGGAATGTGGTAGAGATCAATTAACCTATGAGAATAGAGACGTAATTTGGAATCCCTACACTCTATTTCCTTTTTTCTGCGCTATAGACTTTACATGTTTCAGCTGCCTTGCAGTCCTCTGAAGAAGTCTCAATAGTTGAATGGCCAAGAAATCCACTTTTTTTATTTTTATTTTTTTTACTTTTTTACTGAATTCTTTGAGAACTGAGCTTCAAACTGGATCTCAGCAGACTCGATGGAGCTTTAAAAAATTATTGAGTCAAGAAGCTATGCTTAAAAAAGAAATGACCCCAAGCCTAACCATAGTCGCACCTTGAAAGATGTCTTCACTTAAACACGGGGGACATTACAGGCATTATAGGGACACTTGAGCAATGAGTAAAAATGAATGTTTCACTCTTGCTGTGGTTTATGCCCCGCAGAATAAGAGACAACAGCATAATCCTCAGTATTTACCACATGTTATTGATGAGGCATTCAGTCACTATAGTCACCAACCAAGCCGTTTAAACAACATCTGACTTATGAACGGGATGTTGTATACTTATCTTCGACCTGACCATGGTCAGGCAGACAGCCCTGTGCAGGCTTATAAGTCAAAATCAATGAGTGCACTGTTATTGGCTTGACTTTGAAAATACGTTATGCCTCTTTAATCCTTTGCAATGCTGTTTAGATGTTTGAACTGCTCAATCATTATGTTAACTAATGTTCATGTGTGCTCTTTTAATTGCTAACAGTGGTTGTTTTCCTCTTTTTCTCTCTGTTGTCTGGATGCTGTGTCCTGATCGTCTTCATCCTGACCCTTCACCTCTGGACTTTAACATTCAGGTAAAACACAAGAAGTACTTTTCCAAATAGCCATAGCATGTTTGAGCAAGATCCAACTCTTGTGCAGTACTTTGAGTTTTCCAGACATTGGATTATACATTTAAAAAAAACAAAACAAAAAAAAACAAATCCACTTTCCTGTTGCTGAATAGTTTTAAGCAGGCTGTGTTTGTGTTAGTTCTCATCATGTGGCAGCCATATGATTTAGTTACATTTATGTGGTGAATTGTTTTAATCTGGTCCTGCAGCTTCTGTGACAGAGCCTAAGCCCAAAGATCATAATAAATGTATGCCCGGAACATTTCATTTTGAATATGTTAAAAAGCACTGCGAGCACGGTCCTGGAGGTGGTCCATCATGAAAAAAGAACAACGCGGCAGTTTTTCATTCATGAGAGGAGGTCCGATTTAGCCCCTCTGTCACTTTTTAAACATTGATCCAGCAGCCAATACACTGTGATTCTGTCGTGTGACTTTTGCATACTAAGCATTTGTGTAAGTGCAGAGCAATGTGGGGTTGTGTCGGGGTTACTTGCACAGAGACGGAACAATGTGTGTTTGGACTGTTTTCGTGTTGATCGTCTTACTACTAATTTTGCTCCTGCTAATAGAATACTTTATGATAGAAGGCCCTCAACATGAATGATGGAAGGGAAATGTTCATCTGTTTGGAAAGGCCATTCACTCTTGGTTCAATTATGCATGGTCATGGTGACCATTGTCATTCATTTGCTTGTTTGTTAAAAACAGTTTTTATTCATCCATAGAACAATGTGAGTGTGTAAATCCGGGAGAAAAAATCTGATTTCTCACACAATCATGTCTTGTTTTGCACTATGTTGATTCACAAGTTGACATTTGGGAAGTAATTTTATTTTTGTTCCTTCTTTGAAAATTATTGGGATAAACTAGCCTTCAGCTGTTCGTCTTTAATTCTCCAACTTATCATTGATGAGCAACTATTGACATTAACATCATACATTTTGTCAAAATTTTGTCTCATTGAACTAAGACTCGTGGATTTTTGAAAATCCCGAAATAAAATAGGTCCTTGAAGCCCCATAATTAGTTTATATCAATGTCACATAATGCACTTTGTAACAAGAATCAAAACAATATACAGACACATTGTAGTTAATTAAGCAAGAACATGAAGTGACAATTGAGTTGTTGAATTTGACAGCAAAGACACACACACACACACACACACACACACACACACACACACACACACACACACACACACACACACACACACACACACACACACACACACACACACACACACACACACACACACACACACACACACACACTAAATGAGCAGCTATTGTAATTTTGTGACATTTTCCATGTGGTTTGTTCAGTCTAAAACGTGCTGTGTGAAAGCAAACCTAACCTAATGAAGGTGTGAGAATCCCCCACCCCCCAATCAAACCGAGTCCCCCGACAATCCTGGTTTCTTCCTGCCTCCAAAAATGACATTTTTACTTTCCCATGTCTCGCGAAGTTGTGACATACATTTATGTCCTAAATCATATGTCTGTTAATAACTGTTAATGAATAGGACACCATGATACTTTTGATTTACAAAAATGGGTCAGATCTAAAAACTAAAAGCTAATTAGGTCCTTATCAGAGGATGTGTGAGTGCCGCAGTTAGGGTTATATTTCCTAACGTCATTGTATAGATAGCTTTGATGAGAATATATGAGGTCACAGAAACCCTTGACCGATGCCAACCAAATATCTCAAATAATCAGGTTGTATTGGAGTGAGCTGAAGAATGAAGAAAGTACAGCAATGCATTCAGGGGGTCTTCTATTAAAGAGGAAAGGATGGAAAAATAAGCTGAAAAAAACTTCCAAAGTCTACATTTTCTTTGACATTACTTGTTGGACGCGTTAAAAAAATCTATAAATTGTTAAATCCCTGGATGCTTTCTGAGGTGAGATGATGTTGACATTTGATGGAGCCTGATAAATAATAACACATCAGAGCCACGGTTAGATGAGCCAGGTTGGTGGTCTTAATCTAGTGGGAGGAGTTGGTCTGACAGGAGATGTGAAAGGGAATGAACTAACAAGTCTGCAGAGATTTGACAATCCCCAGGAGACCAACTGAGGAGTCGAGTTTTATTTCCAGTCAAGGTTAGGAAATGTTGCTGAATCGAGCAGCGGGTTTCAGCAGAGAGAGAGAAAATGCTGCTGTATGTGAGAGGTGATATATATACTACGAGGCTCTTTCCTATCCTGTCACAATATAGTTGAAATGCACCAAATCTCTGCTTTAATGTTGTTGTCTGTAATTCAGATTGTATCCTGATACGAAGGTCACAATCCAGGTTTTATTAAGTGCTCTTGAGGAGGGGCGGGTTTTTCTATGGGCGATGTGGGCAAGCACCCAGGGCGCAATCTGTGAATGGACGCACTTTGCACAAGAGGAAAACAAAAAGAAGTGCAATGTCACAAATAGAATTCCGCCCGGTCTCAGGTCAGCTGGAAAGTCGGGGCAAAGGCGGTTGTTTGCCCAGGACGTAAAACAAGCCAGGACAGCCACTGCTCTTGGTCAAGATACTCAATACTGAAGCTACTCCAGTAGTGCCTTGGACCATGGTTGGCATTGAGACATAAATATGTGACTGTGACTGATCATGTAAAGCAGGAGTGTCATATACGGTTTGGTCCAGGGGGCACCTACAGCCTAATTTGATCTTGAATGGCCCGGACCAGTAAAACAGTGCCATTATATTAAAGGTTTTTCTTATTGGTGGCTCGGCGTATAAGTGATGGAAATGTCTATGGTAAAAAACAACAACAAACAAAGCAATTTCTTCTGAAAATAACCACAATCTCAACATAAAACCTTATGGCGCAAAATACAGTGAAATGTCCAAAAACCGTCTTCTATAGCTGTTGCATTATGCATGTTTTCACAAACTCACTCAAAACAAAATCACAGTTTTCTTTGACATTTTTACAATTTGCTTGTTGGTTTGATGGGCCAGATTGGAGCCTATTGCGGGCCAGTTTTGGCCCACAAGCCTCGTGTTTGATACCACTGAGGTGAAGCATTTTGAAACAGCTGAAGTGGGAATGCTACCACTTTACTGTATTAAGCATGCTGTTGTAATGAACTCCAATTCCAGATAACATATTTGCTGCAACATTCAGACATGAGAAGTTCTGTTAGGAGCTTTGGTAAATGTGCCTGCTGCATGAACTTGTGCGTTTACTAAAAGTGATGCACTCATGAGGATGTCTGGCCCACCTCTATTTTGCACCTCTTTTTTTTTTTTTTTTTCCTTTTCTGTGCAGGCAACTGTGACTGCAGTTTGACAGCACATTCACAGCATCGGCGACGCGTGTCACTGATTCTGTGGATTCTATTGACAGATACATTTAAAAACTAAGAAAACTTTTCTGTCAAATGTCATATATTCTGAAAAGAAGGTGGGAGTTTGAATTGAATCCGGTGTCAACAGTTATAAACTTTAAATTCCAGCACCTGTTCAATGTTTGCTTTCTGCCCCAGTGAGAAAAGACCCCTGAGTGTTGAGTCGCCCGTGGATGTTGGCATGGAAAATGTTATTCAGAGCTTTTATCTGTTACTCGAAAAACATTCCCAGGCTTTCACCTTTAAATTATTTTGATCTGAAATTTCACCATCTCCTTTTTTTGCCCTTTAGACACAAAGCTAACACAGATGTGCTGTGGCAGCTTCACAGTTACGTTTAATCTAAAATTTGTCAAATGACACCGAGTGTGTCAGATGGTTTTGGTCAAAAGGTGGCATCCCGTACCGTATTGGTGCACCCAAACGGTACTGTGTATCTGGTATCATTCTGAACGGGTTTATAACTGAGAGTCGGCAAGTTCAAGAAAACCTTTACAGATTATGAAAAGTGGACTGCTTTAACTTCCACACATACTCAAATCAATAGCATCTGCTCAAGAGGGCAAGTAATAATCTGCAGCCCCATGTCCAAAATTGTTGAATCAATGTTACTTTTAAAATGACTTTTTTCCCTCATTTTCTGCTGGTTACAATTGGCCTGTCTATTACACTGATGGCAAGGATATGTGTGTCACAATGTCTGTGATTCTGAGTGACTTAAGAGGAAAATAATTGTAGGAAGACAGTAAATCACTTAACTTAGACCGAATACTTTTGTGTGTGACATCAGACCTGCTTCTGGGAGCTCTGAAAAAAAAAAAAACCTCATCTTTCTCCCAACATTTCTCAAATCCCAGTCACTCATTAATGCACCCTCAGGTTTCTTTGTCTGGGTTACCCATAGACATCAGTTAATTATTTTAAAGTAGCCAGGCATTGACTGCATTTCTAAAATGATGTACACTGTGGGAAATGCCCATTAATAACTTTCCATTAAAGCTCTCATTCAGGCAGTTGTATAAAAGTCATCTTAATCGTAGCTTAATCACACCCTTGAATTATTTAACTGAAGCAGAAATCCAACATTACACTATAAAAGGCAGCAAAGAGATACAGAGGCTTAGTGTAGCTAAAATGCTACCAAGTGGCATACATCTATAAAAGGAAATTAACTTGGCATGTGTTTTATGCAATAATGAGAACAGTCACATTTGTGTGAAAACAAGAAACTTTCTCATTCCTCACAGCAGCGTCCAGTTCCTGTTAAATCTCCTCCTCTCCTGCGGTGCTGTAGAGCTCGGCCGGCCAGCGTTTGCTCTCTCGGAACCAACACGGAAGTTGCAGCTGCAGCTCTGTGGCTGCAAATTAAAAAAAGTTATCTAAACAACTAGTGCAAAGCAGAGGATGTAAACAACAACAACAGAGGATTGATAAAGCCCAGGTCAGCCGACCTGGCTGAGATTACTGTTGCAATGTCACAGATCTGCGGAGCTCTCAACCCCGCCTACATTTTAACCGTACTTTCTGCGGAGGAAACACGCAACAGATTTGGCTCCCGTTACGCTTTACCGCAGGAAAGCGTAGTCTCCTGACCAATCAGATCTCTTGGATAAGGACCTGCCTATTTTCAGACTATCCTGATTGGTGCACGGATCGTACCGCCCATGTGGAGAACTCCGAGCGCAGCAGAGACGGAGTGTTTAGAGTATCTTTTTGACATGATAAAATAAATCCTTGTCACCGAGGCTTCGAGGGATGTTTTTGTTTTTGTTCTTGACTTGTTCCAAGTCTGTTTAGCTCCACAAGGGTTGATCTGTAATAACGAGGTTAATACTAATGGTCACGGCTGATGTAACTGCAGAAACATGAATTCATAGAACGCGCATCTACTCTGCCGTCACGCTGATTAATTAATTTTCCAACACAAAATGCATTCACGTAGGGGGAACGGCCTCAAAGCAAATTGATGGAAAATCTACAGTTAAAGAGGAGCAAGGAGGAATAATGGTCCTAGGAATAGCTAATATACTGCGTTGAACCCTTTAACTCCCACGACTCTGTTACAGGACCCACGCCCAGTGCAGATCATATCTTCTGGATGTGCAGAATTATATACATTTTTCTGTTTTTAAAATCTATTTAACATGTATTGATGGCAGAACAAGAATAGTGTATGAAATAATTAAACACTGGAAAAGTATTAGCACTGCTGCTGTTTAACAAAGTTAGGTCTAATTTGCATCTCTGATGAATACTAATGTGTTTATATTCTCATAATACGTAATTTGAAATATTAATTAAATAATTAGGTTACTTTGATTTGGTTGGATAAACACTTGTGTACAATGTGGGTGTGGGATGATGTGTGATCCGAGACTTGAGTTGAGACTGGCGCTCCGATGCTGCAAGGGGGATCAAATGAACCATGCGATGCCCGACAAGCTTGAGTGCTGCCGACAGTAGCAGAGGTGCCATTGGCAATCACCAGGTTTGTGCCTTCTGCGTGAAACCACGTCGCCGTGTGCTCTTGTGGGGATGTGGAACCCAAGAGATCATCGTCAGGAGGCAGAGGAAATAGTTTTGGTGGCTGTCGGCTCCCTGTGTTCTCACGCACACTGTAGAAAAGTGCCTAACAGGCGCCTGCTTTAATAATTTATGGGTTACAAATCATTTGGTAGTCATGAATTAATATTTAATCATGTGGGCCTTCTCAGCACTAAAGCTTGCACAATGTTACCAAGACAATCAAAGACAAACCATTGCCCATGCTTTGATTACTAACAAGTATTGGCAAGGAAACGCGAGACATTTTGTCATGCATATATTGTATTTTCAATCTTTTATTACATCACGATACTATGTCTTTATACCACAGCATTTTAAAAATGAGGGTCGCTCATTTGAGTGACAGATGGAAACATGTGCAGAAACACCATACGACAAGTTTATTCCTCTTTCCTCTCTTATCTTTTCTGTCCAAGCTGGTTATTGTTACCACTTACTGTATTTGATATTATTGGTGGATGTGGACACAGCGTCACCAATTCCTGTGGTTTATGACCAGTGTGGGGCTGTAAAAGCACCATAACAGTCTGACTGATCAATCTGCAGACCCCAGTCATCACCGCTACACTGTCGCCAGGCATCACAATGTTGTGATCACCTTCGTCTCGGGCGTTATTGCGTTGCCTGGCTGTGTGGGAGAAGTAAGCTCATCCCTGATGAGGTCGACGACAAACATTATTCCTGCACGGTCGGGACTCCCCTAACATAACAGTTTTAAAGTGTTAAGAAGTACATGGACCTCAGTCTTTAGATAAAGATTGATCTCATTATCAATAATGTCCAATGATTGGTGTCAGAGCCAAACTGAAACTCTGAATACCCTCCGGTTACATGCAGCTTGCCCCGCAACCTTTTATCACGGGAAGGCAAAACGCTGATGGAATTAAACATGAAAACTTCGTTGGAGCATATACCATGATTAATTTATTCAGTCATCATATAGGCAAGGGGCTTCACACAAAATCAACTTTATGCTATGAATTGCAATTAAAATGCCACGCTGTTGAGAATTTTACATACTGCAAGAAAAGGGGAAAAAAAAGATCCTTGAGGGTTTTTCCTCTACAGTTATCCAAAGAAAGCCGATATCACAATGAACCAAAACCCAGTTCAAACTAAACACCACGGCTTAATCAAAATACACGTTTGCTCGAGTTCACCTGTGAGTGGCCCTCCTGGCTGCCCTCTTCCAAATGGTTTTCCAGTCACTCCAGGCAAAGTGTGTCACTCCATCCAACAGCCACTAAAATGTACTTGTCTTTGAGGAATATCTTCTTAATGAAGTCATTATTATTGAAATAGACCAACAGCACCCAGAGAAAAATGGAATTAATTTGGCGAAGTGACCATAATATCACTGTCCTGCTTCAAGTGTACTTCTTTTACATATTGAAGTTGTATATCCTGAGCCTCAGTATATTTTCACAATGAATGATTCCTGCACTGTACCCCATTTAAGGCCATGTTTGTTAGTATTTGTGGAGAGATCAGATGGGCTCATTAATCTGCCTCTTAGTTTTCATAATTCTTTTAAATTGCCAAGTCTTCTCACAACTGTGTTGGGTACAATTCGAAATACTTTAATCTTGCTGGTTTACCGTTAAAAGATACAAAACGGCTGTGTAAATAGAGGCTTTGTGAAAACAGCCTACTGAGAAATTAATCAGTTTTACCACAATGGATAAGTCAATATGCTGATTTCAAGTTGACGGCTTTGAATGATGTTTTTTTTCTTTGTGCGCCATCACACTTTCAACAGGACTGTGCTATTGGAATTTTGCATTTTAATTAGTAACTCATTGCTTCTTTTAAGAGGTGTTGGGGTTACTTATAATTACTGCATTTACAAAATAATATCTCGTAAGTATAATTGTCTGCCTCAATTAGGTTTGTCATTGTGATATGCACAATGAATTGGTTTCACTTCAGCTAAAAATGGGCAATGACATTTCTGTCCAATTCCACTCCACCGGATCACCATTTTCAATAGATGGGACATTTTCTTTCAAATCATTTGTGTTCATGTAAACAGAATTGGTTTCAGGAAGTGTTGAGGGCTCTCTTATGGTCGGATCATAATTATCATAGAAACATGAAGCCATCCATATGATGCATTCATTTGTGTTTCAACTTAGAAGCATGATCAATGCTCCGTGCTGCAGCTTTACAGTCAACTCTCCTGTTTTGTCTCGATTCGATCTCTCCTCCATTCATTTACATTGTCTGACCTCGCTGCTTTCCATTCACTCCAGCCATGACTGTACTAATAGAGCTGATTTGGCTCTTCTCATGCAGCCGAGAGTTGAATCAATTAGCTTCTTTTGTCTCCCACACCAACATGGCACCGAGAAAGGCGTACACCCTGACCAAGCATATTGGATTCACTTTAACACTGTGCTGATGCTGGCAAGCAGCCTGGACGGATGGTGATGTGTCAGATTGTGAGGGAAATAGATGGAGTGGCAGAGTATGGGAGCTTATGTATGGGGGGGTGGTGGTGGTGGTGGGAAGAATTCATATGTGAAATAAAATGAGAAAATCCATTATTTCATTGTATTTCAGGATATGTATGTATCCTGTATGTTGTTATCATCTGTTATACTACTCTGAGTTCCCCCTCCACCTAGAAATTAACATATAGTTTCCTTTAGGGTTAGACAGTGGCCAAATCTAACACAGTGAAATTATTGGAAGTCCCACTTGTGTTTTGTCATATAGAGCTGATAGTGACAGATTGCATTTCCTCTTTGTTTCCAATCACTCGAGTTCCTTTGTCTCCCTGCCCACACAAAACCTCTTTTTATTCAGCTCTTGTAACCGGTCCTGAATTTTAAAGAGGTGCATGGATATTACCTCTCAGATCAGGGAGTTACCTTTTGTTTAAACTGCAATCTTGCAATCTTTTGTCTAGTAACAATGTACTGCCCACTTGGTGAATGCAACTGCGGCCAATCCAGGCAGATTTCTCATCTGATGGGCTGAGTACACGCTCATCTGGATCCATAAAACTCTTAAACCAAAAAAGAAAGGAAAAAAGGGAAACCCAACGACCATCAGACAGCATAATCGACACAGTCAGTGGACTGTGCTGTTGGGGTGATGTGCCTCATTGCTGGTAGAGCCAGCCAAGATGACGAGAGGATGATGGCTGTAGATTTCATATGTCACTCAAAGCTTCATTACACGTGGGATTCAGCACCTGCCTCCGTTTCCTCCTTCGATCTGTTTCAGTCTTCTTCATCTACAACAGCCCACAGCTCAACCATCCTGACTACTGTATGTGCGTGTGTGTATTTGCGTCGCTACCGTGAGTTCTAAAGGAATGATTATCTCTTAACACATGGACCATATTTTGTATCTTTATGTACTAAATATTTTTTTAACAATCAGAGTTTCTTTTACTTCATAAATGTCATTATAACTTATCATTACTCTTTTTAAAAATCCGATTTCTTTTTCATCTTCTTTGGAACGCTTTATACGCAGCTTTCTTCGGTCGATAAACGTTTATCATCTGCTGTGTCAAGGCAATTACAGCAGGTAGCTATTTGCACCGACTGTTTCGTCTCTCACTAACAAGGCCAGATGTTATTTTATCATTGTTGCAGTGTTTTCCATAGAACAATTTTATACCACATAGAATATAATTGGAACAAAATAAACAAGATAAGCATTCTTACACAATAAAATAACTAGATATTCAATAGTCTGAGCAATTTTTTTATGTGATTTGTTTAATATAGTTCTACACCTCAAAGTTGCTCCACTTATTACACTGTGTTCCCAATACTGTTTGACTTTGATTCATTTCTACTGATATTTTCAATATATCTTTGTTGAAATGGTATTAAAAACACACCTGCTCTGCATCCTGCTTGGTTTCGCTTCACATTTGCAGACTGTGTGAAGGTTTAGACAAGCTTAAAAAAAAAAACCAACCCAATTTGCCCAAACAAAAGGAAAACAGCACTGTGATGTTGAATGTTCTATTCGCTGAGATGATCAGAGATCCAAATCTGCTCATTCTGTTGCGTTTTTCTTATCAAACAAAACTCATTTTGAAGCTCCCACAAGCAGGGCTCCCTGCTGTTCACATAAATCGGTGTTTTGTGAGCTCCAAGATGACTTGCAGCTTAAAAAGCAGATAAACGCAACATTTTCCGCCGTTTACCGTTACTTGAAACCTTTTTTTTTTTTTTTATACTAACTGCTTTTGGTATTGCTTAGCCTTGCCAGTCCATTTGATCTTAAACGCTATGTTCTTTGGCATCATTTACATAACACGTGAGAAAACCCTTTGAATATTTGAACATCCACGTTATTCATCTTTGTGTTTTTAATCAATTACTTCGGCTTGAGTTCAAGGTGAAGTTTCTGATAAAATAAAGTTCAAAATTTTAAATTGTTCTTGCAAAACAGTCACACACTGTCAGCCGACAAGGGAAACTTTGTTGGGGATTTAGATCCAATGAGGTTCCACTGAGGATTTGAAGCCCACCATGATCCACTATCTGTCTTACTTCAGTTGTTTTTAAATGCATTTTGCCATTTATTAAATCAGATAAAGACTTAAAAACAAAAGCAACATAATTGTGTGTCTACCAAAGATAGACAAATAATCAAACACATGCAAAGCAAATCATAACAGGAACGTTGTTCCTCAAAATCAAATGGAGACACTGACCGTCACATTATGCTGGAAATCAGCTTACCATTTTTAAATGTCATGCTGCCTCTAAAAAATCACTAGCCAACCTTCTTTTTGAAGTGAAACACTGAATCCACAGTACAAGGAACCAGGGGAAGCACAATAGAGAAGTCTGCCTGCAGAGTATCCCCGCTAATGCATTGTAAACACAAAATATACACCCAAAGGAAAAGGGAACTGAAAAGAAAAAATAAATCGTGTAGACAAGCTATTGAGATTATCATGAGGGAATGTAAAACTAGAAATAGAAAGGGGAAAAAAGGTCCGTACAAGCAGAGCAACATGTAAATACGTCAGAACTGAGTCACATTTCTCAATTACTTTTTTGATTTTATGTAGCTTTGAAACTATAAAGAATCCAGAGAGCATCATAAAAAAGTGTTTCACCTGGTTGCAACAAGACTCATGGTCCTGGCACACCGCACGAAAACATGAGTGATACATGTCAGATAAAATGTGTTGCAATATAAATAATATTCTTCTGGCTTTAATAATCAGGGTGAAAAAAAGAATACAGAGAGAAGTTTAATTGGCAGCTGGACTGATATGACATAACTAAAATGTAGAATTATTATAGTTTGATGGTAACAATTACATGAATGATGGCTTTCATAATGTGTTTAATTTACCTCCAGCTGAAGTGATCATACTCTCATTTCTTCATGAGAAAACCCTCAGTTTTTGCAAAATGGAAAAAAAAAATATATATGTATTTATAAACTGGAAAATAATCACCTGAATAGCACAACATGACACAAATTGTTTTATCCCAACACATACAAGGACATTCACTTCCTCGTCTTATGCTTTCCACGTACGTTGTGTTGAGTTGTCTCTTAATAAACACGATTTTAAAGAAGTAAAAGCAGTATTTCAAAACATCTGGTAATACTGATCATATTTCTGATATCAGTCTCATTTTTTATACGTGATTCAACACTTGGACATGATTCTCTTTTTTAGCAGCGCTCAACTTGACATGAGTTCCTGTCTTGATTCCCCACCTTGACATGATTCCCCACATGTACACAAGCTTGCATAATGGCATGATTCGCCACAATGTGATGCGTTTCCACCTTGACATAAGGATTCATAATGACACGAGTCGCCACCCTGACATGAGTTCCAGCATTTACAAGAGTCCTCCACTTGTCATGGTTCCTCACTTCCACATGATTCTCCACTTTCACATCAGTGCCTATCTTTACATGAGTCCCAACGTAGCTATAACCTCCATTTTGACACAAGTCCACAACTTGACTTGATTCCTCATACTGGTGTGAGTGACATAATTTGCAGCAATGAACTGAGTCCGCACCTTGGCATGAGGACTCAAGATAACGTCAGAAGCCACAATGACATTAGTCTGCATCATAATATGAGTCCCCACCTAGACATGAGTCACCAGCATTTACAAGTCTTCTTCTTCTCATGGTTCTCCATTTTAATTTCCCACCGTTTCATCCATGTCTTCCTTGACTTAGTTTGTACATACACAATGATGGACGTGTCAGGCCCCATTCACGCTTTCAAATGAAAGTGTATTGTTTTTTTGTGTTTTCATGTCAAAAAAGTTTTTTGTTTGGACGGAAACGTTTACAGTGTTTGTTTACACAGAAACCTGCAATGCTGAAAAGTATGTCGTTTTCATGTGGAGTCACTCCTGGGTTCTGTTTTTATGCAATTGACCATTTATGTATGCAAGCAGCAAACAGTACGCTGTTTATATCAACTTATATCAAAACTCCTTGAAACTGTCTTTCTCCGTCGTTTTGGCCCACTTAGTGTCGGCTACTTGTAAGAAATGAATGAATCTACATGTGATCCAGATGATGGTGCAATAAATCTACACTTTATTGGAGACGTACAGTCCTGTTTCCATGGAGACAGAGTCAGAGCATTTCAAAAAATGTCGTCTTGATTGCGTTTTCAGGATCTTTGGGCTGTAAGTGATTTTTTTTTTTTTTCTTGGCTTAAACATTCAGGGGTGTGTGACCTATTCTGATGTAGAAATACAGTAACAAAGGGAAATGCACAGAGGAATGTTTCTTTCATAAAAATGTTTGCATTGTGCAAAGACACAACAATTGATCCCATAGGTTGTAAAGCTTTGACTCTCCTATATGACTGAATCCCATCCATACTGATTTTCAATACAATAATGTTGTTATGGTAACCCCTGGCTAGCTCAGTTGGTAGAGCATGAGACTCGCAATCTCAAGGTAGTTGGTTCATGTCCCACGCCGGGCGCTCACCACCCGCAGGAAAGGTTCTTAATCGGTGCAATGTGATCTGGGTGACAGTGCTCAGACTGCCACCCCCGCGACCCGGAAAAGGATAAGCGGGAGAAGATGGATGTGTTGTGGTATTGCTTCATTATCATAACTAAATATGTCTCTATAACCCTGAAGCAAACCCCAGCCATAACATAATCGTGATATTTAAATACACGCATGAAGTGAAGTGAAATCCTCCATCTTGGTGACCACATGTTACATTTGACCTCATATTGAATAAAACAGACACATGGAATTCATTTTTATTCTTCTCTTGCTTCCTTTCCAATTTGAATCCAGTCCATTTATTTGCAGCTTTTTTTTTTAAAGCAGAATTATGGTTTCGCTGATTGCTCCAGTTATTCTGCCATCGCAATCATCACTGTGATGGTTATTATTACCCGAGTGTGTTTGCTAGTGTATGGGGTTTGTACAGCAGCGGTGGGGTCGGTGCATTCATTTGAGTCTGCTTCTCACACTGGGACCTCAAATTAGCTGCTACTGTTGTGTGTTGAATTCTATCTCTGGGTATGTCCTTGTTTTCTCATTAGTTTTCACTCCATGCAACATGGAATACATTGTCTTTGGAAAACAGGATTAACTCAAATACATGTGCACTCCCAGTTGCTGTGTGACTATGCCTTTAAACAACTCATACTCCATCCTCTCCAACAGCTTTTCAAGACATTTGGGTGTTACTGTAAAAAAAGAATTGTGCTTTTTCAGCAATTTTTGGAAATTTAAGTCATCAATAGATGTGGTGTCCATGGCAACATCTGTTAAAAGTCATTGCTTTCTTTTGTTATTGCTTACGTAGTGCTGTAAAAATAAAACATATATTCTCAGTGCAATAAAACCTTCACCCAACACTTATAAATTCCTTTGTTTTCATCGTGATAGGATTTATGGTTTGGGAATACACAGCCCCACAAGCACAGTTTGTGTGTAATGGCATTAGAGACCATTTTTATAAGGATCTCTGAAGATCCGCTCTTTTATGTGACATTAACTGGATTGGCTTTGTCAAATTATTGCAGAAAAGAAATATGGCTTTCGGGATAGCAGGAGCATCAGGTTTTTCCACATCGGTCATTCAGAATATGAGGTGCACACCGATACCCAGCATGCATTAATGGCTGACTGCTTGAACTTTAATTATAAGAAAGTCTTCAACTAAAATAAAGTTAACCTTTTGTGTCATTGAACAGACTGATGAAACTCGCCAAGTAAGAAATTACTCAATCGAATGATTAAGTTGTCACTGACTTAATAGCTCCTCAAGGCTAGGGGCATAGACAGAGATATTTGTCATCAGCATGAACAGTGAGAAAAGTGTTTTTTAACTCGGCAAAAAATTAATATTTTTTGCTTTGCTGGAAATCATGCAAATAATATTTGACAAAAACTTGTGTGTAACAGGAGTGACAAACACAGGGTTCATAGGCCAAAACCAGCCTACAAGTGGCTCCAATCCGGCCCAACAAACCAACAAGCAAATGGTAAACATTAAAAAAAAACTAAAAAAAATCACCTTTTTTTCACACATTTCTTAAGATCAGTCAACACAAGACCAGTGTTGCTGCCATGAAATATTGAAAATTCGCATTAGTCTCAAACTTATGCTTTCAGAATTTGCAAAATATGCATAACGCAACAGCTGTAAGAGCTGTAATTTTTTTTTTTACATTTCACTCTCATTTTCACCACAGAGTTTCATTAAAACTGACTATTTTAGGATTGTAGTCATTTTTGGTTATAATTGCGTATTTTGGGGCAGAAATATACTGTATACTTTTCATCATGTATGCCCTGGTCCACAACAAAGAAAAACTTAAAGGGTTTATTGTATGAGGTTTTGAGTTATCATGGCACTATTGTACCAGTCCGACTCAATCGAGATGAAATTGACATATACTGTATGTGACCCCTGAACCAAAATGTGTTTGACACCTCTGAGTTAGAACGATCTTTTACAATTGGTTGTTAAAAGCTTCATTGCACATCCACATGTTGAAGACATGTCTTGTTGATAACATGCCCATAAGTAAAAATTCAGAGATGTACAGTATTATCTACATGCTGAAGATAATCTACTCGTTCCAATGTTATTTTCATTTTGTCTCCACTGCTCAACTTTCCACTTATTCCCCATTGGGAATATATATATGCCCTCCTAATAGATCACTTTAAGACAGCACATTCCTGAGCTTAAAAAAAATAAAATCTACACCAGACACTTCAAAAAATATTCAGAGAGGAAAGAAGATTAAGGGGAATATGAAGTCTCTTCTTCCCATAAATCACTTTGAGTTAGTGCTGGAGAGACGTCAGAAAGCTGACTGGAAGCTCTGAGCTGCTCGTGACATTGATCCACCTCGCGAGGTTGAAAGAGGTACTCAACTTCAGATCGTGCAGACTGACACCCACATGTATTCCATTTAATTATTGGTGCAATTTATTTCCCTGAAATGAACTAATACAATGGAAAGGTGATGTAGTGATTAGCACTTGCAACTCACCATAAGAAAACCACAGCTTGATTGTGCTGTTTTTGGCTTGTCGTTTGCATGTACTTCCTGTGCATGCATGTTTGGTTTTTTTCCCCTTGATGCTTTAGGATTCACCCAAAATCCAAACACATAATTCACTTTATTTGGCAACAGTAAAGTGTGAGTTTCAAATTGGATACTTCTCTCTGTCTAGCAGTACGATACCTTTTTAAAAAAAATTTTAAATCAGAACTAGAACTTGCAGCCAACAATAAAACAGCTTTTAATTTAAGCAGTAGATGTGCTATTTTTTTGATATCGGGTGTCACCCAATATTTTCCCGCATTCATCTCAGTATTTTCTGTGTTTCAAAAAGGCTGCATCATGTTTGAAATCTCACATGGCACATTTTATAATCTAGGGAAAATCCCCACTTTTTACTCTCAAAGAATGTCAAGCTCGGCATGGAGCTGCATTACATACATTTCTTTAGCTTCTGTGGATACAAACGGCATGACTTGTGCGAGACGTGGTGTGACTCCTGCCGCGGGCTCTGAGTCTGATAACGCCCAATAAAACACTCTTGTCAGCTGTTGTGTAGCTGTAAACCTGTACAAAGAGAAGAATGACTCTGATTGGAGAGTCCGCTCACAGCTCTCAGGATGGTGGACGGAGGCGGCGGCAAGACCGGCATCTGCTTACGAGAACAGCCTGAAGCATTCGGTGGGCTTTGTTTGGATGATGTAATGCTGCCTGTTCAATGAGAAGCGGGAGACATGGCTGCTGGTTTTCTCCTTGCATGGGTTATGAAATCACTTTAGGACATAATGGAGGGTTAGAGAGACATTGTCTTGTCAAAGCTTGTGCTAGATCCCCCCCCCCCCCCCCCCCCCCCCCCCCCCCATTAGCATGATCTGTATTGTAATTCTAAGCCACTTCATAAATACGCTAATCGTCAGCCTATTTAAATTGTGGACATGTGGTTCAAAATGAAGTGTGAGTTCACAAAAAAACAGTAATCGTACCACTTTAACAACTGTTTTGTTGTCTGTTGCAGCTTTATTGGTTAGGAAAAAAAAAACACATTTTGTCAGTGATCCGGTTTTATATCAGTCTAAATTAATATGTAATACAGTGGTGCAATGTTGCGTTCTGAATGAACAGGTTCAGAACAGGACTTGTCCTATTGCATAATAAAAACAATCCTGTTCTGAACCTGGTGGTTGGAAAGTGCTGTGAATTTTGAATGTCCTCCATGTCATTTTATTGTTTTACTCTAGATGTACTCTGGCTTCCTCTCAATCCAGAGTACGCATGCATGTACACTACTATTCTTTGAGGTGTGAGAATGAACCACTACAACATTACATGAGCTCACGAGGCTGGATAGAGCGGGCATAAAATGAATAGGAGAATCAACGCAGCTTTGCAAGGAGAAAAGCTGGGACAGAGGCTTTGCAGTCAAAATACAATATGTCTGATTATTCTGAAGAAAATTGAGGTTTTTTTATAGTAAATTTAAATGTGTAATTTATGTGCATTAGCATTGTGGACTTAGTTCAAAAGACCAGTCTAATGTTGCAGGGACCTCTTTGACTTATAAATCTGTTGAAATTAAATCTCTGACACCATAAATAATTTAACCTTATCCAGTTAAGAACATGCATTTCTCTCCTACAGTTCATTGTAGCTTCATTTTTTTGAATTTGCACTACCAAATCTTACCATGAGTCCTACGCCTGTGTGTTAGTGGTCGAGCAATTGGGGTTCAAAGTCTTGCTCAAGGTCATCACGTTGTTAATGGCAACGAGCTGTTGTTCAAAGTCTGGGGATTAAATGTGTGTCCTGTCCCTAAACTTTGCCGGACAACAGAGTTTATTCTCATTGGAGAACAATGAGGACACCTTCAGCTATCGTTCCTGTCTCTCTGCACCGTCCCTCGTTTGTGAATTACGTATTGTGTATCTCGCAAGGTTGTTTGTTCTTTCGTTTATACTCGGTTAATTATTCACTGGTGTGAAAACGCGCCTCACAAACTGTTCGGTTGATTTGGCGGTGCAGAGGAACACGTGTGAGAGAAGGACGGTGCCACAAAGATAGATAAAGAAAGTCTGTATAATGAGATGCAAAGGAATGGGCTTTACTGTCGCAGTCTAACGAGAGCCAGGTAGATTCTCTCTTGGCCCTTCTCTCTCCCCTACCAAAGCTTTTAAAAACCAACCCTGATAAGCAGTGGCAGTTATTTATATGGTAATTCACCGGAGTAACACATCAAACATTAGAACACCCACAGTTTAGCAGAGTGGAAACCAGATATTTTCTGTATTGGGGGATCACTGTGTGTGTGTGGTTGTTGGGGTTTTGACATTGTAGTGATATTATATTTAGTTCAAGGCAGGGTTTCATGTGTGTGACAGCTTTAAATACTGCATACTCTTCTCACATTATTATCTCTTCTTGAAGAAGTAAAGGCAGTGTTTCACCCTTTGATAAGCAAACCTGTCACATCAATGTGTGACAATAAATTCACATGGCGAGAATGTAGTGAAAACACAGTTTTCAACACTTTTCACAGTATCTCAGTATGATTTTCATACATTTTCAACAACATTTGCTTGAATTCTTGCCCATGATTATACATCAATATGTTGTCATGCAGTGTTCACTTTCATTCAGTTCAGATCTGCAGGGTTAATGTTGTGTGAGAAAACCATAGTGCATAAGATCTATGCATAAACAGGATAAAAGTACAAACATCACATACAAAGGTCACCAAATGGAGCCAAATTCTCACTGTGGAGTAAAAGTGATAACCATTAAATTCCTATGCAGCCCATCATGTGTTAGTCATCTATTAGTTTATTCACCAGCAGTAGAATAAAACAATCATTACAGTGAATCATGGCATCTTAAATTAGACCAGTGGTGTCAAATATAAGGCCTGTGGGCCAAAATGGTGGATTTGTAAGTTTCTGTTTCTGTTTTTTATTTTTATCATTTTGAAACAGACGGTATGATTAAAACTGGCTTCATGTTGACATTGTAGTCATTTCCGGCAGTGATTGCTTGTTTTTTGTTTTTTGTTTCTTTTAAATAGACATTTTCATCATGTAAACTCTGCACTACAAAAATGAAGTTTCAATTGTAATTTAAAGGTTATTGTGGCACTACTTTAGCAGTCTGGCCCATTCAAGATTAAACTGAGCTGTATGTGGCCGCTGAACTTCAATGTGTTTGACAACCCGGTATTAGAGTGTCAGCATAGCAAATTATTTCCTGAATCTTTAAACATTTTTCTTTTTGAAAATAATATCAACTGATATTCAGTTGATATTTAAAAAGAAAACACACTGTATATTAGAGTTTTAGTTGAGCCAGGTGTCTATCATTTGGGCCCATTCTTATCAGTTTGTGGCTTTGCATTTTTCAGGAGCTGTCCATGGTGCTGAACTGTGACTTACTTTTTCACTCCTACTGCAACTGTAATATTGTTTTTGTTATTGTTTTGTTTTTTGACACAATATCCTCATGCCTATATATATATATATATATATATATATATATATATATATATATCATGTTTACATTAGTCTATTTGTGCGCTGACAATTATAAGTTACGTAATTAACTGGGAGTGTTAAAGTGGAGTAAATAGGGCTGTATGTTCCATTTGTTTTATTTTTGTAATTGTTTGGACAACGGTGTGACATAACTACTTTTCCTGAACACACACTTGTCCTGCCTTGTGCATTATCTCTGTTAGGATGCCCATCAACTTGAGAAACTCAGCAGAGATAATGTCAGCAGGCCACCCTGAAGAAGCAGTTATCTCTGCTTTCTGATGCTGATCTAAGGCAGTTCCCTGTGGCCCATCCGAAAGGCCCGTTATGGCTAACGGCTTAGAGCAGTTTGATTATCTGTAGGCATTGATTTCCACTTAAAAGAAGCCAAGCACAGCATTGTCTGACCAGAGCTCTTGGCTTTCTAATGAGTGGTTAGAGAAACTGTGGCTGGAAAACTGATGTATTTAGTGAGGCAGAAGGAGATTAAGGAGCTTAATGTGGAAAACAAACACCAAAAAACAAGTGCTCCAAGACCCTTGCTTCTATTGTGTAATAGTTGTTGTTATGATAACCACAGCTATTTTAGTTTAATATATTCATTCTAGTAAATGTATGTTTTTAAATACCACCATTGCATATTTACTATTAATAGTGTTAAATAAGATAACTAGAAATGTGTTAGCTGTATGATCATTTTTAAATAAACTAAATTTTGTATAATGTTTACAGGTGTTTCCAAGGTCTCCTCCTAATTCACCAACACACTGTAGGTTCAAAGTGAGCATACCAAATGAATTAAACAATTAAAGCAACATTTTCAGTTTGAGTTAAAGGCCAGCTGTGCTTACACTTGGAATAAGTGATATTATGTATGTTGATTTGCCAACATCTATCCAAACTCATCACAAAGGGAAGTAGCTGTGTAACAAATTGTAAAATGTCTCTCAGCTCAGAAGTTTGAAGTGATTTTGTTGATATGTCTATTAAATGCTGATTCAACATATTTCAAAGCATGTAAAACAAAAAAAAAGTAATGATTCTCATGCACAAGAAAAAGTAGAAATGAAGTGCAGTGATGCGTTGTCTGATGCTGCAGATACCTGATAAACTCATAAAAGCCTACTTCAGTTTGCATGTGTGTTGTATTGCATGATGAAGCCAGGCGCATCTTCAACATGTTTTGTTGGGTCAATGAAATCCCTTTCCACTGCCTCAAGACTGCAGTACTTTACCACTGTGCCCATTCACACTCAACTTCAAAGCCTCAAATAACATGTGCCACTTCCTGTTGCATCTCACAGGCTTATTCAGACTTATGTTTAAGGCCAATATTTTGAGGACAAATAAGAAATAGTCAGTATGTAAACAACTTCTGCCAAAGAATTATACAATTCATATTCAAATTCAACTGATGGTATTTCTCACTTCTAACATTGTGACTGCAAAACAACATGTGAACTACATTTTTTTGCAAGCATGACAAATTGGTTTTGTTGGCACTTGTTTGTAGTTATTTATTTGTGTCCAAGCTGGTCCAAGGACACAATTTTATCTCCCCAGAGAGGACTTGCACTCGTAAATTCACCATTGAATTGCACTAACTGCAAAATAGCTGCGTCGTATTTTAAAGCAACACATCAAGGAACTTTTTTTGTTTAACTGATGAATGTATTGTTTCAAGCTGTAATACCGTCCAATCACATGAACAGTGAGGAAAAATCTAATCAAAAAGTAAAATATATGGAGGGTAAAAAACAATAACAGTTTTACCAATACACACATTTTTAAAATAGAACATTTGATGACGTAAACATTTAATAAATGTAACGGCCGCATGGTGGCACAAATACCATTCAGGCCTTTCTGTGTGGAGTTTACATATGCTCCCCGTGTGTGCGTGGGTTTTCTCTGGGTTGTCCGGTTTCCTCCGACAGTCCAAAGATATGCACGTGAGAATAAAGGCCATGAATAATGTTACGTTATGATAGTTTTCACTTTCAAAGGAGAAGATTCACACTACCACCTGTCAACAATTGGCAAACAAAGGCATTCACAATTTTGCTTTTAAATGGAAAACAGTAATGGAGGTCTGAATTTACAACCACGGACAATGTTCAAAGGGAGCATATAGTTATTTACATATCACTCTAAATACATGGCATTGTGACAGTCTGTCTTTACTTAGCATTCAAAATCAATTTCTTTGTTTTTCTTTTTACAGTTCATGCTTCCATTTATTTTATTACTTATTATCCATTGTGGGTATCGTTTTTTTTATTTTTTTTTAATTACATGAGCCCAACAGCAGTAAAAGCGTCCATCTCCACACTTCACGGGTGTAAACTAGTGCTTCATGTCTTCAGCAAGATTTGCTTTGGTCTCGAGAAAGACTGTCATGTTTTGTCTGTTTTCTTCGGTGGGGACTGAACGTTGTCTCCGGCTGTTGACAGATGTGTCACTGCAGTGAGTGGAGAGCAAAAACATTAGACACAGTGACAGGTCTGTAGCCACACTGACACAAGGTTCACTCTCCGCAGGCTGTGTCGAGCATCAAGGTCCGTTGTTTTAATGTCATGTGTCGTGCTGCCAGTGTCAGGAGAGGCTCAACGAGTGGATGTGACCCACAAAGAGGTTATAGGAGAAACAGCAGGCAGGAGGCCAGAGGAGACCGACACAATCCAACACCAAGGTTGCACAACTACACACAGATGCCTGTGCACGTCGACGTGTGGCACGTACTGCTCTTCTGCCAGAGGTTACTCAGCTGGTGGACGGCGAACAGCAGAGGAGAATTCCCACAACTGAACCAGCTGACTGGCATGAAAAAAGCCTTTAGCCATGGCCAAGTACAAAGAGCCTCCTGTCACAGCAGGAGAGGGCCAGGATGGGAGCAATGGGGAAGCAGAGCCATAATCTGTCCCAAAGGTAGGATACAAGAGCAGTGTGAAGAAGGTGGTGGGGGTTTAAATTGACAACCTGGCAGTGGCGAGCTGACTCAGTCCCAGAGGAGGAAGACGGCCCGGACAAGGCCGAGCTGATGTTTTATTTATAACTTCATATAAGTCATACAGATTGATGTGCCCTTACTTATATGCTATGCTGTCTTCTGGATAACTCGAGCACGATCTGTGACAATGTGGCGTTGAGACCACAGCTAACAAGTATGCACTGATCTGCATAGCGGTTTTCCATCGGGTTGAAATTATGTTTGTTTGTATTTCATAAACTCCAAGCAGTTCCAAAGCCAGACAATTAAAACAACTAAGCTCTAGATGTACCTTTCCACCCGTTTTAAACCCTATCTTTTTGTATCATAATGGTATTCCTCTCAACCCAATCTAATCTCATATTTTTTTTTATATTATGTGATTTTAAATCAAGTACTATCTTTCAGTTCAGCCTTTTTCTTTGGCTTTTTAATATTATGCCTTTTTTAATACTTTCATTATGTCATTTCAAATCTGTCTTCTGAAAGTGGAACTTTTATATTTGATTTAATTCAATTTAATTGCACATGATATTTCAGTTATTTGTGTCAGTTTCATCTTATGCTCTCGTATATATTGTTTATATTTTGTTTAACATGCAAATGACACTTAATCCAGTTCAGCCAAATTCGGTTTAAATAACCATTTTTTATTTCCATTTTATTGATTCTTGCTGATAGATTATTGCATAACTTGCAATGTGACTTATTCCCTTTGAAAAGTGTAAATCATCATGTTTGTTTTGATGAGAAAGTACTACAAATCGGATCAACCTTTAGCGGCCCTTTCTTTTTGCATTTCAAATTTCTGACTTTTTCATAAGCTAGATTGATTTTGTTTGTGCTCAACAAATTCAGATTTACGTGCTGTAACTCTTCATTTTACTGCTAGAGAAATCTTGTTGCTACATAAAATACCACTGTGGTGACCGCAAGCAGAAGAACACGGAAACCAATACTGTTTTTCTCATGTATGCATGGTCTAATGCATGCAAAACCCACATTTGAATGCTCCTGTTTGCATGCAATGTCATGGTGTTATTCTTAGTAAATCACATGCAAAATGCACACAAACAAAAAAGCTTTGCTCAAACGCGCCATGCTTTACAAAGAATCTTTGTAAATCAAGCTCACAAATGCAGCTGACTGGCAAACATAGAAAGACAGACTATCTCCAACAAAGATATCTCTGAATCAGACCATTAGGAGTCTCAGCCTCTGAGGTAATGCCTGCAAATGGGCTCATGTAATGGCTCTGCTTGTAATAACGATATGGAATCAATACTGCAAATATATGCTCTGTATGGGATGTTTGACTTTCTAATGTTCATTGCAGCTCCGTTAATTGACAAGTTGACTCGTCTTTATGAGTGAGATAATGGACTAATACTGTTGAAAAAATACAGAGAAGGATTTTTTTTTCCCCCCCCATATGATCTGGCCACAATGAAAATATTTCCTCAAACAGCAATGAGATGTTCAGAGGAGTGGAACTAACAGATTAGAGATACTCACATTATTTTGCTAGTTAGGTTTTGAAACTTGTATTTTGAGTAAAATTAGTTCTTTAAGTCAAAATGCTTCCCTACTTTTGAAATTATAATCTGCTCCTGAATAGTGTCAATTTTAATTAATATTGCAACATTATCAGGTACATTTTTGTAGTGACTTTTTCTTTTTACATGTAAACTCCTGCGCTACTTGTTCAAATAACTAATCATAGTTTTCTATTTTTTTGTACTATATAGGTGTCTGAGAAATATGCTTTAAATGTTTTGTATTTCAGACATGTAATTGGAATCAAATATCTGCTATGTGAATATTTTGTTCTCTGAATTAAACTTACACAACGTAACACAAAGTAGTTGTACATAATTATAATCATCCAGCTCATCTTCATCTGCATCTGGTCCATAATTGTTGTAGAAAGTTGTGAACAGATGCAGAAAAAAAGTTTGAGTTTTGCAGTAAATGATCCTACAAGAGGTGTGAATAATGGTTGTATTCAGTTGACCTCAAATGTGGAGTGAAACTTCTGTTTGGCATTGACGATAATTCTTGATATAGAGCCTCAGGTGTGCCCCATATTCCCCTCGCAGTCTCGCTTTTTACCAAACCGAGCCTCAGGGGTTGTTGTTTGTCACAGGAGTCTTCACTGTCACCTTCACTTAAAAGCAAAGCTGCTTTAAGAAACTGTGGGACAATACCATTCACCATCTATATTCTGTAGTACTGTGAGGGACCGAGGCGGTCACCCTGACTCGGGATGTGTTCGGCCTGGTGGTGGTAGCGAGGATGAGGAAAGGATGAGGTGGCAGTCGGCGTTTCAAAATGAAATCAGGTTTATTTTAAATGTTCTTGTTCCAAAAGTTGACACAAACATTTGTTTCCAGCCTCACAGCAGGCTGGCTGCCACAGACTTACTCTCTCAGCTGTCAGGCCCCCACACACTGAAGGTGTGCCTCCTTAAATAAGGCCCGCCCCACCCTTAATTCAGCCAATCAGGACAGGCCGGAATAAAACAAATGTCCAAGGGGTGTTTAAACCACCCGAAATTAACATGACTGAAAAATTATAATAATAAAGTAGCTGAGCCATCAGAAAACCATTATAACATTACACCTACCTACAATACACTATTTTAACCCGTCACCAATTTCCCACTATACATATTTACACATACATCTACAAACAATGCACTCCTACACCCAGTGGACTGGGCCAGCTGCCGTCTGACGGCTGAAATACAGCTCTTCCAGCAGCGCGCGCTCCGCTGAGGGAAAGTCTGACGGGCATTGCAGGAAGTGCGTGCGGTGAGTTCTAGTCTTTATTTTAAAGGGAGAAGGGAATATCACCTTCTCACAAGTACCACCATCTTAAGAGTCCGTCCTTAATTCTGCACTTTGTTTTTTTTTTTTGTTTTTTTAGGAACTGACTGAGGCAAAAGGTTTCACCTAACTCATAAATGATAATCTGTCACCTCTTCAAAGCAATTTGCGCAGGAGATCTTGTGATTGTGAATTATTCATTTATTTATTTAGTTAGTCTGTTTTGAACCATATCGTGAAAAAAAAAAAAAAAAAACAGTTTTCAATTTATGCCACAGACCTTAAAGAGAGCTTCTGCATGGTGGACTGAAGACTAATCAAGGATGTCTCACCAGATTATGTAAGTTTGTATTTGTAACACAAGCATAACTCCACAAGAAGTTAACACATTGTGTTGAATATCAAATAAATCCACATGATTTGCAAATGTCATGACCCATGGTTTATTCCAGTAAAACATAAATAACATTTCAGACTTTGGATATAAAACATTTGACCATTTCATGGAAAATATCGGCTCATCTTGAATCTGATGTTAATACTGATTTTTTGTCACTGTTAAGTCAACAAACAGGGTTCTCAGTTCCTGAACGAACAGGTATCAAGAAAAGATGTGACCAGACTTTGCTCAGATACAGTTATTAAATCTTTATACTTGCTGAACTTCCCAAAATGTTTCAAACAAAACACAGAAGACTGCTGCATTTTGCAAGGGAAGTCTTTCAGATGCACTCATTTTAAAAATTCTAAGTTGACGAGATGATTGTCTGTGCGTACAGAAGTATTCAAGCAATCATGACACAGGTGTAATATTTCCATTTAAAGTTGAGTGTAGTCTCAGTCAGCCTGTTGACGTGCAGAGGAATCAGTAGCAACCAAAGAGGTTTGGCAAACCACCAAAGAAGACGCCAGCTGCATGTTTGTCTACGAGAGAGAAAGATACCCAAAAAACGTATTACATGTGCTACAAATGCTTTTAACGACGGATTGACATTATACTTCTGGCATGTAATTCTGCCTATTGTTTAGACATAATCAGATCATTGCATTGACAAGAAAATTACTACAATAATACTTGAGTGGGGGCAGTTCTGTCATTGTTGACATAACTTCCAAAAGCAAAACCAGACTTTACTATAAACTGATCATCCATCCAAACATTGAATAAGACTTATCCAAAATGAATACACAATTTCATCCTAATTTAGCAGTTGGCTCACTCTCTATATACTATTTTAAACTCCTTGCCTACTGATCCAACACTTTGGGGAAAAAGGTTTTGCTGCGAGATTGCGTTCCTTATATCACTGAAGCGATATCTACTCTAAAGTGGCAAGTGATGTGTCCTGGAGAACATGAATGTTACAGCAAATGTTTAAAATGACATTTTACATCAGTGTGGCATTAAGTAGGGTTGAGACCAAGGGAAAATCGTGAGCAAAAGTTGACTCTTTTTTTTATTGCAAGAAGACAAAGATGTGTTTCACACTGTGCGTGCTCCTGTTGTTTAGCGAGTGCTTGTCTATGGAGGTGACTGATATAAGTTGGCTGAAGACCACATGACTGCCTGTTGAAGTCGTTATTGATTAGCTGCGCTATTCCAGGCCATTAACTGACTGTGAACCAAAAAAGAGTCACACAACTCTTAACAATTATAACACTGTAATTTGGGTGGATGAACATTCTGCAGTTTAAATTGTCTGCATCTCTAACACTCAGCATTTTGTCAAATATATTATTTTGTGATGAATAAATTCCATGAGTAGAGAATTCTGGTGGCTTCTAATCCCAGCAAACATTCAATATAAGGGTAGTTTTTTGTAGGCAGAAACCAGAGTACCTTATGAAGACCCACATATACACAGAGAGGACATGCAGATTTCATACAGAAAGCCCCGGCCAGGACCGCTACACCACCAACTAACCAAACATGTTTAACCCGTGAGAGGAAGCTGATATTAAAAGCTTATGCAAGCCAAATTGAGTATGCCATGACAGGTGACTCTACAATTATCAAGTCCCAGGAAAATATTGATCGGGATTTATCACATTCTATAGGCTGCCATTTTTTTATTATTGTCCATCTCCTTGCATGTGCAGAAGAAATATTTAGTAAGGCCGTGGTGTGTACGTGCAGTGAAAGCGTTTCCGAAAAGTTGTGTTTTTCCCTCGTTTCCACAAAGGCGGAGTGTTTTTGAAAAGTTCCACCTTTGTAGTCATTTTCAAAAAGGCTCTGAGCACCATTGTCATGTAAGCATACACCTAAAACACAATGAAAGTTTCTTGTTTTCACTTGAAATTTGTGTGTATATGGGTCCTTTGTGTACATGAAGTCAGTTCAAGTAAGGAGTCCTGCAAATACAGGTGAGTTTTATGTAGTATGTACCCACTTTTATAAATGTTAATAACTCAACATGTGTCTCAATCTACTTTTGTCACTTTGGTCAAAATGTTGCACGAACTGGCCAAGCGTCATGTTTCCTGACATCTGGACCTGACAGTAAAAAGTGTTTTACAATAAAGCTCAGTAGTAGATTGAGAAGGAAAATGTTGCTGCTCTGCAGAGACCAAATGCTGATGTCAGCAGGATTAATCAGGAGATGCAGTTAAATCCTCTTATACTGTAAAACTGTAAAGTTTAATCAGAAAAAGATACAAACAAGCAAGTAGATAGGTTATGGCCCAGGATTTTGTTGAATGGCATTGCTACATTATCCGTTGCTCATATAGCATCGATCCTCTAACTATGGGAGCCTCTTTGACTCAATCATGTGGCGGTACGAGAAAAAAAAAAGACTGGCCAATGAGTTCAGATGAACTTTCTAAGTTGGTGGTCGGGTTGGTGTACGAAGGCAAAGTGGAGGCATTATTTTCCATTGCAATTGAGCATTGATCTCTTTTGTTCTCTGTGCCACTTTGCGATAACTAAAATCTGTTCTGTGCCTTGATGCTTCCGTCTCTTATTAACATGAAGTCTTGCTTCTCTGTGGATCCCAAATCATAGCTGCTACATATTCAGGTTATCTCATGTGCACGAGATGCACAAGAACAAGTTGTAGCTTTTTGATTTCTGACTGTGATCAAGGCCCCGTGTGCATTGTTCAGTCACTTCCTGCTGGGAAATGTGGGAAGGTTACAAGGCAGATTAACAGTTCTCCAGTGATACACAGTGACAAGTACAGGAATTACTTTTATAACAATAAAGCCTGTGAGAAAATTTGAAAGCGACAGACCCTGAGAGACACACAGAAAGACAGAGATCTTGCATTATTCTCCTTTAATGAAGAAAGTCATTTGCTTTCAGCGATCATGCTCAGTGAAAGCTTGGCCTCTCTGTTCCGCGCCGTGGCACACAAGCGATCGCACCACGCTGTGTGTTTGCCAAATTCTGAGAGTTTGAAGATGACTGGGGTGTCTTCTCAGAGCTTGGAAGCGATGAATGGACACAGGCTCGGTGTATTGATGTTGTGTATTGCGTTGCTTCAACATATGTTGGACAGTTTAAACCACTGCTCCGCTAATCCAAACCAATCTCCATAAGGAGAACAATATATCGCCATCAATCCCTGCTGCCACTTTCAGAACAAGATTGTTCATGGTGACCAATTTATGTTGACTAACAGATTTTCATTCGACATTCAAATACACCCCGAAGACTTGAAGTTAGTTCAAGTTATTTTTAAAGCATGTGTGAGATCATTTTCATGATGACCTGCATTATTTTGTCAGATCAGGCAGGATCACAACAGCTTTAGGTAAATACTATCAAAGCTGCCTGAATGTGGCTTGCACAGGTAGCAGCACCTTTTATTCTAAGCAGGTTAAATGTTTAACTGGATGTGGTTGCACATTGCTGCGGTGGGGTCCTTAAATACCACTTTTCTTTGAGTTTCACTCCCAGAAGGTTTCAGCATTGTGTTTGCATTTACCTCCTCCATTGGCTGTGGGATGCTTCAAAAACAATAGATAGTAAGTTGTCATGCATTATATGCATTATTGTTTTTTGTTTGATTTTTTTCAAATAAATAAATACATTACCATGCCTCCATCGAATAGAACTTGATAATTAAAAAATAATACTAAAATAATATAGACAGTAATAAGTGTTTATTCTCCTGCATTGCAGAAACATGTTTTTTGCACCTCAATAATTGAATACAATGTGCAGACATCCTCCTCTTCACTAATAGATTTGGATAAAAAAAAACAGGCAGTTGGAGGATTGCATCACCCACATTAACATTGAGGCTTTTAGTGTTTTAGATTATAGAGCAAACTGCTATGATTTGCATGCTTATCAAAAATACATCAAAGGCAAAATCAGCCAGACTTCCTTCAGTTAAACAGCATAAACATGTTTTTTTTTTTTTTTTAAATCATCCTACTCATTGCTAATTAGTAGTCTGCTGAGATTCTTCCCAGAGCTGGGATTTCCGGTTTCTGCATATTCCAGGACATTTTCTGCATGTGGTGTGTGTCACTTCTTGTCGAGCTGAGAAGGGACAAGATTAATTGTGCGACAAGTGGCTGTTTTCTGTTTTTCTTTAATAACGCCTCTACCTTGAAGGCTGCGACGCTTGTTGGATCTGATGATGATGCCATGCCCGCGTATTCAAGTGCAACTAATGAGATGAGTGTTTGATCATCTCCTGTTGAACCTTTTCTACTCACTGATGTCGTGTTTGCTTTGTTCTGATGTGATTTGTCTCCCTGCGTGCGACACAGCAGCAGCTGTCATTCAGAGGAGACAGAAGCTCGATGTTTTTGAGCTCAGCGATCTGACAAATGGACTCAAACTATTAGAAGTAGGAGCAGGAGAGCACATTCACACGTACGCCCGCAAGCACATGCACACAAACACACACACGCATGTATATCGTGGTCCTGCTGTTTCCAATTTGACTGTCAGTTTGAGATCGTGTGTGTGTGTGTGTGTGTGTGTGTGTGTGTGTGTGTGTGTGTGTGTGTGTGTGTGTGTGTGTGTGTGTGTGTGTGTGTGTGTGTGTGTGTGTGTGTGTGTGTGTGTGTGTGTGTGTGTGTGTGTGTGTGTGTGTGTGTGTGTGTGTGTGTGTACGCGTACGCGTACGCGTTATATTACATCCAATTATTTCTTGGCCAGACTTTTATATTACATGCATTGTATTTTTTTTCTGTTTTACAATAATCTGTGTGACCTAAACAAACATTAGTATAAAGGTGTGAAAAACTGGATGTTTTTTTTTTTTTTTCTTTCTTTCAATAACAATGAGCTCTTCATTCATTCCAGCTGTTGAATGAACCTCTTGTCAGAAACATTGAAAAGACCCATGAGCACTAACCAGACCCCTCTGTTCATCAGATTGGCTCATTTAAAGTTGACAATTTTCAAAGACAAGCCAAATAAAAATATTTTCGTCACTGCTTTCATGCCGAATCAAATTATTTTCTCACTCTGAGAAAAGTTGTGTCTATTTGAAATTGTGAATCAAAAAGTGGCTTGATGCAAATGTACCTTATTAGGCCACTGCCCAGCAGCTTTCAGTTTGAATTAAGGCCACATCCTTGTTCGAAATGAACTTTGTGTCGCTGTGAAGTCAAGGTTCATTCCCGTGGTGAGCCAGAGGGATGATGTGTTTCTCCTCGGTGACCGGTCCTTGGTCCCATCCTCTCATATCTCCCTGTGTTTTCTGTGGCCGATCTGAAGCTGGACAGCTGTCCTCCCTCCTAGCCCGTCTTCTGTCAGAGCCAGAGGGCCGAGGTCGATCTCATGTGTCCCCGCTTTGTCTCATCTCTGCCAGACTCCCCGTGCCCAGAGGCACCACAGACAGTCAATCTCACTGTTCTGTCCTTCAAAGCAGGACAAAACTTCACGTCTCCTTCGGTTATATCACTTCCAGTGTGCATCAGCATATTGAGAGAGATTTTTAGATCTGATTGTTGTCGGGTTTTATTTTTTACCAGTGCATTCAGGTTGTTCTTCAACCAGTGAGTTGAAATGGCAACCTGGTTACTTTTTTAATCTGAATAATGAGTGAAATAAGGCTTTTCTGGCAGTCAGGAAATAGTATATACTGAATGGATTTGTGTCCTACTTTTCTCCTGGTGTGTGAATGGACTGCACACTATTTGGGACACATGGTCTCAAACATGTTTCTCCACAATACCCCTATTATTTTGTTGCAACAAATTAATGTCCAATAAAATCCCAAATTATATCAAGTCAGCTACTCAGTTTATAGTATATTGTATTCACAGTCATTGCCCAACATAAGTTTGGGATCCTAGACCATTGAGGGTTCTGTCTCAAATCACATTATTAAACATTAGCAAATTGAGTTTAGGGATTTAAACAGCAATTTGAGTGTGTTCAAGTGTCCTTCAGAAGAGGCCTGAGGAGCATCCTGTGAATTGGGTGGCCAAGAAAAATCTGTTTCGAGGCGTTTTAAAACCAAACAGGGCAGCGGCTGAGGGAGGAAATAAACCAGCAAGTGTGGGGTTGGATTGGCCACAGGCTAAAGAGGCAAGATGAGACACAGAGCTGAGAGTGGAACAAACAGGGCTAGCGCAAAAGAGGGAGATCCCGACAGACCTGGAAACACATGAGAACGTCAGGTTTGGAGGAGAGTCGGCTTACATGTCGTGAGGCAAAGATATACTGTACATAACTGGGTCAGATGGTCAGTGCCAGTGGAAGACTTATGTCCCATCAGGGATGAGGAGGAATAACAGAGAAGTTTAATTTGTATGGCTAAGAAGCCTCTGGTTCAAAATTGCAAAATTGTAGGTCAATTAGGCCGTTTTTGGAGTTTGTATGGACTTCCCATGCTTGTGTTTTCCTGATATTGCTTCTTCCTCCCACAATCCAGAGACATGTTTGCTAAGTCAGACTAGATCAACTGTGAATTGCCCATAGGTGTGTTTGTCTGATTGAGTGTTGGTCCTGCTATGAAATTAGTGACCTGTATCTTTTCTTTCACCTTACGGGGGCTTGGAATTGCTCCAATCAACTGTGAACCGACTCTGGACAAAAATCAATGAATCACGTTCAGTTTTTTTATTAGAAAAGTTGTGGTACATTTGTGACCATGACTTCTTGAATTTCTTTTTTCACATTTGCTTTTGCAATGGTCTGGACTTCTGGATATCAAGACACTCGGTTCAAGCTGTAGTGAACCTGACAAGTGCATCCTAAATGCTAAATTGAGCATTTCAGATTTTTCTTTTCTATTTTTTTGTATCACCGTTAACCTTGATATAGGAAGATGATCTGCTCTTTGAGCTGAGCCACAGCCGCCCACTCCAGAAGTATGACTAAAACATGCTCTGGAGCACGTTATGAGCAACATAAGCGAATCCTCTGATGAACACTTCTTGTAAAGCATCTTTTTATTTTTTTTCTCAAAGCAGGAGATAGGAAATTAATTTAAAGTAACAAATATGAATCAGAAAGTGTTGAACCTTGACGATATAATTTGTTATGCAAAAAGCAGAGGCAGTGAAGGAGAACTACATATTTGTTTTCCTTATTTTATTCATGCTATTTCAGTGACTTCAACTCTGACCCTTTCACATTATACAACATCTTTGTCAGTGACCTTTTGACACATGCTGACAGAAACATGTAATAACTAATGTGTCAAATGTCAGATCTTCTCAGGAGAACTTGTCAATTTAATCCAGTGTTATTTTGAGGTGTGTGTGTGTGTGTGTGTGTGTGTGTGTGTGTGTGTGTGTGTGTGTGTGTGTGTGTGTGTGTGTGTGTGTGTGTGTGTGTGTGTGTGTGTGTGTGTGTGTGTGTGTGTGTGTGTGTGTGTGTGTGTGTGTGTGTGTGTGTGTGTGTGTGCGTGTGCGTGTGCGTGTGCTGTTTTACTCCAGAGAAACAGGATTCTTTCATGTTAGGTAGCCCAGGGATATTTTGCTGTGTGGTTAAAAAAAAAAAAAAAACAGCCATATCAAAGCAATGTATTGATGTTAAGAATAAATATACACAATCACACGTGTTGTGACTCACAGATCAGTGTGTTAACCTTACCTGAATTTTTTTTTTTTTTCAGTCTTACCTTGCTGCTCTGTTAAAATCACAGTGATTTTACTGTTTCATCTAGTTAGGTTCTGCACTGTTCAAATCTTTTGCTTGTGTTTCTAACGTTCTCACTGCAATTCTGTCACAATGACAGGATGCATAATTTGCAAGGAGGATGGCAGTTGAATACAATCACCAAAATTGTGTGTATAATTGAGATGTTATGCTGCAGGTTCAAGGAAAAAAAGAAGCAGTGTAAAATGAGGCTGCATAATCGTAATGAATTTCACATCATTGAAGCGATCCATACTAACTGACACTGTTTCGCTTTTCTCGATGCGCCTTTCTGACTGATGTTTCTCCTTCACTTCAACAACTTGTACCTCTGATAGATGCTTCACAATGACAGATTTCAGTAGGAACCAGTACTACCACAGCAGAAATAGATAAACTGCAGTAAGCTGCCAGTGTGTCACTGTTTATCAAGAAAACTCACAGGGGAGTTGCACATTTAAACCAACAACTATCATTGTCAAATTGTGTCAGTGATATTTTAGCTCCATGAATAAATTTTGGTGTGTTGTACACGTTTTATATATTGATGTTATCTGAGGAGACAGTTTACAAAACTTGCTATAACCAAAAGAGAGAAAAACAAAATGTTTCAATGATTTGCTCTTTTTCAAAATAGAACTTGAATAAAGTAATAACATGAGTATGCTAATGCAAAAATATTCAACATTATGCATTGAAACTGTCAAAAATAGACAGTAGCAGTGATGAATCTAAATGTTCAATGCAATTTATATTTGTTATAGAAAAAAAGTAATAGTTGTTGTCACGCATCGTGCACGTACGTGCGCTGACGCTCCTTTTCCAGAGATGACATGCCGAGACACAAAGTCTGTCCCAAAACCCTGCAGGAAATGGTTCCAGACATTTTAGGATGTCCCTGGCACACACTGTGTCGAGGTCAAAGTTTGAAAGCTGCATCCACAAACACAGAAACACAAAGGACCAGCAGGTGTGGCACCCCGGTGACTTCAGTAATGCTCGGCACAACAAGAGGATGTGATTGTTTTTGTGGTGCGATCTGTCAGGGAAATCAAGCTCAATACATTGTTTTCTTTTTAGGTAAAATGTACGTGTTTAATGTAACAATATAAACAGAAGAAAAACAGAATGGAGGTCCCATGTTAAATAAAACGGACACAGAACAGCCTCTGGAACCTTTTGCTGATGGAATCAAAGACAGAAGCTTCTTCTTCAAGATGATTCAATTATTAAATGATGGGTGAATACTGAGTCCGACATGGAATACAAGTGATAAGATTGCTCAAGCCTTGTTGTGTTTACGGCGAGATTTTTCAACTTCCAAGTTGCAGCAGGATGTGAACTTCAATCATGAAAGCAAAATCAAATGAGTGTTGTCTATAGAGGAGCCCTTGAGCTATTTGATAGAACGCATCAGCTCAAATTTTTATGTTTGTTGTTTTTGTTATTTATACTTTTCCAATCAAACATCCATTGGTAAATATAATATTGTGGTGTGTATTTTTTCCCCTGCATTTATATCCACCTGTTCAGCCTAAAACTGTTTTCTCGGGGCCATTTAACAAGAAATAAATAGAAGAAAACTTCAGCTATCCCTAATGAGCCACTGGACGACGTGGAAAATTAAAAAAATAAAAAAAAATAAAAATAGCCAAATCGCAGCTATTACTGCAGGCTATCCTGGGAGTGAAACTCAAACCTTTAGAAAGACTGACTATTTCTCTATGCAGTGAAGCCACTGGAGGAGCGGCAGAGCAGAGTATATTAAGATTTACCAATTATGTACATGATTGTGTTTTGGTAGAAATTTGATTTAGGATACATTTAGCTTCAAAACAGAGCAGCATTTACAATTTGTTATTGAATTGTCTATGATTCCACTTTACTCAAACAGTACTTCCATGTTTTCAGTGGATTCACATTTTCCGAATCATACTGGTTTTTTTTTTCTGTATTTGCATTTGTACGTTGCAGTCAGTGTTTGTTCTCTAATCATTACAGAAAAGAAAAGGTTACTGCACAGTTATAAATAGCAAAAGCATTTTCACTTTTTTCCTTCGAAGAAAGATACAAGTAAAACTGTTGACATTTATAAACCGTATTTAATAGCACATACCTTAGACCCGTCCTCACAACTCAGAGTAGTGTGAAAAATGGGCTTCAGTCAGAATCCAAAGGCAGACAAAGATAATTACACCAGAGAGCCTCTCCAACAAGCAAAACTACAAAGGGATAATCCATGATTGGGATCCATGAACACAGAAAAAGAGTAAATTGAACTAAGAACTAAACAAGGTTGGGGGGGGGGGGGGGGGGAACTCCAATTGACTGCAGCAAATTCGAGAGGGCACAGAGTGTGCACTGTAATGAGACAAACTGGCAGCTGGCAAGACTTAACATGGCACATTTAGATACACACAGAGTGTGTAGTTAACAAGGCACACTCAATAAAAGAACAAAACACAATTAGTAGATTGAGGATGCCCAATTACTATCTTTGATAAATCCACAATGCAAAATAGTGTGAATAACATTGTACGCACAACTGTGGAGGTTTACCTTAAAGCCTCTGTTTAAATGGTAGAAGGCAGGTTGATCGTTATCACAACAGCATCATTTGTCAGTAGTAAGCAGTGTTTAGACTGTTTCACATGGTTAGGAGTTTGTTTTTCTTTTTACAAGGAGGTGAGAGGTCATGATAAACAGCCTCTGACATTCTGTGTGTTCTGTGTGTAAGACCAGCTGTGCAGCTGGAATCCTTTATTCAATCCCTGCATGCACACATATCAGCATGCATTTCCCTCTTTCTTTTCGGCTCTCACCAAAAAGAAAGTAAAATAGATTTTGATATCCATAGGAGCACTTGAATGTTTTAGTTATTGATATTTTGTGTCTGTCTGTGTTTATTTCCCATCATATTGAAAATGGAAATGCATTTTTCTGAAGGTATATCTTCACTTCTCTGCAGTTACTTTTGTCGGGGGTTATTTTTCAATCATAACATTTTCCTGTAGTCAGCGGAGATTGGCTCCAGTGTCCCACCAACCTGAGTTGGATAAAGATGTGAAAATACATTTATGTATAGTTCGGGATTCAGGGAGCATGTGTTGTTTTGAAAATAACTGTAAGGCATCATGTTGCGTTAAAATCAGGAACAAGATGAACACCAAGAGTTGTGAAAAACACTTAATCTCCCAACTTTATATACATTATTACCATGTTTCTCCAAGTCATTCAGAGATGCAGAACACTGTTTACATGAACTGTGGGTGAGATACCTAAGATAGCACATGTTAGCATTCATCTATCCAAGCGAGTGGAATAATTGGTCCCATAGAAGTCAGTCTATTTTCAAGTATTAATAAATCAACAGCTGTCATGGCCGTTTTACTATATGCGCGGCCTTTACACTAACATAATAGTATCATTAACAAAGCTTTTTGCAACATTTACAAAATTAATTTAACGAAAACAGCAGTCACAATAAGATAATAAATCGAAACACATAATGATACCCAGCTAAATGTATTTAATTATCCTGATCTGTGAGGTGGGTCGGTATGTCTTTTCCCCACTAACGACCTAGATAACTGGTTTCAAATCCCAACAGATTTATTAAAATATTTGCTGGATATTCTTAATTAAGACAATTTATTCAATTATTAATTTATTAATTTTTCAAAGGGTTTATACATCCTAATATAATATGGAAATAATTGAAGAAATTGATGTGTTGTGATTTTTGTTCGATTTTTTTTTTATGAGAGCCAGTGCTCATTACAGTTAAAAATAAACATAAAAAACAGTTTTCACCTCGTGGAAAATAGTATTTCGAAGTTTTGTATCAAACCAAGTAAAGAAAGAAAGAAAGTACATTTTGAACAATGTCAATTTCATTAGATCCGTGGGGCAATGGATTTACTTGTAACTCTCACATGGGAGCTTCGCAAATCAGTTTACATTGGATGTGTAGACTTGGAGAATGACTTTGACTCTCTTCCTCAGGAGATACGAGAGGATGGACTTTCAGTGTCCACTACTTCAGGCCATTCAGTCTCAGTTCCGTGCAACAGCCGTGTTCATATACTTTGTATTAAGGCAAGCATTTTTTTTGTGTGTGTGTGTGGCTTTTGGATTTTGCCACTCCTGTTTGTGATCTTTCATTGGCAGGACGTAAATGCATAGCTGAGGTCAAAAGCTGAGACTGATTTGCACAGCTTTGTAGATGTATGTGTGAGCATCGTCACACTGAAAAAGGTTTACTAAATGGTAAATGGGCTTAAAATCACCTTTGGACAAGCTCCATTGATAATATTGCATAGTTAATCTCGGAAAGCTTCTCTTATTAATATATTGTCAACACAACTATTTACTAGATTGAGTCAGAAAGAAAATGAATACACAAATAAATCAACAGATTTTGACATGTACATTTGACTATAACCTATCAGCTGAGTGTATTAGTGTATGCTACTTTTGCCCTGTTGCATTGGATAGTTCAACATGTCCAGCAACCTAAACTGTCAGAAAGGAGTTTGACTTAGATGTACCAGAAAGTAATTGTTCCCTTCAGTATCCCTCATAAAATCGAGACAACACCTACAATATATGCATCATTGCAATCCGGACATACCTGGGAAAGATAAAAAATTGAAAAATTAAATGATGGCATACTGAAAAAACATAGCTTCGACTCATCTGTTGCAATGGCGATAAAAGCAGAAAATCATCTCCTGACCTCAATCCCATAGAGAACTGGTGGAGCATCCATAAATGCAAGATATGTGAGGGTGGGCGGCTATATACCTGCAAACAGCAGCTCTGGGACACAACAGCGGCTTCACAGAATTTTTATATATGCATGAACTGCAAGTGAACTTTTCTTAAAATGATACAATGATATGATACAATATATAATTATACAATACGGGTACAGACAGTACTACAATATGATATTCAATGTCTTTATTTTTAGGGATCTTATATTTATCCAGCACTGGATTCTGGATGAAAAAAAAGAAATGAAAAAAAAAAAGGCAGGGAGAGAGTGAGGACAAGGATGACAATGAGAACAAAAAAGAATATAAGATGCAAACATGAATTAACTGAAAAGTTGTTAGCGTTATGCCAACAGCACTTATAAATTATTCATTTCTTAAATTTTAACAATTTTAGACTTTCTCTATTTCCTTTTTACAGCCCACTTTCTGGCTGTAAAATCAGATTTTTTATTTTTATTTTTTAATTGCTTTTATTTCAACTATGAGAGGTCACTCGCTGGCCTCACTGTTAATCACTGAAGGTTTTACCCCTCTCTGTTTTCAGCTCTATTCACTAAAATGAATAGATATAGCATCTGCTCTACATTTAATATTTTACCAAACTAAGCACAGTAGGATGGAAAAAAAAAAAAGGAAAGAAAGAGCACTGACTAAATTTCCAAACCGAGGCTCATCAAATTCACTCAGGGGAGCACAGAATGAATGGCAGCATGACAGACCGCTGGGAGAAAAAAAGCTGCTTTGTTCAGCACTGAGCCAAGCTCCGACGATGAATTGCATTTATCCGTGATGTTGAGGGAGGGCCATGATCAACTTACAAACAGACATACAGACTTCTTCCTTAACAGTCGTTTGTGAACTAACTTTGTTAATCAATCAAGGCAATCCAACTCTGTCGTCTGTCCATACAAGTTTCTGCGTACTCGACATTGCTAATGCTTATAGCGTATAGTTCTCTGTGTGTTTGGTTTCATTAGAAAAACAACCAACAGCGCCAACCTGTGGCCCTGTCATACGAACTGTATCGTTTTCAGTGTTTCTCCCATGTCTTTTGTGTTTTCAAAACGTTGGCGTGCAGATGCAAAACTTTTCTGAAACAAAAACACAAAAAATAATGCGTTTTCGCTAGACACATGTAAACAGGTCCTCAGATTATGGTGACCAGAGCTTCTCCACTCATAGCGATAGATATAAATGTCTGACTATTTCTATATTGAACTGATTCTTTCAATAGTTTGTCATCAAACCACGTCAAACTACCTACTAGAGCCGTACTTTTTTTCCCCCCGCATTGAGATGTCTTACTTCAAATCATTTTGCCATCTTAGTTTGACATTTGTTGTAATGCTGTGTACTTTTTTCAAGGTTGAGATGGTTAAGACTCAGTCTGATGTCTGTTTGTTTGTTGTTGTTTTTTAACAATTATTTTGTTCTGTAGATGGATTTGATATCGCACACTGGTGTCATTATTTATATGCATGTTTTGTCGACATATCAAAGGTTTGGAAAAAAATAAGGTACATAAGGAAATTAATGGCAGCTTGGAGATCAGAGAGCGAGAGAGAGAGAGAGAGAGAGAGAGAGAGAGAGAGAGAGAGAGAGAGAGAGAGAGAGAGAGAGAGAGAGAGAGAGAGAGAGAGAGAGAGAGAGAGAGAGAGAGAGAGAGAGAGAGAGAGAGAGAGAGAGAGAGAGAGAGAGAGAGAGAGAGAGAGAGAGAGAGAGAGAGAGAGAGAGAGAGAGAGAGAGAGAGAGAGAGAGAGAGAGAGAGAGAGAGAGAGAGAGAGAATTACAAATGTGAATAATTTCAAACACTGTGGTTCACAATACCATTACTGCAGTTGGTAGCTGATTAAATGCATCTTGGGGTTGTTTTTTTAATTTGCCATCACATAGACTTTTAATGAGACTGAATTAAAAGGAGGGACAACCATTTTCCAATCACTAATTTTTAATAACACACAGAACATCAATTGGTTTTTTTTTGTTTTTTTTTCTTTAAAAGTATGTTTACCAACCTTTTTTCTTTCCATTTTTATTGGTAGAGATAATTTATTAAACTGTCACAAAAGATAAATGCTGAAAAAAACTGCTGCTTCCACACGTTCAGACACAAAACATAAAAACAAAATACAACCCTGTAGTTGCACAAATCATTAGTCCCGGTGAGAGTTGTGTCCCAGAAATCACAGAGAAAAACTGGTTTTCCTTCTACTAACAATAAACAGTTGTAAATACAATTCAACCCATGTTAATATTCTGCTCTCAACATCCACCCAGCCAGTGAATAACCGCTTGGTGACGTGACTTGGTTTCACTTCTTTCACATGTTACATCTTCTTTTCGGATCATTTGACAAATACCTGGGAGTAGGAGTTAAGATGTGGGAGTGAAAGTGCTTTTGTGGAGAAGCGGCACATTAATTGATCCAATGGAGTGGCTTGTGGCTGTCTCTAAACCTAATGAATCGTGTTCAGAAAATGTCACGAACATTAACGGACAGAAGACAAAAAAAGCAACTCTGCAGTTAGTGAATGCCAACTTTTGCCACGGGTAATGTATATTGCTCTCTCTTTAAGGTCAGTCTTAGTAAATCTTGACAATGTGGACTCAAATTTGTTGGAATTTTATTGAAAGGACTCTCATTTTTACTGTGAACGGAGTTCAGATTCTCCTCAAGGTATATCTCTTGTACTTATTGTACACTATCTCATGGAGACTCAAATTGGAGGTTATAGGCTTGGGTTAAGACTTGATAAGTAGTTAGGCTAAGTTTAAAATAAGTCTGTTGAAAAATAAGGACTTAAAATCACAACTATAGATGTTTTTTTACTCGTTTTTTTTCTTTTCACCCGACCCCTAAAGTGAGAGTCCAGATTGCACGCTTCCATGCATGTGGGCTACATTTCTTTATTCCCTCGTGTGCAATACCATCGTGATTAAAATGTCAATATTTTGGCAGGACCAAAGGATTATGACCAAAAATGACTACAATCTCAGCATGAAGCCAATTTTAATGAATCCTACTGGGTCGAAATACAGTGAAATGTCCCCACCCAAAAAAGTGAAAACTTCTATAGCCGTTTCATATTGTATGTTTTTTTACCAACTCACTACGGCATGACTTGTAGATTAATTTGATTGCAACAAGATATTTATCTTTCATGGTAGCATCACCAATAATTCAGCTCGAGTGTCAGTGCGGTGTCCGTAACACCTACACTATAAAATAGCTTAAAAGAAAAGAAAAAAAAAAAAATGTTTTATAATTTGTTTGGTGGGCCAGATTGGAGCCTCCTGAAGGTCTGTGTTGGCCTATGGGCCTTATGTTTGACACCCCTGGGTTAGTGTGTGTGTGTGTGTGTGTGTGTGTGTGTGTGTGTGTGTGTGTGTGTGTGTGTGTGTGTGTGTGTGTGTGTGTGTGTGTGTGTGTGTGTGTGTGTGTGTGTGTGTGTGTGTGTGTGTGTGTGTGTGTGTGTGTGTGTGTGTGTGTGTGTGTGTGTGTGTGTGTGTGTGTGTGTGTGTGTGTGTGTTTATTTGTCTTTTATAAATTTTTTCCCAGGACAGATGTCCTTACCTGAGGCTGTTCATCAAGGTTTGAATTTGAATGTTATTAATCTCCCATGCTGGGTGTTTACTAAAGTGATTAGGTTGAGTGCCTTGCTTGAAGGCACAACAGCAGAAATGTTGGTATTAAAATCATCAGTAAAATACCTCCATTGACTTTTGGCCAGTTAAACAACTATGCCTTGGCTCCAGCCTCCACTTGCCCTGGTTGTCCATTAAACTGGAATTACAATTGTTGGCTGCTTGGCTGAGCGTTCACATTTTGGCAGCTAGTCTGAGAGTGATTGTGTAAACATCCTATTGTCAAGCCTAGAGGCATTTGTGACTCCCATCTCTTAATTCACTGAATACAGCAGAGCAGCTTGAGACCACCGACAAAAAAATGATTCATCTATTCTGCCTTAGGGAACATCTCCTGAAAAACTAGACCTGTGGTGTCTCACTTTAATGAGAGTATATCATTTAGTCATTTATATTGCCTTTGTAGGTCACCTCTTGATAATTATCCCTCCATGATGATGTCTGCTCATGCTGTATTCACCTGCAAGTCTGAATGAGCCATGTGCCTTTTGAATTCAGTCCCTTGCTATACAAACACACATCCCTTTTGTTCACTGCTCCACAGGTACAACACAGCAATTTTGTTTTTGTTGTTAAGCTAAAAGCAGGATGCATAGCTGCTGTGATGTGAACAATTACAGTTCATTCGTGGGTCGTGAGTCTGAATGAGAGGTTCCACATGATCTGTGTCATTTGTATCGTTGAGACACATGAGCCTCAACTATTGCTTAACTAGTAACTATTGTCCCAGTCCATTAGGTAGACCTGAAAACTGACATCTTGAAGACAGTCAGAAAGTAGATGAGATGGTCATGCTCCTAAATTAGTGATTAAAACATTTTAATTCAGTTAAAAGGTGCCACTTTGTACTCGGCATTACTCAACTAGTCAGCCGGGAAGCCTGTATTAATATAGCAGTGTTCACTTTGTGTTGGTTGGCTCTGCTCCAGAGTCATTCGTCCTGGTTGCACTTACTCAGGAATCATTCAATGACTTGTTCAAGAGCTGAATAATGAAGCTGAAAACTAAATGACTGACCATTTATAATGCCGTGGCAATATGTAAAATGTAGAGTAAACCTCTTTAGAATTATTTCTGAATGTTAATTAAAAAAATAAGAGACAGCCAAAGGTAAGGGAGCACTTAGTGTTCTCTGTGTCTAAGCCTCTCATTCTTTCCCTCAGCTGCTGTGTTTAGGTCACTTCTGCTGAGGTCAAATAATGCTTGCCTTGTTAGCCATTTAACGTGGTCAGTTATTCTGGCTTTTGCTCCTTTAGCAGACTGATAATCAAGCTGACTAAGAGTTACTGAGGCATGTCAGTGGAGTCAAACTCAATTTAGAGCTACATACAGTGAAAAACTTAAACTTTAGTGGGCTGGACCAGTAAATGGATACATTATAATACTAGAATGCATTCTCTGTATTTGTTTTAGCACAACAAAGTATAAATATATCTTTAACAAATTCATATTGTATGAACTATCCTTTCAACTTACGGATCACAGTGGATTTGTACTGAACTTCAAAGGCGTAAAACATTCGGCCAACATGTAGCTGGAATTCAAAAATTCAAATTATCACCAGAATGACTTGTCAAATTCTGCAATCTGTGATTCACAACATAATCCAAATTGAAATGGAAATCAAATGTATTTTTCCCTTGTGCGCCATGTATTTATTTATGTACCTCTTTATCAGAAAACCTCCTCGTGGATGGAGAGAACATGCAAACTAAAATGGATTTTGTCCTGCTGTCCAGTTAAACTGTTAATAATACACCAATACATGGCTTCAAATTATTATCGTGCAAGGAAAGACAAGAATTTACTCCCTGCAGTTGTATGCCGCAGGAAATGGAGTAGAAATGATTGTCGATGGAAAAACCCCAAGCATTATTCCTCCTCCCCAGATGGAGGTAAAGGAGAGAAGTGCAATTTAATACCACTCTTTAAATTGTATCCCATCTCATTTCTTAAAAGTTTTTAATATTTATGTTACCGTTTCACAGTTGTGAGGAATAATAACTGTGCGCTGTAATGGTGAATTAGAAGGTAATATGTTATTTCATTAATTTTATTTGCTATGTGACATATGTTTTTTTTCTTGCTCATATGCTTTTTAATTCTTCACAATTTCCACATCACAGTTTCAACTTAACAGTTTAAACAAAAATCTAAAATATGGATGTAACATGTTGGGAGAAATGAAGCTGCTTGCTTCAAAAAAACCTAAAACAAAGAGCCTACCTCAGCTTAAATTTTGTGGTCAAGTGGTAATGAGGCCTTTCCGTGAATAAATGTTTCAATAAAGTATGCTATACATTATTAAGAGACCCATCTGAAGGGCTGTGCTCCATCTGAAACTTGTGGCTCTGGCACTCTGAAATACTAAATAGTTCATCTTAAGTTAAAAGCCTCTTTTAGAGTCAACACCTATAAGGATCAGTGTGACATTCGAAACGGTGGCGCCGCTGTTTGCAAGGCTGCGAGTTCCCCAAGGCTGCAGATTCTATCCATAAAATGTTGCCCTTTGTAAAACCATTCCCTCAACTAATATAAATATTGTAGCCTTTCACTGCAAGTTATTGTGTCTCCTTAATGGCATGGATTTCTGCTTTCAACCATGTGAAAAAAGCTTTCTTGTTTTGTTGTTGTCGAGCCGGAGAGGGAGGAGTTCTTCGTTTTTAAAGGGTGATGAAAGGAGCTGCTGTGATCTCCTGTGATTGATGTTGTATTTATTTGTCCTAACAATCCTATGAAATCACCCATGCCAATGACAGGTCTCTTTCTTTGTTGGAATTTTTCTCCTTTGTAATATTTATTGAGGATGTTGTAATTCTTGGAAATATGGTCGGTGACGGCCGCTCTGACAGTGCCACGGTTTTGTTTTTGAATATCATCAGTAAGGAAGGAGGATATTGAATGAGGGTAAAAACTGCATTTTGCAGTACATCTGTACATTGGAAAACTGTGCACGTTTGTCAAAGATACTGTCTAAAAGGTTGCATTAATGACTGAATGCCGTCTGTTACACTGTGCGGTCTCAAGCACAGTGTATAATAAAGGTAGGGTAAAAATAACCAGTCATGGGATCACTCCCACCTCCCAAAGGACAATGAAATCCAATAATATTGACGTACTGAGAGCAGAAGTTGAATACATAAGGACCAGATTTGAATGCTTTTACAGAAACATTTCCTTGCAGTCGTGTTGTTTATCTCACTCCCCAAAATGTAGTTATTCTTGTTCTCACACCGTAACAGAGCCAGCCCGGCCATATGTGTCCCCCCCACCCCACCACATTTTTATTTTAGTATTGTGCACTTTATTTCTGAGCTTCAAATCTTTTTATTTGGAGAGCTGTACAAGCCAGCTGGGTATCTGGGACCTTACTCTCATCCAGGATGTTCATTCTGTGTGTGTGTGTGCTCACTCGGTCCAGTTTGAAGTGATATTTTCCTTTTGCTCTTCCAACATGATTTTTCATCTTTGCTCTGGTATTTTGAAATCCAGGCTGGCTCATTTAAATAAACCCATCCTTTTCAACTCAAAACAAACTTTCCTGTCGTTTCCATGTGCCGTTGTAATATGCATGTCTTTTTTTTTTTTTTTAAGCAACATTAGAAAAAAACAGACCGCTCCATACTTTCTCAAGCAAATCACAGGAGCCAGTTTACTGTGATCTGAAGTCAATCTGTTTGTTTTTATTTTCTCCGCAATTCCTCTTTTCTGATTACCTAAAACAATCCTGTTGGACACTGTAATGGCAACCTGCTGTTTGTTCATTCACCAAACCCATTGTTTACTGGATTTTCTCACCATTGTGCTGATCAGCATTGCCTGTCAGCCCACATAAAAGCAAAAAAAAAAAAAACACATGCCAGTACTAGGCCCAAACAATGTTGAGTGAGAAATGAAACAAGTCATTTGTTAGATTTTTTATTTGTTTACATCATAGAAAATGATCATAAAAAAAGAATATACACAGTCATCAGTAGAAGTTGAAGGCCTGGTTGAAGAAGTGGGCTATAGTGAAGCTCTGCGGGGAGATAGTTCCAGATGGTGGGAACTGTTCCAAAAGGTCTGGGATTTGATTTGGGTGATGGGAGAGTTGACCCGTGCCTGTCGATCACAAGTTTCTGTGACAGTATGTAGATGTGGATGAGGTCAGGAAGGCACTGATATCACACACTGACTTGTAAGGATTTGTAGGAGAGGAGCATTTTTTTATTTTTTGCTGATACTCAATTTGACCAAGAGCCAGTGGAGGTGAATGAGGGTAAGGATGACGAGCTGCCAGATTTCAATGTTGGACAGGACGCTGAGTTCTATATGGACTACTTCAGACTTTACTGGGAATCCCAAACACCACTACATCACAGTAGTTGAGACTGAAATAGTTGAAATCGTACTTCAGATTCCTGCCACAACATCAGTTGAAGGGCCAGCGTCTGCAGATGTTAAGGATAACCTAAATCGGTTTGACATTTCTGTTTCTCCTGAATTCATTGTTTTCAACATTGTCTCTATTGAACCCTATTCAATGTCTATATGTCACCTCTTCTATCATGGCTTTCTGAGTCTGAGCTTGTCTGAAAATAGGCCCCTCATTCAATCCTCAGCTTCCGCGATAAAGCAGAAAGCATCTAATCAGTTTGTTTTGTAGAGCAACATGTATGCCTGTAAGGCAAAATAGAGTATCACTTAATCTGAGTCACTTCCCTCCTCGCAGATATGAGCCTTATTAACAATCGAGGACTGGCCGAAGATGAAACTGCTCAAATACAAACAAATGTTGACAAACGACCGAAAATTGTTTATTCATATTTTCTTTAAGATTCCACAGTAGCCGCGGGGCATTACTTGTTATAATATCAACAAGTCAAAGTTGAAATATTTTGATTTCATCTGGAAACTTGAATTTTAAAAGCCCCATAAGATTTAGTTTTGCTTCTGTTGCTTGAAATGTCATATTGATCCCTGTTGAAAGCAGACTTAAAAGACCATTCTCACCTTTTTTTCGCTCAAGACTATCTTCAAATTAATGCATTTCCTCTCTTGCTGGAAGGAAATAAATTGTGTGTTTCATTATTGGAGGTTGTTTTTTTTTGTCCGACAGCTGGTTGTTCTCTGTTGTCTGCCCGATTCTCTGGCTACTCTAAAAACTCAGTTATAACCCATAACAGATCATGTACCGTCAGGACCTGTTGTTTTAGTGCAGCGTTTATTGCTGCCACACACAGGAAAGAGTCTGGGTGTGGATGTGACCCGCAGTAAGGTTAAGAGGGAGACACACCAGCAGGAGGCCAGGTGAAAGGAAGAAAACACAACCCACTGGCAACATTGCTCATCTATGCAGCCACAAACACTGCCAGTTGCCAGAGGTTAGTAAACTGGCTGGCCCACCAAACCAGTTGTCTTGGCATTAACAGCCTCTGGCCATGTCAGCGTTGGAGGAAGTGCCTGTCACAGCAGGGGAGGCCAGAATGAAAGCAGTGTGGGAGAGTTAAAACCTGTCCCAAAGGTAAGATGCAGAACTGGGCAAAGACAGTATAGGAGATTAAAAATGACAGCCTGGTACTGTGGATTATACTCAATCCTTAAGGAGAGGTGAGATGAGGACAGAGAAAGACAGATATGAGCAGACTCTCTGGAACATGTGGATGTGAGGCGTATTATTCAGCACTTTGCTGAGTGGTCTTACGGATAACCCCTGACTGTGCTGTGATTGCCACCATTCATTTTGCCGAATTCTGTCTCACATCCTTCGGGCTTTCTGCCTCAGGGTTGAACACACACAGGACGGTCAGTTGGTGGAGGAATACTGAGGATTTGTGCTGATGTGTTCTGTGAAATTTGAACAAAAATCTGCGGTGTGTCATTTCTGAACCCCAAACCCAGGAGCATCAGTTATATGAAGTGGCTTTGACTGAAAAGGTACAGGAACAGGAAACCCAGATAGAAGACATCCTGAGCTTTATTTCTTTAAGACTCTAAACTCTGTCAACTTAAGATGCAAATTCACTTGGAACTTTGCAATATTCAACAGATGGTCGCTCAGTCTTTGTGTGCAGCTAAGTTTGGATAGAAGGAAAAAGAGGAGACTGCTCTACGCCTGGAATTATTTCATTACCATTGTGACAGTGCTGATTAGAAATCTCCATGTGGCTTTGCGTCTGTGATTAATATAATTATTCAGTCCATTCAAATTAAGTAATGGAGCAATTATCAAACACCCCAACCCATTTGCTTGAAAAATTATTCGAAGTTGTGTGGCCACCAGCTGCTCATTCTGTCTGCAGTCATTATCTGGAGATATACGTTTGAGCATTCCAATGATGGGATCGTTCTTAATTCAGATATGAGAATCCTTCCATAAATAAATGCAACAAACAGCAACAAAATGAAAACATTATATGAAAATAAAAATGTAAACAAACCACGCTCATAATCTGTATTAACTGATGAAAGATTATTTAACTTCATACGATACACAAGCTTATTTTCCCCATTTTATTCTTCACACTGAAGGAAATAAGGCGACAAGACCATTTCCCTTGTTACTAGTTTTCAATGATATCAAACAGTTTTGTCGTCATTAAACCTGCTGAGATGTTTCCAGAAAATCAAACACTGAATTGAGGAGAAACCTAATAATACAAGTTTGCAAATGTTAGTGAAGATTGTTTAAAATAGGAAAAAATAGAGTTAGACTACCCAAAAGAAAGCTATTGAATTATTAATTTTAATAAACAAAGAAACCAAAAAAACCAACCTGACTGCCCTGGAGAATTTGAAATCTGTGTGGTTTTTATGTTTTCCCCATGTGTGCATGGGTTTTCTCCAGGTACTCTGGTTTCCCCTTCAGTCCAGAAAAAACAGCACTGTGGGTCCCTGAGCAAGATTGAAGACATTGTTTTCAAGGGGATTAATAAAGTATGATTCTTCTTCAATAATCAGCCTTTCTCCTGGTGAAATATATATATATGTATTTATTTATTTTTGGATGTGCTCGGTCAATCCAAAAAACAAAACAAAAAAAATATCTGAGATTATTTTTATAGAAATTTAGACAATTTGCAACATTGAATTTGAACATCGCTATGGTAAATGTCAACATTTGGAGTTACTCATTTAGTCTGTTGAGACATTTCAGGAATCCCAAAAGTAACACTGCAGCCAACAGCTCAAATTGGGGAGGATTCATGAATACGGGACATTTCATGAGAGGGACTGAATACCTAGGGTCCTGTTTCATGAATTGATGAAGCCATTTTGAGGGGTCTGCTAATAGTCAGAGCAGATTGAATGCAGGTATTTTTATTCACCGTTTTTCTAATTGATGTTGCATTGTGACAAGAAACAGAATAAAGCTGAGAATAATGGCAGAGGAGACAAAGTAAGATTAGGTGATGTGGTAAGTTGAGTGTTTATCATCTCAGGGAGAAGAATGGGGAGAAAAATGAAGATGAAATAAGACTCTTAAGGAGGTGACTGTAGCTGATTGAGGGACAGTTTGAGCCAGGTGTATAGTCTGCTATAGTCTCACACAGAGAATTGGGTCTGTGTTTGAGCTATGTGGATAACGATCTCTGTGTCTTTCCCTGAAAGAAATATATTCCAGGGAGGAATACAATCTTTACGTGTGATAATGGTACCGCACTTTAATGATGCCCCTCCATCTTAAAACTCATTCCTTCTTCAGCAATACCTTTGTCATTGTAAAGCGCAGCTTCCTTTTTTTTTCCTTTTCCATCTTGTTCAGCAGGAAGCCTTCCCTACGCAATCAATACTAAGCACTGATCATCCTCCTTTGCTGATTGACACGGAAAATGAAACTTGGAAAATGTGAGAGCAGTTGGGTTGAGTCGCAGGTTGAAGAGCTTAACTCGATGAACCATGTGATGAAAAAGTGTGCTGAAAAATGAAATGTATTGTAAATCCCCTGTTTCTGTGTCTCATTTAGAGCAGTGTGGCTCGTGAATACGAAGCGACTCCATGTGAGATTTGTGAGCTGTAAACACCATTTCTTTGAGCAGTTATAACCTGAGTTATAGCCTTATACAGTTGCATGATACCAGAGCATACAAAGGGAAATGAACACTGCTTGACAAGCCTTGCAATTCAAATGTCACCTTGCTCTCACCTTGTTTTTTTTAAATATGTTAACCCAAATATGCTTTGACAGTGTCTAACAATGTTTGGCAGTGAGACATGTGGTTTGTTTTCTCGTGTTGTCGACAAATTAATGGTAAATACTTGTTTTCACCTAATTAATGCGCAACCTTTAACGTAATTTTAACACATTGTAAATGTAATAAATCCAGAGATTTAGCATCACAACAGTAATCAAGCAACAAGTGCCTTAAGGTATCACACCACAGTCCTAATAATACTGTATTAAAGTGTCATCTTTCACTGAAAGAAAGAGCAGGGAAACAAAATATTGTCCATCAACAATTTATGGTGATTATAATGTCCCCAGCTGCTGTACATATTTAGTTTTAGCTTACACAATAACAACTGCAAAACACAAAACCCACAGGGATGGCGGTCAGAATAAAAGAGAATCTTTGTCATTGTGACTCATATGAGAGCTTGCCTTTTTCTTGATATCCTGCATTCTGCTGCTCAAGAAACGGGGTCATTGTGAAGGTGTCTTCTGATGGAGCAGTTTCACATTGTGAGAGTTGGGGTTTTATGGAGTTGCTGTTACAGCCTCAATCCTGTTCTGCCAACCCGATCAGGACAGTCACAATATAAACCGACCGTTACAAGAGGCATCAGCTAAACGTAATCATATTTTGACGGTCCAATTGTAGATGGTAGTACGCCTCAAGAGCCCTCCTTGGTATTATTTTCAACAAATGCATTTGTAACAACCTAAGAACTACTGGAAACGTTCTGCAATAATTCACTCAAGGAATATATGTGATTTCATTCGGTGAAAATAATGAAGAAGACCTGGGAGTCCTGTGCTTTTCTCAATGCCTTTTATACAACTTTCACCTTCACTGGTAAAGCAAAGGTGTTCTTGCATCCAGATTTTGTGGTCGCTTCATTTTCTCCCCTTTTATAACATCAGCAGTGACTCCTTATTGCATCACATTAGGTCTGCTGTAATGGGAACGGGGAAATTTCAAACACTTTTCTTCCTGTTCAATAAATATATGTAAAGACAGCAGGTCAGGTTTCAAACATCATTAAAAAACCTCCCTGCATGTGTGTTTCTGTGCTGGGTAGTGACTGTGGCTTTCAATCAGGTCAAACCAACACTGACTGTCTATATGGTTTTCTCTCATGAATGCATTATACATACATTATAGACAAATGCTTGCTCTCATGAACACAGTTTGTTTACATCTATTGCACCTTCAAAAGTGTCTATGGAACATGTTTTATTCAAATGATGGTGGTTAGGATCTAAAACAAAATAATAATCCAGTTTTATTGTGATTTCCCAGAGTTAAATACAAAATGAAAGCCAAAATATTTGAAGTCTATCATTCTGCCTTTGAGCAACTCTCAGTTTTCTGTGCCCATTTGCAGAAGAAGAAAGAAAAAGCAAGTTGTCCCTGGACCAACTCATCGCAGAGAAAAACTGTTCTCTAAATGCCAAATAAAAAAAAAATGTGCATGTGATTCATAGATCAACTTCAACCTGTGTGGTTGTGTTTAAAAACTCCAACAGGATGACTTCCTGCTACTTTCATCCGTTTATCAAATTTAACACTAAACCAGGTTTTGCAAAAGTTTTTAAATGGCTTGAATGAAACCAGCTTCTATTAAAAAAATAATCCTACTGTTGAATGAATGTAATTGGCTCGCATATTGTTTGATCTAACAAGGCTTTTTGTGATTGAGTGCAATGAGAAAGCAGGTGAATCAACAATTGCCTCATCTTTTAATTGAGACACACTGTAAATTTGCCACCATTAATTAGTTTATTGAGGCATTTGTAAAACTGTATTTAGACTAGATGTATCCTGCTTTTCTTTGTCTTTAGTCTTCACTTAGCTTAAAATTCATCATTGCTAATTTGCTACAGCCTTTCTCGTGTGTGAATGGTTTCTCTTAGCTGTAATAAGCAGCATATCCAGTAGAGAGGTTATATATGGCAGTAATACTTTTGGATGAAAATGCCTCTATCAACCTAATGGCTCTGTCTGTGTATGATGTCTCTGTGTGTCGGGATGTGTCTTTTGACTCGAAGAGAAAAAAGGACATTTGGAGTCTGAACTGTGAAATGAATACATTGTCTGTCATTTTCTATGTGCAGTGGGCTAAAAAATTGTCTGTAATAAGCCAGCTCCGAGCCGAACTCCAGATCACTGATATTCAACCATTTTCTTCCTCTGACAGTCATTTGGTAATAAAGTCAGCAATACGACAGTGGAATGATGTTCCCAAATGTTATTTATTAAAGTTTTCGGCTCGAAGATGAAAGAAATATATTCTTGTTCTGTTTCAATTTCCAGCTGTTTTTGTAGTCAATGTCAGTACAGTGTGTATGTGGCTTCTCAAGGTGCCATACATGAAGATGTATTGTTTTTAACAGTGAGGTGGTTATCAGGCTCGACACAACCTCATGACTTTAATTACGGTAGGTTTTATGAGCAAACAATTCATGACAACACTGAAAACGGCACCAGAATAGGGCAACGTGGATGGGAGGGGAATGTAACGGATGTGATCCAGATATGACCAGATGTGGAATATGGCGAGACAGGACAGAGTTGTAACATGCATAACACTAAGATATACCATGGGTGAAAAAACCTGGACAAAATGACACAAATATATGCTGCACTGTGCGGCTCCCTATTTGCACCCAGACAATACCACACAGTTACATCAGCTGCTTGTTTGGGGGGGGCGCCATCGCCCAAACAAACACTGACCAGAGAGGAAGAAAAGCATGCCAAAGTAGAAACCTGGCTCGTCGATGGGTCTGAACCAAAAGTGGTATTCCCACCCCTTTAGCCAGCGAATGGCTATTAGGTAGCCACAAGAAACCGCAATATATAGTCTTCAGACCAAATATCAATGAGCACCTTTCTCACATCGTCTTCCTCAGTACTCCACATCAGCTCAAGAGATATTTTCCAACTTTTTCTTTCTGCTTAGTGTCTACAATTTGCTTTGATTGTTTACTACCCAAAATGCACTGCACTCTACAGCACGTCCTCTATTGCTGCTGGAAAGTCTGCCGATACTCCCTGAGGGGTTCCCACCGTCTGTGGATCGGACCTCAGTTCACTTGCAATGTGAACTGTGACCCACATTGTCAAGTGGGCCAGAAAAGTGTTTTTGTTCCTCTTTCCATGCACCTGTGTCAATCAAAGCCCTTCATAGGCATGGACCTACTCCGCAATAAGTTGGGTTCAGAATGTGACTCTTACATATATTCTTCAAGCATTTATTTGTTTACATATTAACTCATCTTTTTTTTTTTTTTTTGTCTTTTCTTGCAGGTAAGTGCTGCCAATGATGAGCTACATAAGAGCTGTTCAGAATTGATGACCCCCCCCCCCCCCCCCCCCAATTCAATTCCTCAAGCACCATTCATATCTCAGCTGGTTTGTTATTTCTTGAAGTGTCTTCAATCACAAAAAAAAATGAAACTATGTGCAGTGGCACATAGTTTTGGCACAGTGGCACAGAAGCAGCAGCATGGTTTGGTCAGAATGTCAGATCATTGTTGGAGATGCACATCATGAGTCCTTGAAAGAGAGCAAGCAGATAGTTTTGCACTCGTATTGTTTGGTGATGACCTTGTTGCTTATTCCGTCTTTTGGAGTATTTGTTTTTGAAGAAGGAGACCCCAGGGCACCTAGCCCTCCTATCATTACAATGGTGACCTTGCATCATGGTTGAGAGTTGAAGCTCTCAACCATGATGCAAGGTCACCATCATGGTTGAGAGTTGAAGCTCCAAACAGTGGGGCTGTTGGTGTTTGCTCAGAGCGAGCAGAATCTTTACAATCTTTCCATTTTGAAGGAACAATCTCTCGATGTGTTGTCAGTGTAAGGCATGATCAGAGGCCTATTGCGACTGACTAATAGCTGGTTTTAACTTGTGTTTTTCTGGCTTGTAATTCCTTGACTGACAGATAAATATCAATGTGTATGTTAATAACAAAGGGGTTTTGTTGTACCCTTTCCTATCAGGCATGTAGGGTCACACGGTCTGTTTTAGCTGTTAGTTAAAAACAAACAAACAAAAACAAACAGATTTTGTGCTGAATCAGATTTGAGAGCACTTCTATCTACATTTGAAGTCATCTCAAATGATTTCCATGGACATGTTAGAAACCGTAGTTGTGTTTACATTGATAACAAGACATGAACAACTTGACATTTTCAGAGCCAACACAACAAGTTGTTGTTGAAGACAATCATGTGAGTAAATATTTTGTCATTTCAAAATGAAACTTAAATGTTGTTCCTCTTAACTTTGTAGGTTTGTTAGTTTGTAGGTTGTCTACTTCCATATGTTGCCAAATGACGTCCGCTCATTGAACTTAGAAGTTGTGAACAGTGAATGGTTTTCACTTATATAGTGTTTTTCTATTGATTCCACAATCCCCAAAGGTGCTTTACAATATTAATGACATTCACCCTCGGTACACACACACACACACACACACACACACACACACACACACACACACACACACACACACACACAATCTCTCTCTCTCTCTCTCTCTCTCTATATATATATATATATATATATATATATATATATATATATATATATATATATATATATATATATATATATATATATATATATATATATATAAATAAATAAATAAATAAATAAATAAATAAATAAATAAATAAATAAAATAACTGCTGTCACGCGAGGTGCTCAATCCATCCGTTGAGAGCAGTTTTGGGTTCAAGGCCACTTCCACACATCAACAGGGATAAAAAGAGGGATTGGAACTGCGACATTGTGATTGAAAGGCAATTCATTCGACCAACCGACATCACCACATCCACCCTTTTCCTTTTAATTCAACACAATGACTCAACAAAGAAATATCTTATCATCCCAGTTTATAATTGCTTTTTATTTAATAAGTTTGTTGCAACAGCCATTGACTATAGTTCATTACCTTTAGGTAGCTTATTTCACAAATGTTATTATTCTAAAGAGCAAAAAAAAAAAAAACAACAACAAAATATCTTAAGATGAAGCAGTTGAATTATTTCTCTCATCCATGTTCTCAAACTTGTTGTCTCAACTTCTCTTTTTGGAACATATTTGTAAACCTTATTCTCTCTTTCCTGTATTGTTGATATGAAGTTCCTATTTCTCATCTGCTCGTCCCCCACTGGTTGCACTGTGATTTACTAGTTTGGCTCTGTTGAAATGTTACAGTGCGCCCAGGTTTAATTAGAAACACTGCTGACAGCTGCATTTATTTAGGTGTCCCAGTTGAAGTTGCTGTGCATGCCAGCGCCCTGTTTTGGCAGACTGGGACATTTAAAATGGAACAGAATGCTCATTAATGTTATTGGTGACACCTGTGCTTATTCAGCTCTGACAAGCCAGCACACATCAGAGTAAATTAAGTTTCAGGTTCTTCTAAAAGTTGCCATATGGAAAGTTTATGATTGGAGTTTACTTAAAAATCACTACTGATAGACTTTCTGTTTTGTGTACTTTGAGGGAGTGACGCACGCTATTCGTTAGGGAAGATTTACACTCTGCTCTCCTTGGGCCCTGTCACTCTCCATAAATCAACACAGAACAACCCTCACTTTTCCAGCTGAGCCACTTACATATTACTGATTCTATGTACTTTAATGACAGTGAACACTGCTATTACATTCTTATTTTTTTTATTTTATTTTTTTGTTTCAGTGTGAGATTGTTAATTATTATTGTTGCATTCTTGGAAATAATCAGACCGAAAGTCAAGAAGCAAGCAGCTAAATCCTTCTCAAATAAATGTACCAGTGTCATGAAAATAGGACTTATGGTGACCCATCATGTAAACTACATCTAAGACCTCAGGATTTCATTCTACCAAGTTGTTACATGTAGATATCTTACAAATTTGGAATGTTTGTGAAAATTGTATCCTTATGGGTATCCGATGGTGGAGTTCGTGGCCCTGTAATTACATGGTTGTGAGTTTGAGTCCCATTATGCCATGTCAAGCGCCTCACATTGTGTATGAGTGAATGTGACGAAGAGTGTAAAGTGGCTGCACACTGCTGAAGGAACGTAAATGTTTGCTTTTCTGTTAGTGATAATGAAGCCCTGCGGATTGCAGTAGTGCACAGTTGCCGCACTTGTTTGATTCCGGGCTTGCTGTACTGATGTGGAAATTATTCTTGTTCTTCCTGTGTGTGCATGGGTTTAATCTGGGTACTTCGATTTCCTGCTGTTGTCTAAAAACAAGAGATGTCTTGACGTGTCTTTGTCCCTCTACGTTAAAAAACAACAACAACAAAAAAAACTATAATTGGCCATCTGACCAGAAAGACTGGGAACCTGATGATATCTTAACATATTGGATCTATGAGCAGCCATTATCACAGTCGTGGAACCACGACCAGCCTGAGATCATCTTCTGACAGCATCTTACTAACATGTCATGATGATTTCCATTACCGCAATAGTTGTTTAAAAAAAATAAAAATAAATTTAAAAAAAAGGGCATACACCACCTTTGGCAATGTCACAATGTTTTTACAACTTGACTTATCAATCTACTTTAATAAACTAACCAGATCCACTCAACTTTGAATAAAATCAAAGTGCAGTTCACTGCAACTCAAGAGGCACTGAGGTTTACATGGTTGATTGAAATCACATTTGTATACAAGACCCCACTGTGCCAGTTTTTGGTATTTTTTTTGTGTGTGTTTTGTTTTGTTTTTTTTCCAGTCTTTTGTGAGAGCACTTGGAAACTGCCCCCTATCCTTCCGCCCACACACTATGATTACTCTTCAAATGTCAAGGCGTCACCTTTTGCCTTTCCACCATTTGCAGCCAAAGTTATCTATTTGATAACAAGAATAAAGAATAAAAATCAGCTGTTCACGCTGTTGATTTACAAAAAAAAAACTTCTGATGAGATACTTGAACTCTGCCATGGTCTGGTAGAGTTCATACACATGCACACGGTTCTGTGCACTAATCCAACTTTTTAAAAAGTCTGACTCCACCACAGTGGAAACGGGGAAAATACAACGGAAACGCCATCGTTGTCACTGTGGGAAGCCATGTGAGAGCGTTATATTTCCATGAAGCCTACCACACAGTCTGTGTTTAATAAAAAAATAATAATAATAATAATTGGGGCATTTTAAACACTGATTAGAATTTTTTACTGATTGTAATAATTTGCTTTGATCACAGCTTAGCTTGAAGCTGGATTATGTTTTTATGCATTTGTGTTCGTTCTGTAGTTTTCAATATTAAAGTATTTATAAAATAGAATTCTGTGTACTGACTTTTAAACGACAAGGAATCTGATTGATCAAAGTGATGTTTCCGACACAGAGTAAGTTTTTGCTTAATTCGTGTTGACACTGGGATTCTGTTTTAATTTGAAGACATGCTGCTATTCTGACAAATGATGATGAGCTGTGCCACCGGCAGTGAATTCTAATAACCATTTAGGCTTCAAACTGTTACTCGGTGTTTGACAGCAGCCTGTCAGTCAGTATACATCTTGATGATTATTAATGCTACTGATCATTAGAGCTCGCCTTTAAACTTCAGATCATTATGTTTACTTAGAGATGCTGCCGATCAAAAGTTGAGTGGGGCTTTTGGTCGTGCACAACGGAAATGAACACTTTCTGGTGTGGCAGTATTACAGACCCCAGAAAGTGTAGGAATTCTGTTGTTGTCGAAGTCAGTGGCAGTCACAGGGTGTTCTAGCCTTCACCAGGTGCAATCAGGTGTGTTGAAGCAGGGAAAAAGCTAAAACATGCAGGACAGGAGCTGTTCAGGTAGTTCTCTTGAACGTCAAATAACGTCACAAGGTTACTTTTTTTTTTTTTTTTTTTGAGTTCAAAGACAGATTTATTGCAATGACAGATAATCAAATATAAACACAAAGTGACATCCATCCCCATTTTTCTGCATATATTTAAATGCAACTGTAATACACAAGTCATTTTCTAGCATTTGTGATCACAAATACTATCATTGTTAGCAATTGAAAGTACAGTTTGTTTCATATGAAGTGGTGTCATGTTGATTATTCTTGAAATATTCTTCTCAACGTGGTCTCCTATTGTGCTTTTTGTTTCTATTTCTCCCTCCAAAACCCTCATGACACCACAGTCTGCAGATGACCCCTTTTTCGCATTTTATTCATGCCACTGTTGTCAGTGATTCATGAGCCACAATTTATTTTCTCTCACACAGACAATACTATTCCATTTTTGAAATGTTCACCCTCAGACCTTGCACTATATATACAGTATGGGAGAATAGTTCATTTGACAGAGATTGGTGTTCCTAAATCAGTCTCATTCTCTGGAGATTCACAGGATTGATGAACCAATGTGCTGACCAGTGTAGCTCATTTAAAATAAAGGCCCTAACATGATGTCTACATGGTGATTTACACGACCGTGTCAACCTAATATTGTCAACATGTTTTGAGTTCTATGCGGAGATAGTGTTAAAAAAACTCCCCTGATTCTGTAACTGGGATTTATCAGTAATTACTCACCTACTGACAGATGAGATACAAGGGAAATTAAAAATGCAGAGTGATTAATTCCAAAGAGTATTCTTGTACCAGAGAATAATCTAATGTCAAATATTGATACAAGACTTCAGTTGGGTAGTTGTTTGTACTATTGATTATTGAGTATCTTGGTTTCGATCCTGTGGAGTTTGCATGTTCTCCGTTTTTGTGCATTTCTCTGAGTACGCTTATTTCCTCTCACAGACCAAAACCATGCATTAGGATTCAATAAATAGGTGTCAATCCCTGTTACTGCCTGTGTCCTTGATTTTGGCGCGTGATGGTCTTCCTACCTGTCCAGGGTGAATCCTGCCTCCACCTACAGTCAGCTTGGATCCATTCCAGCCTTCATTACCTTGAATATTTGTACATACGCCACAAAAATGTACTTTTGTTTTCCTCTTTGTAAAGGCTATGGGGAAAATATCTTCCATTCTATCCACACAACTCTTGTTTGGGAGTTTCTTCAGCTTGTTGTACATATGTAAATACATCATTTGAGCAAAATCCTTTTCATTGTGTAGCATTCCACAATAATTGTGTGATTTGTCAGACATTTCCTGGGATTGTGAAAACTATACTTGTCAATAAACCTGTTTCTGATTCAGATTCAGATTTTAAGTGGATTAATGCAGGCACATATGAGGACTTTTACCTCAACAAACAATTTTCTGGAATTCACTGGAATTGCCTCAATCCACCTTGACCCTCCATTGATGGTTAAAATGTTTTACCAGGCTGATAATTACAGTCAATGAGTCTTCCAGAAAATATCCACGCAAAAACAAACTGTATACTGCCTCACAAAAAATATGGATGTTAAGTTTAAGGTCATGAATTGAAATGGCGCCAAATATATAAACAAATAAAAGAACCAGTGTTAGTGTTCTTATGGCAGAAACATTAGTTTGATGGTGTCTTGTTTTACTGGTTCTTGTGTTGTCAGGTCACTACTGAAATTGAGGCATGCAGGGATTGAGAGGCTTCATCAGCCACCATTAAATCATTTTTGTTCTGCAAATACTTGCGTTGATTAGTCTTGATTGTGTTTTTATATAGCAAATTCTCTACTCATAAAGAAGTTGTATTTTCTATCTCGTAGTGAGCAAAGCACAATGCATCAATCTTGCGATGTTATATCACTCTAGGTCTACCAGTTCTTGCTTTGAATGCCGCTGACCCAATCCGACACTGTGTTTTTTTAGAGTGTTATGCACTGCCCTTTAGGCGCTTCTATTTAGTCATGATTTGTTGCTGAAAAAAGTATTTCTTTGCTTGGAAAAATAATGAAACCTCTGATACTTTTACTTGGTTACGAGGGCATGTTTCACACTTTCTCAGTGCCATTTACTAAAACGATTTCCACTGGAAAGTTGTGCCCCAGCTATGGTTTTAAGAGGCCTCGTGTTGCTAAGGGGATACGATTCAAGAAATTCTGCTCCTTTGTAGAAAGAAGTTAAATGGTCAAGGACCAATGTGATTAAACCTTAATGCAGCCAGAGGAATCGCAAAATCATTTCTCTTCACATAATACCCCACAACACTTGAGCATTATGAAACAACCTGAAATCTTATTATTCTCTCGATTACGTGAAAATTGACACAGTTTTGCTGCCGCCTCAGACTTTCTGCAAATACTGAATTCAAAGTATAAATCGCCCAGATGCTTCAGTGTATTGTGTGATTTATGTAAACTGACTGTTCAATTCAAATAAATATGTTGGATCCTCCATAAAAGGCTGCGAGGCCAAAAACCACAAATCATCTTGCAGCTTTCTGGTGCTCCACCACACTGTCATCTTGTGATGTAAACAACTGGCGGCTGCAGCCAAATAACAAGTGACCGGCTCAGCCAGTGAACTGTTCTGTCTGTGATGTGTTTCATTGGTGGGAAATCTATCCAGGAAAATGAGAGAGCAATAAGAAAGCTTTTCTCTCTGAGCCTCATTTCCTCCGAGATTCATTAGCTGCCTCCTCGTCCTCCTCTGACTGAAATCCAGACAGACTGTGTGCTTTGTATTCGTATTACACATGTTATGGGGACAAAATCTGTTATTGTAATGGCATTGCGGGGCTCCTCTTTTCTTTTGGGAAGATTTTCTGGCATTATCTTTAAGGTCATGTATCAAGGTAATGCAAACATGTTTGGTTAACCTGATAAAGGAAGTAGTGAAGATTTCAGCATCAGGAAATTATCAAAACACAATTGCCAACTATTGTGTATGAAGAGACAAGCTTTAGTTTTGTTCTCTTGCGATTGACTTCAAGGGGTGTCTCAAAAAACCTGACTGGCATGCGATCTGAATAAACATTGTGTGGGCTATCTGACTATCTGTAAAGTTCAATGTCAAAACCGAATCAATTGTCCTCGTCTCGTCTACTAAAGCGAAGGCTGGGGTCGTGTGTGGTTGTCCCAGGCAAACTAATTTCCTATTTGAGTCAAAATGAAGAATACGGATCCATCTCGCTGTAGAAATATAGAAGCTCAGGATTTCAATACCTATAGACTGAAATACGAGTTATAAAGTGCACAAACACATTTCTGGATTTCACACCTCATTTCATCTGTAGGCAGTGTGTGGTGTTGTTTTTAACACTGTCTGACTTTACATTCGTCTACTGGAAGAAATTTCTGCTTCAAAAGTATTTTTTCCTAGTTTCAACTAAATGCTATAAGAAGAAAAAAAAAAACCCGTATCAGCTAGAATTAGCTGCAAAATGACATTCTGCTACCAAACATGAACATGATTTTTTTGTTACTGTATATTTTACATAAGTCAAGTCGAAGTCGAGGAGACGCAGCAACAAAACATTTGAGATAAACGCCAGGCATGCAGACAGCTCTTTTAAGCTAAGTTAGTGTTGATTTCAGATCATGATGTCACTGCTGCTATGAATGCCATCAAATGTTACTTCAAGATGGACATCCTTTGTGCGACTGGCGACTGGCTTAGTTTGTTCAAAATCATCGACACTGAAATAGCAACAGATAACAGTGCTAAAACTGGACTGAGAGGGAAGGCAGTGGTTACTAACCCGTTACCATATAACACATTCCACATACAGAACAACACAACAGTGGCATTGCCTCTATGAGACAATAAAGACTTTACAAATCAAAACAATCAGTTTTCTAATGGAATCCAACAGTTTGTTTTTAGTTTTTAATTCTTACATACACACTTTTTCCTTCTTCAGATCTGAATTCTTTTGACTCAATCCGAATGTTTCACACATACATGCAAAGAACAATACACTGTAAACATTAACAACGGTGAGTACACAGACAGTTGTATGGACAGAAGACAAAGCTGGATTGCTATTACAGGTGACACAACTATAAAAAAAAGTCCAAAGAGAATATGAACTGGGGGTCATGCCGCTTTGGACGCCGTCATTGTTGTTATTGTTCATCTACTCCCCAATGCGCAGAAGAACTGTTTACTACAGCTGTGGTGGGCATGCACAGTAGAAGCGTTTTTGAAAAGTTCCACCTTCAGCGGGTCATTTACCAGCCCACATGTCTGTTAGTTGACCTTCATTTCAGAGTTCCCTTTGGGCAAGGCAGAACACAAACACACACAGAACACACACAGAACACACACACACACACACACACACACACACACACACACACACACACACACACACACACACACACACACACACACACACACACACACACACACACACACACACACACACACACAGGAAGGAAGGAAAGAGTAAGTTTGCAACTCTGAAATGACAAAGTTTGATTTCTGTTAAAGAAGTTCTCCACAAAAATCGGAGTCGTGAATTATTTTCATACTGCTCATTCTCATTTCTTTGTGTACTTGTCATGTGTTGCTTGAGTACGGCTGCTTGAGTTCGAAAATGTGCAACAATTGATGATTCACCCTTTGTCAGTGTGAGAGGAAGAACACTCAGTTGTGAAGACTGTATTTTCTAAAAAAAACAAACAAAAAAAACCTTTATTTTAAAGATAGAAAAACACACAAAAGAAAGCTGAAACTCCTCCAAAATGACCAAAAAAAAGGCTGCTCTTGATTGAAGACTTCTGTGTCAGGCCTGAAAATATCATCTGCGTTTTGCATTGAATGAGTGTTGGAGTGATGGATTTGTTCTCTGCTTCCACACACTGAATTGGTGAGATGTGGCTCTATTAGAGAATTTTCTGGAAGAATCATTTCTGGGAAGCTCTCCAGCTTCTCGATAAGTACCTTTCTATTTTTACCCCTAATGAATTGCACAGTGGTGGAGAACTAATGAATTTATTTGACTGCTGCACTGGGATAAAGTGGGGCACAGGTTTCTTATTTAGATGTTGCAAAGCCTCCGGCCATTTTGACGAATGAGACAATCAGAAAGTGCATTTGGCCTTTGATGAATGTAATTATGTTTGTGCTCCAAATGCCTCCAGGTCTGTGCAGAGCAGCTTGTGCTGTAGATGTTTTTCTCCAGAATGCTGAATATTTTTAGCTGACTGGATGAATGGAACACAAAAGGAGTTTGTGGAGATACAGAAGACCTCAGTGTCTATTCACATTGATATTTATAGATGTGTACATTTGGTTCTTCGAATACTTATACCTATTTTTGAGCAGCATCAGATATATATATATATATATATATATATATATATATATATATATATATATATATTATATATACACCACTTGCCTTCATCAGCTTGAAATATCAGTTTTCCAGGGGCATGCTGACAGACCTCCAAGCACCACCAACATTCATACGAGGCAATGTGGGTAAAGTGCCTTGCCCAAGGACACAGCGGCAATGACTTTTTGATAGAGTGGGATTCCAACCGCCAACCATCCAGTTATTGGACAACCGACTCTACCACTAAGCCATGATCGCCCCATAAAAAGTAGCTGTATCAAAGTCCTGGTGTCTTGAATGGACGTTGTCGCGGGGTCCATCCAACAACCTTCCCAAACTGGGAAAAACGATGGCGTAGTCGTCAGCTGTGTCGTTGTTTTTTCTAATTTATTTTTCAGGCCTCTCCAAACAGTGAATCATAATATTTATAAAGTGCAAATAAAAAGAAAAATACCCAAATGTGAAAATAAACAAAGCAAAGAAAACTCTATATACAAATCTGTACAGGTTATTTACATAAGAGTTCTTCCTCAACTTCAGGATTCCAAAATGAAGCTCCACAGATCAATACTTGCCACCTCTCTAACCAGAGTCCAACTCTCTCATCAGGCCCAGCGCGGCCCGTTTTATCCGTTTAGCCCCTCCCACTGGGCGTAACCTTTCGCCGACAAAGTTCATTATTTTATTCTTAAACCCAAATCCTAATACATAAATAAATAGATTTTCCATAATTTATCTTTCCATAATTAAATACAAATTACCATGGAAGGTGAGTGAAGGTGTGTGTGTGTGTGTGTGTGTGTGTGTGTGTGTGTGTGTGTGTGTGTGTGTGTGTGTGTGTGTGTGTGTGTGTGTGTGTGTGTGTGTGTGTGTGTGTGTGTGTGTGTGTGTGTGTGTGTGTGTGTGTGAACGTATAAGTGTGCACCCTTGGTCACGATACTGACAAAAGAGGGGGGGGGGACTGACTTGTCTGTGAGTGCAGGTTATTGCAGAGTGTAAGTGAGTGTGTGTCCGTGGGTGTGTGAGTGCGTGCGTGCGCGCGCGCGTTATGCGGCGGGTGCGCCGCGATGATATGTGCCACGTCAGCGCGCGTGATGGAGCCACTCCATCACAGACGTTAACTGGTTGAAGTTCTATACTGTGTGTTGTATAGTAATCCTGAACACTTTTAGTATAATGGGGGGGTTTGAAAGCCTCCTCAGGGGCCCAAGGTATTATCATGTCAGTGTGTCACATTTATTATTTAATTTAACTTTTGTTTGTCCAAAAACCATCCAATAGACGTTTGGAATATTGGAGTTTCCAACAGGCATGACTTCACAAACTCATCATCACAGTTTGGCTTTGATTCCAATGTTTCTTCATCCTTAATGTAGGTTGTTTTCATTGCTTTTGCCGTTTTCACATGTCCGGCCCTCAATGTTCTTACGTCTGCTACTTGCTTTAAAAAAAAAAAGAAAAACATTTAAATTACGTCTTTTATGTCACAATTCCAGACCTTGTCCTCTTTGTAATTTTCACTTTGTCCCATGTCTTGCTACTAACCCTATTTGTCCTGTCCTATCTGTTTGGAATTTGCATGAGATTATATCGTCAAGCATTTAAAACAAATATTGAACTATGTGCTTCCTAATTGTGGTTTTGCAGAATGTTATAACACGCAGGTCAGAAACACTTACCAGTTTGTTAAATTTTTTCAATTAAGCCAGGAGTATGTATCTTCATTTACATTTTATAATGTAAATCCATTATTTTTGGCTGAGCAAATAAAAGTGTCCTGTTTCGGCCAAAAAATGTACTTTAGTCTATGAAAGTTGTGATGTAAGATGAGCTGTGCCTTCACTTTATTTGCTTTCTCTTTTTTTTCAAATTTTATTCCATGAAAGACCGTTTGTGAGCTCAAGTGGTGGCCTCATTTTGAAGCGATCGGCTTTAACTGGCCCTGGATGTTTTTGAGTTTTCTTTGTATAACTAATGATGACCCGTTTACACAATAACATCTTCAAGTTAAAGCGGGAAACTTTATTTGCTTTGTCGGTGTTTGTTTACACAGCAAAAGTGCTCGGAGCCACTGGAAATAGCAACTTTTTGAAAACGTGAACAATTTAGAAAATGCTCCGACTCAGTCTCCGTGGAAATGGAGGAAAGCACAACTTTTGTGAAAAGTCGCTACTGCACATGTGCACCGCACCCGTTGTAAATAGATCCAAACATATGTGAGTAGAAGAACAACATTGGCAGTGTCCTGATTGACAGGACTCCCAGTCCATATTCTCCTGGTAGTTTTATAGTTGAGTCACTTCAATCGTTGTGTAAACTGGGCCTGAATAACCTCTTTTCTCTTTGTATGACTGGACCTCTCACAAAAAGATCAAGTCAAGTATTGGTGTCAGATTTTTGGATCATTTCGTTCAGACTGTCCTTTGAGAGTGGCTATGAAATGGATGAGACCACATATGGCCCACTATACAGCTGACAAGCCATTATCCAAAAGTGAACACATCAATAATAACTTCACAAGTTTTGAGAATGCGGTTGTCGTATTAACATATTGGAATGCTGTGCAAATTGCAGATACATTTATGTTGTCTTTAAAAGTAGTAACCATAATTGCAGATTGTGGGAGGTAAAATTGGCCTGATGGTAGTGAGGATCGTTTTTTTTTTTAATGGACTTTACAAGGATCCAAGCTGTCAAACCCTGATAACCTAATTCAGATAAAAATGCCACGCAGGAACATCATCATTACTTACCTGGAAGATAAAATTGTCCGAGTGTGTCCAACAATGGTGATAATGACATTGTTTTATTTTTTTCTAATGTCAAACCCAAAGCAGGACACTGCATGGGTTGATAGAGACGAAACATTAATCACATTTTATCTAATGGTTTGGTAAAATCATCAGTGTAATATCACAGCAATGTCAATGGCGGTCAAAGTAGCGATTTGCTCACATGATGCATTGCGGCTAAGGGTGGCAATGTTGTTTCACAGTAATGAAATTCACTGTGTGGCATAATGAGCAAAGCAATGTTCCAATATCAGCTGAATGACATGCATCTTTCTGCCTCGCTCAGTCTCTCACTGGCAGTCGTACGCACTCCCGTCTTTGCATTTTGTAAGCTGTCAGTTGACAAACTGACGCTCACCTGTCTGTCAACTGCTTCCACCCGCTCCCACTCACATACACACACACAACCAAGCAACTCAACTGAATGATTCATACTGAATGTGAGTGACAGGCTTGAAATATACTATGATAATTTCTTCACCCGACGATCAACTTGAATCCCAAAGAAATAATGCTGTATTCTCTTCATAAAGTAAATTTTTTACACTGGGATGTAGTGCATGTTTAATACTCACCTTGGCTGCCAAATGGCACTTTTAGAGGAATAAGATGTATATTTTCCCCTAAGAGGAAATAGCCTCTTGGTGGTTACAAAGTGCCAAGTGTGCATAATGCATCTTGAGCGGGCAATTTGTGGATTAAAATACCAACATGCAGAAATCCGTTTTGACACTTGGAATAAAGAAGGAATGCTGAGTGCCGTAGGTTTGTTTTTATAGTGCCCAGTTCTGTGAGCCAGGGTGTCTCAGTTAAACTCAAGGAAAAGTATTTTTTTCTGACCAACACTAATGATCCAACACAGTTCAGCTGCATTTGCCCACTCAACCGATTCTCTATCTTCGCAAGCAAGTAATTTGTGATCACATGTCTGCTGTCATTTTTCTTTCTGGTTGTAAAAAAAAAAAAAAACAACAGTCTGTCAATGTTTTCTTTTGTGGTTTCTTTGAATACATAATAAAGAAAAACTTGCTTGTGGAAGTACAATGTATTAACCTTAGATTTTCAGCTATTTGGATATGCTCAGTAACACAGCTGAAGGCTTTGGCTTTGTTGTGGCCATGCTTGCCTACACAGCATAACAAATCTGCTCCCTAACGGGAGGGAACATGGCTTTACATTTTTAAACAGTTCTGCTGATATATTTACCCAACATACCCTGGTTTGTGGAGTCTTACTTATTCCAGCCCTTTCTCTGTATAACACACGCATGCAGGTTTTGACTCGATCAAAAATAAACCACATCTGCACTTTGAAAGTTCACTCTTTATTGTCGTCTGCCTTTAACTGGTTGTCTCACCATTATATTTTGTCGAGTGTCAAAATTCAAGCAACTAATGTGATCATTAATCTTAGGCTCCGTGTAAGGTATTTTTATGAACACAGGGCAGTAATGTCAGCGCTCCTATAATCTCTGTAGCCAGGGCACATGAATCATACCAACCAATATTGAATCTGTCACACGCTTATCTTTAGTTTCACACTAAAAGTTGGCTGGTTTTCCACCGTTCTAGATTGCAATGATTACCCAAGCTTCTGTTAAGTATCAACGATTAGGATTCAAAGCCAAAGCAGCAATCAGTTAATACACAATTGTTTCCTCTTTCAATAAACAGCGATACCAAATATCTCTCACACAGAGAGAAAACCATTTGTCTGAGTGTAACTCCAGATGATTGATTGAGACTTAAATCATCATAATTTAGAGATCTCAAAGTACCATGATCAGTAATGATCATTAAAAAGAAAAACAAATGTTGGGCATGTTTCTAAAAACTTGTACAGTGTTTAGGCACTGCTTTAAAAACTAGTGAATATGCTAAAGAAAAAAGAAATGTTAATTGCTCACCAGCGCTGACTGGTGGCAATTCACTCATTGAGTTCACCTAGTTGGAAATCAAATGGCCTTACAGATAGTTTACATTGAAAAAGTTTAACCTGCATTTGCTACTGCAAAGGATATACAACTTTCAGCAATCCTACAGAATTTGGAATAAACACTGTGATTGAAAGAAATGTATTAATAAACAGTTATGATGGAAAACAGAAAACATCAACAACCACTATGGAGACAGTGAAATGACTTCTATGCCTCAAACCCATCCTCTTCATAGTTAATGTTAACTACTCACACTGCTTCTACACATGGGGAGTCTCAAGGTGCGATACCTGGGGGGGCTGATGGTGGCAAACCTCTCTGCAGTGGGATTTGAACCTGTAATCCACTTCTCTAACCTCTAGGCCAGTGTAAATATGGGCAGCCTGCAGCCTGAGGTCCTCGTCTACAATGTGTTCAGGAATTAATACAATTTAGATTTTGTATGTTATCAATAAGTATTTTAAAATAAAAATTTTACCTAATTTCCGATTCAAATACTCTTTAACTACAGGATAAAGTTTTAAAACAAATGGAATTTTGAATTACATTAGGAGTCAGAACTCTGCAATATTCTCGTGGTAGAAATGTTCAATCTCATAGTGAAAATACAGTGTTTTTGGCCATTGCAATGATCAAAGTTTTCTAATCAGGGTCTACATATACATTCTTAGGAAAAAGTAACGTAGCTGAAGCTAACAGTTGCAATCAGGAGCAATACAGAGAGACAGCAACTTTTCAGCTAATTCTATCTTCAGTGAAAACTTCAAAAAACATGTAATTTCACCTGTAAAACATCTAAATGGAACCTAAATTTAGCTTGTGTTACAATAACAAAAGTCGATATGTTACTGAAAAGAGCAATAGCATTACAGACGTATATTATTTAGTTACATTATTCCTACATTAAAACAGGGGATTTTGACCTTTTAAAATTGGCATTAAATTGGCTGTTCAGTCCCAATTCTGTTTTTTTCCCTTCAAAAACTTGTGTTGTGCCCTTCAACAAAATTGCTGTAATGATCTCTCTGAAGAGTGAAGCCTCCTTCCGTGTTGTCAAAAAAACAGTCAGACAGAGAGGTTTTCAGTGCAGATGCTTCTTATTGAAAGTATGGTGGGGGAAACGGTATCAGCCGGGTCCGGACAGTAGAATTTATAATACACGGCTCCTGGATAACAAGCAGGATGAACACACCTGGAGCAGCTGTCAATCAAGCCGACACAGTGGCAGTCACAGGCAGTTGTCCTCTTCATTTGGGTCTGCACCATCGATTCGGTACATTTGCAGGATTCTGCTCGCAAGATGGTCAGATGAAGAATAAGATGGCTTCTGACTTCAGACCTTTAAGCATTTTGAAGATTAGGTAATGTGTAAGAGTGTGTTTTTTCATAGTTGTGAACAGCCAAGGTTTTATGAAACTGAATGACACTGTTGCTTACAAAGGGCATGATGCAAGATACTTCAAGAAAAAAATATTGTCCGAATCCAAGGTGCAAGTGAGAGCCTAACATAGCATGGAAAGCACGTCAACAGTGACACTAAAGCAAGATAACAACCTCACAGGGGAGTAGGGGTTGTAACTGGACAAGAAGGAGGGGTACTGAGTCAGATGAGAGCCGGGTCAGGTCAGATAATGCAGCAAGAGGGAGCGCAAGCCATGTGGGGAAAGTTGGTCTGCACAGTGAATAAAAAATTTGATTGTGCAGAAATTGTTAAATATAACAAGAAAGTAGAGTTCTACTTTGAGAAATCACCATCTGGTTGAATTTTTTTTCCCCCTTTATTTAATCTTGCGTGAGTAATTTCTGAACTACACTTAATTCCTATGATTTATTTTACTGTTACATTCTTCATCATTGATACTTCTTTTGTACATCCAGGCTTTCTCATCTTCTCCTAAGGAATCATTACAAACTGACTGAGGTGGCATATTTGTCTAAAGAACAATGTACATCTACTATTGTCACAACATCTTGTAAAGAGAAAAAAAAAAAGATGATGACATTACATTATTGTAATTTCTGGCCAACCAATATTGACTTCTGTCTTGTAAAACAGCTAAAAACTTCACCTGTAATCTGTCCCTGATGTTGGTCTAATTCATGGTTGGGTTTTTATTTTATATTTTTTATATCATTATGTCTTGTATGACTGTCGTTCAATTTATTTTGGGACCCTGAGTCAAATAAGCAGCATCTGGCTTGTGTAAGAAAATATGTAATTAATTCCCTTTGAAGCAATGAAATAAGTTTAATACATAAATTATGCTGGATGAGTATAAAGGAGGGCTTTTCTTTTTTATTCTGCAGAAGTGAGTACACTCAGATGAAAGACGCCAGACAGATTAGGTAATCATTAAAAAAAAGTTTGATGTATTCGAATTGAGCCATCTGAGATCTGCTCACGCTGATGACTAATGAAGCTAAAGGTGAGTGGAGAAGGAGGTGATATTGACTGTGTTTTCTCTCTGTGGAGTCTCATTCAGCACATTAAGAGCGGCCCGCTCAACCCCTGGCAAGACTACTTTTAACTTCACCGATCATATTCAATGATAAATGGCTGCTTCATAACCATATAAATGCTCTGACTTCAAAGGGTTGACTTTTGTGAGTCCTGCATGCAGCACCATCATTGTATGTATGAAGCAAAAAGAAACCTACAAACTAAAATCTACAGGTAAATGCTGGTTTATTGCATTAGCAAAGTCTGTAGGTTCTGTAAATCAAACAAATCTATTAATATATTGAACACAAGTTATATATTTATTCATTCATCGTGAGTTTCATTAGTTGTAACCCCCTCAAAAGTTTCCCTCCTGTCAGTGAGCAGCAAAGCTCTCAGCACTGGAAACTGGAAAAGTGTCATTGTATTCCATTATAGTGGTTTCATCATTTTTGCCTATGCTTCAGTCCATCGTGCTCGTTTGTTTTTAACGCCTGTGAACTCCACTCGTAAAACATTCTCAGATAGAGCTGTGGATCAGTTCGAGAAAATACATGTAATGCTGAAATCGACAAGTCTGCATGCCTTCAGTGTTGTTTAGGGATGAACAAAAGTGAAATGTGAGTTTTAGAATTTGGCATGGCTTTGTAACTCTGGTGGGAGTGTTTTGTGTCTTGGCCTTGATATACTGTATGTTGAAAACACGTTTTTTGTTTGCATTTAATCAGTGAGCCCATAACCTAATGACCTCCACTCCAATATAGTTGCAGAAAGATAAATGAATTACGACTTTTCAATCAACCTATCTATTTGAAATGCTTTTCTTCACAGTTTCCTCACTCCACAGTCGCAGAGAGAGAAAGAGAGAAGCCGAAGCTTTTCCTGACTTTTTCCCGTTTTCATTCCCGGCCTTTCTTATTCACCTCCATCTGTGGGTGTCTGAACAGACAAACCACACATTCACAGTCTCCTCCGAGGCTTTGGCTATGGTAGCAGGAGAGTACATCGTGTCCTTTTCCTGCAGAGAAGAGACTCGGAGTTCTTTCAGTCCTGTGGTTTCTGATTCTTGGCCTTTCGTGAGCTCCCAGCTCTGGTTTGACACCAAAGCAGACAAAGAGGTGAGCAGTCCAGCGTTGTACTGTGAAAATGACTGAACATGAGTTCGCCACAGATGCAATTTGACTCTTCAAAACCATACTCAAGTTTAAACCTATCATATTTCGTCCTATCTTGAATAAGTAATATATTTTTTCTTTAGTTTTTTGATCATTTATTTTGGCAAGTGGTAAACCGAATCTTCAGAACTGACTCATCACATTTCTCAGGAAGCTATTTATCATCTTGGATATTTCATGGAATGATTGTTAAAAACTTTTTTTTTTGTTTTTGTTTTTTGTCATGAAACATTTAAAAAATAATAATACATAAAACATGGTAATGTCATTGCATTTGATGTTGATGGTTGGTGATAGTGTACAAATAAATTAATCATTGATTTCATCAATACAGTTTGCATTGTTACTCCCACGTGAACACAGACTCATTTACTATCAGTCATCCTTCAATGCCACTTTATACAAATCCAGGTCACCCTGGACAGACAACACGTCCCTGTCACACAGTCATGCTGTGAGGCGACTATATTTACTGCATTTAACTGCTTTTCTGAAGACTGAAGGCAAATAAGCACATGCAAATGGAAAGAAATCACTGTGCGTTCACATTATAGCACATGCCAAAAAGCTTCTGCAGCCCTTTGGTTACTCTTTCGCTGAGAGTAGCAACCGCAAATTGAAGTCTATATAAATTAGAACTTTCAATACTTTGGTGTATTTCTTTTGTTGGGCCCCCATTGTGGAGTCAGAATGATGCATATCTGCCAAAAATGACTGGGATATGCTGGGATAGGAGCCAATGTCATTAAGGCCAGCTGGCAGGCACTATTGTTCAGCCACCCTCTCCTTCCTGAAAGCCATTTTATCTACAAATACAGAACAATCATCCAGTTTTTCGCCCACTCATCTGCACCCCATAAACTCTCCTAAACCCTGCACCAAACAACATCCTTCTCGTCAAGGTCTTTCAATTTTACCAAGATATATATATATATTTTTTTGAGACATGAGATGAACTCTGCCAAGATTTCTGACCACAGAATAAATTAAATACTGTACACTGCATGTTATTTCAAAAATGTAGAAATTTACAGTGACCTTAAGGCAATAACAGGACCATGCTGTACCTTAAGTTAATGGTCATCATCGGTTCAAATCCACCCTTTGTGAACTTAGGAGTGATTATGCACATTAAGACAGTTCATGGCATTTGAGTATCATCCGTCTTTTTAAATGGGTTTATCCAACCAAGGTTTAAGGAAAGCTGGAGCCATTATCATGGTAGAACCTGAACAGGTCATTAATCTTTGTCTGTCATGAGTTGTCTTTCTCAATCCATCTATTTGTGTGCTTCAGATATTATTCCTTTCTTTGTCAGAATGCCTCTTTTGACGAATGCAGCATTTGTAGAGAATTCCCTCTGGACTTTGTTGACATAATTCTTATACAAAGCAGTTAAATTGATAATCCCACTGAGCATTAAATGAATAAAGCTAAAACAGTTGTTGGGCACATGATGGTGGAACTGCAGAACGCCGCCACCTCTGAGTCTGGTTCTGCAAAGGTTTCTTCCTTTTCCCCATTGCTAATGCTTGCTGATGTGGAATTGTTGGTTGGGAAAGTGGCTTGAAAGGAATGTGTTGTATTTAGCGCTATACAAATACAATCAAATTCAATTTGTGTTTATTCCATTCATCTCGCATTGAATATTCCCAGTTGAATTCCAGCTGGAGGACTTCATGGTGGGGAGTTTGCTTTTGTGGATTTTCTCTGGGTACCCATGGTTGTGTAAACTGTGTCAGCGATGGATGGATGAGTTGGGAGAAAATTGCAAGCAATTTCAAGCACAGCATGCAGTCTTAATTCAGTGCACATACATGTTTTTGATTTAAATGAATTTGAATATATTGAAAAGAAAACAAGAAACACATAGTATAAAAGTGTACAAAACACACACACACACACACACACACACACACACACACACACACACACACACACACACACACACACACACAAACGTTGGTCGCTAACTGTTCAAAATTACCTTCCTTGTGGTTTTAATTCTTTGTTTATATAGTTTTACTGTGCTGAAGGGCATTTTCTGCTGTAGCAATTAAGTGTGTAATGCCCTGTTTTCCTAAATTAATTCAGGACTAAAACCCTCCGTTGCTCTTGCAAGCATGACTGAGTCCCCAGCAAGATTTATATTAGGTTTAAAAAACACAAACAAAAAAAACACATTAAATACGATCTGATAAATGCTTGTTATTTGCAACTGTACTACGTCTTAAAGAAAACATCTTTTTGGAATGCTGTATGAGCTGTAATTCGGAGAAGGAAGAAGAACAATTAAGTGTTTTCTTTTTTCATGTGATAGACTGGTCCAGGGTGTAGCCTCCTATGAACCCATAGTCGGATCAGACCCACTCTAGCTGCAGCCGCCACATTGGATCAAGAGAGATCCACATTCATAAAAAATATGCTCTTAATTCTAACTAAACGTTATCAAACTGTTGAGCAGAGTGAGAGGCCCTGGTGATTGTGGGGCTGTCCTGGTTGACAGACCTTCACAGTTGGACCTCAAGTACAGTATATTTGGACTGGCACACTGGTGTGGTGGTCATCACTTTCACAACCCGGGATCAGAGAGTGTGGGCTAATTAAGAGCCTTCCTGGGAACGTCTATGTGATGGTACTGGAAAGGAGACTCCAACCATTAGTTGAATCTCAGATATAGGAGAAACAGTATAGATTCCACATCCACAGGTTACAGAGATATTTGGGCTTCCTTGCTCTCTATACTGCCATTGTGGTCCCACATGGACTAAGGGGGAAAGATGGATGGATGGATGGATGGATGATAGGTGCAACTTCATTTGAGTACTGTCTGATCACAAATAACCTGATTGAAGTAGGATTTCTGAATAAAGGATTTAAAAGAACAAAACCCAGGAGTTTTTATTATTTATTTTTTTTCTTCAATTTTCAAACTCGCAAAATCTGCAGAAACCTGACTGTACCCCCAGACTGGAATTGTTGGACACAACATCTTTCAAACACTTTCCTGCTAAATGTCTAGCCACTGACCCCTGAGGCAGATTTCAATCTCGGCACCAAGCCTCATCACATCGCCTCCTCGAGTTTCAGTGGACAGGCAGCCATAGATCAGAGAGACGTGGTACCCGTCCTGCTGCAGGGTGTGAGACTGATAAGAGCCAGTAAAACACTTTGGCAGCAGTAAAAAGAGAGGAATTAGCAGGACACATATCCAGTAACATCTTACCGAGATGTAGTGGGAGGCAGCAGCTGATGATGAGACCACCACCGATGATGAGATTTTTACATTTTACAAGTCACATCTGAGAATCATACACAGTCTCTCTCTAAAAAAAAAAAAAGGCATGCACACCAGGCAACATGGTCTCCTGCTGGTTTGAACACTCCCTTATAAAACCTAATAGATACACCTAAATCTGACAGTTAGGATGTTCTGCTCATTTAACAATATTCAAAATAATGACAAATTGAAAATATTTACATACAGAGGTCAAAATCAAAAGGAGATATAGTATGTGAGAATTAAATCACACTGGTTTTGTGTCACAATTGTGCAACTCTTTGCTCCAACACAAATAAAGCAAAGTATTTGGCTTAAAGTGACCAGTTTGTGTGTTTTTTCTTTGATTGGAATGATGCGATGGATGCATCCATTGTTTTACCCATAGAAAGCTAGGATCAGGTTCAGAATCCTCTGGAACTCAAAGTGGAGCTAAATGGTCTAGATAAGAAATGGATGGATGGATCCATTCGTGTTAGTGAAGAAGTCTTCTTAGGACCTTGTCAAAATTTTAAGTGAATTCTAAATAGAGTAGCTGGAAACCTCTGCACGCATCATCTGTGGCTCCAGAAAGCTGTACAGTATTTGTCTTTTCCCTTTCGTTTATGAGTTAAAACAATAAATCAAATGCCCAAAGGCGGAATTCAGTACAAAAAAACAAACTACAAAACATAAGTTTATGTTCATTCATTGTCATTTTAGCATCTTCTCGTATACAAAAATTGCTTCCCTAAGCATTTTTGTTCCCTCTCGTCATCACTTTCCCCCCCCTTCGTCTGAAGTTGGACTGGCACACGGAGCCACTGGGGCAGTGGTTGGCTTTTGGCTCTTGACCAAAACACATTTGTTCTGCTAAATGAAGTATTTCCTTGGGCAAAATGAATTTTCTGGAGTGGGCAAAGAGCAGGTCAGCTTAGTTGTTTGTCGCAGTTCATAAGGTTTTAACAGTTGGATCACTGAGGCGAAGACATGAAAGTCTGACGAGAAAAAAAAAAAAAACCCTCTTATAAACTGTTTCCACAGAAGTGTATATGATTTTCATGATTCCTAATCAATCACAGAGATTACATTTACAGTCATATTTACATGCATATTTGGCAGCAACTGAGTTCCTCATGACTCAGTTGTTGTTGTTTTTTCTCTTATGAAATCATTCACTTTAACATAATGTTCCTTTTTTCCGATTTTCTTTTTAATTAAGTAGTGGTCAAAAGGTTAAAGGCTTTAATTTCCCAAAGAGAAATTGGTTTGCAACCATCAACAACATCAACAACATCAACAACACACAAGGAAATCCACACAGGCCCTTTCTCTGAAATAATCCAGCAAAACATTTCAATACAGTATTCATTTATCTTTGACTGAATAAATAGGCTTAACAAAGTAATTTATTATTAAGATTTCCAACTGTAACCACCACATGGCATAAAGAAGAGGGAAGTATTAGTGTAAAAAAAATCTTTTTTAAATGTATTAAATGTAGCCAATAATGTGATAATACTAATATAATAATACTATTCTAATGCAGTGATAGGTCTGCATTTCTTGGAACTAAAATGTTTGTTTTTCTAAAGTTTTGTATAGTTTGTTTATCAAAAAATATATATATTAAATGGGGTAGTCATCATATTCAATCATGGAGTATACAAGCTGAAATATCAACTAATAATATTATTACGCCATTGCATTGTAATTATTGGCTTTATTACTTTAGGATGGCCAAAATTATGTTATTTACAAACTACAGTAAATATTTGCTCAGCAGAGTAATTTCCAAGTGAAAAAGAATGCTAATGCCCTCACAAAAGACAATTCATACTCCATCGGAAGTAGATTAAATTCTTTAAACAGCACATGATTCAGATATTGTGGAATATAAGTATCTTTTTTACATCACTGTAGGACTCGGCTCCTTGCTGTGACTTCATTCTGTAGTTTGATGGAGTATTTCTACTGCTTGATTGATTAATCGACTGACTGCTGTGATCAGGGTTCGTTTAAGGACTTTGCAATTCAGACTTGTGGGGTCTTTGAAATTTGTGACTGGTAATAAAATAGAATGTATGAAATGTGAGATGAGGACCATTCAGGAGGTGAGTGTCCGTCAACATAATTTGTTAAATGTAGCACACTCACCAGCTTTTGTAGAGTCGTGAAGACAGCTCTATTATGGCGCTCATTGTAAAATGGAGCTTGCTGTTAAAAGCATCATTTGTGGGACTAATGCATTCTCTGTGTGTCTCCAATTTACGATTAACCTCAGTAGACTCTTAAAGTTGAAGTAATGATGTTGCAACAAAGGGAAAAAAAAATACCTGAAACCACGGAGAATTGATTGGCAGATTTATTGAAGTGAGCTAAATTGATGAAAAAGAAACTGACTGAGTAGCCGTCTTAATCATTAAAAAGGACAATAGAAGTACTCTTTTCTCCAGACTTCTCCATTCCTATCCCATTTTATGCTCTATAATTTTTAAAAATTAAATTTTATTCAATTTGTTTTGTGATTGTAAAGTGTTTCTGCGTGCTTATGTGCCTAGTAGGTATTATTTTGCTTTGCTTTTCTTTTTTTTTTAGAACAAGCGATCGCTCAGATTTTTAAAAATGTCTGAGTGAAAGTCACATAATTACAATGCAACCAGGTGTTTAGAAGCAGGGAGACATGGGAAACATGCAGGGCTGTGGCCCTCCAGGATCTGAGTGACACCCCTGGTCTATAGAGTTACAGAACTGCTCACCACTATTTAGCAGGTGTAATAAGCTCGCAGTGCCCTACCAGTTATACAGTTCGGTAAGTTTGGAAATGTTGCTGTGCCACACCCGCTTTGATGTAACACAGTCCAAAGTCATGGTGACACGTAATGCACTCAAACCTGTCCACAGTGTTCCCTGAAGATGGATGGATGGATGGATGGATGGATGGATGGATGGATGGATGGATGGATGGGACCAAAGCATGCTCTCACACAATCATTGCCCTTTATGGGTCCTGATTGTACTGCCTGCTGCATTAATCTTAAGGAACCATTCTCTTTTATCTGCTTCGACTACTGTAATGTGGACAAAAAAAGACAGTAATAACTGTTTTATGATTGAGATATTCTTCTGTGCAGTATCGATCCTGGTAAGGGTTTTATGGATCATACCCCCCAGGGCAACTTCTATGTTTATCATTGCTGAAGCCAGCAATTAACCCATTTTACCTTCACAGAGCTTGAACTAATTTTATTGCCTCATTAGGACTCATTAATCTTTCTAATGGCTGTTACTTCAGACATAAACTCATTTCACCCATAAAATTATAAAAGGTATCAGAATTCACATATGAGTCATTTATGTTGTGGAACGTGTGAAACAGCACCAAATCAGACATTGTCTTCTTCTGCACCTTCATTCATAGTTAATACTCTAATCGCTTCTTGTTTGTTGCTGGATCACATCTAAAAATGACTGGTTTTATCTGAAAGCATCGACGTGTACAGTCAGGATCGAGGTAGATGCAGGATGTGTGTCTATGCTGTTCCACTATCGGTCGGTGTGAGGACAGGACCACTGCTCGCTGTTTGATCTTTGTTTCTCATCCTCCTCCTGGCCTGTCTTCAAAGCTCTCAGCTAGAGACCTGTTTGCTCCCCCACACTTCGTATACTCTGCCATCTTTCTGTTTATGTGAAAAGATTATCAACCCTTCATGTGTGATTTATGTAGACGTATAATGTAGAGGTTTGTTTTTTGTTTTGTTTCAGTGATAAATGGAAAAACTAGAATGTCCTGATGATGAAATATTACGATTGTCACACAACCTACAGAGAAGACGCATTTTAGACACGGGACCTTAAAAGGCTAACAATGGATGTATTGAGCACATTGCATGGCAGCCATCACCATTTCTGCATTAGTTATTGTGTGTCAGTGTATTTTTGTGAATGTGGTCAACAATGTAAAGTGCTTTGGGGCAGCTGAAGCAATGGAAAAGTGCTATATAAAGTGAAATCCATTACCCATTTTCTTCAGCATGGGGCTGTCTGAGGGCCAGTATCTGTTGTTTGGGGAATGTCTTCCCTGCATAATACTTTCTTTTTTTCTTTTTTTTTTTTTTGACAAAGCTGGAGTATGAAGACATTAGAAGAGGATAAAACTATTACTGATTTTCTCTTGAAGTGTAAAAAGACAAGCAATATAAAATCCCCTGATTATGTATAGAAACTTACCTGTATTTAGCTTGCAATGGAGTTGTTTTGTGTTTTTTTTCCTTTTATGTCCAATAGGCACCAACAGTTGTTAACAAAGACTTGTTAATAGTATTGTGAAAAATATAGGGAAGTATCTTTGACTAAAACATTCTGCGGTGTTTGAACAAAACCGACTGGCTTCACGGCTGTCTCTGAAATCACTTACTTTTTTATATAAAGGGCACTGTTTTGTAGTGTTGTGCGAATGTATATATATATAGATATTTTTTATTTTTTTATTTTTTTTAAATAGGTGCTTAGAATATCCCATAACGTATCATGATAAAAACAAAAAAAGCAATGCTTTACATGGGACATTAGGTCAAAGACCATCCAATCATGCATTTTTGTGGAAAAAAACATAGCTAATGAACAAAAGGGGGCAAATAAATATTTCCAGAATGTTCTGTTATAGCTGTATAGGTTTTGATTATTTCAATCTGTTACATATAGGTCACTGGTTCTTCTTCTACTCCGTGATGTGTGACAACAGTGAAGGAAAAAAGCAATGCCAAGAACAAAAGTATTAGTACTTGATAAAATGTTTATTCTTTTCATTTTGACAATATGCTCAATAAGTAGTCAATAAAAAATAAGTAATTGGAAAATGCTGGAGTGGTGTTTAATTGAGTTTGAACATGTCTCCGAATATCAGTTAAAAGCTTGGTTTTGATTTTCCTCCTACACACAAAAAAAAAGGTCTTTTAAGGTTGGTGAAGCAAGACAAGGTAACAGCCAACCGAGCACGACATTGACAAGTTTGTAAAGTGAACCCAAGGCTGATTATAACAAAGCCCTGACCTTATGAAAAGGACAAATCCCATATGCAGCACATGCTCCAATTCTCCGGGACCACAAAACACATTGACACTGAAACACATTCGCCAGCGAGTGATGAATAAACCAACCTTTCACACTTCAAACAAAATGACCGAACATTTACTGTGATTTGAGATTTTGAGGAGTTTCACAAAAAAAATAAAAAATTTAGGAAGGACATTTTATTTTCATGAACATGATGTAGTTTTTTGTAGTTTAATGTAGTATTTTTTCACCAAAATAATGACACTTCTTAGCTCAGCATTTGCCTCCATGTATTTGACTGCTATCGGATGAGAAATTTGAAAAACAAACTGCCCTATCAGAGCGAGCGTGATGCAGGAACATAACCTGCGGGGACCTTTAAACAAGCAGGTGTCTGCATTCCAGCATGCAATAGACTACAGGCCAGGAAACACAAACTCTAGCAGACATGAGGCAAACACTGCTGACATTTTGGCTTGTTCTGTTGAGAATTTCCCTAAAATGAAACCAACATGGCTTGCAGAATTTTCAGTCGCTGAATGGAGATCAGATCAGCTTAGTCAAAGTACCATTTTTACATAATAGATTTACATATTTCTTTAGGTGAATAACCTGAAGGCAATTTTTTCCCGAGTTGTATGATGTAGTAGTGTGGTGATGATCAGAAATCAGTTGGATTAAAGATACATTTTTATTAACAAATTTTAAAGTTCTCCTGAGTGCACATGCTTGACCATCTCAAGTCTTGCAGGCTTCTTGTCAGCTGGCATTTAGCAGACTAAACATAGAATCTAACCTTTACCTGGAACCTTTCAAAACAAAGAATAAACTCCAGCTCGGGCACCATTTTTCGTGAGTCTCCAGACACAAGACCTTCATGTGTGAAAAGGCAGGCAAACCATAAAGCAGACTCCCAGACACTATCTCGCAAAAGTTATTTGGCTTCCATCTGTGGATGAAGAAGGACTAGACTAAGTATACTGTTCACTTGTTTGGAATTTATGAAAATGACACACACACACACACACACACACACACACACACACACACACACACACACACACACACACACACACACACACACACACACACACCCACGCTATTTGCAATGGGTTCCCATAAATATTTTTCTCCGGTCCTATGGGGGAAAATACACACGCATAAATGTGTTGTTGGGGTAAACGAGTAAAAAAGCTCAATAACCAGCCTGAGCAATGAAAAATTGGCAGAAATAGTTTGCTTTGGCAGAGACTTTCATCTTGCTTCAATTCACTGTCTTCTCATGCAATTTAGTGTCCTGTTATTTCCGTCCCCTCGTTTGTCCCAAACAGCCAAACACTCAAATTCACACAATGTTGTATGAGGACTGAGTGGTTTCCCTGTTAGCTTCAGATTTGCCACTCATCTCTGTTGCCCATGCTGAGCTCCTGGATATCTGTAGTATCTCAGCTCCAATTACTGTCAGGTTTCCGTCCCTGTCAAACATCCCTCCTGCTGTACGTTGTAATCATGTCCATCTCCCAACTCTGGTTGTTGCCAGCAGGGTAAATCTACTGGTCTGAGCATGAACTGAACACAGTGTGCGGCATAATGATGCCCCACTGATGCAGTTTAGCAGTGGTGAAGAATGGAGAATGAATGACCAGATGACATAGCCGCAGTGACTCTGGGGTTATAATAGTAATAACTCCACAGTGGAAAAATTGCATTTGGCTGTAAGACAGTCAATGTAAAGACTCCATTATCAGTGTGGTGATCCAATTTTAGATATAGCCATTCTCTGGAAATTATAACATCACAGAATGGTAGTGTTACATCTAAATGGCCAGTCATTGTAATGTCAAGTTGGAAGCCACTCGTACGTCTAATATTTTGTGAAGTTTCATTGCTACATTATTTAGATTGGATTCCCTTTGTTTGCATGCAATCTAGGCCGTGAATCACCTTTTAAGTGTGACAAATGTTGTTACAGCATTTTTAAAGTACGAAAAGTAATGACTCAATCTTGTCTTTTGTACAATTCCATCATTACAGACGATCTGTAAGAAGCATAGCATCACTGTTATCACTGTCTGTAAACAGATGTTTGTGTTTGAAAAATTAACCCGTGGGCAAAGAGACATAATCGGACTGGGCTGTATGAACGTATGCAGGATCAACACATCTATCCCCCCATTATCTATATTAGCTTTCACCAACGGGCATTAGTCCCGGGGGCCTACTCCAGCTGGCAATTGGCAAAAGTCAGGACACATCCAGAACAGGTCTACAGGTGCACCACAGAGAAACACACAAACATCCACACACTCACCACTATGGACTATTTCAAGTCACCAGCTAACCAAACAAACTTGGTTTTGGATTGTGGCAGAGAGCCCTGAAATGAAGATAGGTTTGCTTGCTGTCCAGCTTCTCTTCACCTCCAAGTGACTAGACAGACTTAGCAATAGATCAACTGTATTGGAAAATAACTTAAATGTATCACAAACCAAATCTATTTTGATCCTGCATGATCTGACTTTGACGCCCCAGAGTCTATTGGTTTGAATCCATAACTAGAACCGAGAACAGACGGAGACTGCGAGTGTATCCTTACACACATCTGATGCTGATCATAAACCAACCTTAACATGTTATGTTTGTCAGGTAAATGTGTTCACGAGTCTTTAAAATAGTTTGAATGAGTGAAACAACCTCGTTAAAAACATCGTCCCACAGCCAGCATTCTCGAATCTCATGTCTTCGAGCACTAATTCCACAACATCGGCTTCAATTGATTCCCAACATGATCCAACATTGTAGTCCGAGGCTAAATTGTTGTCAGATGATTGTCAGCGGGTTCTGAGAATTCCAACGTTGTCTTCACTTCAATTACATTTTACAGAGCAGAATGAGATCTGTTCACATCACTTGTGTGGGTGAATCCAATCCAGAATGTTGCAGTTATGACTGACAGGAGGTATTACTCTTGAGAGTCTGTCATGTGCACAGGTTTTCCTCTTCTCTACAATGCGTGTGTGCATGTGCGTGTGTGTGTGTGTGCGTGTGTGTTTTCTTCTTTATTTTTTGAAATAAATTGCCTGATAAGAAAAGGCAAACCTCAATTGTGTTGGACATGTTTATTATTATTGAATTATTAATTATTAAACCTGCAGTTAAAACCGATCAGCATGGCGGTCCAGACACAAACTTCCTCTTTCATTACTGAAACAGTTGAGCGAAATGTATTTCTGAAAACATTTGAAGCGAGAATTAAGCTGTGCAGTTGAAAAGTTAAAACCTTGCTTCACAGAAATGTGAATGCTGAGAGGGGGGCGTGACCTGTAAGTTCGACAGCTGCTTCTCAGAGTATGAACTCTCCTACCGAACAACAATTTGTTTCGGCAGCTGGCTGACATCACAGCCGAACCGTTCTTCTGTTTCTTGTGGGTTCTTAAGGAGTATGCATGGGCCTTTACCGTCAAAGGTCAGTGGATCTTTTATTTTTCCTTCTTAGTCTGACTGGAGAAGAAATAGCAATATAGAGAGCAAACGCACCCATACATTCTTGTCCCATGTAACTTTCATTGAGGGGGGGGGGGCATGACGAGATATTCTGACAACATGATCAAATGTACAGACCACCTGAACCATCTCTCTTTGGAGAAGTATCAGCTATTTTGTCCCAAATGACGCAAATAAACTACTTTGGTCTTTGCTACGCAATCTTGATTTTTAACGGCTGGGTGATCATGAACTTTCGTCATTTTGTTGTCATCGGAAATATTAAGGTTGGTGAGCGTGTGCTGTCGAATATAAAAATAAAGAGCTCATGCAATGTGTTGCAATCGGTTATATTATACATATCCTGTCTGAAAGTCAGAGTTTGAAATGAGGTACAGTCTGGAAAATGATACCATTCATATAAATAGATAAAGTATTATTTAGTTTGATCCCGTGAAATAATTTCCCCAGAAGTTATTCTTGTATCAAAGCAATCATGTTCAGTTCTCCTTGAGGGAAACAACAAGGTTTAAATTTAATTTTATGTTCATTTTTGATGTTTTAATTATCAATTGTTTTGTCTGTTGGTCTCATCAGACCAACATATTAGAATATAGTGCAGTCCAGTTCACTACCAATTCCAAGAATAGTCCCAAAAACGTGCACACTGGAACTTTTCTGTTGCCAGAGGAAAGCATGTTGAAAAGTGTCTGTTTGCTAGAGGTGCGGGTCCATCGCAGATCCAGCAGACCTCAGGTAATCCTTTTGTGCCGTTTCATATCTCATATCACTGTGGTATAATACCCAATTAATTATTCCACTGCTGTGATAAAAGTCTCTCCTGGTCTGATCGGTTACAACTGTACATGTAGTTAATGACATCGCAACCATGTCTGATATTGATCAGTTAATTTATTGCACTAATATACTCCCGTTTATGATGGATTGCCTTGCGCCGCCCTTCATGTTGCAACTCAACTACAACATGTGTCTTTCTGGGGAAGTGAAAGGAAGACTGCAGTCACTATTTAGAAAAAAAAATGATGACAAATTTCCCATAAGTGCACGATTTTGTTTTTATCTCATAAACTGAATTGCGTCCCCATATTTACCTAAATAAGTCACCTTGTTCTTTATGAACTCTTTGTTGCAATTTTTTTGTATTAATAATTTTAATTGGCAGAGATTTGCCTTTGACTGTGCATGCATGATTTATTTGGTGTCAGGGTTTTTCCACTGCCCAAACACATGCATTGGTGCCACTTTCAGTCACTGTCAGGCTCTACTGTATCACCCTGTGTACCTTACAGTCAGAATAAGTGGAAAAAGTAAACCAACAGATGTTCCTACAAGCATCTTCATTTTTGATGTCTAACTTAATAAAAAAGCTTGGGAAGTGAATCCCAAATTTTTGCAGTACGACTTTTTATTAGAATACATGACGAATCTTGCAGATGATTTTTGGAGATGATCCGGGAAGGTATTGATCATTGAAGTCATACATAAAGATAGGTCCATTGGAGATTTTTGTCACGCAGTAGCAGAACTACTCCCCGGTCTCTTCATCCATTCTTTCATCTTTTACACTGCTTTTCTAATTTGGTGTTGCCGCGGCTGGAGTCGATCGCAGCGAATCGGATTTGAGGACTAATATACTGATGAGTGCAGATAGAGGTGGAAGGCCATTTCTTATTTATGCAGTGTGAGGCACTGGGCATGAAAGTGGGAGCTGCTGCTTCTCTCTGAAACTCGCAAACATGCCTGTGTAAGATAGGGGCCATTATCTGTTATCATGTGCTTAAGAATGGAAAGGAAGAAAGCTGTATACCCTTCAGCAAAGGTGAGTTTTTTAAGCTCACTTACTCCACTGACAGTTGACAAGTTTCAGAGAACCTTTTATTATTCATGTGGAGCCACAGTGGGTTTTTAGAGCTGCACTTTTATCTGCCTTTGTTCTCTTCCCCTTCATACTCTCTTTCTGAATCCAACATCTTCTTGACAAGCTTCACATTTCTTTGCATGGGTTCTGTTATTATTTTATTTTTTTCATTCTTTCATACAAATCAGGACGGAATGCGTCTCCAACCAACCTCAGCCTTACAGTACACCTTGAGCTATTACTTAGAAAATAGAAATATGAGACAAAAATCCATTTAATTGAAAGTGGTTCTGGTCTTCTCCATCTCTGTATTCCACCATGCCTACCTTTCTTTCACTTTCATTTTACACATATAGTGTAATCATAGTGTAATCACTGCATCTCTCTTTCTAAAGTCACTGTTCTTTGCCCTGCTTTTCTGTGTGACGCCTTCGTATGTGTTCATTCCCAACAGAAGAGCAATAGCCAAGTTCTGTGAGGACATCTCGGGCGTGCAACGTGCTCAATGCTGAATCCTTTCAGTCTTTCAGTCTCTTAAGTGTCTGCACCCCACTGCGCATTAAACATTGATCCATTCAGACTCCATCTGCTAATACAACCGAAGCCTTCCTCACCTCATCTCAAACCTGACCTCAGGGCCAGCCTTCCTCACATCACCGTGCCAGGCAGACTTGGCGTCGACACCCTGGCATAGATCAGATCCTTTCAGCCACTGCTTCAACAGGGAATTTCAGCTAATTTGTAAATAACAAAGGGCACCCAGTGAGACAAAGTAGCTGCTGGACTGACTAACGTCCAATGGGAATTTTATAGACACCTAAATAGTTCCGAACTGTTCGATATCTAAGAAGAAAGAAAGACAAAATATTGAGAATTATTCAAGTTGAAAGCATTTTCTTTTCTAGAGCTCTGTATAGATCACTTTGTTTATGGTGTAATAAGCAATAGTGAGGAGTTGAAACTGAAAATGACAGATACTCACTGGCTCAGTCATGCTTGTGTTGATATTAAAACAGCAAATTTTGACAAATCATAGAGATGCAGAGTAAAAATGGTTCAATTATTTATATAGTAAAAACAAATTGTGGGGGGGGGGGTAAATGTGTGATTGATATTATAAATACTGAAGTGATTAAAATCTAAAGTGTAAGATGATCTAAGACTAAACCTCAGGGTTAAGTAGTGAGGCCACTTCAGCTGAATGCTGGATTCATGAAACAAGCAACATTACATCGGTTGGTCATGTTTTGCAACTATTTATATCAATTTGAAATTCTTTAGGACAATATAAATATAATAGAGGTTTTCTGCATCTTTCTAACATATTCCATTTTATTTGCTTTATTTTTTTGATGTATTAATTTTCCCCCCATGGCATTGAGAACGGTGTGTGGTCGGATTTATTTTGATCTTTTTTTTTCTTGGAACTTTTTTGCAACCCTTGTAAAGACCACTTTCCAATCAACCTTTTCCTCTTTATATTGAAAGCACATCATCTACTTACTGCAATGACTTACAAAAAAGAAAGTACAGTATGTATACTTTTGTATTTGTATTCTAATTGTGTTCATCCCTTTCTTTGTCTTCTTTTTTTTTTCTCTTCTGATGCTCAATGCTAACTCTTCGGATCGAGAATTCAGGTTCATGATCTGTTGAACTTTAGTTGCATCCATCTACAACTCTCTGCAAGCTAGAAATATAAGAGTACATGCACTTTCACATATTGGGATGGATACTTATCATGGATGAGACATTATTACCACGCTCAAAGATCTATTCTCTCAACATTTTGAAGTGATGCTCTGAATTGTTAAAAATTGTGTGGATACTGATTTCGGTGTTGTGAAGTGTGATGATTGTTTGAAGTGTCAGTCTGCCGTGTTGAAGATCTATTTGCCCACACAAGCTACAAGTGGCTAATTTTAAATGGCATCACATACTTGATATGACCGGTATAACTGATGCTCCAAAGGTTTGATGTCTGATATGTCTTAAAACTGACGTCACAGTTCATAGTTTGTTCAATGGCTTCATGCTTATGATTCTCCAGCCATTGTGTGAACATTTGTAATTGCTTGAGTATAATTGATTTAATCCAAAATCTCATCAATACAATGTATGAAGTACAGTATATGTATGAAAACACACAATTGCCTGGCTATGACCTCCGGTCTTCTGCAAAACCATTACCTTGTTGACTTTGTTCTCTTCAGCTTTTCGTGCGTGCATTGATTGGATTTCATCTGAGCTCGGCAATGACCGCAAACACAGTCTGCTTCCCTGACAAGTGCTGACGTGGACAGTGTCCTCAGTGATGTTAACATGCGCTGGTTAAATGCAGCTCCTTTCAGGCGTGTGCTTTTCTCCGGGCTGTGACAGAGGATCAGAGGGAGACATGGGCGGTGTGTTCACGGTATTCTAGAATATAAACTCCACATACTCAAGAACAATGGTTTTTGGGATGGAGTGTGTGTGTGTGTGTGTGTGTGTGTGTGTGCTTGCGTGCGTGCGTGCGCGTGTGTGTGTGTGTGTGTGTGTAAGGTGTGAACACATTGTTCCTCCAGAGGCCTCTTTGCTGATAACGTCCTCACGTCTTGCTCCCCTTGGCCCAATAAAGACACCACATGGGCAAGCACACATGGAGGAAGCTACAAAGTCAGTGAACATAATTTCCCATAATTTGCCCATATCAGGTCCTTATGGACATGTTGGCTTTGTGGCGCTGAGCCTTCTATAAAACGCTTCAGTTGTGAGCTGTTGTTCTGCAAGAAAATCCTTTATTTAGACGAGGCAGATCTAAACTTGGAGCAGGGTCTCTGCAAACAAGGAGTCCTACACCTGGTGACAAATAAAAACGTACATATTCAATCGTCTAATTTGTTCTTGTCTTGTTTAGAGCCAACCCCCCCCAAAAAAAAATCATTACAGTCTGCCTTTGCTCTCTCTCCAAATGAAATACTGCAGACTGGAGTATCGACTTGAGCAGCATCAAACTCTTTAGCTTCATCTCACTATAAAGCACTCAAGTGAAACCACAGAATCTGTTTGGGTGGAGACAAAATGATGAAGGATGGATTGTCTTATTGACACTCTAACCACACTCTCCATGTATATAATAATATGAATTATTAAGCAATCCATTATAATCACATTTTACTGGCTGCATCACATTTTAGAAAGAGTGTGTTGGAGCTAATGCTATTTAAAACATAACACTTGAGTTCTGGCGAGATAAAATTAGGTACTCTTTACTGCTGTAATTCGTGGTTGCATAGTTTGCATAGTTTTAGATGCTTTAACCATCCCTTCAAGCATTTAGGCCACATTGACATGACAGCATCATGCCATGTCATTGCTATTCAATTGAACTTCCATGCATTGTCTCATAGGTGGCTTAACATGTTTAGCCTCCATTCAGTCACAACAGTAAACCTGAAGTGTGGGCATTGTTTGAGACATTTTTTCGGCCAACAAAGTGTTTGAAGTGGCATCATGATTCATTTTAGCGTTTTCATTTCAAAACCAATTTGTGGTTACATGATATCGATTTACATGGAAATAGCAGAGACAATGTAGTTAGAATTCTGGACCATGGCAAGTGCACAGACATCAAAATGGTCAGCTGACAAAGTTGGATTGCTACAACTATAAAGTTACCAAGTCCCAGGAGAATATCGACAGGGAGTCATGATGCTCTTGACTCTTTCAAAAAGTTGTGTGTTCAATGGCACAGGGCGCCACTGTCGTGTAAACGGACAACCAAAATGCAACAAAATGACGTGTTGTCACTTCAAAAGATGGCCTGAGTCTTGAGTATTTCTTTTGCTTTATTTACACTGAAATAACAAGGACAGGATCAATTAGCTGCCAACATCACGTGAGGTAGGCTACTATTCTTCACTTCTGACAGTCAAGCTGTCTCACACTTTGTTTTAAAGCAGATGTCCTGATTACTAAACACCAGCTGCCACTTCACATAGAGGAATCTATTGCTGCATGACTGTTCGAACAGTCCACTCTGACAGTAGGAATGCACAAAGGTGCAAGTTTACAAGCATCTTAAGGTAAATGCAATATTAATTTGGTGTTCAATTCAATCTAATCAGGCTTATCCAACGGCACCTCCCACTACTTGTTTAAAATGTGTATTATACTTTGTGTAGATTACATGATGGTAACATTGGAAAAGTGATGTTTTACGTGCGAGCTGAAGTAAAGTCAAGCCAACTATTTGCGTTACCATATGTACAATGTGATTTATATCAGTGATATAACCTGATTAAAATAAAGGGGAGTATAAAACCTGCATTTCTAATATTAACTCTAATCTATGATCTGTAGATCACTGAAATAATACCCTCAATTGTCATATTTGTTATTTATATTTGATACTTTTATCTGACTCGGGAAAGCACATGATGAAAACATTCAAATGCAGAGATTATGTGTTTTAGCTTTAATCACACGCATTGTTATTTTGTCCCTGTAATTCTTTTGTAGCTGTGAAGTTAACATGATGCAATTTAGCTTGTCATTTGTGGGCTCCAGTATTTCTCTGAATCTCACCCTTTCGCTGTAAATTAGTGTTAATGTGGATAAGACTCCAGAGTATGGACATGTTCCTATGTAGAATTCTTCAAGTGGAATAATTGGTCCCACAGAAATATGATTTAAAGTATGGGACATTAATTGACTACACGCTGTCGCTTTTGACTTAATGATGAAATAATCCCTTTGGGGTCTGACTGCACACTCACGCTTACCCAACATGGTAAACAGATTAAATGAAAACCTCTACAAATTCAAACATGCCTTGACATTATATGTGGCTTTTAAGTTTATGGATTTTAGTCTTTATATTTGTAATAATACCAATAATTCTTGCTCCCAGAATAATATTCTTGTCAGCTATTTTCCAGCAACTCAGAGCCGGGACTTTTCCCAAGTACCGCTTTTCAAATTAAAGTTTCACACTTAATCATAACTACAACTTCTCCAAAGTTTTACTCGAGAAGAAACACTGTGAGTTGGGCATTAATTATAAACCAAGATACCTAGAGGTCAGGGCTTGCTACTTTGTGTTCACGATAAGACATGAGCAAAGTGAACTCCGTTAAATTAACCTGAACTTCCACTCTAATGAGGGTATATAATGAGGTGGACTTGTTTTCCACCACTGAAATATAGGACTATGAAAGACATTGTCGATAACTATTTTTTTCTTAATCACAGTCTACTGCATTTGTTTGACTTGCTAATATAACCAGATTTCTGTTTTTTAACCATTCCTATACTTGCTTTTAAAGGTTTGGGTGGCAGGGAGTGGGAGGGCATCCTATTGAGCAAAAATCACGGGTAAGATAAGGCCAAGTCTATGGTACTACAAATACTGAAGACGCACAATTATATTCATGGAAATTTCGACCCTGTCTACATGTCTCAAGTAAAAATGCATCGGTGGGAAATGCTGAAAACTATGTAGTTTTCATGTAGGGCCAGTAGTGGGTGCTTTTTTATTAGTTTTTGTCATGAAACCACGCACACACATTTGTGCAGAGAACAATACACTATAATCATTAACGATGGCGAGAACACAACAATAGCTATGGACAGACAACAAAGTTATCACGGGTGACTTTCAACTATTAAGCTACCAAGCCCTAGGAGAATATGCACTTGGGAGTCATGCCTCCCTGGAAGCCGCCATTGTTGTTATTGCGCGTCTACTCGTGCATGTACAGAAGAACTATTTACTGTGGCTGTGGTGCACATGCACAGTAGCAGCGTTTCCAAAAAAAGTTGCATTATCACGGACACGGAGTCGGAACATTTAAAAAAAAAAAGTTTTATTTTTCCCTGTTTGGATGGAGTTGGAGCATTTTCTAGAAGTTCCATCTTGGGAGTCTTTTTCAAAAAGTTCTGTTTTCAAAGGCTGCGGACACCGAAAGCGCAACAACATTTGAAAATGTTGTGTAAATATGGCCTTAGAATCACAAACCCAACCGAGAATACCCAAAGAAATATACATATTCACTTATAAATCATAATAAATGAGAGCACACTGACACTTCAAGGCTCTGTAGGTTGTCCACTTTTTGGCTTGAAATAACACTCCAACATTTTCATGCTCCAGACAGGTCTGGGTTATCTGAAACATGGTTAGGACAAATGCAACAAATATGATTGTGATTAGGCATCATTTAAAGACACAGATGGTGGTTAAATTAGTCCATATGACTGTGGTCTTTATAACATAGAGTATATTCATGAGCAGACATATAGTCTTGAGTCACTATGCCTGATCCACACGTGATGTTGATACGCAACATAATATTCAGGACACAGTAAGAAGCTTATTTTTACCCTGCTACTGCAAAGAGTATGACAACCTCTAACGTCGGTGTCCTCAGTTTGTGAAGACTTTCAATTTATCGGTAGAACTGACCAAGCATTGGTGTGTAAAAAGCAGACGTCAGCTGTTGATTTTAATTGTTTACGAGTCTAGCTGGCCTTCCTGCTCTCGTCTTCACCTAACCGACTGCTGTAGTGTGAGGACAAGAGGGGAGATGTGCCGCTGCTTGTAATAATGTGTGGGCTGAGTAAGAGGCTGTTGAAGAGTCCACGGTTAAAGGAAAGTCCTTGGGGTAAAGGAGCTTTGTTGGTCGAGTTTTATGTGTAGCTGCTCGAACCAAAACTGCTGCAGGTCGTGAATGTTGATGAGCAACACTCTCATATTTGACAGATCAACAAGACCACCATGACAAATTTCGATATTAGAAGAAGACAGCAGTCATTATTTTTAAGCTCATAGAGAAATGGACGTGTGCTTTTATGTGTGAGGGAGTACAAAAAATAAAAAAATAAATGTTTTGCTTCGCACTGCATCTGGACTGACTATCGCTGTCCCGTCTTTCCAGATGGATGCGCTGAAGCAGCTTAATGATGGCTGTTTTTCCTTCACCGGTTCTGGCTCCAGCTGTCCTGCAAGGAAACGTAGAGCAGAAGTCTCAGATACACATGTATCCATATGTATTTGCACTGAGGCAGGGTTGATTTTATTAACCAGCGACGTGGATGATACTACATGGATTCAAAACATCACTCTAGACTGGGATTGCTAACTTTCCAACCTGAACCTTAAAGTGAATTCTTAATTTCTGAAAGGAAAGGATTGAAAAAAAATATATATATTCCCAACACTTTTCTATTTGAATATTTTTCAAAAGCTCTGGTAAAGATTCTATGTGCCACAAAACACCAAAGCGAAACGGTTCACATTCAGCTCCTGTAGCCAGAGTGTTTGAGGCAGCAGGTTGTCTCAATGTCACGGCGCGCCTGAAAATATACAACAGATGGGATTACAGCCACACTAAGCGGCGCTGCCTGCATTGGTCACTGGATGCTTCCTTTTTACTGAGACGTATTTAAAATGGCCTGAGGGAAAACAAATGAGTGTGGCCGCACTGACAAACACCACCACCACCACCACCACCACCACACATGCAGTTGAATAAATGACGCAAAAATCCCACAAAGACTCAGATTTCACATTTCAATGCATTTGTGTCCTCCTTTCTACAACATATACAACACTTACGATCTGAGAAAAAGTGAGCAATGAAACGTGATGCATTTATAATTACTTTCATGTTACATTAAATTTAACGTTACTGTTGCACAGCCTGGAAAATGAAGCGGTCTTTATGGTGCTCAGTCAGCTCATTTATTTTCATTTTTTTTAATTGCCTTTTGTGTTTCTTCCTGTCAGTTTAGCTGTGTTTCACACACAAAGAGAGCCTGGCTTCAACATAGCAGCCACAAAGGAAATAAACATGTCTGCGCTCAGAATAAGAGTAGCATGGTTTCAGATAATATGGAAGTAAGCCATCTTTGACCGACCCTGTGATGTGCAAGGACCGACAAACAGTTACCAAGAGCAAAATGCACTTTTGTCCTCAAACCAACCTTGTCAGGATCAAATATAGTCCTACTCACCGGGTTATAATCATTTACTCAAATTATTTTTAGGAAACAGGTCCCAGAAATCCTCATGTGAAGATGAGTGAGATCTGGGTAATCGTCAAATTAAAAGACAAAGAATACTATATGTCTGCAGATTGTTCTATATGTCCAGCCATACATCATCTGTACATCCACATATGAGGTTGGTGAAAACTGTAATCATGATTAATAGACAATTATTGTGGGCCTTCAGGCGACATGGACCTCTTTCCAAATCTGAGATGTTCTTTAAGCCTTTGCCAACACAGACAAGATCCCCAATCTCCTCTTCATCTTTCAGTAAGGATTGCATACTTGAATCTGTTGAAGGCTGAGGTCAGATTCAATGAAGTTCAAAGAGAATTGCTTAAAGAGACATGTTTCAAGAAACCTGAACTCACGTCGTATTTTATTTATTTTTTCAACACTGGCTTGAAGAATAGTGAGTTAAAATGATTTAAAGCCAAACAATCTTCCAACAACTTTTTGATGACTAAATAAATCAAGACTAAATATTTTGAAACGGCCCACCAATACATTATGCATAGAATATGGGACCACAGAAAGTAGATTATAAAATCTATGTGTTTAGCTACACTGCAGAAATTCTTCTTCTGCCATTGGCAGGAGCGTTTTACTCTCATCACACAGACACAGACTGGAAATATTGAGGAGAAAAAAAAGACGCTTTTGTGTTTTGTGCCCATTCAATGTGTTTGCTGTTGGATCTCTGTGGACTCGTTGACTGAAGGCGGTGGATGAAACTAGCTTTATACGTAACTGTCAGTCTTCATGGCTGATCATGTTTGCTGAGGTTAACACATGTTTCCAAGGATTTCAGGAGCTCGTCTCGTGGAAGAAAACAGCGCAGATGAAGTATGTTTTCGCATGGGCAGCTGTGTACAGTCTTATTTGTATTTCATGGGTAGATTGCTTGTTTGCTCAATTTGAATATATTCCTAGAATGTGTCTCTGGAAACCTTTCAAACTGTGTCGTGTTTTGACTGGATTGTGAAACATGCTTGCTTTGGCTGCTTTGGTGTGACAGAAAATAAATAATCATGTTGGTTGAAAATTTAAATACTTTGTTATTTAAGTTGCAGGTTGTTCTTCGCTTCCCTCCAATGAGTCCAGTGTTTCCACCACAGATGCCTTTACCCGAGGCTGCCCACCACAGTCTGAATTTAAATAAAGTTATTAATATCCTCAGTTGGATGTTTACCGAAGCCATTAAGTTGGCTGGTTTGCTGGAGGGTTTCCACCGTAAATCACTGGTCAAATGAACAGCCAAGATGGCTGACGTCGTCTCCACGTGTTGCCTTCCACAAGTGCTGACTGGACTTAAATTAAGAGGGGAAATGGGGGAGGATATTTGAGAGCCAGCAATGTGTTGTCTTTGAATAAGGGCAATCACAAAGTCATCACATTCATTTCATTAAGGGATCCATTTATCACAGCTTGATCGTTTGTCTCTGCCAGGCAGTGCTCCGCGGGGGCCCTCAAACTCCAACACACTCAATGACATCAGTGTTTGTGTTGTATTACCCTCCTATTTTTCAGTCCGGCTGTAAAGTAAAACACAAGAAATCCGTTGGCTTTTTGAATCTCCTGCTGAGAACAAAGCCCGTTTTTTTTTTTCTTTTTTTTTTTGTCGTTGGAATAAATCTTTAGGAGTCCCACTGGTAGACTCTGTTACACTGGACGCTGAAGCCAATGTCCAATAAACCAGAAAGAAATTGGAAAGACATATTGGATGACTGGAGTTTGTTCAGTGTTTGTGTAATCTTTCTTGTGACTGTATTGCTGCGGTAATGTTTTGATGATTTCCTCTGGCTGCATGAAACACAACCAGGTGATACAGCGACTGTGTTTGGATCTGTGTGTTCATATTCAGTCCTGCCATGCACATTTTCTTTTGCTAAACGACATGAACACAGAGCCATGTATTGATGTAATTACCTTGAAGTGAACTTTTTCTTCATATATGTAGGTTATTAGAAAGAAAAAGTACAATGATTGTTTTATCTATTGATTGGCAATAACTCATTTATTTCTTTGTTTAGTTAGTTTTATTCTCTTTTGCAAAAAAAATGTAATATAACTGAAGCACTAGATATATGTAGTTTGAACCAACACCATTGACATGAGATATACAGAGGAAGTTAGACCATTCTGTTGAACAAAGTTGGTTAGTCTCTGTCTACAAGCCTGACTTTGACTATTATTATTTGTTTGTTATTGCCTTGCTTTTAAATTACACTCATTAATTTTAAATTGCTACCGAAAAAAGCCACATTTTCCAAACTAAATGTGTGTGTTTGTACATGTGGATTATTGCGGGCCTAATCAGGTCAAAATGTGAACACCTGGGGGCTGCTGACACACTCTTCATTACAATCATACCTCCAAACACTATGATTTGTTCAGGCTTTTCATTAAATAATACATTTCACTTGACTACTATTGTAATACCTTTATCCTAACAAAGCTTTTGCTTTATTTATTAACCTTTTTCATGCTATGATTGCCTTAATTTTAAGTTTTTCATCATTTGAATTGTTTGCTATTAAGATTCTCAATTGCCTTGTTTTATTGTATTTCCTTTATATCCTTGTAAACCAATGTGGATTTCCTTGTCTCTCGTTGGCGCAATATAATTAAATGTGCCTTGCCTTGCCTAATTTATTACTATGGGGTTTAGGCAGGTGGTTGGATTTGAACAACTTTGTTCAGCCAAAGCCGGGTTTGAGCGGTGGTCTTGGGGCTTTTCTGGTAAATATTGCAGTATTCTTAGAGATTGTTGGAGTGCGATTGCCGCTTTCTTTCTTTCTTTTTTTTTTTCCTTTTAATTTTCAAATCAAAACATGCATTTTTTTTTTCTCCCACCAATTACTCTTATAATTCGTAGAATGTTTTATTTACACATTTGCTTAATTGCCACTTGGGTTTCTTTGTTGTCAGATGGAAGCATTTCGCCATTCTGGCTGTAAATCCATTTTGATCGTCTGACAACTTTTGGTCCTTCAGAATAGTGTTTGATGCAAGCAAATGACAGAAATGATAAAAAAAAAACCTTGAGTTTGTGATGAAGTTTGTGTTTATTATTGCTAATGTATGATACTGATAAATGGTTATTTAGGTATATAATTTAGCCTCGATCTTTGCTGACAAATAGTAAGCTCATCTAAAATGCCATTAGGCTGCAGTGCTCCTAAAGAACATTTTTTTTTTTTTTTCTGAGAGAAGAAGGAATTAAATCTTTTCCGATAACGGACAACTTGAGTGACATTTTAATCCATCAGCCGCGTTCTCCGTCTTTACGTACCGCACATTTCATTTCACAATGTCCATGATGTAGAAAGCTTGCCCACAAAGAACTAAACAAGAATGAAAAGCTGTCTCTCCCAACTCGCACCAAACCTTATTTTATTGTTGAAAGTTGAAATAATTCCTGTAGGAACTTCTGAGCAGCAGGCTGTTGCACTTTCATCATCTCATCAGTGTCTAAGAACTAAACGGGAGTGAACTGAACTGCATTTGCTCTTTCTCAGCAGGATTTACTCCACTTACGACTTCCAGAAGTGACTTAAAAGGCATAATAGAAGCTTGGTGGCCTGAAGCCTGTGATGATTCACTGCCTCAGGGAAAAAAAAAATAAATCTAGTAACTCTCATGCCCGTGTCAGCTTCACTACATTAAAAATAAAATAGATTGAAGGGATTTTTTCTCCTAATAAGCAAATTATAATTAGTAAGGTCATATTATCCGCTCCTTCATTTTATTTTCTCAAGAGGTGGAGCAAGCTCATTAAAGGATTTTAATACACTGTTCCAAATTAATAAGAAAGTGGTCGTGCCATTATTCAGTTTAACAATGTATTAGAGTGTTTCATTTGCTCGTTGATGTCTGAATGATGGGAATTTAGAATGTTTGATCCAAATAATAATGAGATTTGAATGGTTTTAAAATAAATGTATAAGAAATTATGCAATTAAAAAAGGTTTAGTAGGTAATCGTGCATTATGGAGAGTAATCAACACTGGGATATCAGGCTTGACCGTTTTCACTTTGAAACTGGTAGAAGGAACATAATCTAAAAGGTGAGTAGTTATTCTTTCCCTATACCTCCCACCATGACATATTTTTCTAAACGAAGTCCAATGAGAGTGTGTTAAGAATCAGATTGGAGACTCAGATTGTTTTCTAATTAGACACTCGTGGGAGCTTGATGTTATTGTATCGAGCCTCGCTCATTGTCTTGCCTGAGTCGTGAATGAGAGCCTGTTTGGACCAGAAAAGATGAATTTCTGTATTCATTGATTTGTTGATGTTTTTGCAAGTTTCACAAAAACAATGAAACTGAGAGGCTGATAACATATTTGGAGATGCTTGGCAGGGTTTGGCCCGTTGGCTATGTATTTATCACATCTGCCTTCATCAAATTGAGATTGCTGGAGTAAAATTTACCGGAATTGAAGATGTCACTTTCTGAAAATCTGTCCTATTTTTTATTTCCTAAGTGCAGTGCAGGTGCTTTATCTGCAGCCTACCTGTTGAGTGTCCATTTTGTGGCTGTCAGCTTGCTCATCTGTTGGTAAATTGACTGATTTCTGGCCACTTTCAGCTGTCTGTTACTGTGTCATCCAAATAAGATCTAAATCTGTAAGGCTCCATTTTGAAGATCACCCAATGGCTGTCAAGAAGGACGGGACAGGAAACTCTGCCACCAGCCAATCTATCTGTCTCTTGCAACAGATGCTTTGTTACACACTTCTGTCTTTTCAATTCCTGCAGTGGCAGTGATCTGAATGTGGCGAAAAGTACAAATCTTGTCAAGCCACCGCACTAAATCAGAATTTTCCTTCCTTGACTCATGGAGTTGGTCAGTATAAAATACAGAACAAGCAAACGGAGGTCTTACCAATGTAGTGCATATCCCTCTAATCTTTTTGTGCTTATCAGTATATGGCAACGCGACCGCAAACTACTCACAGCGTTGATCTCAAAAGGTTTTTAGACAATAAAAGCACAACACACCACAAACTTAAATCTTTATTGTTTCATCGTGACAAATGGGAGCAAAACAACAGTAGTTGCATATCTTTATGTGTTCAATGATCATTCGTTAGAGCGTTGTGTTGTTAATATACATCCTCAGGGTGAAATTGTGGGAAAATAAAACTGCAATTTGAAATACTGAGTCATGCCTCACCTTTATGTTCAAATCAGCTTCACTGCTAAAATAGATGCGTACCTGAAATTGTTATTGCTGTTGACCGTTCTCAAGTTCTAAAACATTTTAAACACCCTCGCCTACTATATATATATATATATATATATATATATATATATATATATATATATATATATATATATATATATGCAGTGAAGCTGACACAGAGAGTCTTACCACCCTACATCCATGGTGGAACCATGATAGTAAGAGAGATACATTTGTGTATTTCAATTTTGCCTTCTGCCTATGTGGGCCAGTATCCACTTGGGCCCTCTCCAACCCAAAATATTGTATCGCTTGGACTGTGCATACTCCAGGAAAATAGAATAGATGCTTGCGTGAGATCTCAATCTGTTGGAATTTGCTGGTTAAGTGCATGTGAGACAATTCTACTGCCGTATTTGTCATTCGATGTTATACTTTGTAATGAAGATTTAGAAGCTCGAAATCACACCGCCAGCCTTTCAGGAACATTCAGATGATTCCAGGACTCTTCTCGTCGATGCTTTTTAGCCCAGGCACTGAAGTGCCTCATTGTACATGAGTAGGATGCATCTGTGTCGCAGACCGTTGCTTCTCCTGAAAATGTCCGCTGTCTCCTGCCTGCTTTAAAGTCTGCATCAATCTGCATTTTGTGAAGCGACCATAAATCACAAACAGACCGTTCAGTACTTGGCAAGCAGCGAGTTTGAATTTCACTAAAAGCTTGCTGTACAATAATCAGACCACAAGTAGAGTGTGTGCATGGCTGCGTGCATGGCAGTGTGTGCCTGTTTGTTTGTTTCTCTGTCAAAAACCTGAGAGCTTGCGACGTATATCTCATTGAACCTCAAATGATGGATGTTGTTTTATGGCTAATGTTAGTAGAATATTAGTAGCCTACAGCCCACTGAAGTGATGCAAATACAGCTCTCTGTGTGTGTGTGTGTGTGTGTGTTTATTTGTGTTTGTGGAGAGCTGAAAACAGTTATATTTTGCAAGTCAATTGTCACACACTATTAACATTTATGTTGCATTTCTCCCCACATCTGAAAGGCAGACTGCAGATTGATGATGCGTCAGTCAGGGTTGTGCTGATTTTGTCATATCATTTGAACAATTTGATTGTCGTCCTTTCGCACAAAGTCAGCCTGAATTCAGGTCATAATGGCAACTGCACTGTGCTATGGAAGAGAACACATTCACGTCATCTTGTTTTCTCTTTTGACTTTGTACTCTTATTCAGTAAGAAACAAAAAAATATATGCCTTGTCTTCTGGGTCTCTATTCTATTAAACCTTAGAATTTTTCATCACAACTTTTTTAATTGATTGAGATTGAGCATCAGGCAATCCAGTTAAAATAGTCAATAGAAGTGGATTGAAGTGATTGCACAAAATACTTCTTCATGCATCCGTATCACACTTGGGGAAAAGTATATAATAGAAAATAGAATGCATTGTGCAGTATGGCTTGCTATTCTGACATTTTTTTTTTTTCATTTTTCTCGTCAGATACAAACACAAAACATGCTTGAGAACTCTTGCGATGTCTAATATGCAACACTTGTGTTTGATAATGATACTCTTCACTTGTAGAAATGCACTTTTGGTGTTTTAAGAGAGCTTTCCAAAATATTGTAAAAACACTTGATTTTGGTTTGACAAACTATCAAGTATCAAGGAAATAACACTTTCAACTGTTATTCCATCTTAAATTTAGTTTGGTTATATATGTATTTGGCAGATATGTAGGACTTATTTTAATCAAATATTCCTATTGTTGATTTAGAAATGACTTGATAGTTGTGGACACTGAGATTTGGATGACAGTGCTGTCTCACACTAACACACTGTTACAGTCAAAACCAAGAGAGAAAATTATATATTTTCTTTATAAATTTGTTGCAAGATCAAATTTTAAGGGGAAAAAAAAAAGTCCCTGGATTGTGTTTTTTGCTGTTACAAATAAATGTATCTGTAATAGCTCAAGTGTCAAGACATCTCAGCTACTTCTTCAAAACAGTAATGAACAATAGACTGTTCGAGAGTGTGAACGAACAAATACATACAGAATATGCCACATTAAACACTTCACCTGTGTCGTCTGACAGAGGTGTTTTTCGCACACTGCTTTGAATACAAACACATTCTCGGCTTCCAGGCACCAGTCACCATAAATAATTTTCACACCTTCATGAAAGAGCTCATGATGTACAGAAGGTGGGTAGGTAGGTGGGTTTGGGAGGGTAGTACTGGAGTTTTCTTAGAAATTGCTTGCACTGTTTTTTTATTTATTTTTCTTGTGCTCATTTGTTTGAAGTGGCGATGGTGATGATGGACACCAGTATACCAACAAATAATTCTCCACTCTGATATTCTGATGAAATATTGGACGCATTACATGTTTTTCTTCCCCCCCCTTGGCCTGTCAATTCTCAGACCCAACCTCCTTTAACATCAATGTTGCAGAATCTCCCACGAGGGTCAGTCATTATTCCATTGAAGAAAAAAGTAAAAAATACAAGCCGTCTTTTTTTTTTTTTTTTTTTTTTTTGTATTTTTTGTATCTAGACTTCTGATCATTTCTATGTTATTATCATTCACTTGTTTATATCATTATTTGTAATAGTAATATTAGCTATTTCTGTGCTCAGATGTCCATCCTTGTATTTTATAAAAAAAAATTGTAATTGTTATTTTTAAGTATATGGTCTTCAAATCTTCAGAACTTCAGGTCAGAGTTCACCAAAATTAAGAGATGCTGGCAACAGTTTTTTTGTTTTTTACTGAAAAAAATAAAAAATAAAAAATAAACATACCCAGCACAAATGTATAAATCACATTTTCTAGATTATGTTTTAAATTGTCAGGTATGAAATCATTTTTACATTTATTAAGGGAAATGCCACAGTGCCTATAGCAATGGACTTGAACCTATTAGTATATGTAACAGCTATATTCTTCCTCATGATGTCTATGTCAACATGCATAATGTAACACGATACTTAAAAAGGCATGCATCAGTAGTGTTAAAATGGGACTTGTTATGAATTTATTAAGCTAAGTCAAGTCACGGTTGAAGTCTATGTATGAATACTAATGAATGCTAATTAGTAGACTTTGCAACGCTCATATGAAAATGCAGCAGAAAAAAAAAGTTGAATGTTGATGTATGAATGTTTCAGCTGTTTTACATTTTCTGGTCTGGCATTTTTATTTTTATTTTGCACTCGTTGGGTTGCTATCACTTTTAATACATGAGGGGAACCTCACACTTCTGACTGGTGACAACCCTCATCTTGCTCTGTCTGTCCCCTGCCCCCCTTCTTTGGTTGACCAATGTCAATAGATTTCTGACTGTAATTGTCTCTATTGCATTTGTCTTGTATTTGTTTGGTGGGCATGAGCTCTGCTCTCCACCCTGCGCTATTCTTTAGTCTTTGCACTATTCCACAACACGTTTCACTATTCATTTTGGTGCCCCCAAATTTCTTGTAGGTGTTACCATGATTGTGTGATTGTTTTTAATCTCTATGCTGATGAGTTGGTCGGCTGACTGGCTGGTTGGTTGGTTGATTGATTGATTGATTGATTCATTCATTCATTCATGGATTCATGAAATCATTAATTCATAAAATCCTTCATTGATTATGATGTCCAGCCATGGATGTTTGTAAGAAGCGATCTCGGTTCTCATGCAGGGTTACTGAACTTGATATCTTCTCAAAGCAGTTCATTATAATCAGGTTGAAGTTAAACTTGTGGAACTAAGAGATGGTATTTGTTTTAGTTCTAAAGACTCGGGTGAACTTAGGTGTAAACGGTATTGCCACATATACTTGCATACACAGAAAAACTACATACAAAAAAATAGCTGGAATGAGTTTTACAGTTTGGTTATATAACAGTTCACATACATGTATTTTAATGAACAGAATCTTTCAGCATGTATTGAACCAGCATAATCATATTCAGATTTTTTTTTTTTAATCCGTTTGTGCTCCAATGCCCACAAACTGAGAACGTGCAGAAATTTATGTGGGCGCTGATGACAGTACATGATCAAAGGTGAAATCAATGGCTTCTGGCTCGGTAAAGGCCAAGTTGGGTATAATGAGGGCGCTACAAGCAATGATCTGTCCCAAAGGTGTAATACAAGACTACAGTGATAAAGTTTCAAAATGACAGGATGACATTGTGGCTCTGACTCAGTGCCCACAGGAGAAAGACACACGCACACACACACTTGCATGCACACACACGCAGCGTGTTACAAACTATGTTGTATATATAAGTTTAAGTGAGCCGACGTGATTTATTTCTTTTTTTTTTAGATAGATAACATTACTTCCTTCCTAGATTAACATCTTGGTTAATGTGTGGAAGATCTTGCCGGAAACATGCCGGTAATATGATCTCTCCCACACAACACCTGATAGACAGCTGAGAATAAAGCAGTGTTAAAGAAACTTCATAATTTATTAGTTATTACTCACTTTGCAAGTAATGGGGGCCACTCTAGTTTCAGCAAAAAAAAAAAAGTAACTTCTGACTAAGTAAAGTAATGATGGCCTTATGTTCAACTGTGACTCTCAACTTGAACATGTAATTGTGTATGTTTTATTATAGTGTTGTGGTCACACGTGATGTGAGCTGTCAGCACTGTGTGGGTCAGTGTAATTACCATTCACTCATTAAGTTCAACTGAAAATGAATAGATGATTATGAAGTTATTTTAGTGCTAAATATGAATATCATGCAGCACAGTTCTTCATGTGCACGTATCATCCTGTTGTATAATTACAACGCGCTCAAAGATGGAAGCAGTGAATGACGACTAGCCTCCATATCTCACTATAAATGTTTATGAGATGCATTTGCATAATATGATTTTGTTGCAACAAAACATCATTTGGAGAAAAGAACAGCACAGAGTGAAATATGTCTGCAAGAAATAATTATTAAGATTTTATTTTAATTGCTTCATGTCTGTTCTTACTGATGGAAGAATCTTATTTTGGACAGTAATCCTCATCTGATCTGCTATTGATAGTATGGTATGCACCACTTGTAGCTCTCAGGTCATTTTCATCACATATTATAAAAGTTAATGCTGGAGTGACCTTTGAATAGTTTCACAATGTCAGAAAAAGAGAAGAGAAAAAGAAAAAAACACTTTCTGACATTTAACTTAAACATAGGGTTTGAATCATGAATTTTTTTTTCTTTTTCTTTTTTCTTTTTTTCAATTCAGTAATTTTAACAAATTATCAAATGGGACAAAAGCTTTATAAATAATTGGCTTTTACCAAAAATACCCCCAAATCCTCTAAGATGTCAATTTTAAAAATCAAAAAGCCCAGCATTTCAGCAAGTCTGATCTATATTTCTGTCTATCTATGTTTTAAAGTTTTGTAACAGCACATATACTGGAAGGGAAGAGCACCACTTGCACTCAAGGCTTGGAATGAAAGAACAAGTTTATGTTAAACATTAAGGACCAAATGAAAGAACGGCCAGTTGCTTGACACAGTGAACGGTATCAGGTAAAGATGAACGGGCACAAACTTAGTAACAGGTGACACCTGAAATGAGAGATGTTGTGTATAAAATCAAATAGGAAATCAGACAAATGAAGTGCTGATGAATTGTTAGGGGTGTACCCTGCCTCCGCCCATATGGATGAAAATACGAATGAATGGATGGATCAATAGATGGATCAGTGGATGGATGAATGGAAGTTAGCTAATGTACAAAAACAGAAACTTAACGAGTGTGCCAAATATATATTTTGACAAAGCACAGTTTCTCCCAATGTTGAACAAGCAACAGTCACCATTCATCCCATGAATTGCCAAATGTTAGAGATTTGGTGGAAATAGAACCCAGTGGAGTCCATCTGCAGTTATGTCACACCTAATGACAGAAGTATCACAGTTTAATTAAAACATATATAAACACAGTTTTATCAATGGTTCTGTGTTGAGTGAGAACCAGCCGAACCTTGACTGATCATTATTTGAAATAAACCAGCTCACAGTCGTTTTGCTCGGAAAATACTGATGACAATTAGATTAATAACAGACATTGTCAAGGTTCTGTGCACTGCCTTCACTTTTCCCCAGCTTCTCCCCGTCTGCACTTTACAGAAAAGTGACCATAGATGTTGTCCTAGGAACTTTTCAGAGCCACTCTTCTCGCGTTAATGTTCGGTCATAATGCTTAGATGACTACTTTGACCTTTTCCAGCCACTCGATCGTCAATCTTTCAAACACTGCTGGTCTTAGCCGTTTATGTTTTCTTCTTCCTGCAATCAACTGCCTGCTGAAATGCTGAAATCTCTACATCCATTGCAGCTACTATCTTTTTTGCTCCTTGTCACTCCACCTCTACGACTGGATGGTTCGCAAGCAGCTGGTTGTCAGTCTGGTTGTTGAAATCCCACAGGAGCTCTGCTGTTCTCAACTGCTTTTTCAGGGCCATCCCAGTGGGAATAGCGGGCTTCATATGCATGCTCAGGACAGATGTTCTTGTACCTTATCTTTGCTCAGTGCTTCTTAGTGACTGCTCGTCCAACCGAAATGATGCACCTTAGTGTGATACATTTAAGTGATTTGTTTGACTATGGATATACAGACGAAACTTTGGAGTTTACAACTCAGAATGTTTCCTCCAAGCTTGTTGCTGCTGATATCTGAGCAAGAGATTACTCTCTGTTCTGGGTTTGATGTGGTTCTTGGTCTTATGATCATCGTTTGTTTTTACCTTGGTTGTCAGTCCTTGTCCATAACCTTGAACATAAGAATGCATTTGGTTATCTAACATTTGAGGTGAAACTCATCTTTCAGTAATGGTCCCATGAGAACCAAATCTTTAACATAGTTCATCCTTGTGGCCACCTGGTAACTTACAATTGTTTCAATTCATGGATTTAACAAGATATTGCGTATCATGTTTGGTATTGTTAGAACTGTTAGTCTTATGAAAACTGTTTTCTTTGCACCACCCTGCAGCTCTGTAAGACATATATCTGTTTATCGTTGCTCAATAAGTATTTATAGAACGGTTCAATTCAGAGAAGCGATCATAAATTTAAGTATTTCAATACAAAGAATGCATGTTTATGACTGACTGTTTGTGACGATTTGTTTCCACAGGGTGAGATAATAAGTTCAATCACTATTTGAGTGGGTTTTGCTTGTTTCATCAAATAGAAAGGGATTTTACACAGCATACTCAAATGTGTCAGATGCTGAGTGTTCCATTGGGATTTCACACATATGTGATTCACATCTGCCACACAGGAAACTGTAAGGAAAATGCACATTTCTTAACCCTCACTCAAGGTAAAAGTTGATCTTTCCTCCTCTTTTATTTTCTAAATTCTAGATGTATAATATAAGAGAAGAAGAAGAATCATACTCTATTAATCCCCTTGGGGAAATTTCTTCACCGAGTTGACTCATCGGTAGGCAGCCACATGGGGGGAGCTGGTGTTGCTCAAGGAGCCCCCAGTGCAAGTTTATTTTGGTTTGGGGGAACCCAGAGTACACTTAGGAAACACACCCACACAATGCACAATGCCCTGGGCTGGATTTGAACCCATGACCCATTCATATACATATACTTTAAGAAAAGAGAACCAGATTGATTTCAGTAATTAAGATCATTTTAATCACTGAAGTCATTCAGATACTGAAATGTAATCAAAGGTTAAACATAGTGAAGTTTGCACAGAAACAAATATTGAGTAGGTTTCTATAAAAGCAATCTGACTTTACGCTGAAAACGTTTTACATTTAGAGTGTTTGTGTCATATTCCATCCAATAATGTCATTGAAATGCTGCTGTTAAGGGAATTTTGACTGTTGATGTTCATATAAAGAGTATAGCCACTCAAGAGAATGTCATGCCTATAACTGCCTCAGTGAAATAAAAACATGGATCCAAAAAAAATGAAAAAACAACTTTCTACAACTGAATTATGACGAATCAGACATAATAATCATCAGCCCCAAATCCTTCACAAAAAACACTGACAGCTCCACTCTGACAATAGACAACTCCACCCTCTCCCTATCACCGCACATCCGTAATCTTGGAATCATTCTCGATGGCAACCTCACCGTTGAAAAATACAACAACCAGATCACGCGGACCGCCTTCTTTCACCTCCAAAACATTGCCCGTATCTGCAACTCATTCTCCTTCCCTTCCGCTGAAACCCTCATCCACGCATTCATCACATCCCAAATCGACTACTGCAACAGCCGTCACTACTGCTCATCTTCAAAAGTCCTCAATAAACTGCGGTACATCCAGAACTCTGCTGCCCGCCTTCTCACCCGCTCCAACTCCTGTGATCACATCACCCCGTCCTCCAAAACCTCCACTGGCTCCCTGTCCCACAACACATCCAGTTCAAAGTCCTCCTCCTGACCCCCAAAGCCCTCCATAACCTCCCCCCCCCCCCCCCCCCCCCATACCTCACAGACCTGCTCCACCGCCACACTCTCACCCGCAGCCTCCGTTCCTCTGATATGCAAACCTTCTTTCCCTACCGCCCAGAACCAAACACCATACCTGTAAAACGTCCTCATGGTGGCGCTTGTGAACAACAAGGTGGCTTTGAAACCATGAAGTTCACTCATATACTTGGCACATCTGTACAGACACATGTAACATTGTATCCGTTCATGTAACATTTGTGTTCAAAGGTAAATTGCTGTATACATACATCACAATTAATCTCACAAAATGTTTAAAAAAAAAAAAAATAGGAATTAATATAGTTTTCTTCCAGTAGAACACATTGTTTTGCTTTGCAATGAGCAGACAACTCGTGGCTGTAATCTCCATGCACAGATGAGGGGGAGGACAGGAGCGGTGATTGATCGGCAGTTCAAGGGAAATAGTGGGATTTTCTCTGGGCTGTTGGCTTCAGTCTATAGCTGTCTGCGACAACAACAACAACGGATTAAGAAAAATGGCCACGGGTGTGATGGTTCATTAATTTAAAGATGCACTAACGAATCGGCTTCCGTTCACCGTCAGAATCGAGTACAAAATTGCATATCAAAAATGACATACACCTTGAAGCTGGTCCCCGTGCAGTCATTTGCGGCACAGTGTACAACCCTTCAGAATCAACATTTATTAATGTTTACTCATACGTGGTATTACTAACGACAAGTAAGCTGCAGAGCTTTTCCAACAGGGAAGCATTTTAGAAATCCAATTATGGCTGTTTTTTCAGTGGAAAAAAAATCTGTTCTCCAAAACACCTGAGGGGTGGCACAGTGGTCTAGTTACTAGCACAGTTTCCTCATTGCAAAAAAAAAACAAAACAACGACATATATATATATATATATATATATATATATATATATATATATATATATATATATATATATATATATATATATATATATATATATATATATATATATATATATATATATATATGTGTGTGTGTGTGTGTTATATAATTTGGTCTGGGGCCTTTCTGTGTGGAATTTGTCTGTTCTCCTTTGACATCTGTACATTTTTTTTTTCTTCCACAATTTAAAGACATAAAGACTTAGTGAGTGTAGACAGCATCACAGTTTTAATATGTGTGTGTGGATGATTCTTTTTCTCAGAGTGGATTTAATGTTAGCTGCAATGATTTTTTCTTTCATGTTTGAACAACAGTCAGTTCAATTATCTCAGCTGAAACTTTCCAGAATGAAACCTGTACATTGTTGTTACAATCATATTCTCCCTGTTAACATGGGGGTTCGATATACCTCCTACCACGAACATTTGATCTCCAGCCATCAGACAACTTTCTCTGTTGTCTAGATGTGAGACTATTTTGGTCTTATAGATTGTTCTAAAAACTCTGGGCCTGGAAATAGAACAATTCCTTCTCTCTGCTAAGATATTATGCTTCAAAGGTTGGTGGTCGCACTCCACTGAGACGTACCCTCAGGTTTTTCCGTGGCTCCTCTGGAGAAGTCATAGCCATCAGTCGATATACTAAGAGAGCTGGCAGGTAATAGACTTGGGTGATGGAGGACTATAGAAAGCGCTTTGGCGATAACAACTGAGAAAATGGTCAAATCCAGCTGTCAGTCAATAGAGACAAGCTTATGATTGTCTGAAAAAACGATTGAAAGTGCAATGTGTCACTCACAAGGTGTTTCTATTAACCTCCTTCGTCCACGGTTTATGTACTATCATCTCAGACAGGCCTTGCTGTGCAGCTTAACAATCTGCTCTCTGCATTTGCCTGACTCACTCACAATAATGGCGTTTAGCTGATTGTTCTCAACATGTTTTTTTTTTTGTGTTTTTTTAATCCATCCACTCATCCATAGTTTCTTCTCATAAAATCTCATTTGTTTTTATTGATGATAAAGAATATGTTACATGTGTGAACACTATTTGTGATGGAAAATTGTGAAAAAGCAAAAACATTGCTATTGATATGCTGTTAACCCAGTCAGAGGTCTTACAGAATATTTTCATGACTTGACAAAAAGTTGAAAATCCCCTCTGAGTTCATTCAGTGTTATCTTCTCTCCTCTGTCACTGTTTGTCGATAAAATCAGCTACTAAAATCGGATCGGATTTTCTTTATGTGACCGCCACAGATCAATGGCAAGATAATTGCGTGCTTGATGGAACCAGGGGTTTGTGGGCAATCAGATAACTCCTCTAATCAAAAAGATGACCACCCAATTGCATGCTGGGTTATGACTCCATTATTGTCAATTAGCTTATATTAGACTGTGTGCTGGAAAACTGTTCGTGTCAGACAGCACAGAAGGATAAGTGACGGACACAGCATTAGTTTGGAAAAGTGAACACAACTTCATTTACAGTGCTGCATGGTTTGTTGTTCTCTCGTAATACAGAGGGGGCTGCTGTTCAAGATCAGAATTGATGGATGGAGCACAGTCCGGCGGCTTTGCTCTCACAGACAGTAGTTATTGCAATAGCTTTCGCCAATATCCAGCTGACACAATGAATAGAGGTGCTTCAGGAATGGACTTCTTGGGTGTTCAGGACATACTAGAACTTTACTTGGTGCACTTTGCTTCAAACAAGGTTGTGTGAAAGCGCTTTTATAAATAGAAATAGTATGGTAATGATATAAATATTATTGAAATATTATTTTATTATAAAGAAATTGTCCAGTTGCAACGAATAGTGACATAAACTACAGCTGGAGCAACTGCTGTTTTAGCATGTTCATTTGATGCATTTGATGGATCGTATCCTAATAGTGAAGTATCGATAATGATGGAATCATACTTGCTGCATAAATCAATTATAAGTGCAAGTGATAAAAATATCATAATCAATCTTTCCATGCACAGTCACTCCATTGCGGAACTTTCAAAGGAGTTTATGTAGGATATGCACAGACAGCAAACACTCTACAACTACTCAAGGTGGAGATAAATGGACATGGACAACGTCCTTTAATTTGTTTCTTAGCACAAGGACGAGACAAGGAATGCGACAACAAAATACAAACTGCGCCCAACAACTGAGCCTTTTTCTTGTGATGACCTTGTTCTTCTGAAGTGTTCCATGATTTTTTTTCATCTGGTGTCAACTTTGTTGTTGAGTTTAGATTTTTTTTTTCCTATTTCAAAAACAGTCAAAGGAAGAAGTTGTATTTGTCCTCTTCAAAAGAGGAATTTGTGCAATTTAACAGGTGGAAATGCAGTAATTCTGGCATTTCTTTGCAAAATTGGTTCTTCCCGCTCTGATAGTGATGAGTGCCACCTGAGCAGCAGACCACATCAATAAATAAACAAATAAATAAATATATAAATCAGAAATCTGTTTTATTCTTTACATTAGAACTCCTCTAAACTACATAGGTGAGATCATACCGTGTGCTGATCATTGTTTATGTAATGTGGCAGGATTACTGTATACTCACTTAAAAATGATGCTATTGAACTTGGTGATGCCACAGATACAGACAGATGTGGCAGGAATACCAAGAAGTACCTATAAAATGTGAATGCCATGGCATGACAGGCATCATCTTGGGATCATATTTCTAACCTTTTATTGTTCACTAGGACTATGCATATATTATGCACTTATTGCAGAAAGCACTGGGTGAAGGAAGATATTGCTTTGAAAGCATAATGTGTGATACTTTACCTTTGAGTTTCCTGTCATTTTGTGTTTGTTAGAAAATCAATCATACCAAATATCATGTTGATCTATTAGTTATTCTTCACGATACAAGTCTTTTTTTTTTTTTGCTTTAATGATGATCTGTTTGGTGTAGAGGCTATTTCATTAATAACGTAATTCTGTTTCATCATTTAGTCCATGAAACTTTATCGACATCGTTGCTCAGTCTTGATGTAATTTAATAGCTCAACATTATTCCAAGTTTGTATCTCGTCAATGAAAAACCGTGTACAGCCGTATGTCAGGCAGCTTCCGTGTCATTATAACCAGCCTTTCACAAACGGACTCTCCCCTCTTTAACCCTCTTGCCCTCGTTCTCCTTTGTGATTCACTTTCACTTTGCTAATGAAGATGAGAAACCAAGCACGGTTACTATTATTGTCCTCCATTTAGCGCCTCATCTTTACAGGTGTTCGTGGCAGTGTGTGAAGCAAGCTCACTTCTGATGCTCACCAAAGCCTCCATATCAAGAACTAACAAGTCATCAGTCGGAGCCAGATTGTTTGCTAATTGAGAACCGCGTCTTGAATTGAAGCATCTTCACAAGAGGTTCATTTAAAATGTTGTTTACTTCCTAGAGGAATCTTGCAGCCCATGTTGGTGAATGGAAAGGATTAATACTTGAAAGGTGAAATGAAATGTATGAAATATAAGAACCGATGATGTCCACTAACACAGTTTCAATCACAAGTCTCACCTTGCCTCACCTCTCACTGCCTCAAGTGTTTTAGTAATCTCTCAGGCTCCATTTTATTCTGGTAGTATTGGGATGAAAATAAATCTCAAAATACAAAATTGAAAGCAAATTTATTCTCTTCTTTACTTTCCTTCAAAACAATAAATCGTTCCCACATGTCTGGTTGTTCGCCTTTGCCATGGTTTCCCTCCAGCCACCATCACAACTAATTCCCAATGCAGACCAATGAGAGAAGGCTATAAAAATGAATTAAACAGCTCTCAGCATGCACCCGCCGTGTGCTTTGGCTTTGGAATGAAAAGCGTGTCTCCGTCTGCTGCCTTTGTCTTGCTTTCTTCTACAGTTTTTTTTTTTTTTTTTTTCCTGTTTGTAAAGTGTTTCACTTTGCGCGAGTGTCTTTGGCTAAAAAGGTTAATCGCAAAAAAATGTCATCTCCAGAACTCTGCAGCAGGAGAGACATTTTTGTTAAAGCCGTTTGGCTTAAACCATTGTTTACTGCAGTCTCCCACTAGAAAATAGTTTTTAATCAACTAAAGCTGGATTATATTTCCTCTTTATGTCTGACACTTATGGGTCATGAAGTGACAGAAGCTTGGGCGAGTGTTCCTTCCAATGCTCTTTGTTTGGAAATCTAATTAGAGCTTAATATTGTGCTCTTGAAATCATTGTTCTCAGAAGAATGAACTAATGTGATTAAAGTGCTGCTGAGCATGGCCCAGGATGATTTAGGCTCTTCATTATGCTACTTTGCCCATGGTTAAAACCCTAATGCTACTGGATCACTTGCGTGTTTGAGGATACTTGAACACAGATAATACGCTCTTGAATATTCTTTATTTTCTCCCAATAACGTTTGTTTCTTGGTGCAGAAAAGTATGGTTGATTGAGAAAACTCTGCGTGCTGTCTTGCTTTGAAGCTTGTTGCTGGTACAAACCAAGCACTAATTGCTTGTGGGTTATAAAATCCTCACTGCAAGAGCTCAGAGTCATGTAGATTTGACATCACAGAGTTGCACCTTAGAAAGCATCTAACTCTGAAAATGTATATTTGTTAGTGAAGTGTTTTTTTTTTTTTTTTTTCGCCTCATTGATCTCAGCTCCGTACTCCCCCCTATGAGACATGACTGTTGTAAGCTCTGGCTGCTGTAATCCCTATTTACAAAGTCACTGTCATGTTTCGAGCTTTTCAAGTTCACTGAGCTGTTGACTCCACCGTGCACACAGTGCACACAGACATTCGCAGTGTAATGTCATGCAATTTATTGCAGAGCCTTACCGAGGATCAGGGCGACAAAAGCAAACTATGAGTTTGTGTCACTGCAAAACCAGTCAACCAATTTAACCTTTAACATTTGTCATCAACCGATCAACATTTATGAACATAGTCTTTGCTGATGATCCCAAATGAACTAGAGAAGCAATGATTACCAAGTCTACAGTGAATAAGGATGAACTTTATTCAAACTCACTCATTATCCTGCTGCTATTTCGAGAGGAGCATAGAGTGATTTGGCCATATATTCCCCCAACTGTTGCGCTTCATTACACCGTCACTGTTGTTTTATATCCTCGAGCATAAATGAGCTTTTCTAAAATATAGGATGACTACAGGAGATGTCTATGTCACATCCGAGTATTCTGGCTGATTAGTGAACATCACTGTGTGAATAAATCATGAACAGGAAATCCTCCTTGATCCCCGTGTGTTTATCATTGATGGGGGAAATAAAAACCTTTTTTTTTCCGAGATTATACTCAATCGGTTGACAATACAAACGCTCTCACAAAACACTCTCTTCTCATTATGTCAGTATGAGAGTATTTTTAGACAAACAAAACATAGCCATGATCAATGAAATATTCAGCTCACATACATATCTTGTAACTTTAATCACCCATATCTTTGAAGTTCGGTAACGATCATTTGCGTGCATCACATTTGCAATGAAGCTTTTGCGGCTTGATAACAAGCCTCAAACAAATCCAGCCACACTTCCGATCAGCATGTTGTCCCACAACTGTCACAGTGAATCTTTGATCTTAATGGGAAATTAAACTGAATATCTCGGATAGGCTTAGCTGTGCAATTCGATTTGCATTCTATTGACAAGATGGTAAGGCATTTTATTTCACTTTCCTTTTCCTTCAACGTCTCCCTCTCCAACCGTATCTCCTTTTCTCTGGCCCTTTCTTCTTTGCAGTAATCCTCTCTTCAGTAAACACTGCAGTGTTTTAGTCACCCTCCACAGTTCCCCAACATTCAAGAACAATGTGTTTCTCCATAAATCAGAACAATATGTCAGAGCTCCAAGCTGCTCAGTGGTAATGATCCACTCATCCCAGGCTTTAGAGTCGTGTGATCATTCATCTAAACTATTTCCGATTTGTTCCTGTTTTCTTTTTTTTCTCCTTTTCTCACATCACCGACAGTGGCTCTCTCCGGTTATAATGTACTACATTGAGTTGTGTCAATTGCCTAAGGTGTGGGACTTTGTAAGTCTACATTATTGGGGAACTCTTAAGCAGCACAGCCTAAAGCATTTTCTTGCAGAAACGGAACAGAATTTTCATTAATGAAATAACTAAATTATATGGCGGAAATGAATAAAATTATACTGATTAAATTGTACATTTAACTTCACTTGCAACCTCAAAATGTCTGTTTTTGCTGTATGTGAGAAACCAGTAATGAGTAAATACCGCCCGATTTCTACAATCTGTGGCCCATTGTGTGATTAATCCTCCATCAGGAAGTCTATGAATTGCAGTTCTTCTAGTATTGAACACTAATTAGTAAATTCTTGGTGAAAAGGCCCCTTCAGACTTGCCTTGAGCCAACTGTGAATCAATTTTCTGACATTTCACAGGGATGCCTGCTGGTCTTTCAGACTCCTGCCGGTTTGATTTTTGCTCCTGGTGTGTGGACGCGTCAACAATGAAGCACTCTTTCAGACAAACGTGGATGTCTTGTACGGTTTCCTGCACGAGCACTACCAGAGCCTGTAAACTTCTATTTACAGACTCTCTGATGAGAATCTGTCGTTTCTTCATTATCACTGTTTAAGAAATCTGTCTCATTGTCAGATCCACCCATTATATTGCACCCCTTGAGCTGCAAAGTAGGTTATTATTCTCAATGCTGAGACATATTACATTCATTTCTTGGGTTTCTGTAGACATCTGTCAGCAGACCTGAGAAATTTGGTTTGACTCCTGCTGCAGGGAGGAAAGCAAATAAGAAACCAGTTAAAGCTCCAGCAGCTTGTCAGTAGCAGTAAAAGACAATAACAAGACTACATGGCACATATCATGTTTCACTGACACTCTAATGCAGCATCTTTTAAATGGCTACAATGGTTTTAATTTGTAATCATCTTGAGTTATTTTATTCACATCTCTTTATTCGCAAATCTTTAAATCACAAGTAACAAAACAATTGTGGTTCTTATTCACACCCAGCAAATTATAAATGTTTAGAAATGGACCTTGAATCTGGGTGAGATTTTATAATTCATCTCGAAGCTGCACTGAGCATGATCATTTATGTGTTTGGGGAAAAATTAAAAAAAAAAACCTTTTGAACTTAACTGGGTTTGCAAGATGCATTTAGTCATTGAAGTCATTAGATCAGAGGTGTCAAACACATTTTAGTTCAGGGGCCACATACGGTCCAATTCTGGTAAAATAGCCTCATCTTGACTTTTTTTTCCCCAAAGAGATTTCTTGTTTTCTTTGAAATTTTTAACATTTGCTTGGTGGTTTGACGGACCAGATTGGAGCTTTTTCTGGGCCGGTTTTGGCCCACAGGCCATATGTTTGTCACATCACGCAATAGATAGTTTGGCAAATTAGTACATAAGCCTTCAGTGATGACGTCCTCTGTCACATATTTATAACTTACCTTCTTAAGATAATAGTTTTCTTCACAATCTGAACAGGAAATCTGTGGGCGGGGATGTTGGTCGGCTTTGTCAGATGTAGTTGTACATAAAAAAATGACTTTTTTTATTTTTATTTTTTTTTGCATCTTGACCATAGTGTTTTTGGGATACTGCACGTTTATGGGGGTCCACAACTCAACATGTGGACCATAATCCCATCTGCCATGCATGGAAGCTGATGGGGGCACTGGATCTGACTGAACTGGTGATTATTCTCATTGTGTATTTTCAGTGGATATAAAAAGGCCCTGCAAACAACAGAGATTCACATACAATGGAAAGGGCTTGTGTTTCTACTGTGATTTGGCATGACAGAGTTACAGGAACGTGCAGTCACAGTGGAAACCACATTAATTTCTCACACAATATCAGTGCCAAGGAATTGTGGATCACCTGAAACTAATTATTTTATTTTTTTTCTCTCTTATGTGTGATTTTTGAAAGATGATAATTTGCTCTGTTGTTGTGCCTAATGATGTGAGATTTAGCATCCACAGGCATTTTTTTGTCACTCTGTAATGAAAGACTTATTTTCTTTCTTGAATGGAATACCTTGAATATTTCAAGCAATCATTGACCCCTGAGTGGAGGCTGTAATCACACTATAGAATGAGTTCCCAGAGTGATGAATTGTGAAAGAAATCATAACAGCATAAAAGCAATTAAGTGAAAAATGGCTGACTGCTGTACAATATTGTTTAGCAATCACTTGATCCAACTGAAGATGCTTTAAACCTGTTCAAAAAGTAAAAATAAAGCTCTTTCGTGCTGTCGCCACAAGACTGTGAGGAAACATCTCGAATGTCTTCTAACCACACCACTGATCTACAGGAGTAAGTGGAGAGTCAACAAGAATCAATCATCTCAGGAAGGCGCCAGACAGATAGCAGCACTCCTGAAACCAGAAAATATATGGATGACGATTGAAAAAGTTGGTTGACATGGCCAGAATTTGGGAGAGCATCCAAGATGATTGCCATAATTACTGCGATCAATGAGTTGGACATATGAGGAAGCCCTAGTTATTGTTTTTGGAAAACATACAAAACTGAGAGACTCTGACGGAAGCTATCCTTTGTCTTGTGGAAGGTTTAAGATTGTGGTCATTACAAAGACTTCAAATTCCACTCTACAAATATCCACCTGAGGAAAAGTCTGGGGTACAATATATGCTGTGCCTCACAAAGTCCAGATTCTTAAGTATCCCTATGCTTGTTACCCTAAGACACTAATATACGTCTTATGAGGTACATGACTCGACAGCAGTCCATTTGACAGGAAACACTGTGTGTTCTCTGTGTCACTCCTAACCTGCATCATTAGAAAAAAAAGCAAAAAGGATCCTTTGTAAGACACATGAATGATCCATCTGCCCCAATAGTTGGACTAGTTTTATTATCATTAACATGCACAGTATCTTTGAACAACCATTGCTTGAAAATGCTTACACGGCTGTGTTTAATTTTCCACTCGAGTTGTTCCAGACCTGAACATTTGCAGTGTCAGATTGCAGTCAGATCACCAATTGAATCTTCTTTTCTTGAACCTGATTGATAGCTGAATGAGTAATGACCATCTCTAAACACAGCACAGCTTTGCCACTCTGCTGGAGTTGAAAAGAAAAGGTACCGTGATCGACGGCTCCCTGTGCGTTAACATCACCTCCAGCTGCATCGAGTGAAGTTGACAAGACAGAGCAGACTGACGACGCAGACATCACAGAGAGAGGAGAAATAATGTAATCACGGCTCTAGACGTTGATTAAAATGTGGATAAAGATATTCCATTGTGTAAATTGTGACCTAAATGGACTTAATGTTATCACAACAGAAAACACATGCTCAATTCCAGTCTGATGCTACCAAAGAGGCATGTCAGTTTGGTTGAAAATATTTAACATATAAGATTGTGTTGGATATATCTGAATTATCTATATCTTTGCAATGAATTACATAATGGATTATGCTCCGATGATGGTAAACTCTCACCCAGAGAAACCTTACCCTTCTGTGGACGTTCTTATTGACGTCAGTAAAAGTTACTTACTTATTCTGTTTTAAGTGCGACACAACTTTTCATGCTTGTGCGTGTGCACATTTGTGTTTGTTTTTATTTACCATTGTCAAATACCCATATCAATATTATAATTTTTTTGTTTTTACAGTTGTTATGGATTGACATTTTTCTTTCTTTTCTATATACTGACAATTTTATTTTGTAGTCAAGTGTGGAAAAAAAGAATTTCCCAATCTCAGTGCACATTGGTTCACAACCACCTCCAACATCTAAAAAAGAAAAAAAAGAAAAAAACTTCAATTTGCATCTCTTAGAGCCTATCCAAAACATATAATTCTCATTGTCCAACACAGAAATCTTTTTTATGATAAAGTTTCTTATTGAATTTCTATGTTGTTGATTTTATTTTTTTATTTTTTTTATTACTGCAACAACTTGTTAAATTTTGTTGGGATAAAAATATTAAAGTTAAATTTACAGCCACACAAGAGCACAGCCACTGTGTGGGAAGAATCACATGTCTATCTTTTTTTAAGAGAGTTAATTCATTTTTAATTATTATCTTTTTAGTATGCAGTCTTATGAGGATGCAGGTCAAAGTACCTAACTCGACAGCTTTAAATGTGGCTTTAGTTTGCATTTATTTGGTTTTAAGTCTCTACATGGTGCCACCATTCAAGTGACACTTTTAATTTGAAAGGTAAATGGTTGGTAAATCTGAAAACATTTGTTTGTTGGCTTTTATTTCTTTGTCAGTTATATTCTACTTTCCTGATGCTGCCCTACTTACCTTCACCAAACCATTCTGTAAATATGAGTTGATTTACTTAATACAATTGTAATTGGGAAAATCTGTGTTTGATACCTATGAGGACATAACAATATTGATGGTATTTCTCACTGATGTTTAAGTTTAGTGTTTTAATAGTGTACAATTTGATCCCATACATAATGGCCAGTGTTGGGATCATCTGTTTACGAAGAAACAATATCATGATTAGTTGCCTCTCAACTCTGTATGCTATTGTACCCCGTCTAATCCAGCTCACATGAATGACACTGGTGTATAGCCACAGTGAATGCAGTGATTACATCTCGCCAGTTTGTGTCAATTCCATTTCGATTGGCATTTATTGCAGCGCTTAATGCCTTCATTACCAGACTTTCATCTTTTTACTCAAAGCATTTTGTCTGGCTTTGAGCCATTTCGGAGAAAACACAAGATGAGACAACACTCTGCTGGAGGACTGTTGCATGACTGAGTCTGTGGACCATGTGATGAAGAAATATACACAAGTGGAACATTTATTGATTTGTTATTGATTTTGCTGTTGTTACATAGAAAGTGTTTTGTTGTTATGAACTCCGGGGTAAAGTTGATGATAAATCAAACATTAAGTAAATGTCAGCTTGGACTTGGGTTGCTGTCAGAAATGAGGGTTAAAGTAAAACAGGTCACAATTTGGACATGTAATAATTGTAAGCTCACAAAACTATCAATTTCTTTAAGTTTCAGAAAGACTTTTACAAAAAGTTAAACCCTTCATATTTTTGAAAGTAGTTGTAATATATCCCATATATCAGGCAAATATTTAACATTAAGAAATGTCTTTACCCTTTTAATATCATCTGCATAAATTAATCATATTATTAATATTTTTAAAACAATCCATTATATATATATATATATATATATATATATATATATATATATAGCATTCTACATTTTTTCATCAACCTACATATGTTCGCCATCAATAGTTTGTGGGAAGAAGATAATCTCCAAAAACATCTTCCAGTTTACCATGGATAATAAAAACCCTTTCCTATTTCAATTGAGTTACACAGTATAATACTCCTGTGCATCATGAGACCTTCAGTCCATGTCTTTGTACAGCTCTAAAAGGAAACTCTGTATCATCCTTATAAGATGCCTGAACTCCCTTGACCAGCTGGGTTTTTTTGTGTTTTTTTTTTAATCTGGACAGATAGCGGATCCAGGAAGAAAATAAATCTAATTTTGATTTTAAATAATCTAATTGTTTCAGTCATGACCAACCATTAGAATCAAAAGCAGAAATTGAAGCTATGATTCACTTCAGAAGACGCCAGCACCTCAGTTGAACTTAATTTGGTCTCTTTGGACAATGCTTTCAATTTGTAATTACTGAGAATAAAGACGGCTTAGCCCGTAACAGTGGCCTTAATACTGAATCATGGAACACAACACCTCCCAGGAATTGCTGAACGGTCAAGGTCTTCCCTATGTCTTCAATGGCTCCTCAAACATTTCTATGTTAAATGGCCGAAATGGGAACACTTACGAATAGTCTGACCTGGGCTTTCATTTGGAGATTAAAAAGTATGATAATCCAGTACTCGGCACAAAATTGAAATTGCACCCCAAGACTGTCAGTCCAAAGGTATTATACCCAATGTCGAAGCAAACCCACAACATCCAGACCCTAATTATTTAAAGTTTATTAAAAGTTTCTGTCTCTCTTCTGTAAATCCATGCATCTATACCCTATACAAATTTATTCAATTTAGTGTTGCAACAAGCAGCCAATTCCAGCCAACTATAGGCAAAGGTAAGTTACAAGATGGACGGGTCAGGAGCCCACCACTGAGAAAATCACACAGAGGTGGACAAATCTACTGTTTAAGGAAAAATAATGATAATCATTATCATTTTCAGTCAGCATCATGCACATTTTTCAACTTGTATTAATGTAATCAGTCAGTTTCAATCTGCACAATGTCAACTCTACATCATTCTCACACACTAAGCAGTTATGATAAAGAATAAATGCACCCCAGAATATTATTATAGTCTTGTCACATCAAACATCTTTTCACTCATCCCTTTTCCGGTTTTTCACTTGAATGAAACGTGTGACTATCTGCTGTCAATTTCTCACATACTTTTGTTGTTTCAGGTTAATTTATGTACTCAAGTTACATTGATGTAAGCCTTTATGTTCTTTGAACCCTTTATTCATTTTGTGACTCAAAAAAAAGAAGTGTAGAGGTTTTTTTTTTATTTTTGTTATCTCGTTATATGGGTGTAGTAAACATGAAAAGACGGCCCTGTCTCAATTCCAATCTGTCATTCAACCCATCAGATTTTCACTCAGATGTTGATACAGATGAGACGCAAGTCATACATTCGGTGCGGTGTAAAATGCTTTCAGGGTCAATCCCTTCATTTTTGACAGAGCTTCAGAAACAGCCACTTCTGAAATGCCTCATACACCAAGCGCCATGTGGATAATAATAATCACTCATCAGCCAAACTACTGCACAAAATTATACATTCATATTGTATTCATATTGTATGTGTCATATAATATATATATATATATATATATATATATATATATATATATATATATATATATATATATATATATAACAAAGGACATCCACAATACATAATGTGTTTTTTATGAGTTGGCACTTGACAGAATTATTATTAACTACATATTTAGAGCCTTTAATTCAAATTTGAGGGAAAAAAACATCACACATTTCTCTGGAGTTGATGTAGCAATTCCGTCTTGAAAGGCCCAATGACCCTCAATGACTATCCCCCTTTGCAGCCTTATTGTTTGACATCATTTGTTAATTGTGTGTAATTATCTCTGAAGGTGTGTGAGGTGGAAATTGAGTCATCCAAGTTATCAGCTCTGTTATCCAAGGCTGACAATCTGTCATCCATCAGAAAACCCTCCTGAGCTAAAACCAGCTCCGCCTGTGACCCTCATTTCACAGTTCAGAAGAGAAATTCACTGTGTGACTTATTGGAGGATGAGTGGACAGAAGAAGTAATAATAAAGCCACAGCTTCTCTCTAAATGCAAATCAACAGCTTTAAGTAACATAAAGTTTAGAAGAACTACAATTGGGCTTGTGGATTTGCATGAAGATGCGTGACCTTTCACAGAAAAACGAATGTTGGCAATTTGAATTTCATTTTATATTTGTGAATACAAATTGAAACAATGGGGGGAAACAAAACAACTTTTGTCATCATGGGCTAAGAACAACAAAAGAAAATATAAAAAAAACCTGTGGAAAACACAGTCAATAACATGACTTGGTATGACCAGGAAGATAACCACGTTGATGGAGTTTTATAAAAAAAGACGTTTTTAAAAACTTGAGAATTTTATCATTTATTAAAAATCTTGAACAAGCTTTGTGAAACCTAACAACTCAACCCAAACAAGAAACATAAATGTCCATCCATCTTCTTTTCTGCTTAGTCCACATCGGTTTTCAGTGGCAATTTTGGGGTGAAAAAAGCCCCAATATTCCTGTCTCACCAAACTAAGACCCTATGTCACTTTCAGACCAACCGAGGACATGTCTTGGGCTGACCCATGGACCTCCCAGTTAGATGTGCCTTTAAGCATCTGATGGGAGCCTCCATCTTAATTGGAACACATCATCTGGCTCTTCTTTGAGCCTCTCCTAGACATCCAATCTCTCCATTTTATCATAAAGTGTTGACACCCACTACCCTATGGAGAAAGATCAATTCAGAAAGTTGAGTCTGTGATCCCATTCTAATGGTCATGGCCCAAAATTCATGACCATCTCTGAGGGTGTGGATGTATTCCGACTGATGGAGTAAAGCGTTGCTTTCCAGCCCAGTTCCCTCTTTTACCACAGCAGTCCAGTGTAGTGAATGCATCATGAATGTTTTAATTTGTGGACAATCCCAGAATCTCCCATCTCAGAACCAATGAATAAGACTCAAATATACAGTACTTCCAACTCCTCAATGTGAAAAATGTTATTTGTCTTTACCTGAAGATGACATACCATCTTTTTATTAAGAGACATCGGAATTCTGACTTGAAATGACTGCTTCACACTGCTTCCGGGCATGTTGAAGGACTTTATTTGGACTGAAAAGTACGGAGACACCGCTGAGGCCCTGTTTACATGAAACAGGGCATGTGTATGTGTGTGTGTGTGTGGTTTCATTACAGAAAACTGCCAACTAGTAACCATACATGAAAAGTACATTGTTTTCAGCGTTTCTGTCGTTTCAGTGTAAATGGACATCATCTTCAACATTGTCATGCAAACACAAACTTCTGTGAAAAGAAAATGCAAAAACGATGTGTTTTCACTTGAAGCGTAACGTCCATGTGTGGGAGGGATTCACATTGTGAATCCATTGACCTTTTAAATCTTTTGACATATGTCCTTCTGGAGAAATGATCAATAGAGGTGTGTTGATTTTGTTTTTCCTGAGTGACACTGCAAATTGACTCCTGTTTTCCCCACGAAATGCGTCTTATCAGGATAACCCCCCCCCCCCCCCCTGCACACAATCTCGTGTGTGTCAGCTCAAAAACACTTCCTCTGTATTTTATAAACTCTTTAAGTTGTTATTACAACTCCTGCTGCAAGATCATCAACCTTTGGTACAGGGTTTGTGTGGTGCACTCAAGCTAACTCCATCTTCTCAGCCTCTGCAATGCAATGAAATGACAAAAGCGGTAAAATATAAGGTGTTTAAGTTCAGTGTAACATTTTCTGCTTTTATAGTCTGGTTCTGCAGCATGCTCGTACTATAACACTATTTGAGTTTTGCATTTTTAAAGCTGCCATAATAACAGTCTCTCTCATAAAGTGGTGATAAATACCTGCATTTTCACTCTATATAGCATTGCTCGGTCCTACATGTACTTTGTGGGGGCAAAAACGTATACAACACAACCCCCCATTGAATGCAGTCTTCTAGGTCTACACTGACATGAAATGAAATGTTCATAAAGTGCCATGACTCCCTTTGCAGAGTCACTGAAGTATCACAGTGTGAGACAGGTGTGCAAATGTGTGACGTGCACAGCTGGGCTAACTTATGACACCCCGGCATGTTCATTAGAGTAATGAACACATTTTATAAGATGCTTACCACCCTGAGTGTAAAAATACATCCTACCTTGCCTTCAATCAGAATATCTAAAACAAAAAAAAACATTTGCATGCCTGCTGCTCAAATCTTTCTATGCCGGGCAACATTAAGCAGTAAATAAATGCAGAAATAAATACAACATATTTCCACAATACAATAATTATAAAACTCACAAGTCTGTGCACATACACACATAGTTTTTTTGCTGAAGTATTTACTATGCCCCATGGATGTTAAATGCCTTGAATAAGAGCTATTGTCATTAGTGTGTGTGTGTGTGTGTGTGTGTGTGTGTGTGTGTGTGTGTGTGTGTGTGTGTGTGTGTGTGTGTGTGTGTGTGTGTGTGTGTGTGTGTGTGTTTCCTAAAATTTCAGCGTGACTCTCAATTTTCAAAATGAAACATGTTAGCATATTTTCCCCCTACTGTTAATGTGCTGCTGCAAATCAGTGTGATTTGAGCCCTAAAATATTCATGTTGCAATTTGTTGAGCTATTAAATGTGCTCGTGATGGGACGATTATTTCTCCTAAGTGAACAAGTTTTTTTGGTTGTTTTTTTTGTCACTGTCTAGTCTGATTGTGTCCCTGTAGCGTCCAAGTTATTTGTTTTTATGGAGGAGCACGCAGGCTGTATATCTTTGACAACAGAAGACGAAAAGGCCATCTGATGAGTGTTTGTCTCCCGGCTGCTTGCTGAAATGAATGTGAAGTGTCTTTGCAAGCTATTTGCCCCATGAAAGCCCTCTCGCATTCACTAAAACCTATAGTAGGGGTCTTTATGTGGAGGACACACATCTAACTGTTGCACACTTCCAATGTTATCCTTCAAAATTATGCTTTTCTTTTCAAGATAGTTGCATACTACTTTTTTTTTTTCCATTCTCCTCTTAGAGGAGATTTTTCTTCTTCTTCTTGCTTTACACATATCATACTCCTATATCTACCTCTGTTTTGAATAACGGCAATATTTTCAAAAACAGGTTTTTGATTCTTGAGAGCCTGTTTTGTTTTTATTTATTTGAATTTTTTTGTGTACAAACAACTCAAACGCAACAATCACACATGGCTAATATGTACACATTTTGATTGGACACTCTGGTGTAGGGATTACGTGGTTTTTGTTCCTGTACATTACAGTCGACACGTTACACTTTTTCTTTTTTGATCTCTAATCATATATTTGCTCATCAAAATACTTCAAACGCAAATACTCACACAGCTGCAGCTTTCAGTGACGAGGAATGTCCATTTTTATATTTATCGCTTCTAGTGTGTGTTGGTGGGGTGGGTGCTTTAAAAGGTTGAATCATGCTGTGTGTGTTAACCCAAATTTTCCCGTTTACGTCCCACTAGTTGTGATCATGGTGCTGGGTGGGATGCACCAAGCATCAAGTAGATCGACTCTTTAGAGGCTAAATATTTGTTCATACATTTAATAGCAAATTCCAGGCCTTTTGAGTTATTTCAAATCCAGAGCTGTACTTCATCATCATACTAAATGTTTTGGCGCTTACACAGTCATAAAACAAATTTGTATTCTTCTTTTACATTTATATGAAGTAGTTGCTTAAATTATTATTGCATTTATGTTAAAAAACAAAAAAATTCCATCTGTCCTGAATCCATTAATTCAATTAATATTATCAAATTCTTATTTATCCAAACATAATGTTCATATTTTTTTTATATGCAATACTAAGAATACTCTTTTCTCATTTAAGTGCTTCGCAGAGTTGGATTGGATGGTTGATTCAGTCTGGGTCAGTTTAAAGAGGTTTTCACAGAATACATTAGGCTTGCTACTACTACTAAGCTACTAAGTCTTTTGTTTTTTCAGACTTGCTCTTTTGGAACTTGTTCTTGTTCTTTCAGATCTCAACATGACCTTCCTTGTTCCTATTAGACACCACTTCATAATTACATTAGAAACCTGAGGAATAGTTTCCCTGAAAAACTTTTCTATCTCCTTGCAGCTTTCTCTTGCTTTGCGGTCGTAGATTCTATGAACGTCTGCAGCGCAGGGCAGCTGCTGAGAAAGGCCTTTGGCTGCCGATTGTTTGAGACTCGAGGTGTCTTTATAAAGTTGGAGAGCATCACCTCACCTGGCCTTTCCTAACAATAATTCTTAATAAACCATAGCACCACCAAGCTAATTAAAGTTTTAGCCCGTGGAAATAGTTGTTAGAGCTGAGAACTTTAACTTCTTTGGCGGTAGGTGTACCTCCATTGGGGTTGGCTGGATTAAAAAAAGAAAGAAAAAAATGATAGCGTAAGACTACCTGGGAAGTTCTGCTTTTTTTATATTTTATTTTATAAACCATTTATTTTAAGTTTTATCTTCCCATTGAAGGAATCAAGCAGGACAAGGATGAATTGTATTCTCACTTCAGTATAAATACCTAAACAGAAAGGATGATAAGTAAACCACTCATGGGGTATAGCCCTTCTTTCCTTCCCATTAAACCTCACCATTGGCTCGTCACGTCTTGACTGTGCATGTCCATAATCTATTTTCTTTGTCTTCTATGTAGAAGCACATGCATATGAGTACCAACCTTAACTTTTCATGAAATGTCTTTCTGGATTCTGAGCTGACTTCTAAGAATTATTTCCCAGTCAACACATTTTTGCCTCAACACTTTTGCCCTTCTCTCTCCTTTTGTTCCCCTCGGTAACACAAAGTCATTCCATACCTCAAATTTGTATTTGACGTTCCTCTAACACAAGCCCGGTTGACCGTGGGTGTTTCTTGGTCCCCATTTTGCTGTTTCACAAAACCCACTCTTTGGCCAGCCTGACTTTCATTTGTCTGACTTCACAGGGTCTTATTTCTTTTTATTCATTATACATAATAACACTAAGACACGCAATACTTGTGCAACCCTACCCACCACGCAGTGATTACAAGGTCTGTCTGACCTCCCTGAACAGTGAGGGTGAGACCAAATGTAGGACAGTCTGTTTTCCTCAGATTGCAGTTATTTCTTTACTGAAATATTCAGAACCTATTCCCAAAAGTGTTCTTCATACAGTATCTGCTATCTATGGATGGCCTGTGAAATAAATATACCAACTACCGGTACCTCTCTTATTAGGACTTTTAAGGCTATTTTGAATGATTGGAACATCTTTCTGGAGTTATTACATATTTCTAACAAATTACTAAGATAGTAAATTTAAGCATTCCATTGACTATAACATATTCCACATAACTCTGTTCCAGGCCATAATGTGGACTATTACCTCTATTTAAAACATAGCCAGGACACGGAACAAGTTTGCATAATATGGATTTTTCCCGCTTGTAATAATTGTTTGTTAAAATGCCCATATCTGTAGCTCAGCAGGGGGCCAAGCCAGACTCCACGGACACAGACTGCAGCTGGGCTGTTCAGTGCCTCGAGTTTAAACCAGAGCTGAAAAAGAAAATAAAAAAAAAAATAATTGTGAGTGTTACACTTACAAACATGGTTCATTGACCCCCCCCCCCCCCCCCTCCCCCCGCAGAGCATTGTGCAGTGTTTAAATACATGAAAATTCATTGAGTTAAAACCATTAACAAAATAGATTCCAAGTTGATTCATATGAGATGTGCGGGGGGTGGGGTGGGTTAATTCTCTTTAACAGTAAATGACGACAACATGTACCTGCACAACAGCAGTATCTGAGTAAAAGTTGTCCATTGCTTCAAAGACAAAGGAAAACTTTGAAAAAAAAAAGATCTGTCTTTTGTTTCAACTCCACTGCCGACATGAAAGGGACCTGACTTTAGTATCAATTTGAATCTGTCAACTTTCTCTTACAATATTCCTTCATGATCATTTTCCCAGCTATTTCATTTTAATAAGGCATAGCTACTGGTTGATCACACCTCTAATAACTCATAAAATCATATTAAATGTTCACAGTTCAGTCAAATTCACTTTGTGCTAACATGTACCTTCTTAAAATCTAAGCCAGGGAATGTGCTGCAATAGTGTCTTCATGACTGCAGAAAAACTGGTTGAGTTGGTTCACAAATCTCATTAGGATGCCCCTGGTTGCCTCTCATTAGTGGTTAACCAGAAACATCCAACTCGGAGGAGACAGCTGAGTCAGTCAAGGACCCACTGGAGAGATCCTTTATATTTAAAGCTGGGGTTCTTTGTTCTCTACTGCCGATCGATGGATGGATGGATGGATGAATGGATGGATGGATGATTATAACTTGAGGTAAGAGTTCAATCCAATGAATGTGATATATTTGTAGTGATTTTCTTCACCTGTTGAGAATACACAAAGAGCTTAAAAATGTATAAGTGGGTTGAAGCAGCATCAGAAATCCCTCCATTGTGCTCATAATTTATGATCTGCTGCAAAGAAACTCCAGCCCATGATGTATTCATGCTTGAATAAAGCTTAAATTAAGAAACATGCTTTCTTTCAAAGCCTTGGTTTTCTTCTTTGTTTTGAAACAGGGCCTCAGTGATGTTTGAACTTCCACAAATAGATGATGCACTAAAGTGATAATGGCACCAGACTATTTTCAATTTCAATAAAACCTAGTGAGTTTGAAAAGGTTGTTAGGAAAGTGACCATACAGTGGTAAAATGGCAGGGTTGATGTTTCCTGGATTGATACCGACCACATCATAGACCTATATAATTCTAGCTCTGACTTCCGGTGGTGGCAAAACAACATCAAGGAGCATGACAAGATGTGTGACAGATGCCTTAGCTTGAGGAGATTTCACACTGTAAATCTTATTAATCTCACTCTAGAGGGTATATTAGTGAGGGAGGCTTAGATGGTGGCAGAAGTACCCCTCATGTTTTTTCATTGTTGCATGAATACAAACTATGTTATATAATTTGTGCAAACTGTGGTTTGCCTGAATAACAATGATCGTACATCACACATTAATGACTTGTATTTACCTTATGTGGATACGCTATAATATTTTGCAATTTCAAAGACTGGCATAACATATAGAAGATGAATGGGTATGGTTAATATTCCAATTTAATCAGCTATTATTGTACATAAATAACTCAATCCATTTTCTAAAGATTTTTTTTTTATAAAAATTGTGCTTGTATGACATATTTTCCTTGTGTCCTATATGTATTTCAGCTCCTTTAATTGTTATAGAGACAATACATGTGTTTATGTGTAAAATGCCATGTTGTTCTTTTATGATTGTCTAAGTTTTAAATAGCAGTTAATATGACAACAAAGAATAAAAGGTACGAATCCTAATTGCACTTCACACCTATAACTTAAGCTTATAGCTTATTTCTGATGAATTGATAAAACTATCAAGAGCCAGATGGGTTGTAAAGACTCAATGTAGCTGTACTTTCTCTCATTGTAAAGGCTGTTTTATGCTTGACGCACGGGCGTGACGCGTGGAACTTAGACGTGCGGAATCAGCATTAGAGAATGTGTGCGGGCTCCGGCTCCCAAACTGCAGGGGGCAGGGCATCGCAAACCCGCTTCCACCGCAGTGTTAAATTTGAGCAGAAGAAGTAGACTTCTTCTCCTCGACACCAGCAGGTGATCCTGCGAGTGGAGAGCGGAGTGCAGCAGGACACAACAACTCGTTGGACGCTGGTCGTCACTCGCTCTGCAATTTCAGCTGGAAATGACTTGAAATGAGTCTTTCTGACTCCACAGAGACTTGAGCTCTGCAGGACTATGTGCTTCACAAAGGTCTTCTGGAGGCGCTGAAGAAAATACAGGACTTTATTAAATTTGCGATTCAACACTGTGTTTTTTTAATGCAGGTAACATTATTAAACAAGTTTTTGTTTGTGAAAATCAGTGACAAAGAAAATAAAATATCAAGAAAAGAAAGTAAAAATAACTTGGATCTGTGTTTGATTTTTAAACGAGACATCAGCTCCAATACATCTGCCTAAACAGCCTCATAAATCCGGGACCTAATAACTTGCCAGACGGAGTCACTACCACCAGTCTACAGTGACTGCATGTGAAGTTGAGAGTCCTGAACAGTGAATCCCTCAGTTTGATGTGTGCCATGCAAATGTCACTTTGTATTAAACTCCCCCTCTGTTGACACTGAAGCAAATCGGCATCCATGAATCAAATTTTGTGTTTTCAGCGTGGATGTGCAGTTTCATGCTTTTTTCCCCACACGTCTCCGTCCGTATAGTCTGAAAAATCTGGAGGCGCACGGAGCGGTGACATGCCGCATGAACATGGCCGCACGGAGTGGCGTGGCTGCTGAAATTACTTAATTCGGCGGCACGGTGCTCATGAACGTGTCAAGCATAAAAAAGCCTCAATAGTTCTGGCTGCTGGCTTTTTGACACTACCGGAAGTTAGTGCCATTTTGCCTTGGCAGAGCCGACCAGAAGTCTATGGACTTCATGAGTCCATGGTTGGGTTGAACTCGTGGCATTGCTAATCCAAAATCTGAGAAAGCCCTTTCTTTTAAAGTCATCCAACTCAATGCTTCTTCATCTTGTCTGTGTTTCTCAATGCTGTCTGAAAACAGACACGATTGTCTTTAATTGATATTCTTTTTCACTCCTTATTCTTCTCAAGTGTGGGTCAGGAAATAAAAGTCAGAATTTAGTCATCTCCAATCAAGCAGTTGACTTATTTCTCACCACACAAGGGAGAAACTTTTTGTGGGCCGCATAATACAATTATCCTGAGGAAATATATGTTTGTGTGTGTGTGTGCTCTGTCTGATGGTCTAGGACAAAAACAAATACAAACAAACGTAAAGCAAAATAAGAACATCATGGGCGTTTTACGGATGTCTCAACCTTTATTTCAGCTTATCGAAATACCCTCTTGAGGAGTCCACATCCCAGCAGACTTGATATCGTAACATTTCAACAACGAGAATTGCTGCTTGTCGTCCCCCGGGACTAGACTTGAGTGTCGTCAGCTTAGGTTTTAATGATGATGATCAAGGGAATTATATGTTTGTTGTTATTTTTCCACTTGTTTCCTCTCACTGGAGAGTGTTTCTGTGTCACAAGATAAAGTTGTATGAGAATTTACTGTAGCTGCTTGGTATTACATAAGCTCTCGACCAGACGTGTGGTATACCTGATTTGTGGTGGGCAAATAAAGAGCAAATTTATTATATATATATATATATTCTCTGAGCTGAAGTTCAGTTTTGTTTGGACGTTGAAAAATGACTCACAAATAAGGACATCTGTGTCCAAGCGACTGAGTTTCTGAAGCTAAATCATCATCTGCCAAATCTGTTTACTGATAATATAACTGTCACTGTATAGCTGCAGCTTTTTCTGTCCAACTCTGATTGTAAAGCATCTTCTACTTTCTCCCATACAATTGACAATGCTCACAGAACTGTTTTCAAGCATTGTCCGGAGTTTCCACAGCACATAGTAGAATGTGGTCTATGTCAGTTGTGGCCTCATCAGCTGGAAATAATCCATCTGGTTTGGATGAGTGGTGATGCAGTTTTGTTTACAGCACATCAATCAGGTGAAGCCACTCATCCCAATGGACCACTTCAACAGTCAGCCACCATCTCTACTGTAAAGCTCTATACTTTTACACAAGGGCTCGATCAAACTTGCATAAGATTTCTCTGAAGGAGCCAGAAAAAAAACCTATTTTTACAGTTATTGTCTTTATAGTAATGGTTCCAGCAGATCAAGAAGATTGCGGCTGCAACACTGTTATGAATTTGGATTAAGATGGGTCAGCCTTCTGCTCGGTTTCAAACTTATGCATCAGCTGGGAAAATCACACTGATTTTACAAATTGTCTTTAGATCAGATTAAATTAACTTCATGTCACTATTGACCACATTTACACCTCACCTGCTTTATTATAGGGTTAGGGTTAGGCACTTAAACCACTGGTTAATCAAACATTTATCAACCTACTGTTTTTAATTTCAAGCTTTTATTACATTTCAATCATCCCAATAAAGATAATTGCATAATAAAATTACCATAGCTCGTGTCAGGTTGCACGATGTTACAGTACATTACAAACGGAACAGTTTAATGTCTTATACTGTATATTTAGAAGGTAGATCAGAAGTAATTCTCTCAAATATTTGCAATTTGCGAACGTCCCAAAGAACATTCTGATAGACGATGAACATCATTGTACATTATTTTAAGTTTTATTTAGAATTATTGTTATTATGTTTACCAAGGTTCAGCTGTGCTTTATAAAAAAACCTTTGACACATCGCAAAACGTAATATTATATTCACAAAGACATGTTAAGTTGTACCAACCCCACCTTATAAATAGTCATCATTATTTTAGAATTGAATAAACCATTTGTCAGACTGTATGAGTAGATATTACTATGTAATTATATGTAAGTCTGCAGTAAACATCGCAGGTACTTTACACATTTTGTATTTGTTATACCTGGTATGACTTTGATTATCGAAAAAGCTATGTGTTCAATTATCCACCAACTGTGTAACAAATAAACCCGTTTCAATGGAAAAGAACGCACACACACTTGTTTTGTGCAATGTGAGGCAGAAAAAATCCAGGGATCATTTTGACCTTTACTTCCTATTAAAAAAACTCTCACCTATGAGTCAGCACACAAGTGCACTATTGTATTGGAACAGAGGAACCAGTTTTCTGTGCTATGAAGCACTTTGACAAATAGTTGGGGTTTCTTCCGAGCTACCACTTAAATGGCACTGAAAATGCATCTCAGCAAGTAGACCAATCACACAGCTTCATACATGAACAACAGCCAATCTGTGTTTTTCTAGTGATAGGGGCGTCAATGTCATTGACTTTTCAAGCATGCTGTTTTGCACCTCACATCAAGTTGCTGTATTCAGTCAGAATAGAAGAAAATGAAGACTATTTATTTTGGTTGTTGGATACTTAAGGATGAAACAGAAGACAAAATAAGGCTACAAAGGGAAAGTTATCTGATGAAATAACAACATCAAACAGAAATTTAAATAAAATGCTATTTCACCAAGATCACCTTGTGAACCGAAAACCTTAAGACACCACAGCTCCAAAACTCAAAATTGTATCTCAAAGCATTGAAAGACTATCAAGGTGACAGATACATGTGAGGTTATGACAAGGCCATAACAAAACTATGTGGGGTGCATGAATAATAACCGCATATACTAGACGAGACAGACACACAAAACAAAGCGCCAAATGAGTGCCAGTTGAGACCTTCAGCCACTAACTCACAACCAATAAAAGCAGATAGGACATGGCAAAATAAGAAGGGTCATCTGAGGACAAATAGTGCTACTGTGATGGAATGATCATATACTGCGAAGTGATTTAGTGGTCAATGGAATGTTTTGGTATTATAGAAAGTGGTCCAGTGGAGGAAAGGAATCACGGTCACATGAAATGTGGACATCAGATGTAGAGAAAAAGCTTCTTTGTGCAAAAAAAAAAAAAAAACATCAAATGTAAAAGAAATACATTATCATGCTTGCTTCATCTATAATAATGTATTTTTTTTACATGCAGAGGAAAGTGCCACGAGAGCAGGCACAACCTAACAGACATCCCAATATGCAGTGCCAATTTTAGCTCCACATTTTTGTTTAACTTGGAGAATTTGGATCCTCTATGTAACTGTCCTTACTTAACTGCTTGGCACATTGGTTGCTCCCAGTCGTAATGAGTGCTACTCAATATATAAATATTTAGAACGTTAATTAGCTATCTTAGGTAAGAGTATTCATGAAACGTTTTAATATATAAAACAGTTTTATTTATTTTTTTGTTTGTTTTTTGCAGTTGTGGACCGTTTCACCAAAGCAATTGAACCTGCTTTCCATGAGTCATTGACTTAACAAAACATTACAGTTCTTATGTGTTGTTGATAGCTTAGCATTTATCGAAGTTAAGTAAAAGGTACAGACATTGCTGATGTTTTTGTTTATAAGCTGGAACTATTGTCCATTTTTGGGTGTAAAATCACTTTGTGTAATTAGCAGTTTCATATAGTATCACGCCGTGGCTTGCACCAGATTAATACTCCTTTGTGATATCTAAAGTGATGTACCTCACTGTTTTTGAGCCTCTCTTGTGTCTTCCGGGGGGAACTTTCAGACAGGTGTTGGATTTGCAGTGTTGAGCAGATCACATTTTATGTGTCAAGAATTATAGTGGATATGTGGTAATGTGGTAATTACTCAGGACGTTGAATAACTCAGGGTGCCTGGAGGGGAACTGAAATCATTAGTCTGATGCTTTCTTTAATATCCTCCGCCACCCCTTCGTGCATTGTTCTTCACCTCACCTCTGACTAGATTTCCCCACCGAGGTAGAAAAATTAAAAGGTGTTTGGCTCCTCTGAGGAAGCATGGGCTTCATGTGCTCCTGTTACATCTGATTTTATGGTATGCCACTCTCAAACATACAGATGTATTCCCGTTTTAAAGGTTTCCATATTGTCTGGATGTTGTGATCAGTCTCCTCATGAATGGATGGTTCACACAGGATTTGACAGATATATAACGGCTGAGTGTTCATCTCTGTCCAGGTTTCCTTAAGTCAGTTCTAAATCAATGAAACTTCCTCACAGGTGCACAGCAGCAAAATCCTGTAATTTCTATGATCACACAACAATCAGAATCATGATTTGCTTCCATCTGAGACATGGACTCTTCTATACCTCTAAATGTGTGTTGAGGTGTGAGCCAATAGAAGGATGTTTTTCCAAGACACCCTATGGATGCTTGACAGATCAAATCCAGGAAGCGTTTTTTTTATGTTTCTCCGACTTTTTGGACCGACTTCGGTAGTGTGAGAAAGTGCTGACGGAGGATACTGCTTTTAGAAAATGCCTTCACCATCACAGTAATGCCGAAGACCCATTATTTTGTACAAAGCCTCAATCTTGCCCTGGTGGCACCACCTTTAACCATCACAAATGAAAATACATCTTAGTACATAATTTTACCCTGGAGGCAACAAGAGATCATTGTTTATTAGATGGAATCATCCTTCTCTAGTTTCAAAGGTCACTGTCCCCATTGTGAGTGCTGTGGGTAGCTGAAGACGTCAGCATAGGCAGTCTATGAGAATCTCTTCTGGCACATAACTGTAAAAGCCAGTACCTAAGTTGGCTGTTGCATGTGATACCCCAGATCCACCGTGTGGGTTTGGCCCACATCAACCAGCCTCAAGATATTCCCAAATTAGCTGTGACAGCCTCTTGCTGTTTGACTGTTTTTCTTTCTTGGATTCACCCAACCACTGCAGATTAGCCAAATCTGAGATTTGAAGGCGTTTGGTTCATTAAATTGAAGTGAAAAAGTGACGACTCTCTACTAAATAGTTGATTTACCCCATACCAAACAATTTTTTTTTAACAGGCCACTTGTCCACGTGACAACGTCAGTTACTTCTCTTTGAATTAAAAATGAACTTCTTTGAATCATGTTGAGGCAAATGTAATGTAAAAGTGAATATTTCTCTCGCTGAGTTTCCCGTGTTTAGAAAACCTGGCTGTCTCAGAGTACTTTCATCTGTGTTTGTTTCCTGCTGTGTCTACAGCCATTACATTACATCCTTTTTTTTGCTGTTGCTTCATTTTTGTGACACTGAGCAGTCTACTAGATTTTATTTTGGTTCTCAACAGAAGTGGTAATCATGTAGGAGCAGGTGATAGTGTTTGTGTGAAATAGCAGAGGTACGAAGAAGCTGCTGAAGTACTTAGTGTCGTTAAACTTAACAATAGCCCGGCGAATGTATACACCCTGGTAGAGTTTCACACTAAAACATGAGCAATGAAAACCTGCGTGTGCTCTGATTATTTCAGATGTTTTGATCATTTTTCATATGCCACTCACCTACCGCCCATCAAGTTTCATTTCACGTCAAACGGTAATTGCTCTGCACTTTCTCCAGAGAGAATTCTTTGTTCTTTCTGTCTGTTATCCTGCCAGTAAATGGATAAATGGAACGATTACTATACAGTCCACATTTGCTCGTTGCTTCAGCCACGCTTGCGTTGATTGAAGCGTCTGAATAAAAACTGTCAGAGTTTTCCTGAAATATGAAATGCATGAAAGCTGGAGCATCCGTGGGTCCTTACAAGAGAAAACCTGTGTTCATTTTCCTGTTAGTCTTTTACATTTCAATGAGAGAACATTCACTTTTCGAGAGTTAATGTTGTGATATGAACCGTTTGTTTGGTAAATAACAGATGGGGAGAAAGGTGCAATCCTATTTCGGGAAGAGTGTGCACACGCCACGTTACAGCTGCACAGTCTATTAGTTTTGATTGATGTCTCAAGATGGAGTGAGGTAAAATAGTTTCAGGGTGAAGTGAGAGTTCACTTCTCAGAAATGACTTTGAGCGAGCACGACCAAATGGAAATCATTGAACTAAACAGGCTGACATGTTGAAAGGCAATGTTAACCACCTGTAATGAAAGTGCTTGATCTACCATTAGTACGTTAACTGTGAAACACCGTCGCGATCTCAACCACGTGTACTACAGACAGCCAGACGGTACAAAGCCAGAACAACTCCAAATGAATCGAAGGTTTAATTCTGAGTGATTTATGTGTGCATGTGACCAAGACTCAAGACTCAAGAACAGACGACTGATGCCGATAACATTTTTCCTCTCTTTCGGGGTCTTTCCCATAAATAAAATAACATACAACAAGTAATGTGCGTATTGACATGGGTAAACTCAAACTGAGGTCAAGATTCTGCAGGACTCAATATTTAATCACACTTTGTCATCGAAAAGTTCATTTCACCAAGGTTAAACCCTTTGGATTCTTTCACGCAGGCTTTAAATGTGGTATGCGTGTCTTCCCCAGATGGTTTATATCAAAATACACTCGTTATTCCTAAACAAATACATGTTAAAAAAATTAATAAAAAATGCAATTCTTTATATATCTACAATCAGTTGTGTTCTTGTTTAAAGCACCACCTCCCTACTCCTTGGGGAATTGTGAGACAGGAAAAAATACACGTACTTTTTCTACAAAATAAATATCTAAATTGTGTCCTGGAGGAAGTAATCACCGCCTGAAACATCTCCTCCTCTCTTGTCTTCACATACTGTGTCCAGGGTATTTTCTTGTTATTTGTTTGAGTTTTTTTTTTTAACACTACCCACCACACATTGGTTTTCAGGAACCAGCACCAATAAGAAACAAGATGAAATCACAGACGGTGATCTTTCCCGAATAAAGTGTGATATGTGTTAGATTTTTTTTCCACACTCCCTTTTCTTTTTCTTTTTTTTTTTTTTTCTGGATTTCTTCTTTTGATGACAAAACCAAAAACAACATGGAAAAGTGCAGCTCATTGAGAGTAGTGATCAACCAAAGCTGAGGTATCAGTCCATACATCCGTCCATCATCAACATTTAAAGATACCTGTTTCTTCTCTTCTCTTCTCTTCTCTTCTCTTCTCTTCTCTTCTCTTCTCTTCTCTTCTCTTCTCTTCTCTTCTCTTCTCTTCTCTTCTCTTCTCTTCTCTTCTCTTCTCTTCTCCCGTTGATTAATATTATGAAAACAATCACAGTTGTGGCTGCAGGGAGCTGTATTATGGGTTTTTCTCTAAAACAAATCTCCCCCTCTGATGAGAGTCATCGCTGTGATGATGATGTTTATATGCTTTTCACTGGGTTAGTACACTTTTTCTTCGTGTGCCTACTGTGACGGTCTTTCTGTCTCCTCGTTAGTTCTCCCTCTGCGCAATGTGAATTAAATGGGCTGTGAAGCCCTGAGTTAACAGACACAACCTGACACACCGAGACACCAATGTTTATACATACAAAATCCTTGTGCATAAAACATCAAAAATATATTAGTATTCCTGCTGCTTATCATTTTTTTGTTCTTTTTTTGTTTTGTCTTGTGTGTAGTCAGTTCTTATGAGTGGTATATGTTTAAAAATGCACTGTGTTACCAGGTTTTAGTCCATTCATTTTCTTTTTTTTTTTTTTTTCTTTTTTTTTTAACTACTAGCTTTTTTGACCAAGGTCTGTGATTTATTCTTCAAAGCAGAATTAATGTATTCATCCATCATCAATAGCCCTATCCAAATGAGCCCAAACCAACTTTTTTCTCCCCGGCATGGGGATGGCATTAGTGTAGTGCAACACTTCTTCATAGAATGAGGTACATTATTGTCTAAAGCATGCAAGAAACGGGTATGAATGGGTATGAATGGTATATGTGTGTTTGAAACAGACTGAGATTAGTGGCAGTGTTGTATAGTTTGCCACTGTTTTTAGACGTGCTCTCTAAATCATAGCTGTCACTGCTTCATATTGTATATTTTTTCTTTTCTTTTTTTCCAACTTCAGTAACTTGTAACAACACATTGTTCGATTACCTCATTTCAGCATCATGCCACCACCCAAGTGAAAAAGATACTGCAAGAAAACATCCGTTTTTAAAGATACGAAGCATCAGCCGTGGAATAGAATCTAATATGTTCACTTACCAACCACATGTGGACAAGAAGTTGACTCCCAACCTGCTCCCAATGATGAAAGGCCTTGCAACCTTGTAAAGTGCTTGCGGCCACTGAAAGGGATTATATTACCCTACAAAAGAAAACTAATGATTGATATTCAAATACATTTTTATGCCATTCAATTGTTAAACATAAATTGACAATCTTCAATTGTAAATTTATCAATATGTGATTGTTTTCTGGTAATATGATGAATAATAACTGTCTCAATTGGTTGACTTGTAGAGTTATAGACTTTGTTAAATAACACGGAGTGTTTTGTATCTAGTGGCATCAAATATATTTCATATTTTTTACAGACTCCCATGCAAAGACATTCCTAGAACTCCTTTAGTGTTTGAGTAAATAAGGTTTTGTCTGGCAGAAACTTGAAACAGCTCATTTGCTTTGGCTCCTCCTGTTGCTCTGCGCTGTGGGATCACTGAGGCAATTAGTCCTAGAAAACAAATGGTACACAGTGGCATATACCCCCCCTTGTCGCTATTGTTTTCATCGTCTCGGACCTTTGCGGTTGTTGTTCTGTTTATACTGACAACAATAGAAAATATACTAGCTCTTATGCATATTTTTTGCCATGTATAGACTTAATATGTGACTCAAACCGTTTAATGAATTTGCTTATTGCCTTTGCATGTGTAGACACTGATATATGGCAGAAGATTAGAGAGATACTGCACACACATGCACGCACGCACACACGCACGCGCACGCACACACTTCCCAGCTTGGACCTTGGTTGAATGGAGCGACAGCAGTTGTAGCAGTCATGTAAAGCAGGACCATCTGGTCTTGTCTTCTGCGTCACCAAACAGCCTCACCGTCTTCAGAGGATAAGTGATGATGTAACAGGTTAAGCTCGGTTCTTCTGATAAAAACATTGACGCTTGAACGCAAACTGGACACACTAAAGGTTTGCCTGACATATTGCTGATGGATTTATGGATGGATGGTTGGTTGGTGTCTTTAAATGTTTTCATTCTTTATGAATCTGTTTTCAATGCCTTTTTTCAGCAGGTATTACATTTAGAGTATTTCCATCCCATACCTTTTCTTCACATCCAACTTTAGAATAACACATTTCATTTTTTGCAAGTGGAGTCTAAGCACTCCATTGTGAATGAAAAAAAAATTACAATTTCTTATATCTTTTGAAAACATTTTTGTGAACAACCCTTATCTGAGTCCTCATGTTTGCAGGTAATTTATCTAATGATTTATTAGCTGCAAAATGCATACAAATAGAAAGCGGAATCTATTTGTGTGGGTATACTGCACCATGATTTTAGTAATTCAGGGCCAAGACCAATCTATAACCCTCCATGTCTCCCAACAATGCTCAATTTGTAACTAAAAAGGTTACAAATATATTCCCTAATAGTTTGAATATAAACTTGAATGGCAATATACATATTCTGTTGTATTATTTTGCATCATTATTTGTAAGTCATGTGGTGTTTTATCATGTTTGATTGTTCAAATAGTGGATCTAGTAATGCAAGTGGTTCATTTCACTTGTGACAGGCGGCATTGTGGGAACAGTGGTACGTGTTGTTTCATCACAGCAAGTAGATCCCTGCAGAATGATTGGGTCCTTTTGTCTAGAGTTTGCAAGCTTTGCCTCGTCCTTTCCTTGCATACTTCAGCTTTCTCCCTCAATCTGACCACACGTCTGAAATTAAGTTGCTTTTATGTTTATGATCTGTCTCCAGTGTAACCTGCCTTTCACCATGTGTTTGCGAGAATACAGTAGATTTCAAAGCGCTGTTGTACTCTAGATCAAAAAGAAATTGAAGATTATTTAATGTTTTACTCATGGCAATTATAAAGTTTCTTTGTAAAATAATTATTTTATAGCATTATTTTCTGTCACAACAATGGTTTGACTCCAAGGATTCCACCCCGTGCATTAAATGTATCTCGTAATAAGTAGAGGTTACTAGTTCACAAGGAGGAACTCTAATATGGTGCACTTTTGTCCTCTTAGTGCAGACTTTAAATGAGCCACACCAAATGCTTCATTTGATTCTAAGGTCCTTTTAGCCTTTGGATTAGGAGTTAATTAGAGTGCAAATGAAGTGTGGCGGAGAGATTAGAAGAAGGCCGTCCTCAAGGTATCAACACCTCCACTGCACACGAACCATAATCTCAGCAAATGAGCAAGTATTGCATGAATATTAATTCAAATTAAATTGGTGAATTTCTTTTGTCATCTTTTATAATACATGGTGAAGTACAACATGAACAAACCATGCATTGGACTATGCCCAAATACAATTTCTGGACCAAACAAGAAACACCTCACTGCAAACTATTTGGCATTTGCCAAAATTCTAAATCTTATTTTTTAGATATGATTGATGATTTAACTTGTTTTAAAAGTTATTCTCTTATTTTTAATCCTTCATTTCTTATCAAGTAAAATGTACCTGCTGCATGGGCAGATACTTTTGATAGTTTCAAGTGAAAACTGTCAAACAGTGAAAACTGTGTAGCAGATTGAGGATTTATTTATTTTTTATCCAAAAGGTGCTTCAAAACACACAGATGATCCAAGAACATACATTCCCTTCATGAAGAACACCTAAAGTGACTAATTAGTTTAATGCCTCTTTTAGCACATTGTCTCTTTATGCTTATAAACTAAAAGGAGGATTTTCTGAAACTAAACATCTAAATACTTCAGGTAAGAATAAACATATCTTTTTGAAGAAAGTAAACATGCCAAGAATCTCATCCAATCTCTGTCTGTGTGACGGAGACGCTCGTTGACTCCTGATTCAGAGGACGTGATGGAAACACAATTTCTGTACTTTTACAAAGCAAACAGGTGGTTGTTTTACCGACTACAAGGGTGGTTGCACAAGCCACTTTTTAAAAGACATGTAGACTTCATGTCATAAAACATTCATCAGATTCCGTTCTTCCATCCATCCACCCACCCATCCATCCATCCATCCATCCATCCATCCATCCATCCATCCATCCATCCATCCATCCATCCATCCATCCAGTGAGTGGTTTGGTAACATGGTAGTATGATGGTTTGGTGAACTACACCACTGCTACTTCCTTAATTGGCAAGGCTTGTGGGGTCTGGCACCTTCCTGAAAAGGGGGAGCATTCGACTTTCCCCTCGCACTGCTGAACTCCACAGGAATACATATTAATAGCACTGAAGACTCAGCTATCCTGCTGTGTAAACCAACCATCCATACACAACAAAAACATGCAAACTCCACGCGCACAGAGTGAAAGTATGATACATCCACTGTGAGAGTGGAGTAATAACCACATGGTGTCCTTGTTTTATAATTGACATAAATAATTTTGCAATATTAACAACATCTTTTCAGAGTGCTACATACCCTGGTTTCTTTGCTCAGTATATTTTGTTGCTTAGTTGTTCAGAGTTCTGATATAACTATGAAATATATAGCCACTTCTGTAAAAAAAAATGAAGTGCTGAAATCAGTTATTGTACATGTCACTATTTGATTTTCTGTGTAGTACTTTAGTATGACATGTTTGTCTTTATTGTTGGTATCAATGCATCAAAGAGTTCAGCTCCGATGAATGACTGGTCTTTTATTGAATTTTTTTTCAATGTTTTTAAGCAGACATCTCAGCCTAAAACTCTGCAGCTATGCATCACAGCTTTTCCCTACGGAAGAGTTTTAGGGCCACTGAAGAAAAAAAAATTTGGAGGCTAATAATAAAAAAAATAAAATAAAAAAAACCTTTGTGGCCCCCAAAAAAGTCGAAAGTCAAATTCGACATTTTTTTTTTCGGAGGCTAAAAAAGAAAATCTCAAATTTGATTTTCGACTTTTTTTTTTTTTGTTTTTACCTCCAAATTTATTTTTTTCTTCAGTGGCCCTAGAACTCTTCTGTATTTGCCTTGCCTTTTTAACACATTTTTTATTTTTTTTTTATACTGTCACAGTAAGCTCAACTGCTGTCATTATTTGTAAATAAGGCAAGTACACTTTAATTAAACATTAAATATGAAAAGGTACAATAATAACTGTCAGTGGGTGGCTTCAGTTTCAAGCTTGCCGCCCCCCCCCCCCCCCCCATCCATTATATCTAATCAGTTCAGTATTCATTATTCATCGCAGTTGAAAACCATGTCTTGTTTTGCTAAATTATGAAACTCAAACTGATGATTGGGCTCCTTCACTAATCTTTCTGGTGGGGAAAAAGCTGATAAATGAAAAATAGTGAGTATCATAGTTGGACTCTATCTGATCAAATCTCATTCAGAAGGATTCGTGAAGGAGTTCTTAGTTCTCATCCAGAACTTTAAAATTATTCAATCTTTTCAAATCTTGCCTCAGACTAAAACAAATTGTCTCATCGTAAATCAACGATCATCCCACAGGATTCTGAAGCTGCTTCGACGGAATTCAAGATTTAACTGTGAATTCAATTGTGGGATGCTCTCAGTGATGAACTTAAATGGAGCAGCTCACTGTCAACTTTCACAAAAACCTGTGAAATCCAGAATAATTCGGTGTTAGAGTTCAGACTGATATTGAGACTAAGATAATATCATGAGTTGTGTTATGTTATGTTATGTTATGTTATGTTATGTTATGTTTGGTGGTGTTTGGTGGTGTTTGGTGGTGTTTTTTTGGGGTGTAATGGTGTCCACCCTTACCTGACAATGTGAACTTGGTCCGGGGCCTTGCCTTTCTATGTGACATGTGCTTTTGTTCTGTTTTTTTTTTTTTTTTCCTCCCATGGTAATGTAGCTTCCTCTCACAATCCAAAACATTCATTTCAAGGTTAATTACAGACTCAAATTTGCCCATAGGTGAAAGTGTATGCATGAGTGATTGTCTGTCTCCCTGTGTGAGCTCTTTGATAGACTGATTGCCTGCCCAAAGTTTGTGCATATCAACACACACACACACACACACACACTGATTCATGGATAAAACTGCATCACCAGCGAGCAGCAGCTCTTGTTTTGGATTGCTTGTATTTACGTTTAATCTCAGTCAGACACTAAAACATCATTTGAAATTCATGTATAGATTGTGAAAAGCTACAGGAGGCTTTCTGTCATGATATACGTGGAAAGCCGACTCCACATGTCTCATAATCTCCTCACCGGAGATAAAGGGTGAAATGTTGGCATGCATCACAGACCTGTAATATGAATGCAAATTGGAAATACATGAGGTTAGAATAAACCATAAGTCTTCTTTAATATCCTCCTTGGATGCAACTACAAGCACGCATCTTTCTTAGAGTAGGTATTCAGAGGTAGACAGACAAGGTACTCTGAGATAAGTTGCCTGGGAACTGCATTTTTTCAACTAGCATAATCCAATAGATGGGTTGAGTCATATAGCTTTTGCGTTTTTTTTTTTTTATTTATTTTTTTTTGTTTATTTTGTTTATTTAACAAGTTAGATAGTATGAGTATACAAAGAACCACAAACAGTAAAACAGGAACAATCTGGCCCTTCAAAACAGGCTTTTGGTGATTCATTACATGCATTACATGTGGAAAAGGGGAATAAAAAAAAAAACAGGATCCAAAACAACAGACAGTATAATGTAGTGCATGCCATTGGGATGAGGATCTTAGGTCCACAGATGACGATCCGCGCAGGGAGGTACAGACACAAATGACGGTGGAAAGAGTGGAAATTACAGGAGAGAGGTATATCATTTTAATGATGTGCTACGATGGCAAATGAAAAAAGCCGTGAAAGGGAGAAGCTCAGTTCACAAAGGCACACAGATGCTTTTAGCACCAACATTTGTAACATTACTTTGTCAGGTGCATTCAGCAGTTGCGCAGCTCACCTCTGTACTTCTGTTCCTGTCCATTTTAGTGGGCTATTTTGCCATTCGTGTTATACGTGTTTGCTGACGTTTACAACCCACTCTGCACCACAACAGCACAAATGGTCACTCCTTCATTTTGCACTGAAGATGCTATCTTGAAGGAAATGTCCTTACACAATCTGCGGGACAACCTACCTGAGGGTTTCAATGTTTGTTCATGGGTTCAATGGAAAACATGGTTTTCATCCTGATCAAATGTGACCTCGGGAGAAAAAAATGTGCAGTCCGTTTGGCCCAAGGCTCCTCAGTGTGCAAGAAGGCTTTTGATCATTTCAGATGAAGTAAAACGTAGCTGCTAATTGGCTGGGTGTTTCCCCTCATTGTGTGTCTTTCATATTATAGTACACAAACAAGGTTAGTAAAAATGTGGCTCCAGAGGTAGCAGCCAAACCAATCAGGACTTTGTAAACAACATTTGAAATCCAGGTTCCTCTTCGCCTTAGGCATTCATCCTTGTTTGATCAGAAACGTTATGAGTTGGCTTTGTACTTCACTTCTTGTGGCTCCTTCAGCCTCCAGTGGCGACATGTTCTGGTCTTCAAAGCTGCTTATCTTTAAGTGATAAAAACCATGGTGTGCATACATTCACAGCCGCCGAAGAAATATGTATAGGCCTATTGTTAAGTCCAAGTAAGTGCTTGCAGTTTGTGAACAGCAATTATTTCTGACATTATCATCTTTAAGAGGTGGGATATCACCGACAGACACTTAACCTCCATGGATTTTGGGGTCAGCAGTTAACACAACAAGCATCTCTGGATAGTTGGAGGAAGTGAGAGTAGGCAAAGGAGACACACACACACACACACACACACACACACACACACACACACACACACACACACACACACACACACACACACACACACACACAGTGAACATGCAATTCCATAAGAAAGAAAAAAAAAAGATTTAAGACAAATTATCCAGAAGTAACACCTCATTGGTTGTGAATTATTTATAAAGGAATTCAATTATAACAATAAAAATGGTTAATGAAGTTTAGATTATGACTTGAATAATATATTAACACTTCCTGCAGTGAAAAATGTGTTCTCTTCAGTTTCCGATCATTTTCCTCTGTCACTTGTTTTTCCCTCTTCTGTGTCACTGTCACTCTGTTCTGGCCTCTTAAATAAAGTGCGATAAGCAGTAGCAGTTATTTATATGGTAATTCACCAAAGAAACACAGATCACACAGTTGGGATTCACTGGAATGGAGATGAGATTTGCACTGTGAATATGCATTTGTTGCTTGCATGCGGGACACAAATGTATTTCTACATGTTGCATGAACTTGCTATCATTCAGCTGCAGAAAGTGAAACCTCAATTCATATATTAAATGTCACTCGAAATAATTTGTTTATGTTAAAGTTACCCTGGAGGTGTCCACTCAATTCCGTGCTGATATACGTAAGTCTGCAGTACGTCCATGCAAACCAAAGCATTATTCTGTAAAGTGACATACTCACGGCTAATTGCTTTTCATCGTAATGCTCTTTTCTTGGCGTTCTGGTAAGATGTCTTTTGATATGGTGCTAACGCCAAATCAGGTAACACAATAATAAGATTACGACAGTTCAGACGTTTGCTTTGCCTGTGTGGGATTACTGAGTGTACCTGAAGGCTACTTGCTGATAGGAGACGAGCGATGACGCTGGCTGCATTTATTGTGCATTGAGGCCATTTGGACAACACAATAAAATGCTTAGTGGGTAAACCTTTTCCAACTCATTTCAATGTTGTATATATCGCAACAATAACAATCTCAATTTAGTGTTGCAAACAAAAAAAAAAACAATTTTGCAAATGAACAAGCTTAGAACAGGGCGGAATGGAAAAACTAGGGGAAGGAAAGAGAGGGAAAAGGATAGAATGGGAATAGGAAGAGGCAAACACTTGTTGTGTTGCATACATGCGAAGCCTGTCACTCAATATTGCTCAATCTAAAATGTGGAATCGTGAATACTGGTAATACAAACTGTAAATCCCTCAATTTTTTCCACCCGCCTCCACACACTAATCTCCACCCCTCTTTGTTAATTGTGTTATGGAATGCGGCATATAATTATCAACAGCTTGTTCACAATAGTTACACATTTCTCAAATCTAACTGTTTTTGTGCCAAACATCTGCTTTTACAATATGAGCGAAATGCGTCCACTCCTTTCCCAATTACTTTGAAGAATGGACAGGAGTGAAGGAACAGGAATAAACACGGAATCCACATCCGTAAAGGGTGAGAGAAGTGTTTCGGCTGTTATTTGACAAACTCCCGGCATCTAGAGGGTTGGAGGTCAACCAAAACAAACGGTGCTGGTGGAAATGAAGGGCACCTGTTTAAAGGACTGATAAAGAAATGGTTGGGAGGGAGATTTGGGGAGATTTGTTGGAGAATAAAAGATAAGGAGAGATTAAAAAAATGTGAACAAAGGCTACAATTGAAACAAAGAAAGATAATTGTGTGCGTGAGTGTGAGCGTGCATGTGTCAAGGGGTGGAGAGAGAGAGAGAGAGAGAGAGAGAGAGAGAGAGAGAGAGAGAGAGAGAGAGAGAGAGAGAGAGAGAGAGAGAGAGAGAGAGAGAGAGAGAGAGAGAGAGAGAGAGAGAGAGAGAGAGAGAGAGAGAGAGAGAGAGAGAGAGATCTGAACTTCATTTGGCTTTTGTCAGTCGTGGCTTCATCTGTTACCACTGCAGGGTTGTATTTAAAGTCATACTGAATGTATAATTACACTCTTAATGTTCCACAAGGAAAGAAAAAACCTCTTTTTTTCCATGTCATGACCCGGTCTTTTCCTGTTATTTTTGTGTAAACTGGCAGCAAAAGGAAACCTAACATCCCTTCCAAACCTTATCTTACAAGCTTTATGTAAATTATCTTGAAATGCAAATTGAGTTCAAACTTATAGTACCAGCAAACTTTTTTTTTTTTTAAGTACTCCCAATTCTAGAGATATTAGAAAGAACAGAGAAGCTCAGTGGTCATTTTAATCCTCACACACACAGCCCATGGAGTTGGGTTGCTTTATCCAAAGGTAATGTTTCATACATCACTGATCGGTAATCAGGTAAAATTATCCCACTTAAAACACCGAACAGGTGGGATTGCCCTCACAAATAAATCTACATTTATACGCTCTCGTGGACTGACATGGGTTTTCATCACAAACAGAACATAGAAAATGTTAACAATGGGATGTATCAACAACAGCCAAGCAAAAATGTTACCATCATTGTTATAACAATAAATAGTTCTTAGTTGGGCTCAGAAATGATCTTGCTTTGGCTTCAAACAAAAAAAACAAAAACATTTCCATTACTCACAATCCAAACCACTGTCCTTTAAACCAGAGTCGAAGCAGACTAAACAACAAAAAAAGAAGGGTTGATTGAGACACTCCTGACAAGATGGACGTGGTTCTCAAAGAACTAACAACAGACAAGACTGATGGTACGCATCGACGAGACTACAGTAGTAGACACATAAAGTGTCCTAGAAAAGTATTCTCCAACAGATTTTTATGACTAAGTTTACCGCCAGAACTTTTTTGTTTCTTTGTTCCAACTGAAAAATGGTTCGCGTACTCGTAATAAATGCATTTTTATATGTGTGTATTGTATGGATGTTTTCTTTGTCATCTTTGTTTTACTGCAGACTGTTGCAGAATCTTCTCTCGGGATAACAAAGTTCACCTTGACCTTGGTTGTTTGTCATGTCAGTACCGTAAAGTCACAGTGACCTTTTATATCAGTCGTAAAAAGAAAAAAAACTGCATGCCAGAAGAGAACAAGTAATTGTGATGCAGGTTAAAGTCTTCCCTCAGTACCATGGAGCCCCGCAGCGGTCCGCACACATCTGCATTTTTTGGCACATCACTCTTATTGTTTGACATCTTCCATTTGCCTTTTCACTTTCGAGGGTTGCTGCTTCTCTTTTTCACATCTCAAGTAGCTGCTTGAATGTCGACAATTTTCTGGATATCCAGCCCCAACAATTGGTTGGTCTCTGTGAGGTAATGGTGTCATCCATTACTCTTCCTAATGTAATCTATTTAACCTACTGTGAATCCAAAGGGCAGGTGCAGCTTTGCTCTGCAAATGGATGAATGGCTCCAGCACTCATCAGACAGATGCAGATTTTTGTAAAACTATAATCTTAATGTGTGTGGATATTGGAGTGCGAGAGAGAGTCGAGAGAGTGAGATCAGCCTAAATCTGATATATGCTGTGTTCGATGGGAGCACGAGCACCTTTAGTCTATTGAATTCATCAGTCGAGACGTGTCCCACATAACTCATAAAAAGGTATGAGGAGTTTGTAAATTGGTGATGGGTATAGAGAAATAGTCGCGCTGTGGTTCGATGGGCTCCATTAGCTTTAATTTTATTTTTCACTGTAGTTTGTTTCTTACAGTTTTTAAAAACATCACCATAGAATATCGACATCCACAGAGTGGCGCTATCATCAAGCCTGAACTTCTTGGACAGTTATTATATTTACTCATTTTGATTATAAATATGGACGATAAGATAATGCACTTCAGCCATTGAAATGAAAAACTTATTTTTTTTCTTTTTCTGTTTGAACTCCAAAGAAATAGACGTTGACTTTCTGTATCTGCGTATTTTAGTGGATTATGACCGAAATCCTTTCGAGCAAAGAATGTGAAATAGTCAGAAGGATAGAAGTTCCCTCCACTTTCAGGGCAAACCTGACACTAATATCCATTTTTCACTGATAGCACTGCATTTATTTGTCAGATTTTACACTTCCCCAAATAACTTTTATTTTTTTTAACTCCCAAGTGTTACACTGAAGTGTGTGGAGACCTTTGTGTAGAGCCCAAAGAGAAGAACTCTTGCCAATGTCACACTTCACCTGACCCTTCCAGCAAAAAGAATAATTTGCCAAAAGAGGTCACATTCTATGAATGACCTTTATTTCTACTAATTACGTTAGATATGTTTTTACGTATATAAGAACTATTATCATCAGTTTTTAGTTGTACTTATTCATCCTTATCAGATTGCAAATTCATATCTGCATAGTTATCTCTTGTACAGTTTTTTCCTTGGATGCTTCCTGTAGTGAAACTAGGCTTTTTGAGTCATAGGTCTGCAGTTATTTTAACTCTTTTGTCATATGCCTACACTCAATCAGTCAACCAACCAACCATCCAACAACTGGATAGTTTTAATAGGGTTCTTCTTATTTTCATTCCTCCACACAAAAGCAACAGCAGGACCTTGGAAAGTGTTGTTTCCGGTTAATGGAGGTGTCTCTCTTTTTGTGGACCTTCAAAGAAGCTTATCCTACACGGCTTCACATTGATCTGAAGTGTATTCCTTACAAACACATTGTAAAGAGTGGATTCAAAGGGAGTGAATGGCACGAACGTGGCACACAGTTTTCTGCTTTACAGCTGCACCCATTCATCCCGTTGATCTCTCTGCTCCAGGTGCATCTGGGGGTTTCGGTACAAGTCTTAAGTTGAAAAAAACCCAAAATGAATCACTGAAGAATTTTTTTCTTTGCCAAACATAAAAAGAAATGGTCACAGATGACCTTCACTGACACAAAACCTGGCAGTTTTTTTTTTGTTTGTTTTTTTTCTAAGTCCAGCCACACAGAGAGCCGCTAAATCCATCACAAAGTGGTGTCCACATGTTGTTGTTTTTTTCACACACACTCTCTAGTGTGTCTACATGAAAGAACTCTGACCCAGTCGGTGGAAATGAAAAGACACGCCTAAATCCAGTTTGTCTCTCATTTGTAGACATCGCTGACTCCATTGGCACCAGCAGCCTCCTACACTGGCAACATTTGTTGCTCCACTGTGACAACAGATGAATGCAATTCGATTTCATGGCTCAGCAGATCTCAAGGTTATCGAAACAGAGATAATACGGTTGTGTGAGCTCACACATGAGTGTGTGTCCCTCAGTTGCTTAGAAGTGATTCTGGGTTCCTTTCTCCGCTTATTTTCACTGTTGTTACTGATGCAAAACAAGATGGCTGGTTGATGTAACTGCAATTGTAGCTTCTGACGGAGAATAAATATTGCATACTGCCAAATGCAGTTATTTGTTTTAGAATCGAGGCAAACCAATAAATCATGACATCAATGTTGCGTGAAAAGACTGAGGGAGTGGGTTGAAAGTGTATGATTAATGAACTCATACTAAACCATCCTGTTGTTTTAGCTGTAGTGTTACGTTTTTTAAAAAAATATGCTTTGATGCTAACACATTTCTGTTTTGTTTATTTATCTGTGTCATCTGTCAAAGTGAGATGTGACATGCATCTAGATTGTAGATCTAAGCGGATCTCAGTTTAGTCGGAGTTCCTAAAGTACCTATTCGTGGAGATTCTACGGTCAGGTAGTGGTTAGTGCCGGTGCTCGCTGTTCAAAGGAATATGTGTATCAAACAGAAACAACAGAAAATATTTTATCCAAGAGAAGAATATAAATAGTTGGGAGAAAACGCACGAATGAAGCTTAACACACTCACAGCGGAGGAAAACAAGTGTATAAACCTGGAACCAACAGAACTGAACAGACAAAGCGAAACATCCTAAAACAAACAAGGAGTCGACAAGACACAGTTGGAAACATCCCAGGTGAAATATTACACAATACATCTGAAACATGAAGTGTTAACACAAAGAGAGTCTAAACAATAAGAGACAGGAAGTAGACCAGAAACACAAGGTCTCAAGGTTGCTAGTGTTGGGTGAAGCCCCCCCCCCACGACCCAGAGGTGTGGAAGGAATTGAGGTTTTAAAGTTTTAAGCTTCTTTAGAAATATATTTTGCATGAAGTATTTGATTATGTTTTGATTAAACTGAAAATATAGAACAAATATGGTGAAATTCCCCCAAAAATAAATGGTCAACAATCAAGCACTTCTAACCTCTGGGCTCGTAACAAACAAAAAAAAGCACATCTGCTACTTTTTGTGACTGTTACGTATACTTTCACGTGCTATCCCATTATTTGTTGTAATTGTTGCTTCCTGTGCTACCAAGGAGAATATATTTCCCTCCTTCGAGCTGATCTGAGATTTCTATTTGGCTGAAAAAATACACCGGAGATGAAAAAATTTCTCAGAAATGGAACGATCTCACACTTTGAAGGCTTGACCTGACAGGCACGGCATGCTGTGACTTCACAAGATGAAACTCACTGGTGTAATGGTGGGAAAAGTCTATCCTTTGATGATGCCTTCCTCCCTGTCTGGGCTGGGTGTAGATGAATGAGACATAATTGTCCATTTTTGTGCTTTTCTCAATTGTTTGTGAAAACAACAGTTTCTTTGTCCTACTTTTGCTTCTCTTCTGTACCTGATTTGAATTTCTTTCTGCCTTTCTCTTTTTCTTCCTCCAACATGTCTTCACACCTGTCTGGTTCTATTAGATTGCAAAACATCTGCTGAGCTGATCAGTGCTGTAACCTAGCAGATGGTAATCTGATGATTGTTCATAATGGAGAAAATGAACATTAAATCACCTGATAATAGAAATTGTAATTGGCTTTTACTTTCATTCGGGGAGTCTTCAGTCTCTGCCCAGGGGTATCGTATTTTTTTGCGTCTGGCTTAGCAGATGAAGGCTAGTTTGAGGTTGTGGGTCTGTGCTATGCTAAGGCTGAAGGGGAAAACCTGTGTCAGGATCAGTCCTACAGATTCTACAAGACTAACACTGGTTTCATCCTTTTCTTAATTAGGTTAAGTTAAAAATAAACATATGTAATCGTAAAAAAATAAAAAAAAAAGTTTTGTTTCTTAATCAGTTAGTTGTAACAATACTTCAGAAATATTTTTTGAAAGTACCCCTTTTACCTAATACCACATTTATGACTCTTTTATTTCATCGGGTTATACATACCAGGTGTCACAAGTTTGTGATTAAACTAATCCTGATCTTAACCCGAACTAAGGCCCATTTACACAACTATGTTTTCAAGGGAAAACATGAAACTTTTCTTGCAACTTTTTAAAAATTGGCTCCCATGGTGCAACTTTTTATATCTCTTTTTATATTATACTCTGACTACATCGAAATAGGAGAAAATGCAACTTTTTAAAAACACTGCTTCTACTGCACATACACACCAAAGCCGTGGTAAATACTTCTTCTGTTCACGTGTGATTAGATGGACAATAACAACAATGTTTGCCTCCAGAGCGTCATGACTCCCAGATGGAATTCTCCAGGGAATTGTTAGTTTGGTAGGTCAAAGTCACCTGTAATGGCAATACGACTTCTTTGTTTGTCCATATGCATGTCCTTAAACTACCCTTTGCTCATGTGTATAGTGTATTATTCTCCGTTCGGATGTGTGTGAGTGCAGTTTCACAACACAAACAACCAACAGCGCCAACTCATGGCCTTGCATGCTACCTACATTTTTTTTCAGTGTTGCACTTCCGAGTGAATGCACATTATTTTCAAAACGTTGCAACATATTTCTGAAACGGAAACACTGATACAATGCATTTTCACTTGGAACCTCGTCGTGTAAAGGGGGCCTAAGATAACATTGTATTTAAAGTCAACGTGATTATGGGGAAATGAATGCGGACCATTTTTTGTTCACTGTTGCTAATACTGCTTTTTCTTCCTTACGTGAAAGCAACCTCTGAGTCAGCGCATAATATTTCAACTGTCGCAATGAATCTGTGAATGTGTGTGTGTGACTATTTTAGTTCCTGGCAAAATTGGTGGTGCAGTTGTTAGCATTTCTGCATCACTTGAAGTTCCTTGTTGGAACCTTGTGTCTCCCACAATCAAAATACATCCAAGTTAGGGCAAAATGTGACTCTGAATTGTGGGGGTGTGTGTGTGTTACCTATTACTGTAGTTAACTCAAATGTTTTAGAGCTTCAGGGGTATCACTGATCCATATTGCAGCCTTACCTGACCTATTGCACTTCATGCTGTGCAGCACATTTAAGATACTGAACTATAAGCTCAAATGCCGAGGGCATTTTAGCTCATGTGTTCTGCTCTCTAAAACCTCGACAAGTCAGCTGCCCTCTGCACTGTATCTGTCCATGGTGCTGATCTCTTTATAAACAATGTTTTGTTACGACCTGCAGCAGAATGACCCGCGGTACTCTGTCTGTTCAGTAGATTTAGACTTTACAGTCGCTGCTCTTGACACATAAACTCCACTTTTTTAAAAAAAATTTTTAATGTTTGTTCTTTCATAATAATTCCAGTTTCTAATGTTTTTCCTTTTAGGGCCACTCAGTGATAGATGCTTGACATCCAGAAGTTCCCAAATTAATGAGACTCTGTCTCTCTGTGACCTGTCCAGCTGGATTGAATCAAACACCTCAAAAGCTTAAGTTGGACAAAGCGGTCTAGATGTTGGCTTGCCACACACCGGTATTTGGACAAATGCATGTAAAAAAGTTTCAAGTAATGAATGTTTGCATACTGACATACAAAGTTTAGTTTGAAGACAGAAACCCTGCGGACTGGAAATGAATTATAAATTACAACATGAAGAGGTCAGCAGTTGTGAACCTATTTCGTCTAAGTGATGAGTGGACTGGAGCATGCAGGGTGAAATTAAATGTTGCTGCCTAATGAGGTTGTTTGATGAGTAAACTATTCAAAAATCAATAGAAGAATGAGAGAGGGAGAAAATAAATAAATTCACCCATATATTTTTAAATTTTGTTTTCATCTCTTCCATAGAAACACCCATCTGTCCACAACAGATTATTCTTTGAAAACTGCTCTTGAAACATTTGTCTGTATACTTATACAGTTTGATGCAAAGAGCCTTGATTTGAAACAGAGTTTCTAAGCCTTCTGTTCACTGTTCCATCAGTATCCAAATTTAGACATGATTATTTGCACATGGTTGAAGGAAATGTGGAAAAATGTTAAGTCTGAGCAACATAGTGAGACTGTGTTGCACTCAGCGGCAGACTGATAATGTGGACACTGGGTCAAAGTCCAGACGGGCCATCAGAGCCGCCGATCAGGTGGGTAGATTGACTGCTGGCCACCTTTCCGCCTGTCTGTAATTTGAAGCGTCATGTCTGAAATAGCAGGTTTGGTAAACCAACCTGTCTGTGAATAATGAAGGTCCTGAAGAGAGATAATTTATATCTTGGGTTTTAGCACAGAGTTTTGTTGAATTTTGATTTGTCTACATTGGGAACACATTGGCTTAGGTTGAACAAATCCCTTCCATAATGTGTACATATGTTCTTATTTTTGATAATCATGTCAATATCAGCATACAGTAAATATGGGGAATAGAACCACAACACACACTTTAGTTTATTTAATGTGAAACTGTGGCAAAACTGTTTATCAACTGAGGACTTGCAAGTAAACATTAGTTTCTGCCTCAGCAAACCCTTTTGCACTGGTGCTTCCACATAAGCAGCGTCTCTGCTAATGAGCTGCTGCTTCAATTGGCAGCCATACTGAAGTGGAATTAAGTTGGATCTGATTAGTCAGTGTCAAGTCTTGTGTCGCTACAAGCAAATCTGAATGACAAGTAAAACGGGATGATATTTATTTGCGGTGACATTGAGAAAATTACCTCACTAATATGTATGTGTTCTTTGCTTTTGGCACAATATGTCACAGGATACTAACAAGACTAGGATTTTGTAGACCAGGACAAATACAGGTGTTATGCTTTCTCATAAGTGAAATGAAGTTATTATGGAAGCATCTGATTATAGCTGCAACTACGATTTGCCTGACCTTCCCCTTTCCCTCATCCCAATGTTATCATTACTTCAGTCTGACCATAAAGAATCAACATATGGACTTTTGATTGTGATTATTGGGACCTGGATTTATGTGTACCCTGACATGAGGCCTGGGGGCCGGTGTTTAGATCCCCTATAGGCAAACGACATCACACTCATCGCATGGACGCACTCACGCCTAATCCTGTGTAACCTGTAAACATGTCTTCCTTGAAAAAATGTATTTCAATTCAACTTTATATATATAGCACCACATACGACACAGTCATTTATAAGTTCTTTTAACATAGAGAAACCCAACCAAAAAAAATACACTTTCTTAGCTTTGTTTTGATGACAATAGCAAGTCCCCACAATATGATTATAGAAGCAGATTTTGGTCTCCATAAAAATAAACACAGCAACATCAAATTCACCTGCCTTTTATTTCTCTTGAATCCCAGAGAGATTTCTACCTCAAACACATTTTGCCACTTTGACTAGGACACACTACATCCTTGGTTTGACACTGCCTGCTTTAATATTGACAGGTTCGGTATGGGAAGGGAAAAAATAAAATAAAAATAAAAGCTTGTCTTCACACTCCCTATTTCTAAACTTATTTCCATCATCTCTCACATGAGGATGACCTGTCACCTATTGCTGTTATATGTGTGAAAAGACTTGAGGGAAATAATATGAAAAAAAAAAAAAAAAAAAACACTTTCTAGTTTGTTACTTGTGTCTACTGTTGACTCTGTCAGCATATGTGATGGACGTGCATACTTGCATCATTTCAACATGTTTTTTTTTGTTTTTTCATTTCCTTGAAGGTACTGCTGGCAGTCACTCCCTCTTAGCAACACAATAATACCACAAGGAAAGCTACAGGTTTGAATTGAATGCCACTTGCTCTTTTCTGAGGATATCTGTATGTTCATCTGGAGGGAAAACATACAGAGGCCACATGCTTTTTAATCTGCAGTATCAAATATAATAGCCAGGCTATGGGGACACCTTCACCTCTCCAGTGCTGGTGAGAGAACAAGCTGAGTGGAGATACAGTCAGACCAACAGAGAAATGCCATTTTTCCCCCCACTCTTCTTCCTGACTACTTGTGTAATTAAATGTCAGCAGTAAGTGATGATGCTCTTTAGACTGTAAGTACATCGGCTCTTAAAGGGATTGTGAATGAGGCAGCACAATGACTGATCAATCCTGCATGGACCTCGTGAGGAACTCCATTTTGCAGGTTTTTTTTTACAATTTTTATCTTCTTGATTAGAGGGTTTTTTAATTGATTTTTACAGTGTTGCCAAGACTTGAAATGTGATTGTCTTCCAGTAGAACCACAGAAAGCAAAATGGAATTGTAAACTGATCTGCAAGCTGATCTTTCCCGTTATGATTCTTTCTCATTGTGCACCCAGGACTTGCTTCTCTCCTATCTCCTGTTTTTTTCTTCCATTTTTCAACAGTTGACATCTTTTTTTTTCCTTCGTTACAATATCCATCCATCGTCTGTAGGACTACTGTTTCATCCAGTATTGGGTCCCTGGATACTGGAGCGAATCCTATTGGACTATGGGTCATCACATAGTAAATGAATACAGAGAGACAGAGTAGATTAAAAGGTAATGTTTACGTATGTTCGATCAATTGGTCATTATGTCCGCAGTTTTCAAACACTTGAGGGTGATATTTGCAGGCACTCGCACATTTTCATAACTCCTGAATGCAAACTTACATTAGATGAATGTAACAGAGTATCTGCCTCTACATATTGATAAAGGTGCCTGCACTGCTGATATAGCAAAACCAGAAAAACAATATGCAAATGAAGAGATGAACATTTGCAGTTTAGCCATAACATTATGACCTCCTGCCGTATATTATAAAAGTCCCTCATCATTTTCTGTCCTTCAGCGATTCCGCCGCGTCCACTGAAAATAGAAGTAGTTTTCAAAACATTGCTGTGTAAACACGAAACCTTTCTGAAATGAAAATGCAAAAGCGATGCATTTTCACTTGAAAAGTTGTTGTGTAAACAGTGTACGAGTTCAACAAGCTTTGGTTGGACTCGTGCATGTGCATTGGCTGATGTGTTGCTAACTGGTGACCCATCAGTGTTTAATTGCTTAATATGTCCCCCACCTGTTTGAGTTTGAACTCGGAAATTTGCATTGAAAAGATGGTCTGTGAAAAACTCAAACACGGGTTGTGCATTTAAAAAAAAAAAAAAGTGAGGTGATCTTGTGGTTGATCTGATTTGTTTGCACAAATGTGCAGAGTAGTGAAAGAAGCCTTTACCAAGAGGAAGTTGCTGGCTGTGTTTTTTTCACTGTATAATTGGAATGCACCCACAGTCTCAAGTTTTCAACCTCTTTCCAGTTGGCAGCTCAATATTTTCCTGTTCATCAGGGTAATCTGAATGCCCTTTTCTAAAAGATGCATCAAATTAATTAGGACTAATTAAACTCTGTAATTTTAATGGGTGATTTGTTTGCTTCTTGAAACCACAGTGAGAAACCCAGAGATGGGAAGGTAGCAAGGGGAAGACTTATTGTCAGTAAACTGTGTTTTCTTAATCTCTTTCCCTCTCCCCTTCATCTTAATGAATCACACAGTCGCAGAGCTCTAATGAGCTGTTGCAACTGCACCGCTGAACTGAAATGTAATGCACAACGTACTTGCTTACATTTGAGTGAGCAGTTCTTAAAAAAAAAAAGGATTTTCGCCTACAATTTGATGATTACACTTACATCCCTGCTATAAATATGTTTCTAACTCTGAAGCAAACGAGCACATTGGCTCGTGGTTTTGCAACGCATTTTGTTGGGGTAACAGCAGTATCCCTTACTGCTGTTAACATTTTCCCTGTGGTTTGATTTTTGAAACTTGTAAAGTTGCATTACAACAATATGTCATGTTTAATACTGACATTCATTAAAGTAGTATGGGATTTGCAAAAAATTCCTTTTTTTCCTTCTCATGTTTTATTGCAGACTTTATATGTTTTCTGAAATTAAATACAATTTAGTTTTTTTTGGGTTTTTTTTGTTGATTCTGTTGATTCCGTTTTGTTTTGTTTGCTCAAGCTTATATAATGCACAATAGATGCTGGATAAAATGTGGGTGCTGGTGTCGACACAGGGAAATCCTGTCTTACCCCCATTCACCAATCAAAGCATAAAATATCTCAATCGCTCTGCCTACTGATCAAAATTTGTAAAATCACAGTGTAAAATATCTAACACAGTGGCAAGTGTAAGTGACAAGCCTCAGCTCGCTAACATTATAAATTAATTTATTTGTCTTATATGTTCATGAAATTCATACAAGACAACCAGGCTTTTTAGTGGATCCTGTCAGCAGTGATGAAAAAACAAACCTCAACACATTTCAAAGTTGCCTGACTAGGTGGGTCAACAGCGCCCTTTTCTATCATTCATTGTGAAAGATGATTTATTGAGTCAGAGGGTCTTGCAACAGGGTCATTGCCTCACTGAGGTACCATCGAGGCCCCACCTTGCAACATCCTGGACTCAAAGGATCTGCGACAAACCTGCAGTTTGATCCCACCATATACTAATAGTTCCATATCGGGAAATGATCAGAATTTTTTTATTGTGACTACATAAAGACACATAACTTGATCTGTATTGGCATATCTATGGAGATTGAAACTCATCAGTACTACAATGCAAAACAGATGTCAGACTCGGCTATCCACTCCGCCATGGTGTCAAAGCACACACAAATACAACTGCACTCAAGCAATTATTCAATTACAGTGGTTATAAATTATGTCTGTGGAAGGCAGGGGATTGGCAGTAATCAGTCAATAATCAGCCATCTAATCAGCAAGCTTTAAAGTTGGTCACCTAGTTGCATGCTGAGTCCATTATCCCAAATTAACTTTGATGGTTTGCATTGAATAACAACTTGAGAGGGAGGAGGGATCCTGCTGAGACATTTTATTGTAATACACAACTGAAGCTTTTGGTGAAATGGTTAATAGCTATTCTCATAATAAACTGAATTTCGGAATATTTACTCGCATTTACTTTTCCCAGCAGGGCAGTATTTCCCAGGAGGGCCTGAACATTTTAATACTTAGTTGTAAATGCTTGTTTGCTAAAAGCCAAATTCAACCTTTGTTGTAATCATCAGGCTCACTTAATGTTTGTATTGTAAAACCTTGTGATGACAGTTATTTCCAAAAGGTCTATGAAATATAAGGGAGCATGTACAGATCCAGAAAGCTATCAGTTGAGATGTTATATTACATTAGGTTAACTGGTAACTCTAAATTGGCCAAAGGAGTGAGTGTGTTTATTTTTTCTGTGCCATCTGTTTGATGGACTAATAGCCTATCCAGAGTGTGCTCTCTCAGATACCTAAAGTCTGGTGGAATCAATCCAAGCAAGCATATAATATGAATGGATGAACATAAAATGATGACACAATCAGATGTAGTATGATGACTAACCTATGTGTTTTTTAAGTGTAATTCTAACTTTTATGAAAACATTTCAACCCAAACGATAGAAGTACAAACGGTAATTAAGTGTGATGTCAGTCATATGAGATTGACATCAAAATGAGCAAATACACAAACATATAATCTAAGCTTCAATCAAGTTATATGAAGATCTCTATTTGCTTCTGTCTTTTTCACAAATACAATAAAGGAGTCATCCTCTATTGATGTTTTGATTGTTGTCTGAAAAATCAACATAAATCAACATAAAACATCATAGGTATTATTATTGTGACATGATTTATGACTTTATCCATATTTTTCTGATGGTATTTGTGCCAAAAAACCACATACAAATACAAATGCCACAACAATGCAAAAGCCACAATAGGAATGGTTCTGTAACAATACAAACAACAAAGACACATCATAAAGCCACAACCAAAGCTTGAGTTTCTTCACAGGAATGTTTGACAATAAGTCGGTGATTGCACCGTGGCTTTTGGTTATCTGAGCTGTTGCTTTTGCATTTATGTGACACACTTTGTCCTGCCAGAAATATCTCCAAGTATTGGATTATAATTCCTACAAAAGAAGGAGAAGATTACACATTGCCAAGCAAGGAGATGAGTATGAGGCATGGCCCATTGTGAATGATGTAAACAGCAGAGATTGTTGTGAAGGGGTGGAGGGCCAGAGAAAAAAGAAAAAAAGAAAAAAAAAGAAAAAAAAAAAAGACAACAAGGAGGAAATGCAGTGAGGAAGATGAGAGCTGAGAGACCCGCTCCTCTGTGATCTGTGCTGCAGCAGGCCAAGGGGAAATATTTCCAGCTGAAGATTATATTATTCACACCACATGTTTTATTTGCTTCTTTTATTTGTTTAAATATGTACCCAACCTTCAATACTCCAATCCATACTTTGATATTTGAAGAAGATTGGCCTGTCGGGACTTCAGCTGACAACAAATCGCATTTTCCATTTAATCTTGTGCACAAATGGTCTACTATTATTACAATCAGGTGTCACACAGCAAACTGTATGGCATACCATGAAGGGTGTATTTATGGTTACTACAACAGTTGATAGTTAATATTATAGATTCTTAACAATAAGTATTAATGCACATACACAATAGGTTATTGGTCTGATCGGACTGCGTAACACCACAACAGCCGAACCAGAGATGAAGATTAATGAAAATGATGTCTTTTTAAAACTAGACTTATGTCACGTGAGCAGCCGTTGCTCGTTTGCTTGAGGAGCTCGTTATCCAATCCCAAGGCTCGTGGTTTGATTCACCATCTTGTCCTTGCCATGTGTCGAAGTGTCCTTGGCCAAGAGACTGAAACTCAAGCTGCTCGCAATGGAAGTCAAACACCTTGCAAGGGAGTTGTCATCATTGCTGGGCAAATCTGTGCGAGGATGGTTGAATGTGACTCATATGATCAAGCTATTTTAACTGCTGAAGTTGTGAAAACCTGTTTTTTTTTTATAGTTTTGAAAAGTACCATACAATGGTATTATACACATCAAAATCTCAAATCATGGATTGCATTCGGTCTATCCAGTGTCCCCTGATATAACATTCAGAATAATTTTTTCATGAAACATAGAATAAAACACATAAAAAAACATGTTCTTTAATCAAAGGGGCAATAGAAAAAAAGGTGACTTGAAAATACATTTGCTTGATCCACAAAATGGATAAGAGACCATTGTTTTCTATCCTCAAAAATTGGCAGACAAACACACAGCATACAATCAGAAAAGGTTTCTACACTGCACAATCAGCTATGATATCAATACATGATCACACCCATCAAGTTTTAAATTTCATGATTAGAGAATCTCCTTCTTATCGGGAGCACAGGATCTTGCCGATTATCCGCACTGATTTAAAGCCATCTCATTTTCTTGTGTGTAAAGAGTGTGCTCCACTCTGAGCCGAGTTGTTGTCAGACTTTTAAAAACGTCTCATCTAAAACATGAGATTGTGATCATATGTCACCAACCAGTGAAGCACTCAAGAATGTGAGTCTTTAGTTTATCGCTTGCACCACTTCCAACTTTAGCGACGACTGACTCACATGGCAGATGTCATATGCCAAACAAAAGTGGTACTAATCTAAAAAAAAACATATTTATAAGTGTTATTAACACACTTTCAAATACAATATTTTGGGCTATCTTCAGCTATGTAATCATAAAAGATTCACAGACTGTAGAGTCAAGGAAAGGTAGTCAGGATAAGCTGCAAGAGTACAGCAGTAAGGAAACACTGACATAGCTGCAAGAACAAACAAGATTAGTGTTTAAACTTTCTAATCATGATTAAAAGTTGGGTTATTAACTTCTTCAACCATATGTAGTTTGTAGATCTGTTTTCATACATTTTCTATGAAATCCAAGGAGTTGTAGTGCCTTCTTTGTAGTCTTGACTATGTCTCCAGCTTTCCGTTTGTTCTTCACAAACCAAAACAGTCGTCAGAGAATATTTTCTTCCTGCCGCCTTTGTGAGCCTGGAGATGTGTAATCGAAGATGGAATACATATAATTTACTTGTTAACATCAACTGGTACAGAATATCTTCATCCTAAAAACATCCGGATCTCCAATGACCAGTTATATCTACATCGTGTTGCATGTTGGCAAGTGTTGGCAATCCTTTGACAGATGGCCAAGCAGTCATTGAAGTGATGCGACCGAGCGGAATGCATCGTCAGAATTCTAAACCACACAGGACTCTTAAGAACTCCTCCAGATCAGAGTGAGGTGTGTGCTCCTCTGCTGTCAGACACAAGAGGATCAGATTGCTTTGGCTGAATCTTGCTTAACATGGTGCCAGCTGTTGCTCACAAAGATGCCAGCCTCCACAGCATGAAGCTCTTCACATCCATCTGGCATTCAGCAACAAGAGCGATGACTCAGTCAAACAATGTAAAACTTGCATGTCTTGTGTGAAAGACACAATACAAACATATTTATATTTGTAACTTAAGAAGTTGCCAAAGCCTGTAATGTTCAATGACTACGATGCTTACCGGTTTCACTGGTGTCCTATCCAGTTTATTTTCCTTCGTTTTACGCACTTATGTGATATTGCTCGAAAAGTTCATTGTACATCAGCTTTACTTCAGTACTTGAGCATTCAACAAGTATCTTTTGCGCATAAGACCAGCATTCACCCTGATTTAACAGTTCACCTTGTTTGCCAGTGTAATCTGACACAGTTATAAACTGAGAGAGAGTCTTCCATTGGCCTGTTTTAGAAGCTGGTAACTTCTGGTTCCAGCACATCTGATGTTGTATCTGCACTGACAGCCATCTCCTGATTGCTGCTGATCGATCTTTTGTTACCACTCCATTACCCGCACACCTTTTAGAGGTGTGCTACTTACAGTTTGAAGAGTATCATTAATGCTGACATTCAATTACAGAATCGGACAGGAGAGAGGGACTAAATTGAACAGCTGTTTCCGAGGTTGCTATCACTTTCACTTTGTCCTCTCACACTAGTCTTTAGCAATTGTTTGTGTATTTCGTGTTTGTTTCCTTTTGGTTTGATCTGGGTTCGTTTTTTTTTTTGTTTTTTTTTTACATCCACGCTATCCTTGGACACAATTTTCAGTGCTTTAGAGCTTTTACTGTTACTTTTGCTACACTGGAAAGAGATTGGGGTTTTGTCGCTTCCATGATTTGACTCAAAGTTCCCAAATATCTGAAGCCCTGCGGAGATTATTTTGCACTCTGAATTTAAATCCTTTAAAAAAAAATGGACAGGGAAAAAAAGTGTGATTTTAGCCACGTTTGTTTCATTGGGATAAAACACACTCCAAGCTCCCCTGGAACAATCTGTTGTGCGACATCAAAAAAGTGATGGTCTTTGGCGGAAGGCCAACCTAGTCACCGGATATACATAAATTCTGGAAATGTAGGCTGTACTCTGTCTGAAATGTTGTCACATCGATAGATGAAATACTATAATATGCAGCAAAAAAGATTGCCTTTTCCTCAACTCCCTCGGGGCTGATTTCAGGATGACCTGCCCGATATCATCGCTGCGGGAGATGATTCAACCTCTTTCAACCTCTTGTTTGCTTTGTTATAGCTTGTTTGATTACATGTAAAAAAAAAAATAAAGTCCATGATGAAAAGAGCAGGTTGATGAATGTAAAGAATATAAAGTAATGGATGCATAAGGCCTACCCTTCGAGCCTTGCCTCTGAAAGTATTGATTGTATCAAAAGTGATGAAATTGATGAATATTACTGAGTCGAATGTGTTATTTATTGTAGGAGGAAAACAAGTTTGAATCCAAGTCCTTGTGTTTGCAGGAGGTCTGTGACCTAAAGCGCACATCCAGCAGCTCAAAGACTGAGATGAGAAAGAATAAATGAACTGTTTTAAGCTGGCCAGAAATGAGCCATGACCTCAATCCCCCTGAAAAACTTTGAAAGGCCTGGATTTTGCTGTGGGTGACAGACAGGAACAGGCTGATAAGAGAGTGACTGGAGCTGTGACAGGTGCAAGAAGCTTCGCAAGTTATTGGACGTTCAGAAACCGCCATCATTTTGTAGAGCGATCTGTTTTAAAATAGAGCACAAATATAATGTTTATGCACAGTTTTGTCTATGGCAGCGTGATCTTGTTAGTGATGGTGGAGAACTTAAACCAACTGATATCTCAATTTTATTGTTGTTGAGTAGCGACCAAACCCTTAAATGGTAACTGTTACAGAACAATTATTCTAGAATACCTGACTCTCCATGGAGGAAGGCTGCGCTGTGCTCATGATAAGGTGTTGATCATCGGTTAGATGTTTTCATATCTAACAGCTTTTCTTCATCTATCTCTCTGTGAGGGGAGCAGACCACATTTTTGAGGCAGGAACCTACTCCAGTTCACATGTTTGAAAATCACAATATTGTGAGGATTGGTGTTAAGTTGCAAAAGTTGAGCTTAAGGTCATGGGCGAGAGAACAAACAGTGCATCACAAGTCTGTATGTTTTTTGTTTTATGATGTCTCTAATCCATTGCTGTTACAACTATAATACACAGTGAGAGTATTCGTTTTTTTTTATAGAGAGAAGTAAGAACTAAACAAACGTGAATCTTTCTCACATTTTTGCTCAAAGAGAAAATGATGAGTTTAACCGGTTGTTGTATGAAGTCAGACTCACTTGTGCAGGTCAGTAGGCAATTCATTTCCATTTTTCTGTTTTTTTCCCCTGTGGTTTGTTTGGGTCAAGTTTTGCAATGTATCAACACAATTAGATGCATTTTCCCAACACCATTCTGTATGCTAGAGGTTGTCCAGTGACCCATGGCATGTATATCACCCAGGGTATTCTTCTAACACTGTTTTGATTGCTTTTGAACCACAGCCTGAACACTCAACTCAGCTGTTTTGTGGATACTGTTTTGGTATTGACCAGACTTCACATGTTGTCATTTTTTGTTTCCACCAGTGGTTTATCAGGTTGATAGATGCCAATAAACCTGAATAGTGTTTATGGTGTTTATTTAGTCATTAATGTGATCAAAATAGTGGAACCATAGTTATTTGATGCAGAAGAAATTTACCAAACCTCAACCAACCTCAGGCCACTTTTACACGTACCTTGGTTTTTACAAAAATGGATATTTCCCCGTCTACATTTACAAAATAAATCATCATTGATACAGACCTGCATATACACCTGGTTCAAAGCCACTATAGGCATGCCAAACCTGTAGGTTGCAGTGTCATGAGAGGCATGAAGCCATGATAGCCAATCAGAATCCTTAAAAAATACACAAAGTCACTAATTCTGATGTAAATATCCACCTCCCCACCTTTTAGATGCAAACGTTTTTCCAGATCTCCACTGTGGCCGGAGTTTTCAGGAATCAAACGCAGAGAAATATCACTGATTTTTAAGTTTTACGAGTAAGCATGGCCTCAATGTCTGGGACCGTTGATAAATGAGTAACCTTCCCAGGCCCGTCTTTAATTGGCTGATGACCCACCGCTGAATCCACTAGCATTACCTGTAAAGAGAGCAACCACAACATAACATTGTCATTTTCCCAAGATGACCACATTAATCAGCCATTGAGTACAGAGATTAACAGTTGCTACAGAATTCATGTTTGGGAAACATTTAGATTTTGAGATTGTTTTTATAACCAAAACACAAGGTCAAACATAATACTGTGCTGTCTTTGATTTCCATCTCCAATTCATGAAGGTCCATATGCCAGCAAGACGAACAACCCTGCAATTCAATACAAACGATCAAATCTGGAGTTATTGCTGCTTGGAGGTGGCAAACTCTGTTTTCTTATTCTAAGATTATTTGTTGCAGAGTGCATCATGTAGAAAAAGAGAGAACTGTTCTCCGAACCTTATTCCCACTTGCCTCCGGTTTGGCATTCAGATTTACTCTCTCGTGACAAGGACCCATTGCTCAACATGCAAACAAATGCAGGATAGAACCACAGGAACATTTAACTAGCACAGGAACAATAAGGCTCTGTTTACACGACAGTGTTTTCATATGAAAACTGAAAACTTTTGTTTTTATTTTATGCGTCCTTTCAAATAATGAATTACAGGTTATTCTTCATCCTGCAGTGTTTTATATGCAATGGCAAAAGACACGTTTGTAATCATTCTTGCACTCTGAGACCCAGCTTTTATTTCACTCTGTCACCTTGACTAAAGGTTCCTTCATGTTGATAATCGAAACCGCAATTTCACCCCCTCACTATTCATCTTCTGTGACGAGTCATTGCAATCACCCAGGAACAGCACTCACCATTTCAACGGCTGTCATTATTTTGCCATGCCTCCTAAGGGGTTGTCCTAAACTCTTTTCCATCAAAAACAGTAAACCTGTGAAGTCATTTATCTTCTCGATGTGCAATTTGGTAAGTTCATTGTCTTTGTATCCTAACAGAACAAAGATCAGTGGTGCAATGATCAATTCCTTGCTTTCTTAATAGTCTGAATTTACTTGTAGACAGCTGGATGGATCCTCAGTCATGTGACACCATGTGCATTGATTCTACATGCACCAATTTGCTTTACATGTACATGCTTGTTTGCATAATTGAACAAATCTCCATATTACACATGGCTTAACGTCCCCCCATACCATACATCTGTTCCCAGATTTCAGACGTCCCAGCTCCTTCCTTCATTTATATCCACCTTGTAATGCAACCAGACAGCCATCTGTTCACTTGCTCAACCGGACTCCCACCTCTGACCCTGTGGTATGTTTCTGGCTGTTGCATATTTCATTGGCCAGACTCCAACTGATGGAAAGTCAGCGCATACACAGTGCAGCACCGGAGGAATAGGTGATCATTATGCGTTTCCACTGCTGAAGTGAGGAACAAAGTGATAGCTAGTCATGTGTTTTAGTGTGTGTGTGTGTGTGTCTCCAGAGGATAAAAAAGTGTCCTTGTCTTTTTTTCTCCCTAAACTGCAGCTTTAAACAGGTGAAGTGCTGTAAAGGCTTTGGTTGACTGAGTCTGACATATTTTAGCTGTCAGGAATTCACCTTCTCAGAAACATGTGGCGCAAAGGCTCGAGTGGGGATTCAAATGCAGTTCCAATCCTGTGTGTTATTTTAGATGAAATCTAAAATACTGAAATATTGTGATCAGCATTTCTTTTTCTTCTCATTCATTGTGAAATGGCTAAACGTGGATAATAAATGTTTGTTTTTTTTGTAAAGCAGAGTGATGAATTTCTGTGGGTTGTTTTCCTCTTCATGTGTAAAGTTATTCCTAAAAAATGTGAATTTGAAAATGCCTTTGGCATTTAATACATTTGGTTTGAAATCAAACAGTGTGTTGTGTGTATGTAATACTGGCACATGTAATAAATGATTAGTGCTCATTACTCACAGCTACAATCATTCCTTCTGAAACAACACATCTTGCCCTGCGCACATGCATTAATACTGCCATTCTTCTGCTATCACCTTCCTGAACATTTTTCCTCATCTTTTTTTTTTTTCTCTCTCTTCTATTCCTTGTGGTTGTCTCATCGCTCTTGGGCACTCAGTGTCACTATGCGACACCAAATATAGAACAGACTGGGCAGGTAAGAATCAGTGCTAGGACAGAGACAGCCACCAACTCCCCCCCACCACCTTTTTTTAAAACCAGTTTGAGATATGTGAAACAAACAATAATGACCTCTTCACGCTTGTGAAATGTGGGACAATTTGAAGTCTCAGACATGGAGAACTATTCCGAACTAAAGCTTGTAATTTAAAGGTGAATCGTTACCGATTATGACCAGGCTCAGCCACTGCGCAGGTTTTTTTTTTTTTAATTTAGTTTCTTTGATGACAAAAAAGAAATAAATTACCTGTATATACAACCACCTTGCCCATTTCCATATGGCACAACGTGTCATTGTGATTGATTTTGAAGCATTTTTTTTTATTGTCATTTAAATTTCGGCGACTTACTGGACACTTTGATATTTAAGAGCCGACATAACATACAAGACCGTAGCACAAATGTTAGCGCTGACATTTTAAATCTTCAAGAATGAAGCAACATTCAGAATTTTGCTCAAACGATGAGCGTCTGCATGGGATTCCAAGACTGCTCGCTGTGCTGCACATAATGAACATATTTGTGTGTGTGTGTGTGTGTGTGTGTGTGTGTGTGTGTGTGTGTGTGTGTGTGTGTGTGTGTGTGTGTGTGTGTGTGTGTGTGTGTGTGTGTGTGTGTGTGTGTGTGTGTGTGTGTGTGTGTGTGTGTGTGTGTGTGTGTGTGTGTTTGCTTTAGCAGGGGAATTGTGTGCATACTCATTTGTTTGTTTTATTTGTATTTTTTTTTCTTACCTGCAGTCTGTCAGCTGGCATTCTGTAAGTATTGTTTCTGTATTTCAGTCTTTAGATCTCACAATGCGTGGGGACATGCTTTTGTATTTGCTTTTGTATTGATGAAACAGCTCGTAGATGGAAGACTTGTGCAAGAGAATTGTGATACCTTACCAAAGCAGTCCTGCTCGGGTACTTGCTCCTGTTTAATGACGAATGTCACGTGTTCAATTTTACTGGTTTTCACAATATCTCTATTTTGGAATGCAGCAATGCTGGACATCCTTTTATTCACATCATACACACATTTACCAGCCACAACATCAATTACATGATGTGAACAAAACATTCCAAGTAGTCAGCCGAGTCATCAATACACTGATCCGTATGCTCCTGCCATACTTTGAATGCCATTCCCTGAAATCCTTTTTTTTTCAGTGTGTGTAAATCACTGTCTTGAATTTGCAGTGGAGCGATTGCCATAGTATTATTAACCAATAATTTTCAAAGACTGCAATCAGGCATATTGTCATCAGAGAGCACTCAAAGTATGCAAGATAAGATTCATTTTCATCAAGTTCAACACTGAATTCAGGATCACATTAGTTGTTCCACATGACACACTTACAAAGTTAGCAACTTCCTTGATTGGGATTTGACAACCCTGATCCAATCTCAATCAAAGGTGATTGACTAGATATTGATAACCAATAGTCAAAGTCTGATGTTTGCTGCTTTGAGAATGGAGTAGCTCATCAAAGCGTCATTGCATTATTCATTGGTATAGATTGAACGAGTCTGGATGCACATTTGCAAAGGTGCACAACTTCAATGTGTGATATACATCATGCAAATAAATATCACAACTAAGACCAAAAGTAAATAAACTTATAAAATCCAGAAACAAACTGTATTGAGTCAGTAGCTACAATTGATACTGTGTGCCGGCCTTATATAGTATCAGCATTTCAGCTGATTAATCCCCAGAGGGGATTTTGCAGATTTGAATGCAGTCAACTTTTTTTCACCCAGGATCAGCAAGTTGCTGAATTGCATTGCTTCCATGAGGGATTTAAATGTTCAGCAAAATGTAATGTGATAAGATTGAAATAGCTAAAATCTGCGGAGGACAATGAAGTCATACTTCTTTGGACATTGATGACATTTTGTGTGTGTGTGTGTGTGTGTGTGTGTGTGTGTGTGTGTGTGTGTGTGTGTGTGTGTGTGTGTGTGTGTGTGTGTGTGTGTGTGTGTGTGTGTGTGTGTGTGTGTGTGTGTGTGTGTGTGTGTGTGTGTGTGTGTGTGTGTGTGTCACTAACACCAGCAAATTGTGTGTTCAAGCACCAGTCTGAGTGAAAAATTCAACGTGTGTGTATGCGTGCGTGCGGGCGTGCGTGTGTGACATTTACACCTGTAAACTCCTGGGTGATGTCAGAGTGCTTTCATTCCATATGAGACACTTTGATCTTCTAAAGGCGCTGATGTGCGTGAAAAATGTAAATTCTCTTGTAATGCCTGGGCCTCCTTACGCTTGAACTAAACATTACCATTTCTTTGACTGACTCTGTGGCTGCCTCTCTTGAGGTGATCGCAAACCGTGAAGGCAGAAATCAAGCCATGGAGTTTTTAGTCTCTCTCTCTCTCTCTCTCTCTCTCTCTCTCTCTCTCTCTCTCTAAAACCAGAAATGAATGTGTACATTCTAGCCAATGGTTATTTGTATTATTTGTAGTGAGAAACCAATGTCAAATTCCATTAAATGAGACATTCTGACCCCACTGCAAAACCACAAACTGGTTTCGGTTTTTGTTACAGCAACTTATCAGCTCATAGCTGAAGCTTTTGTATAACATGAACAACCTCTTCAGGTAATCTGCTTCTTCCAGTCGTCCTCAGTGTGAAAGCCTCCTCAGTGGGTTCATTCAATACAGGCTGTGCTGTGCTGTGCTGAAAAGGCCTTACCTACATCCTTGCTGATAGACCTGGCATTTACAGAGAGAAAAGAAAACCTGCCCATTGATTTTGATGCTTTGTCACTGAGCCTCCTGCCAGGGAATAAATAAAGTGTGTTGTCATGGAGGGACCAACAGTAGAGATGAATGTTCCATAATAGTTGCTGCCTCAAAAAATTATATTTATACAGTCTGGTCATATCTGTTTTTTTGACTTTGCTGACAAAGTGATGGGAAAACCTGAAGAAGGTTAAGTAATGGGGGAGAAAAGGATGTATTCGAGAGGCCACGCATAAGAATATTGTTTAGTACTTTTGGCCTGTTTTAATTTTCTGCGTGGAGTTTGCATGTTCTCCCATGCTTCAACTTCCTTCCACAGTCCCACAATTTTAATTCAAGACCGTTGGTGTCTGAAAAATAATTCCTGAATGAGAGTGTGTGTGCCCGTCTCTCTACATTTGCCTTGTGACAGACTATAACTTAACAAAACAACCAGTGTGCGCAAAGCAGTGTACGTAAACCACAAGGACGGTTTATGGCCAATGAAATATTTAAATACTGCTGCTTGTCGAGAGTGACGATCGTCACTGACCAATCAATAGACGGCTGTGTTGTCTCTCCTCCTTATGAGACGCGTTCCTCAGTGCTTGGTACCTCAACGGAGGGGTGATGAAAAATCAGAACCGGTGGTTACAGTTTTTTCGGTACCATCCACTAACTTTTGTCAGTGGGTTCACATAAAAACCCATCCCACCCCGTTCCATATCAGCACAAAAAGTGCTGTGGGACCGCAGCTTTAAGGGTTTAACTATTCCTTTGGTATTTTCTGATTAATAATTCAAAAGTGTTTTTGTAATACTGCATTTTGAATGGCCTGATGTTAGAATCGTGCTACAAATATACATCTTTCCTCGCATGCCTCTGTGTGGACAATGGCCGTGACAGATGCACTTAAAACACTGAGCAGGGAGGTTGAACTGCTTGATGAAAACAGATCCAGGCCGTCGGTGACCTACTGGATGCTGCTGTCGATTGTGTCTGTGTTGCAGACAAGAGAGTCAATTTCAGAGAGAGGTTCACTTATCTCAGCAGTCTGGTCTACACCATGCACGAAGCAGAGGTCATTATTCATTTTGGCTTGGCTCAACAGTCAGATGAACTCACCTAACAAGATTATGTGGGCAAGTCTGAGTGTCTGAGCACAAGAACACAAGTCCTCGATTCCTACGCACAATGGTCCCTTCAGTCTAGCTTTGATGAACAAAACAGGTACACTGATTAACAGGATAAGACAAGTGGATTTATTTCTGATGACATCTCTCAAGTGTATGCCTGCGAACCAATTGTGACCAAGAAATGGTTCACAGAGTGCTTGATTGGATGGTCAGGAAGTGTGTTTCATTGCTGGGGATTCATCTCGATTGATTCATCTTAGTGTCCAAAACCTCAAGAGCACTCGCTGGACCACTAATGTATCATGGTTGCAGCAGCTTCAACATCTCTTTCAGAATTCTTGTCCTGGCCCTGTGCGCGACCAGATCATAGAATGGTTTAAAATGGCTGTAAGACTATGTGAAAAGGTATTCTTTAAAGTAGACTGACACAAACCTAAAAAAAAAAAAAAAAACTCTTGTCTATTACATTAAAGCGGCTTCACCATTTGACATTTCCTTTTTGCAATATCCACTTTGGCCTTTGTAAAATCTGGAACTTTCAAGAGAATTAATACCAGTCAGAGGTCGAATCATTGAGAGGATTTATTCTGTTTTACAAACAATCTAACACACAACCCCATTCAGGTATCCTCCTTCAGCAAAGCTTATTTGTCAAATTGCTGTTTCCTATATGCAATAAAGTCTCTCTCAAAAAAAATAACAAAAAGAATGAAAACATGGCCACTATGCAGTTTTCTTTGCATTCAAGTACCACAAACCTAATTGTGAGAAACAACATCATACCTCTGTCTTTTAGAAGCTGACCAGCATCACCCTGTTTTCCATGCATGCCTACCGTAGCTTCTCATCCTGACACGATACAATAATACACCAACCTCAAGGTATCTGCTGCAACACAGGTCACAAGAATGGTTGAAGCACCAAGTATTGATGAAACAAAAAAACAGTGCAACATAAACTGCAGGATGACACCTTTTCATCTTAATGCTGGTAGTGATTTTTTTTTTATCTTTAATTTCTATTTTTTTTATTTTGCCTGTTCCCAAGCTTTGAATCACCTTTCTTCAGTGAAGTAAGGAAGTGTGGAAAATAAGGTTTTCTGATTGGAGGATGTTGAAGATGCACATTTTTTGCTGTGGTTTTGATCTTCACACTGCCCTCGAGGTTCCCTTCATTTCAGTCACTTGTTAAACTGCAGCTGGATCTCCTCTCTGAAAACAAATCTTTCTAATAATGACCACACATTAGAAAACCTGTTTCCTGCTCACAAATGTCCGTGCTGTTTTTTAAATAACAAGACTATTAAGGTATTTAGACTTTTTCCTTGATACTGTCTTGTACATATATTTAAGTACTTATATAAGTAATTAAACAAGGTCAGTCATATGAGAAAATATTTAATGCCAGAGAAAGGAGGTGAAATATTTTTCTCTGTTTGTGTTTCACTTAGCTCAAATTCCTCCTCCCCTCGGGGAGAATTCTGAAGTGCGAAATAATTTATACAAGTACAACTTCGATTTGTTAAATACAAGTCTTCACTAAGAAAGCTGTGAAATTCATCACCTAATGCCCCGGTATGGGTTCAGTTCTGCATCTTATTACCACCTTTTTCAAACACCTACACTTGTACCAATGTGCAACCTGAACTTGATGAAGATAGAGGTTGTTGTTGTTTTTGCAAATACTTTTCCAGTCTAAGAACAACTGCTTGCAGTGCGGTGCTAGTTTTGGATCAAGGTTAAGGATATAAATCAATTTCAGATGTTCCTAAGGCACTTTTTTCCCCTTTTGTAGTTTAAAGTATGTTATAATATTATCCTGAAGTGCATCTTGTGTGTCATCTGAAAGCACAAAAAGCAGTGTTTTCTTTTTTGTTTTTTAATGTGAACTGCAAAATTATCAATAATACATGAAATGTTGTTAAATGCAGTACCATCAAAGTTCAATTACATGGACAATCTTTAAAAAGCAGTTATCTCATCCATACCCATAATTAATGCTGATGACATTTTTTTCAAGTACGATGGGGAGAAACAATTAAGTTTTTACTGATGTGGACAGGGCCTTAATGGCAACAAGAGATATTTTTTTCATAATTTTATGGTGCACTGTGTGCAGCTTGATTAGTTACACTTTTACATGTCACAAGTTTTTTAAAGTGACAATATTATGTGTTCACTCTATCGCTAGTTATTCAGTGTCATTAATGTCTAATATTCACTGAACAATTTGAAACTCACTCACGCTGAAGTTGGATTGTTAGTTTCATAAATCAAAAAAGTGAATGTTCTGCTATTTTAGGGACACCATACTGCCCTCAAAATACTCTGCAACCATTTCTCAGGGGTCCTAATGACTCATTACTTTTTCATTTTTGCACACATGGGCTTTACCAAAATGTCCCGAGGAGCTGAAGTTGAGTTTTCTGCTTCCAGCTGGTTGTCGTGATTTGTCTGACTTAATAGAAAATCTGACAACAGCATGAGCTTTATGCATTTTACATGTATAACACAAGAGCAATAACCTCTTTTTTTCTTTTTTTTTTTACCTATACGTCACCCCGAGATGAGGACAGAACTTGCTCGAATCTAAAAGCAGGGTGTACTGAATGCCCCTCTGCAGCTCTGACAGGTGGGCTGTCAGAGGTGCAGTCACATATTTTTTGAGATCCACCGCAGCTTTCCACAGTGTAAAACTCCAGCTATCCCTTTCACTTTTCGTCTGGTTGGTACATCTGCCATCGTTAAAGCGATCCACGGAGGTGCAAGTGCAGCAGCTCTTAAAGGGAGCAAGAGTTGCCTCTCTGGCTATTGAGGTGTAATGTCCACTTTTTCATCTGATCATTTATAATTTTGAGTACCTTCCCTTTGAATCATGCAGTAACATTTGCACACCTTATGTCCGGTTAAAAAATGTGCACGGATATTAACTTGAATTACAATAAAATAAGTGGGTACTATAAGTTAAGGGCTTTGTTTAATGGGTATGAGGAACAAAGTACAAAATCAACACTTCACAAGCCTTCTTTAAAAAATCAAATATAAAATAATTTATTTTTATTTTTTTAAGCGTTTTACATTTTCGTCTTCAAGTGAAAATGGAAAGCATCTGTTGAGTTTTGGGTGTCCGTTTACGTGGCAGTGGTGCTTGGAGCCCCTGAAACTACAGCCTATTGAAAATTGCTCCCAAAGTGGAACTTTTTCAAAATGCTCCCTCTCCATGAACGGAAATGTTCTGACTCAAAAGTGAAACGTCAACGTAAAAACGGGGTCTCTATATTAAAAAAAAATTGAATAGTGTTTTTATTACTTTCGGATATCCCCCTTAGAGGCCCTTTGATGTGTGAACTGTTCCATCCAGTTGCGTACAATTGGTCAGCGGGAGCTTTGAAACTCACCAGAAAAGAAACAAATGTTTTCTTAGGGCTCTCTTATCTGCAGCTCTTATGGGAATTGTTTTTCTCCATTTACAGTTGGTCTTTTACTAACAATAGGTCCTGCACAGATCGTATCATTTCCCTCCACATTTGATGAGACTTCCGAGACCAGCAGTGAGTATTTGAAATGAAAGACATGCATACACATAAATAGATTCAAGGGTAGAAGCTAGATCTTTTTTCCCCTTACTTTCTTTTCGATTACTATTATGAAGAGTTAAAGGGCATTTCTGTTACAAATCCTTTGCTCGGCCATAAGGAATTTGCATTTAAATAGGTATACAGTGCCATGGAGATAAATTGTCTGAGGGAGTTGATATTTTATTGGTGTGTCTGCTCCCATATCTGTTTTATTTATAAATTAATAAATCAAACTTGCTGCAGGAAAAGTCAGTCAGTGAAACAATGAAAGCATATCAATTGCTTTCTTCTTGCCTCTTTGACAAGCTCCAGATACAATTTTTTATTTATTTTTTTATCTTAAAAAGCTTATAGTTTATCAGTTTTACTGTTGAACTACAGTACATCATGGGCTTAATGGACTCTACAATGTCCACAGGGGGTCTGTGTTAATATTCTGGTTGCAAAGATGATGTATGGGCTGGAGGAGTCGTCTGGGTCCAGATAGATGCAAATCCAGTGCCTTCAAGCAAATATTTGGGATTACTCCTGCTCACTGCTGTGTATATATTATCATATGCTAATCCACTTTGTTCACACACACAGACACACACACATGTGCACACATACTAAGTCTCACACACAATCTGACCAGGACCGACTTTCATTTGACATTTGTTAGACTTTTGATACCCAATAACATGGATGCACAGAGTTATTTAAGCAACCTGGCATGCTATTATATTATCTACAATTTACAAATGTCAAGAAGCATCAGATGGACCTATGCTGGATAGCAGTTGTGCATTTTCGAACTTTAGGAGCTGCAGAATTTATATGAACAAGAATTGACTATGGCAAAAATAGAATCGGTTTTCACCCTCTGTGCATTTCAATCTTCACTTTATGTGTAATTGAAGCCCGCAGAAGAGAAAATCCATCTTATTTGGAAGGTGTCAGAGATTTATCAGCTGGAGAAGGAAAGGTGTGTGTGTGTGTGTGTGTGTGTGTGTGTGTGTGTGTGTGTGTGTGTGTGTGTGTGTGTGTGTGTGTGTGTGTGTGTGTGTGTGTGTGTGTGTGTGTGTGTGTGTGTGTGTGTGTGTGTGTGTGTGTGTGTGTGTGTGTGCTTATGGCCTTGGATGTGTGCATATGTAGTTGGGACATATATGTGGTGTGGAATCTGCTGTCTTTATACCAATTGTGTTAAACTGGTCAGAGTTTGATCCTAGTGTGAGCAGCAAAGAGATAACACAAAAAATGAAAATAGCTACCATTAAACTGATCTTCGTTTAAAGAATGATGAGTTAGTTCCGAAAACACTGATTTATTTTTTCAGAAAAAAAAATAAAAATAAAAAATCATTTTACAACCATGCGTCTTTCCAGTGTATAGCTTCCTTCACTGCCTGATTTCTGCAATATGCATCACGCACATTTTGACAAATTCAGTCTGCATGACAAATGTGATTTAGCCTGCTGCACGTTAACTGGCTTTCTTAACAGTTCTTCATCTCAGCATTGTGCCTTCAGTTGACATATGAGGAGCAGCAGTCTTATCCTTTAAGGAAAGCTTTCAGTCAATATCTTCATTGTTACTTTCACACACTGGCTGGATTGAATGCCCTGGTTGGCTGTTTTTGGGTTGCAAGGCCATGTTTGACACCATGTCTCCAGATCAGGGGATTCAAACTCATTTTAGTTCAGGAGCCACATGCAGCCCAATTTCATCTTGCTGTGCTGTTGTTGTTGTTGTTGTTGTGGTGGTGGTGGTGGTGCAGACTACACATTTAGAAACAACCAATTTTTTTTTAAATTGGAAATTGTTATGATGCAAAATACAGTGAAGTGCCTAAAAATACCTTTAACTGTTGCATTTGTCAGGCCTTTTGTATGCATGTTTGAACAAATTCACCCTGACAGAATGGCTGTGCAAAGTCTCAATCCCAAATCTTCCTCCTCCTCCTCCTCCTCCTCCTCCTCCTCCTCCTCCGTTTCAAACATCTGTTTTTCTACTTTCACCTCCTCTTTCATCAACTCATACACTACTCTCTCCACCATTGTTAATGCAGCATTCCACTAGAGTGTTTTTGACCCGCATGTAAACACACCATATCTGAAAATCACCTGCTTGGTGGGCGTGTCTCTTCTGGGCCACCGGATGGTGTCTTTCTACCGCTAGTCTGCAACACTTTAGTACAGGACAGGTCAGTGCGTGCCATCTAATTACACACATGCTTCAGCTCACCAATGAGTGTATCACTCATATTTTAATCATGTTTAGCATGTAGCCTCGATATTGTGTGAGCCCCGATGCGATTTAGCTTGTTTAGCATGTTTGCTCCCGCAGTTAAAACCGGACCAACATGGCGGCTAGGACACAAACTTTATCTTTTATTACTTTAACAGTGCAGTGAATAAAACATTTCTGAATAATTTGTGGTGAGAAATAAACTGTGCAGTAGAAAAGTTAAAACGCCACTTCACACCCTCTTGCTGTATGATCAGAGCAACATGAGAAGTGGCCCTGCGGTGAAGGGGGGCGTGGCCTCAGTTTGCACAGCTCTTTCTTGGAAAGTAAAAATGTCCTAACAAATACAAACTTGTTTCTGCTGCTGACTGATATCAGGAAGTGAACTTTGTTTTTCTTCCTTTTGAACTATGAATAGGCCTTAAGTTCACAGTGAATATTATGTGTCAGATCGCAGCATTTGAACAATCTCATTACAATAAAACTGCCACGAGCCATCCATGCTATGTACACAAACTAACTTTCACACCGTGACGGATTTTGGCATTTGAGCTGATGGCAGTGTCGACTCATCATGTTTAATTCAACACCACTGCAGTTCATGTTCAATGAGCCAGCAGGGAACATCTGTATCTTGTTGATACATGTTTAGTTCTGAACTCTCAATGCTGCTTTCCACAACTTAGCAATGTCTGTTTTAGTGCTGCAGCCCTTATCATCAAAGCGAATAAACATAGGATTTTGTAAAAAGGAGATTCCAAGGAGACTTCGAAATCTTTGAAAAGGAAAAAATAATATGTATACTGCAGATGTGATGACACAAACAAAGCTGCATCATTGTCTTGCACAGGCTTTCATATAATGCAGTACCTCTCCATATCCGAAAAACACTGGGGGTCTCTTAATCAGGATACAGAACCTTTTTTAATTAGCTCCACCAAGTGATTATCCAGTTTTATATTTATTTTTCATATCTTGTTTCTGCTTTCTTTTTTTTTATTTACTGAGGCATATAACACACACACACACACACGCACGGACGCACGCACGCGCACGCACACACATTACAATTTGAAGAATCTATGTCATAGATTATTGTACATATATAATCAAGATGTAATACTTTTTACATACTCATCATGAGGAAAATTGCTATTGATTGGCAAGCAATGTTTTCCTTGAGATAATAACACGTGATTTCTGTTTCTTATCTTTTTCCAGGTAAGATGGTCATATCTGAATCTGAACTCCAGAAAATGCATCATTCACAGTAAGACTTTCGATTCATACAAAAGCAGCATGGGTCTCTGTTTGCTGCCTTCTAATGGACATTTACTTACCCCCTTTTGTTTCTATCAGAGCTTGCAACTCTTTGATTCCTATGTATCTTTGTATCTCACACAGAGAGCAAGGCTGTCTGGGTGTCAGTATAAGCAGTTTGATTGGAGTATTTGGAAAGCATTGATAACATGCCAATGAAATGTGTGTAATGTCAAGGAGAGTAGTATTGGCAGAGACTTTAATTAGGTAATTCCTCATCTTTTGAAAAAGGGGCATGCTTACTTTGTTTATATATCTCATATAAACGCGCACTTATCACAAGAAGGGTGGTTGCAATAGATTTTGCTCATGGCCTTCACTTAAATGAGTTGTTGAGCATTAATGCTATTAATTATTAGTTTGTCAGTGAGGCATCATCATGGCCACACATTCCAAACACTACTTCCAAAGACTTTGTAACAGTATGTTAATCTGCAACCATTTGACTCCATTGCTGGGTATAAAAGTACATTTCCAGGGCAACATGTTTGTGTTTTATCACTTCTTTGATTCCTCAAATTTTTTGGACCTTAATCAGAACAAATGTTTGAATGTCTTGTCTCATGGCCTCACTGTCCATTCAAGGGTAACTTTCATTTTGTCCTAACAAAGATTTAGTAACAATAAATATAGTATAATAACTGTGTGAAGTATTTAAGCCAGCCAATGTAATTTTCACTCATAAATTTCAGGATAAACTGATATTCTGTCCATGCAAAGTATTGTAAATTGATGTACTATATAATATATAATTTTACAAAATTCCCTTAATACCTTCTTCATACACAGACTTGGTCAGACTTTATCCTATTTATTTCACGCCAGCTCAACCTCTTCTCCTTTGAATTTACCTATATATCACATTATTTAAGTACCAGCTCTTACTCCATGTTAGCACTGAATGGGGGGTGATTGTAGACTACCAGTCATCACTGGTGGAGAGAAAATATAGTTTTATTCTCATTTACCTCAAATGCTTAAAGTTACAAAGTTAGTTACGGTTACTTGTAGTATTACTTATACATTCAGAGATGCTAATGAATCAAAATATAATTGCATACAGATTTTGTAAGAATTGCCACGCTGTAAGTTGTTTCTCTTTGTTCTTTTAGTTTTCTCAACGAGTTGATGATATTCATCCTGCTGGCAAATTAACCATGTTATGGTTTCAGCTTGAATCTATAATAGCCCTGTCTTAATTGTCCAATCTTTGGTGTTATGAAATCAGGGATACTCATCTATTGTCACTCATCTATACATTCAGTTTCATCAATACCTATTTTTTTTTAACAAATTGGAAGACATGGTCTCTGTAGAACACTGATTCTGTAACCTGGGCCAATGTCTATTGTGCCTTTGGGGATAAAATAGTGAACAAACTTCCTACAGAAGATGTTTCCAGGTTTTACTTGACAATGCAGCAGAAAGACAACTACACAGATAGCCTCTTGATCTCAGTATAACACACCACATACAAGACATCAAAGCTGTGATTTGATAGGAATGCCTTTGTGACAGATAACACTCCCTCCACTGTTTGTGCAACAAAGACATCGGACTTGAAAAGATAGTGTCCTCTACTGTTGTCATGTTGTTTACAAGGACAAGAAATGGGGCTGAATGGTGAGTGGACTGTGAACATTTCCTGCTCCCCTCACAGTACAGTGAGGGGAGCAGAAAATGACCAGCCTGGCTTTTGATACTCCTTTTGGCACTGTGGGTGTCTTTTCACAGTGAACATTCAACTCTTTACGTATTACATTAACAGCGACTATATAAGACAAAAGGCATTCCGCACTACACTGCAACACACTGGAGCAGTATGTGTATGTTTAGGGCCTTGTTCACACAACCTTTTCAATTGAAAAATGACATTTATTGCTGCATTTTGTTTGTTTTGTTTACACAACAATGATGCTGGGAGCCACTGAAATCGCAACTTTTTGAAAACAGCTCTCAGGGTGGAACTGTTTGGAAACACTCCGACTCTGTGGAAATCGGGGAAAATGCAACTTTTTCTGAAACACTGCTACTGTGCATATACACCATGGCTGTCATAAATAGTCCATCTGCACATGCGGGATTAGATCAACAATGGCGGCCTCCAGAATGGCATGACTCCCAGTCCCGACACCCAGTCCATAGTCTCCTAGGACTTGGTAGTTTTATAGTTAAGAGTCACCCATGAGAGCAATCCAACTTCATCTGTTCATACGAATGTCCGTGTACTCACAATTGTTCATGTTTATTGTGTATTGTTTTCTTTGCATATGTGTGTGGTTTCATTATGAAAAACAATCAACAGCACCAACCCGTTGTCCTTCACGCTAACAACATTGTTTTCAGCATTTCCACCGTTCCATTTAAATTGACATTGTTAAAATAAAAACCACAACACAATGCCTTTTCATTTGAAACGTCATGCAATCGGGGGCTGAATCTTGTCATATATGGTGCTTTTTATTGTTTATAATATCTTGTAATGTGTAAAATGTGATGTTGGGTGGTTGTGGGGGACTCTCACACTTTTTAAAACCCCTGTGATACACAATGGGACATCTGTGACTTTGTACTGTGTATATCATAGCTGTTGGTCTTTTTTCTAGCCATCCCTGACGGTGAGTCAGCATTTCTATTGCAGAACCCTGACATGTATGCCTGCAACTAATGTCTCTCAGTTGCGCTATGGCATAATGTCTGCTATAAAAAAAAAGGCCATTAGCACCCGCATGTGTGCTGGGAATAAGCCACAACACGCAGCATTGAAAATGTGGCAAATTGAATCTGAGCAATAGTAATGAGAGCCTGAAAAAAAAAGCCAAGCAGCTGATATGCTATTCCCATATGTGCAGCTAAAATAATTTTTACAGCATGTCAACTGGCAAGACGTACAATGGCGTACTGTGAAGAGGACATCAGCAGGGCATTTGTTTGTCTACCTCACAGTGTAATATGAATAGATTATTTTATTGATGGCATCCAATGTAGGAATTGAGCTCTGTGGTCTTGCCATTGAAACATTATTGAATTCGGAGGTACCAAGTTTATGAAACAGATGCTGCTTTCAATGGTATGTTTGGATTTTTCAAACTGTCAGTTTAATAGGCATCACAAGGCGAGGAAAAAAAAAACGAAACCATTTTGTGTTAATGATGAGTTACCTTGAAGCTTGCAGGAAGCTGAGAGTGGCACAGGTAAAGCGTTTTTCAGCCATTTTATCCCTTTTTGATCACAAATTGCACATTGCAACCTGAGTACGTTATGTAAGGTATATAATGTGTGCTGCAAATACAGCCACCATTCCCTCTCCAGTTATCACCAGCTCTTCCATCACTGCCCTGAGAGAACATACTCAGTATTTCTTTTCTCTTAGCAGAAATAATGACTTCTCCGGTGAGCATAATCCTCCACCTCTGTTAAGGTTTTACCCTTTTGGAAGGGTCACTGCACCTCCAGAATGACCTTTGACACTATTATGAGCTGCTGCTGCTGCTGCTGCTGCTCTCCTCATTCCCTCTGAACTACTCAGGCTGTCTGGCTGTAGGACTTTTTAAACTAACTGTTAAAGGCCGCTCCGCTTCCACACTGATTTGTCCACTAAATAAAGCTGTTTGACAGCTGATTTAAACACTTCGTACAGTTCAGCAGCACTCAAAGGAAGTGAATCAATGTCCTCGTGTTCGAGTAAATACAGCATTTACCTCCTCGCCTCGTGTCTTCTTCGAGTCAGGAGAGGTTGCTGCTGCCAGTACAGCTCCTCGATATTACTTGTTATGTCTGCACACATTACAGTGTAGAGTCACTCATGGAGATATTATTAAGTTAACAAAACTTTGGATTTGGATAATCTTTATGTCAAACACAGGGGGAAAATAAGACAATTAAAAAAATAATGGGGGCAAAAACAATCTAAACCAATTTAAAAAACCCTTTGAAAGGTTAACATAAAACTGACTTGTGCTATTCATGTTTGGGATATTTTTTTCCTTAATCTTGGACATGGTCTTTTTGGAGTTTTTGGGACAGTGTTATGTCTACTGTTTATTTAATCTATTCCATATTATCCATTATTGCATCTATTGCATTTATCAAACCCCTCTCTCCAAAGTCAATAATGAGCATGTATACATCAGCATAAGTTCCATTACAAAATAGACTAAATGCAGAAATAAAGCATCATTTTTGTGTTTATGTTTCAGAAAAGTTTTGCGTTTGCATGGCAATGTTTTTGAAAACGATATCCATTTACACAGAAATGGCATAAAAACTAAAAACAATGCATGTTTTTGGAATAGACCCACACACACACATGCAAAAAGAGAACAGTACACTGTGAACTTTAACAAACACAGACATTCGTATGGACAGACAACGATGTTGGATTTTTATTACAGATGACTCTCATTGAGAAAACTACCAAGTCCAAGGAGAATATGGACTGGAAGTCGTGACGCTCTGGAGGCCGCCGTTGTTGTTATTGTCCATCTACTCCTGCGTGTGCAGAACTATTTACTACGGCTGTGGAATGCATATACAGTGGCAGCGTTTCAGAAAAGTTGCATTTTCCCCATTTCTATTGAGACGGAGTCAGAACGTTGTGTTTTCAGTGACTCCGAGCACCGTCGTCGTGACAACGGACACCCAAGACAAAAGTTTCTCAGTTTCACTTGAAAACATTATCATGTAGACGGTGCATCAGTCTGCGTTCATAAACAAGGAGAAGAAAGGTCTATTTCACACGTGAATATGGTTATAATTTGAATGCTTTCAAACTGCTATTTGAGTAGCAATTTGATTCCAACAGGCTGAGGGAGACGACGGCTGTAAAAGCAGGTGAGGGATCAGGGTTGGGGAGAGACGGATGGGGGTAGGATAGGTCTGTAAGTACAATCTGCTTCACCTGTGTCACTTCTGGGTCTCCAGCATGTGGGGTTTATTGCGCCTGAAGCATGGACTTCAGTAACAGAGATCTGAAAATGAATTTCTCTTTTTCTGATACTCGTTCTACTATCACAGTATACCTTCCTTTTTCAATGTTCTGAACAATCAGGACTCTTTGGAGTATTTATTATTATAATTGTATTAAAATCCAGTTTCAATCTTCTGAAATGTAATATTTACTTCATGAATTCTGTTGGGTGTGTTGGACACTTGAAAGAAGGATTAAATCTAAAAACACAACCCAATAGACTCAAGTATTTCAACAGACTATTTTGTATGTCTCAATTGTGGTCAAAAAGAGCTTTTCTTCCAGAAAAAAAATAAAACAATGTCACCTAGATTTAGCTAAATTCTGTTTTTAAATGTTAATTGTGCTGTCATTAGTGCCCCCGCCAAGCTCCCTTTAATTCATTCACCAATCAAAAGAACAAATTAATTGCTCTGAATGTGAGGGGAAAAAAACCAACATGTTATCTTCCAAGTGCTCTTTATTAGAACAGTAATCAATTCTGTTCTGACTTTGATGCACTGTTAGAGTTAATAGTCTGTGTAAATCTGTTAAATGTTGAAATTATATATATATATATAAATTTTTTATACATTTTCTTTTATTTATTTATTTTTTTTCATTATATATCCATCCTTTTCTTTTCTTTATTTAACTTTTTAAAGGCTTTTTTTTTTTTTTTTTTGTTAACACTGTTAGCATTGTCATGTTGTTGGCAGTTGGAGAAGTGGCTTAGAGCACTGATACAAATAAACTAAATCAATTGAACTGATTCATAAAGAATATTATTTTTTCACATCAATCTATCTCAGTCGTGCTTCTCTCCTCTATGCATTATTTTCAAGTTTGTAAACAATGCCTAGTGTGTGACACTTGATTGCTCCAGTACTTTACATCAAATGAAACTTTAATTATATTCACACTGACGACATAAGCAATAGCAACACTTGCTGTCTTTTTTCCCCATCCTCATCGCCTCTCGCTCTCTCTCTGTCTCTCTCTCTCTCATATAAAAAGTCATCTGCGTATTGGACAAGGTCGGCTTCTGTGGCGAGGGTTTGTCCACATTGTCATGAGAGACTCCAGGAGTGGATGTGACGCACGCAGAGGTTAACAGAGGCACAGCGTGGAAGACAAACCCAACAGCATCACATACTGACAGACTGCTCACATGCTGCTTGTGTTTGTCTGGAGTCACTTTATTACCAATGTGGTGCGTTGAGTCGTGTGCCACGGTTTAAATCCACCTGTTAAATAAAATGACACTGTGGCCGAGAAAGGTAAAGTTTAAAGATAAAACATTTAAACAATGTGTTATAGTGTAGCTCCGTCTCATAGGAGGATTCTAAGTATTGACTTTGGTATTCATTGTATTCCATGTGTTTGTGGCTATCTTGCTCTCCATCTTTGAAGCTCAGCCATGCAGGTCACCCAAGTGCCCACGCCTTATTAAATTTACAAACAGGCTGTGCTTTTCGCAGAGGAGAAGTCGTGAACCCATTTGATCACCATTTTCAGCTATGTTTCCCTCAGCATAATAATGCCACCAGCGAGTGTGCTGCGGCACCATCCACCTCAAAAAAGGTGTGAAAAGTACAAATAGAATCCCGGTATAGAACGTACATTTACTATAACAACATTTTGCAACAATATTTAAAAAATACATTAGGGATTTAATATTCATGTGTTTATGGGATGACATTTAAAACAAAAATATGTAGACAAACAGTTCTCGGCGGACCATTAAGATTTGCATCGGGGTTTTTTTTGTTTTTTTTTAATAGTAAAGTATTGTGGCACCTGTGTCTGCAGAAAAAAATAAATTTTAACAGTCTCAGCATGAACCATCTGCTGCCTCCTAATGTTGGCTTCTTTTGTTGGACGACAGAAGGTCCCCGCAATCTGTGAAAGAAAAAAAGGAGAGGAAGAACATAGAAAAGGAAGTCAAAAACTAGATGATAATTTTTTGGGTGAAAACCTTTAAAAAAAAAAAAAAGAAAGAAAAAAACCTTTTTACGTTGGTATTATCATCGTTGGCCTCATTGATCTGGATTATTAGTGTCCAATGTCATGAAGGGGTTCTGAATAGCATACATGACAGCTTGACAGATGAGAAGAATGCCAGACCTTTATCAGCAGGATAATCATAAAACATGTTGTGTTTTGATTGTGAAACAGCTGTAGTTTGATTAGATTTCAGGGGAAACGGTAATGCTTATATTGTCCATGTGACTCCCATGCACTCGTGTAAGACAACTTGTGCAGTAACTAACAATGAATATTGAAAAATAATTGAAAAAAAAAAATAATGTCTACCATTTCATACCTGGAGGCGCAGTAATAAATCACTCACAGATTCTAGTCAGTTTTCTGTCCAACTGAAGCCTCGTTTACATGACAACATTTTCAAGTGAAAATGGAAAAACTTTCCTCGTGTGGGTTCTGCTTTTGCTGTGCCACTGAAAACGGAACTTTTCAAAAACTCCATCTCCATGTAAACGAGGGGAAAACGCCACTTTTCACCAAATGCTCTGACGCCCCTCTCTGTGGAAATGTGGAAATAGTTACTAAGCACATGCGTGAGTAGTTTCATTGGTTTCAAACAACAACTAACCACACCAAGTTGTGGCTTGGCGCGCTCACTACATCTCTTTCAACATTTCGGCCTTTTCCATGTAAACAAACATTGTGTTCAAAATGTTGCCATGTAAATGCAAAAAAAAATGTTTTTTCTGAAACAAAAACGCAAAAAAATGTTTCCACCTGACACGTCTTGTAAATGAGAGGATTAGAAAGAAGATTCTGGAAATGGTATGCAAATGGGTGGATGGTCTTGATATCCCAGTCAACATTTCTAATAGATTTTACTTGTCACAGGATTGGTGAGGCAAACATGACAACTATCCTGACATGCAGACTGTTAGAGTCTTTTTCTTTTGACTCAGTTTTTTGTTGACCTTCAGGTGTTTCTCATATAAATGTGCAAGGTTTAATATTTCAAAGAAAATCTAGTTAAAAAATGATTATGAAGTTAATTTCTTAATCAGACCTTGAAACTGGGGTTTTTAATACGGCATCATCTTTTTTTAATGCAACCTAATGATATCCATGCATTTTTGTTACTTCATCTAAAAAGGGTTCCACAAGTAATCCTGCATTTTTGGGATGGGGGAACTCTACTGTGCGCAGAGAACATTTCTCCATATGGCTTTTCTTTAATGTGGTATCCCGGTTAATGAACTAAATTTCTTTGTAAAACCAATGAAATTGAAATCTGATCATTGAACTGCTGCCAACATCGGATACCTGCACAGCTACACCACCACACACGGAACAAACACAGGCACAAGTGCATTTGCACTTTGCCAGAGGTTACTCAGCTGTCTGGCATGAAAATCTTCCTCCATTGAGCCAACTGACTGCCATTAACAGCCTCGAGCTGTGGCCAAGGACAAGGAGCAGCCTGTCACAGCACGAGAGGCCAGCGTGGGAATAGTTTGGGAGCAAAGAGTCATAATCTGTCCCAGAGGACAGATACAGGACTGGCACAGGCACTGATGCAGTTTTAAAAGGACAACTTGGCACTGTGGTTATGACTCAGTCCCAGAGGAAAGGCTGAATCAGAGAGAGAGAGAGAGAAAGAAAAGGCAAGAGAGAGAGAGTGAGAGATGTTGAATCTATTAAGAGATGATAACCTTTATCTACAACTCTGCAGTGTTTTTCAATTAGCAATCTTTTCATCATAAGCAGTGGATGTGAGATTCTGCAAAGAATGCCGCTGACATCTTGTAAAAGCACAGATTCTGTGATTTACTGATTGCTATTTGAAGAATGTCACTGACTTTAACTTATACTATGAAGAGTTGGGCAACTGCAAAGAAATTATTCAGATGACATTTACTCCAGTTTGTTCAAAATGATCTCCTTTGAGGTGCACTGAAGTGAGCTCATCATGTGGCCACTTCGCAAACCTGGAAACAATAGAGTGAGAAGTAGAATCACAGCCAAGCGCCTGCTTTCATTACACCTCAGCGATGAAAGCCACGGTGGTTAGAATGGTTGTTAGGGCGTTAAAAGGAGAACAATGGACAATATATTTACTCATTTATTGTGGGGCGGCTTTAGGTCGGTTGGTAGAGAGGTGATCTCCCAATCCGATGGTTTGCAGGTTTGATTCCCACATGTCAAAATTTCCTTGAGCAAGACGCTCAACCCCAACTTGCTCCCAATGGATGGACTGAGCCGCGTTGCATGGCGGCGTCCTCCTCCATTGTCGTGGAAATGGGTGAATGTGATTACCGTATTTTCACGACCAAAAGGCGCACCGTACTAAAAGGCGCAGTCTCAGTTATGTGTGCCATTACTGCATTTAACACACACATAAGGCGCACCTGCTCATAGGGCGCGGGTTCCATGCCCACACTTCCCCCTTTAACGTTCTCATGGTGTCCGCATTACAACAACACACACACACACAAGCATACAAGTGTGCATATTTAAAAATAGAGCGGGAGCAAAACTGAGTTTGGTTGTGCTTTATTTAAGTATTGATTACAAAGTACTAACATTTTTTTTACCTGTAATCGTCATCAATCAAACCCATCGAACTCCTCGTCCTCTGTTTCTGAATTGAACAGCTGCGCTAAATCTCCATCAAACATACCAGGTTCATTTTCTTCACTGTCAGAGTCACTTTCCGTGCCGTGCGGCTCCTTGGAAATGATGCCGGCTTTTGCGAAAGCTCGAAAAACAGTGCCAGCAGACACGCTAGCCCAAGCAT